>NC_064614.1:646790533-647431247 GCF_023898315.1 Schistocerca nitens
GAATGTTAGTTTCGTTCTTAGCTTTTGCTTACCAGGTTACTACATAGAGATTACGTAACATTTTACATATTTATAGCTACAATAACGAAGCATAGATGGCACGTTCAAAATTTTGGGGTTTACTCAACCAAGGCTCAATGATGCCACATTTATTACTGGTAAAAATATCTCTAAACATACAGGCATCGTATTTACATGGGGCACTAACAGACAGAAATAAAGAGTATGGCTAAACGATCCGACGGGGCACTAATAGAGAATAGTAAAGACAATGGCTAAACGATCCGTTCTATGGTCGGCTGAGGAACCACTTACCACGAGTGAAAAACTGCTTGGTACAGATACATTATTCGCAAGTTTAATTCTTAGGACATCGTCTTGGACTTGGTCAGCAGTGTAGCGTTATGTGGAATTTGCGCATTTATATGAGATCGAGGGAGATGAAAGTGATGCAGTAAGCCGACCGGAGTGGCCGAGTGGTTCTAGGCGCTACTTTCTGGAACCGCGCGATCGCTACGGTCGCAGTTTCGAATCCTGCCTCGGGCATGGATGTGTGTGATGTCCTTAGGTTAGTTAGGTTTAAGTAGTTCTAAGTTCTCGGGGACGGATGATCTCAGAAGTTAAGTCCCATAGTGCTCAGAGCCATTTGAACCATTTGATGCAGTAATTTAGAAGGGAGCAAGACAGTGCTGTTATCTAACTCCGTGTTAGTCAACCCATATATAAAACTAATAGAGAATAAGGATGAATTTGGAAAGTGAATTGGTGGAGTATGACAAGGAGGAGGAGGGCGAGGACAAAAGAACGAGGGGGAGGAGGAGTATGAAAAAAATTGTTCAATTGTCTCTGAGCACTATGGGACTTAACTTCTGAAGTCATCAGTCCCCTAGAACTTAGAACTACTTAAACATAACTAACCTAAGGACATCACACACATCCATGCCCGAGACAGGACTCGAACCTGCGACCGTAGCGGTCGCGCGGTGAGGATTATGAGGAAGAGGAGGACGAGGAAGAGGAGGAGAACGAGAAGGGTGATAACTTTAAAAGCTTTAAGGTTTTCCAATAATACTGTACTTCTGTCAGATACGGCAAAGTATTAGATAATTGTATGGACTGGATAGTGTCTTGGAAAGAGATGTTGAGTAGTAGATTAATTTTATTGTATATGTTCAAATATTCAAAAATTCTGCCAGGTGAGCTCAGAGCAGAGTAGGTTATCGCTGGACCCGTGTGCCCATCGGTACGTCAACAAAGCACACATCCAACGCAACAGACCTCAGGGGAAGGGCGTTGCTGTGCTACATAACAAGGCACTGTGACATAACTCTACACAATTTCACCCCCCGAGCGCCACTACAAAAGCAGCAGTAGGCAGAAAGAACCAAGGTCGGCGACTGGGAATAATTATTGAATTACCAGAGCTGGTTGGCTGGCTGGTTGGTTTGGGGAAGGAGACCAGACAGCGAGGTCATCGGTCTCATCGGATTAGGGAAGGACGGTGAAGGAAGTCGGCCGTGCCCTTTGAAAGGAACCATCCCGGCATTTGCCTGGAGCAATTTAGGGAAATCACGGAAAACCTAAATCAGGATGGCCGGACGCGAAGTACCAGAGCGAGGAAAGGAGTGCTGACGGGTATGGCAAACGAGGGCAAATGCACTCACATACCCTGAAACACCCAGAGCTACTGTGTCATAGACGCAGGTTCGGCCCTTTAAATTACGAGACTCACGCAGCTCAAGAAAACATTCAATCGTTCTGCCATACTGTCCCTGTTGCTAGAACCAGAGAGAATGACAATTTATTGAGTTTCAGTGAAACTACGAAAAGCTGATCGATGATGGCCAGCCTGCTACCTGTTTGCCGACTTCAACACCGAAATCCAGACAGCCTGATGCGTACAACAGCTATTGTATTCACTGATGTCCACTGGGTCATCGTGGATGGCATGAGTGGCGTGCAGTCAGCCATCCTCCTCTAAGGGTCATTGCAGATTATCCGGAAGCTGCCACCTACACAACGACCAAGCGCGGCTGGTCCACACAGCAGCCTAGCTGATTCGTGAGCATGTGCTGCCGTCTTGGTCGATCCATAGTTGATTACCAGGGCCTAGTCTTCACGACACTAGTCATCCTAGAGCACAATCGACTGCCTCAACTGCAGTGTGCAACCGACTGTCCTTGAGAGCGCTGAGGGGGAAGTGCACTCGGTAATCACAAGCGTGTGGGTGGGCAGCGCCTCCTTCGCCCCTGTGATGCTACCAGCACAGCACGCAGCCATGGCATTGACATTCAGGAATGACATCACGTCTCATTGGCGAGCCATCAGCCCTTCTTGTCGGCATACTTATTTAAGCACAATTGCTTCCAGTTGTCGACCTGCTATACTGTAGCTAAATGGTAAAAGATCTTGCTTTCTATGTATTCGCAGCACATTACACTTGTCTACATTGAGATTCAATTGACATTCCCTGCACCATGCGTCAATACGTTGCAGATCCTCCTCCATTTCAGTACAATTTTCCATTGTCACAGCCTCTCGATATAGTACAGCATCATCCGCAAAAAGCCTCAGTGAACTTCCGATGTTATCCACAAGGTCATTTACATATATTTTGAATAGCAACGGTCCTACGACACTCCCCTGCGGCACACCTGAAATCACTGTTACTTCGGAAGACTTCTCTCCATTGAGAATGACATGCTGCGTTCTGTTATCTAGGAACTCTTCAATCCAATCACACAATAGGTCTGATAGTTCATATGCTTTTACTTTGTTCATTAAAAGACTGTGGGGAACTGTATCGAACGCCTTGCGGGAGTCAAGAAACACGGCATCCACCTGGGAACCCGTGTCTACGGCCCTCGGAGTCTCGTGGACGAATAGCTCGAGCTGGGTTTCACACGATCGTCTTTTTCGAAACCCATGCTGATTCCTACAGAGTAGATTTCTAGTCTCCAGAAAAGTCATTATACTCGAACATAATATGTGTTCCAAAATTCTACAACTGATCGACGTTAGAGATATAGGTCTATAGTTCTGGCTCACTGGTAACAAAATTATCTGACTACTTTGTTGTCATTGTTGTGGTCTTCAGTCTGAAGACAGGTTTGTTGCAGCTCTCCATACTATTTACTACTCTATCCTGTGCGAGCCTCTTCGTCTCCGAATAAATACTGCAACCTGTATCGTCCTGAATCCGCTTACAGTATTCATCTCTTGGTCTCCCTCTACTGTTTTTACGTCACACATTTCCTTCCAGTACTAAATTGGTGATCGCTTGATGTCTCCCTTATTTTGGTCAATTTATGCCGCAAATTTCTTGTCCCCCCAATTTTGTTCTCTACCTCATTAGTTACGTGATCTACCGATCTAATCTTCAACATACTTCTGTAGCACCTCATTTCGAGAGCTTCTATTCTCTTTCTGTCCAAACTGTTTATTCACTTTATATCGTCGGCAATCAAATACCGTATAATGACTTTCCAGACATTTTCACCAACACAACAACGGAAAAACTGGGTAGTCGGACCAGAAGCAAAACTGGTAAATTGGTGCAATTTTTTGAACTCGCTTGGTAATAGACGAACACGATTATAATTTCGTCCGCAATACAGAACGGAGCCAGCCGTAGTGGCCGAGCGGTTCTAGGCTCTACAGTCTGGAACCGCGTGACCGCTACGGTCGCAGGTTCGAATCCTGCCTCGGGAATGGATGTGTGTGATGTCGTTAGGTTTAAATAGTTGTAAGTTCTAGGGGACTGATGACCTCAGAAATTAAGTCCCATAGTGCTCAGTGGCATACAGCACGGAGAACGTCGTAATAACCTAGAAAATGCCGCTGGGACACAGGACACTTTCAACGTAAGTAGCAGCAGTAAAGGAGCGTAGCGGATCTGTGCCGGAATGCCAGTCGGTGGCTTCGCTGGCGCCTCCGGCTCTTCGGGGGCGGCGGCCGCAGTGAGAGTCCAGGGCCCGGCTGGCCGCGCAGTGCGTCATCTCTGACATTTCGCACCGGGCTGCGCCGCACGCACTGCGCGCCGTCTCTCAGAGCCGACGGCCGCGCGGCGCATCCAGACCGCGGCCGGTATTTGCAGGCGTCTAAATCTGACTCCTGGGGAGAGGCGCGGCGGGGCGCGCCGGGCCGGGCAGGGGAGCGCCGGCCAAAGCTGAAGCCGCTTTGATGCGACCTGCTCCTCCACGTAGCGGCACACTCCCCAATTACGATCAAACAGACTGACAACGGTCTGTATTTAGACAACACACTAAAACTGCCTTCTGCTTTTCCAAGTTCAAAAAGATTCGAAAGGCTGGCAACGAAGTACGAACAAATGATATCTAAAGGTGTTGTCGCCACCTACAGTTTCATGTGTTATACACGCTCAAGCGCCAAAGAAACCGATATAGGCATGCGCATTCAAATACAGAGATATGTAAACAGGAAGAATAAGGCGCTGCGGTCGGCAACTCCTATATAACACGTGTCTGGAGCAGTTATTACACTACTGGCCATTAAAATTGCTACACCACGAAGATGACGCGCTACACACGCGGAATTTAACTGACAGGAAGAAAATGCTGTGATATGCAAATGATTAGCTTTTCAAGAGCATTCACACAAGGTTGGCGCCGGTGGCGACACCTGCAACGTACTGACATGAGGAAAGTTTCCAAACGATTTCTCATACACAAACAGCAGTTGCCCGGCACTGCCTGGTGGAACATTGTTCTGATGCCTCGTCTAAGGAGCAGAAATGCGTACCATCACGTTTCCGACTTTGATAAAGGTCGGATTGTAGCCTATCGCGATTGCGATTTATCGTATCGCGACATTACTGCTCGCGTTGGTCGAGATCTAATGACTGTTATCAAAATATGCAATCGGTGGGTTCAGGAGTTTAATACGGAACTCCGTGCTGGATCCCAAAGGCCTCGTATCACTAGCAGTCGAGATGACAGGCATCTTATCCGCATGGCTGTAACGGATCGTGCAGCCACGTCTCGATCCCTGAGTCAACAGATGGGGACAACAACCATCTGCACGGACAGTTCGATGACGTTTGCAGCAGCATGGACTATCAGCTCGGAGACCATGGCTGCGGCTACCCATGACGCTGCATCACACACGGGAGCGCCTGCGATGGTGTTCTCAACGACGAACCTGGGTGCACGAATGGCAAAACGTCATTTTTTCGGATGAATCCAGGTTCTGTTAACAGCATCATGATGGTCGCATCCGTGTTTGGCGACATCGTGGTGAACAAATATTGGAAGCGTGTATTCTTCATCGCCATACTGGCGTATCACCCGGCGTGATGGTATGGGGTGCATTGGTTACACGCCTCGGTCACCTCTTTTTCGCGTTGACGGCACTTTGAACAGTGGACGCTACATTTCAGATGTATTACCACCCGTGGCTCTACCCTTCATTCTATCCCTGCGAAGCCCTACATTTCAGCAGGATAATGCACGACCGCATGTTGCAGGTCCTGTACGGGCCTTTCTGGATACAGAAAATGTTCGACTGCTGCCCTGGCCAGCACATTCTCCAGATCTCTCACCATATGAAAACGTCTGGTCAATGGTGGCCGAGCAACTGGCTCGTCACAATATGCCAGCCACTACTCTTGATGATCTGTGGTATCGTGTTGAAGCTACATGGGCAGCTGTAGCTGTACACGCCATCCAAGCTCTGTTTGACTCAATGCCCAGGCGTATCAAGGCCGTTATTACGGCCAGAGGTGGTTGTTCTGGGTACTTTCTCAGGATCTATGCACCCAAATTGCGTGTAAATGTAATCACATGTGAGTTCTAGTATAATATATTTGTCCAATGAATATCCGTTTATTATCTGTATTTCTTCTTGTTGTAGCAATTTTAATGGCCAGTAGCGTATGTAAAAGGAAGAATACGGCGCTGCGGTCGGCGACGCCTATATAAGACAAGTGTCTGGAGCAGTTGTTAGATCGGTTACTGCTGCTACAATGGCACGTTATCAAGATTTAAGTGAGTTTGAACGTGGTGTTACAGTCGGCGCACGAGCGGTAGGCCTCAGCATCTCCGAGGCAGCGATGACGTGGGGATATTCCCCTATGAGCATTTCACGAGTGTACCGTGAATATCAGGAATCCGGTAAAACATCAAATCTCCGAGATCACTGCGGCCGGAAAGAGGTCCTGCAAGAACGGGACCAACGACAACTGAAGAGAATCGTTCAGCTTGGCAGAAGTTCAACCCTTCCGCAAAGGGCAGCGGACTTCAGTGCTGGTACATCAACAAGGGCCAGCTTGCGAACCATTCAACGAAACATCATCGATATGAGCCAAGTCGTCAAAAAGAGACTGTTCAAGCTGGTGGTCGCTCAGTAATAGCGCGGACTGTGTTTACATGGAATGGACTGGATCCTCTGGTCCACCTGGACCAATCATTGAGTGGAAACGGTTACATTCGGCTACTTGGATGCCATTTGTAGCCACTTATGTAATTCATGTTCCCAAACGTCGCTGGAATTTTGATGGATGACACTGCGCCGTGTCACCGGGCCACAATACTTGTTTGCGATTGGTCTGAAGAATATTCTGAAAAATTCGAGTGGATGATACAGCTAGCTATCGAACATTTATGTGACATAAATTATATCGTGCGCAAAATTCAGTACTGGCAGCACTTTCACAATCGCGGAAGGCTATAGTGGCAGCATGGCTCAATATTTCTGCAGGGGACTTCCAACGACTTGTCGAATTGCTGGACTACGCTGCGCAAAAGGAAGACCGACACGATATTAAGAGGTATCCCCTGACTATTTTAACCGAAGTGTAGTGGAAACTAACGAATGATTTTTATTTTTTTTTTAGTTTTACTATTTATTAGCAAACCGAGAGTAAATGAAGAACAATCATGAAGTACGGGGTGGTTACAGTTAAACTTGCGCTACTTCAGAGGGCCCCCATGAAAAGAGAGTTATCGTAGGACAATGAAACATTTGTAAAGAGATGCGCAACAGAAATAGCAAATAAACCATTGAAAGAAATAGACTTTCATTTCCACATGAGAAGGAAAAAATTGTTAACTACGTACGATGTTGACGTTCCTGGTTATAAACGTTGCTGAATATGATGACTTTCTGCATTCACGACAGCATGGAACTGCACTAAAAATTGTTCGCAGCACTTTCCGATCGGGATTCTCAGCTATCGTGACACAGCTCGCTTACTGCTTGAAGATCGCACATTGCGTGCAGTATCATCAGCCTTGGCAATATAACTGCGGTATCGATAGCAACGATACCGCGGCGTAGGTGCAAGTTCATAAGTTGGCACTACGAGACACCGACGACAGCTCCCTCTAGCCGGCGCAGTTGAGCTCTACGAGCTCCGCTCCAGATTCTGCCCGTTTGATCAAGAGCGGACGGCCTAGAAACACGGAGTACATCGAAACAGTTCAAAGAAGGGCAGCACGTTTAGTATTATCGCGAAATAGGGAAGAGAGTGTCACTGAAACGATACAGGATTTGGGATGGACATCATTAAAACAAAGACTTTTTCGTTGCGGCGGAATCTTCTCTCGAAATTCCAATCACCAGCTTTCTCCTCCGAATGCGAACATATTTTGTTGACGCCGGCCTGTATTGGGAGAAACGATTATGATATCAAAATAAGGAAAATCAGAGCTCGTACGGAAAGATATAGGTGTTCATTCTTTCTGTGCGCTATACGAGATTGGAATAATAGAGAATTGTGAAGGTGGTTCTATGAACCCTCTGCCAGGCAGTTCAATGTGATTGGCAGGGTATCTATATAGATGTAGGTGTAGATGTAGAATTGGCAGCCACGTTGGAGATTTTCTTCGCTCAGGAACGGGGTGACTGTCTTGTCTTCAGCGTTTCATCTCATCTTCATCATCGCCCCAGTTCAAATGTTCAAATGTGTGTGAATTCCTAAGGGACCAAACGGCTGAGGTCATCGGTCCATAGACTTACACACTACTAGAACTAATGTATGATAAGAACAAGACACACACCCATACCGAGGGAGGACTCGAACCTCCGGCGGGAGGGTCCGCTCGCGTAAGTTGCCGAAGTGGCGACAAATACACAGACTTACAGTAGGCACCCAAACAATCCAAGACGCGGTTTTCCGACCAATAGTACCATACCAGCATTTCATTTCTGGCTGATTACTCGCTTGCGGCACATCTCTAGAATGAAGTACTTCTCAGGTGCGGATCAAAGGGGGATGGGAGGGGGTGGGGGGCAGTCTTGGGTGTCATGACGCTCTGACGCCCGCCAAACAACATAAACAACATTTTAATAAAAAGGTTCCATTTTTACAAACATCGGTTAATAAACTATCATGAAAGGTAAAGTGTCTCTGAAATGTAAAGAAACTGAATCCCAGGAGTCAAAACAAAATTCATCTGCCGTAGCCATATCTCCTTCGTTAGTTCGAGTCCAGGTCCAGAAAAATTTTTGCTGTCTCAATGTCATGAGTGGAATGTTGATTCATTGCTGCCATGTACCCTTGTAGAGATCATACTTCAACGCTGCCTGAGAAGAACTGTCGAATTATCCTGTGTTTGCTACTCACAAGAAAATACCACAAACTTGACCTCTTAGGAAAAAACAGCACACTTGCAAGAAATTGGGCCCGGAAATAAATCCCGGGTGACAATTCGGGCCATTATTCTGAAAGTACGAAATTTTGATCTTCTGAATTTACAGCTATTAAACAGCAGCGCGCAACAGTTGCGTGGCACTCGCTCAACAGCAAGCCCCAACATCACATAGTTTGTCGTTTTTCCTGTCCTGTTGCACCAATGGCGCTGTACGACGAATGTGGATGTGGTGAAAGGGCAGCCTCGTTATCGTTGTCGTCATCCTCTCGCAAGTGTGAAAAGCTTCTAAGGTAAAAAAATTCGATATTTTTGGAGTTTCTGTGATAAACAGCACTGAAGTTAGCCAAGCAGCCCGCCACATACAATTAGTGTCAGTTGTTCTCGTAGCGTAGATGACAGCGCACGACACTGCTCAGCCTTTAGCTCGGGTTCGATCCTTACTGCCGTCCCATGTCCCATTTTTGTTCCGCTCACGTGTTACGGTTTTAGGAATCCAAACAAAGAACACATCTGGTACACACCTCCTCTGGCGCGCCGCTTGAATCTGCGCGCGCAACCGCCTGATTGGCTAACTTGAACGATAATTAACTCGGAACCGCCGCAAGGTATCGAATTTTCTTCTTAACAATTACTTCTCAGCACAACCTACCCTGCGGCACCTCCACAAGCTTTCCAAACGGTCTCTGACCACCATGTGTACAGCACGACCTCATTCGTGAAGCTATCTATGACTTTCGTAGACTTTCGTTTCCCTTGTATAAAAGTTAGTCAAATAACCGCATATAATGATGCTTGCTAGTCACCACTTTCGGGTCGTCTCATCCTTCGGCGGTTAAAAGTTGCGATTTGAACGTCACCCTGTACCGCGCCTGGTGGTGCCGCGTTACCTATTGTTGGTTCATTGAGTTTATGAACGTCAACATTTTACTCACTCCACTGTGCAGCACTTCCACATTAGGTGGCTGCACTGAGGCGGAGCGAGTGATAATTAATGTGCGCGCATTTTTAAAACTGTACGCTCAGAAAAACTGTGTACTATCAGAATTATGTTCAAAATTTTCGCGCCGGATCGATTACTGGAGCTGATATCTGTCAAGTCTGCTTTTTTTCTCCTTAAATTAAGATCAGTACAACGGAAAAGCAGACAAAGTAACAAATTTCACTTTGTTATTTACTCGAGAACTAGTTTCAGGCCGGTACCCATTTTCAAGCCAGGTAGTCAAAGTGGATTCCGTAGATATATTGGAACACGTGAGGCAATACTGACCCTACGACTTATCTTAGAAGCTAGATTAAGGAAAGGCAAACCTACGTTTCTAGCATTTGTAGACTTAGAGAAAGCTTTTGACAATGTTGACTTGAATACGCTCTTTCAAATTCTGAAGGTGGCATGGGTAAAATACAGGGAGCGAAAGGCTATTTACAATTTGTACAGAAACCAGATGGCAGTTATAAGAGTCGAGGGACACGAAAGGGAAGCAGTGGTTGGGAAGAGAGTGAGACAGGGCTATAGCATCTCCCCGATGTTAGTCAATCGGTATGTTGAGCAAGCAGTGAAGGAAAGAAAAGAAAAACTCGGAGTAGGTATTAAAATCCATGGAGAAGAAATAAAAACTTTGAGGTTCGCCGATGATATTGTAATTCCGTCAGAGACAGCAAAGGACCTGGAAGAGCAGCTGAACTGAATGGACAGTGTCTTGAAAGGAGGATATAAGATGAACATCAACAAAAGCAAAACGAGGATAATGAAATGTAGTCGAATTAAGTCGGGTGATTCTGAGGCAATTAGCTTAGGAAATGAGACACTTAAAGTAGTAAAGGAGGTTTGCTATTTGGGGAGCAAAATAACTGATGATGATCAAAGTAGAGAGAATATAAAATGTAGACTGGCAACGGAAAGGAAAGCGTTTCCGAACAAGAGAAATTTGTTAACATCGAGTATAGATTTAAGTATCACGAAGTCGTTTCTGAAAGTATTTGTATGGTGTTTGGCCATGTGTCGAAGTGAAACATAGACGATAAATAGTTTTGACAAGAAGAGAATAGAAGCTTTCGAAATGTGGTGCTACAGAAGAATGCCGATGATTAGATGTGTAGATCACATAACTAATGAGGAGGTATCGAATAGGATTGAGGAGAAGAGAAGTTTGTGGCACAACTTGACTAGAAGATGGGATCGGTTGGTAGGACATGTTCTGAGACATCAAGGGATCACCAATTTAGTATTGGAGGATAAAAATCGTAGAGGAAGACCAAGAGATGAATACACTAAGCAGATTCAGAAGTATTTAGGTTGCATTTGGTACTGGGAGATGAAGAACCTTGAACGGGATAGAGTAGCATGGAGAGCTGCATCAAACCAGTCTCAGGACTGAAGACCACAACAACAGTCAAACTGGTATTTCCAAAAATATAAAAGCCATGTAAAAATATCTGCGGATTATGAAGCTCAAATGAACCGTTACAGGATATTCAGATATCTGTATGCGGTGTAACTGTTCAATTGCACCTCGTGATACGTATATATTTTTGACATGGTTTCGCAACTTTAGTTCGTTTCTCATTGTACTAATTAACAGAATTTGCTGACCTACAATTATTTCAGCATGCTGGAAGTTCGGTCTTAAGTTATTTAGTTGTTGATGTTTCTTACTCAGACACCACGAAACAAGTGTGTCGTTGTCGAAGGTGTTCTTCTGTCTGTACGAGGGGTCTTCCGACCTTTTCTGCTAGGCTGCCTTTTTGTAGCGGCTGGCGGTCTCTAAGCCGCTGTTACGCAAAACCAGCGCGGATTAACTCGCCCCAGCTTATGGCGTAACAGCTGGGGGCTACTTCTGGAAACGGCCGTCTCCGTTTGTGTCTGTCGGCAAGCAGGGCAGCGCGCTTACATAAACTTTATTCCTGATTACAGGCAGAAAAAAGTTCGCCGGAAGCTAGACGTAGACGGGGGGTCGCGTAGCTTTTTAATTTGCGCTCTGCTAATTAGTGAGGGCAGCGCGACGCGCCGCCGCACCATTTCCCCTCTACTGCGGAAAGCGGATGAAAGCTGGCAGCGGAGGAAGGCGACACGGCGCGGGGGCGTCGTGATTTCTCCGGTCGCCATTCATCTCAGCCCTGGTGGCGGCTGCACGGTAATCGCCCGGTACTAAGTTATGCTAATTGCTGTGAGGGCAGAAGCAGCCGCTTTCGTTTTCATTTAATTTCAAGCAGCAATCCGAAAGAAAATTGGAATGAATGCTTTCTTGCCTCCCAGATTGCAAATCCGACGCCTTAGTGCAATTTTAAAGAGATGTGCATTTCAGTTTTAAGACTTAGTTGCGTTCACCAGAGGAATGTGATGCTCCAATTTTGATCTAAATTTGTTTTAAACGATATTTTATATTTTTATTACACCGTCACGTATCTTAATCCCAATTGAGGCTGTCCTTCGAAGATTCTCATACTTATTACTAAAGTTACAAATACGCTAATACGGTGTTCATTGTGTTACACTGTTATATGCTACTGTTCCTCGAACTAACGCGGAATTGTAGGTTAGGATCAAACTGAAGCTAGTTTAGCTATGAAGAGGATAATGTAATCAGCCGTCCACATATTTTATGAAGGATTCGTCGTGTTACACGTTCCCAGAAGTTTACCGTGGAAATAATTTTCTCTCAGTCTGGTTCCACGGTTGCTAAAAACTTTCTTAAAATAATTCCATTCAATCTGACATCAAAAGTTGCCATATCTATCTATAGTGCTGTAGTTCTCAGTGAAAATGTCACATACGCATTTAAAACTGATCAACTAGGACCATTAGTATGGCAGCACGTCGCGAGATAAAAATAGCATGGATCATTTACCACGCTGTCAGAACGTTTAGACAGTTACGATATTGCAGTTTCTATGTTATTTCGAATTACGATGCAATTTTCCCTTGGATATGGATGCACGAAGTTTGGTTCTGGTCGCGAATCGTGCTCGGATAGCTTAATGGTAAGGCGACCGCTGGCGATTACGAGAAATTCGTGTTCGAGTCCCGGTCAGGCACAATTTTTTACTCTCGTCGTTCCATTATACTGCTGACGGTTTTTCATATTCGTTGCTGCGATTGGAGGAGGTGGAGATTAGTGTTTAACGTCCCGTCCACAACGAGGTCATTAGAGACGGAGCACAAGCTCGGATTACGGAAGGATTGGGAAGGAAATCGGTCGTACCCTTTCAAAAGAACCATCCCGGTATTTGCCTGAAGCGATTTAGAGAAATCTCGGAAAACCTAAATGAGAATGGCCGGACACGGTTTCAATCGTCGTCCTCCCGAATGCGAGTCCACTGTACCTACTGTGAGTACATTTCATGTTTGCATATTTGTTTTATCAAGGATATTTGGGTACGTACCACGAGTGTTACGGAAATGCTTCAGAAACTCGGGTGGGAGTCTCTAAAGGAAAGGAGCCGTTCTTTTCGTGAATCGCTACTGAGGAAATTTAGAGAACCAGCATTTGAGGCTGACTGCAGTACAATTTTACTGCCACCAACTTACATCTCGCGGAAAGACCACAAAGACAAGATAAGAGAGATTATGTCTCGTACAGAGGCATATAGGCAGTCATTTTTCCCTCGTTATGTTTGGGAGAGGAACAGGGAGAGAAGATGCTAGTTGTGGTACGAGGTACCCTCCGCCACGCACCGTGTGGTGGATTGCGGAGTAAGTATGTAGATGTAGATGTAGATTTAGCAGAGGAGCTGAAACGGTGTTCTCTGTTTCTGGAGGGACAGGTTTTGAAATACTCTTACAGGCATCGTGATGTACAATTTTTGTGAGTTTCTCTAAACTTCTTCAGGTGAACGGTGGGATGATTCCTTAAATAAGGTCACATAATATTATTTTCTTAACTTTTGTCCAATCTGAGCTTGTGCGTTAGCTATAATGATATCGATATTGACTATTAGTTAAACGTATTCTTCCTCCTGGGCTTCTTCCAACGAAAATATTGAGTCTGTTAATGTCATTCCTTCGCTCTGACCGATAAAGTCATTAAAATGGTGGACATACAGTAGTCATCGAAATCGAACACACGTAAAGTACGATACATAACAAGAATTATAGTCACTCGTATTCTCATGACGCATTCGTCAGCTCATAACCAATATGTCACCCTCAATATACCTCGGGCTATATATACCTCGGGCTACGCTACGTATCGCTATGTCACATCACTCCAACTCAGGCTACGTTTCAGATCAGTCTGTCCCAATAAATTACGTCCTGAAAAACAAAGCAGACACAAGTACTGGTCGTTTACTGTATTGTCTCTTTTCTTGTACATGTGGCGCTACACAACATGGTAAATGAATAGATGGGTGGCTACTCGATCTGACCACAGAAGTCATTTTTCTGATTGTACAATTAAAAAATGAATGACGACCAGGAAACGAGATTTTTCATCTTCCGTGATTAGCGACAAAAATAATTTTTAATACTATAAATCAAGATAATTTCACTAGATTTCCAATAGTTTTTGTAGTATTAGCTGTGGATAGTTAGTGTTCGCAACTATATTTCTACTTATTCTTTCCAGCAATGTAAGCGAAGACTTAAGGACAAAGAATACCCAAACTATTCAATGTGCAAGATGCAAAGAGGGAAATCTTGATCCTGATTTGCATAAGACATGGTTCCCTTCCGTCAAGAGATGTCTAATTCTTTTGAACATTTTATTACAATTTATTTGAAGTTCCGACTGTTTTCAATACGCTATCGACATATTATTAATATATAAGAGAAGAAATATTCGAATAATTTACACTGACCAATGTCGGAAATTTCGGAACTGATGATGTTTTCTGAAGTTGTGTAGCAGCTCAATGTGATATCCTTTGTTTTATATAGACGCTGGCTAAAAAAAAAAATTCTTTGGTGATCACCGGCTCTTCGATATCAAGGTCATTAGTTCTAAGATCAATTTATGATTTGCTGGGTTGAGGAGGGATAATTTTCCGTGCCTTATTGGAGGAAGCATGCAAGCATTCGGCTAATGTTGGTTTCGCACTAGTAAGAAAAACGCGAGTTGTTACAATTTCCCAACTACCTGCTTCGCTGACAACTTTCAGTAACGTAGGGGAACAAACAGTTTTTTAGAAAATTGACAGAGCAATCCGAATCGAGACGAAACGTTGCAAACTCAGTCCTTGTATGTAATGATTCATTGGCAAGAAATTACATACTGTGTTGCAGGAGACAGTTTGTCAAATAAAATGAGAATAGGGCATTTAACAGTATCGTTAGCAGTTCTACCATGGAAGTAATCTAAAAAAATGCAGCCATGATCTAAAAATTCCTTTCTCAGAAAAACAGCCACTTTAATTTGGCGTGCAGCCAAATTAAAATCAAAGTACTCTTTTTAAGTAAGAACAATGCATAAACTAATTTGACTTGAATTGTAATATTAGTTCACTACACGATTATAATCCGTATTGGAACGGAGATTTGTATCAGATGAAAGTTGCAGTTGATATCCGCAGTCACGGAAAGTAAAAGAAACACGGACGCCATTAGGAGAATGTAATGCGGCCCTGTCATGCGCGCCGATATCATAGTTTCCCGAAGAGCCATTTACATTCCAAAGGTTGTTGCTCTAGCGTAGGTAGAGTGTGTAATCGCTCCTTTCAATGATTAAAGTGAAAACGGAGGCTAATTACAAACTACGACAACGGAAAATAGTGTGAAGCGAACCAAAACGATTTTCTAGTGCAAAAATTACTACTTTGATTACACAAATTAACGTTTTTTATGGCAATTTGTTCGTGGACATAACCGAACAGAGAGGCGGTTCTCAAGTAATATGGATGATCCATTGTTTTACGCTTGGGAAATGAGAGTTTTTGTCTCGACTTCTGTAGGTGATTGCCTATTATATGGATTCTGAGACATGAGAAATCGATTACCCAATTTATGCAACAACAGAAACAAATACATGGAAAGTTCCGCAGCATCAACTTGTGGATTTATATGACCTAACTTGTTCCTGTGCGTGCAGGAAACTATCCTTATACATCGGGCACCCAACAGCTCCGACTCGATAACAAATGGAGTAACTCTGGATGAGTCGGCATCAACAGGTCTCGCAGGTGGTGATTTTTTTATATACAGTAGTTTCCATCAACAAATGACACTAAATCAGCCCTTGTGGAATATTATCCTCATCGTTCGGCTGTCTTCAGATGCTCCGGAGATCTCGCTGTGTTCCCTAAAAGCGAGTAACTAATCAGTTGTTTTTCAACTTGGGATATTGCTTTATTTTAGTTAATGATGAAACAAGTGTGGCATGCATCTAAAAATTTGTACTTCTTTGTCCTCCAATCTACGCACTCCTTCAGAGATTTTAATATGTTTTCAAGTGGCTTGATGACACACTTTAACTTCGGTTTGAAGAATAAAATTTTAACTGACATAGTTTCATGGTTGATTCTCTGATGACACTTGTCCTTGTTTTATCAAGGAGTTCATAGAGCTGTCTTCACTTCCAAAACGCCATAGTGCGGAACCTTTGTTGCGTTTGGGTACTCCTGGAAAAGATAGAGCGCCACGTCTCGTGGCACAAGAAATGCTCAACATAATCCGTAAATGGTAAACTAGCCATGTGAATTGCATTTTTATACGACAGAAAACATGTTTTTCTCATCACCGACTTCCGAAAACAAGAAGTGATGTCTGAAGGTGAGGGTAGAAGTTTCACAATGCGAAAACCCCGGTATGTCAAAAAGAGGGCGGTCTTAATGAGTGTGAGCAGTGAAGAAACGTATTGTGGTTGAGTCTCACGACACAATCACTGCGAAAAGGTGCTGCCACAAGGAATAGATGGGCGTAAAATCATCCAGCCGAGATGGAGATCCGATACTTTTCAACGTGAGCAAAAACTGTTCGTGTCTAGCACTCGCAACAGGCTTCAGCAGCACCGTTTATACTCGTATTATGAATCTCCCGGCGCTGTGGCATTGCCTGTACTGCGTTATTATACTTTTTAGACGATACCAAGTTAACTTTTGATCATATCTCACGAAGACGCCATTTTGGCTTAACCGTATTTAGATAACACAAGGATTCTTCTGCTTCATTTTGGTACGTTCCATCACATTTTTAAGCTCATGTTTTCAACTTATGTCAAATGAGTACATTTTCATTATTTTATAATTCATTGTTTGTAACATGTGTACTGTTATACAGTTGCATTTTGCTTCCATTTTTTTGGCACATGCGATTATGGTCATCATGTACCGAAATCGGTCTGGCGATAATTTGTTTGTGAACATTAATTGGAAATTAAGAAAAAAATGCAAAAAAAAGTGCTTCAAGTACCTTAAGCGCTCTCCAATTGACCTCGGTTTCCCGATTATTTTTTCCGTGGATACATTACATGAACGGTGAGATGCTTTAAGCATGTGAAAAATTAATAAAGAGATACTTCAGAAATTCCTTCGGACTCATTGTGTGAGCAAACACTGCCCGGTAGTTTTAACAATATTATTTGTAAAATATTTTCTCCGAAATTAGTTTACTGGTAGACCACATGTGACGAAAATGTCTTGTGAAATATGCTTATCTACTCTGCAACATTATTCTATTTCATCGCATTTCGAAAGCTTATCAAAAATAAAAGTTCATCTGGATCTGATGATGTTTCCAACTCAGTACTAAGGATTTGTTGAAATATAATAAGCGGTGTCGTATCCAAAATATGTAATGCATCACTAACTCAGGACATTCTTCCAGAGAGTTTGAAATATGCCATTGTTAAATTCTTCCATGAGAAAAATGATAAGAGCGATATTAATAACTACGAACTTATTTCACTACTGACTTCACTTTCCAAACTGTCTGAGAAGGTGACGTATCCTAGAATATTATCTCATCTGAGCAACAATATTATCCTCAGAATTCACAGTTTGGATTTCAGAAGAGTTGCTCTACTGAGAATGCAATTTACTCGTTCACATACCAAATTCTACAAGCCTTAAATAACAAAACAGTACTGCTTAGTATTTTCTGCGAGCTATCTAACGCAATTTACACTGTAAATCACAATATTATCCTAAGTAAACTGAGATTTTATGAGACTGATTGTAATGGCCAACCAATGGATAATGTCATATATAATCAAAATAATGCAGGCAATTGTAACTAGAAATTCAACGAATGTAATCAGAGTACATTCTTCTGACTCGGGATAAATCATTTATGGGGTTCCCTAAGGCTCAATTTTAGGTCCACTCCAGTTCCTCATATATATATATATACGATCTTACAATTACGTTGATAAAAGCAGAATCAGTTCTTTTTGAGGATGATACTATCACTGTCATCAATCCGAGAATACATACAACAACAGAAGAAATTGTGAACAGTGTTCTTGAAAGTATCGTCGACTGATTTCAGTGAACGATATCACTCCCAGTTTTAAATGACACAACATCTTCAGTTCTGCATATCCGAAGGTATACACCAATAATAAGAGTAACACATGGTGACGAAATAATAAATACAGTATGGCGGAAATTTCAAAATTTTAAGTGTCCGCATTGATGAGAATTTGAACTCGAGGAAGTATATTTTCATGCAAATAAAACAACACAGTTCAGCCACATTTGCACTTAGAATACTTGAAAATCTTGCGACGAGACAGATCAGTAAACTGACACATTTTGCACATTTTCATTCAGTAACGGCGTATATAAAAATGTTCTGGAGCAACTCATTTTTAAGAAATGTTTATAGCTGAAGAACGTACTGAAAGAATAATATGTGATACTCACACAGAAATAACTTGTATAAATCTGTTTAAAGAGCTAGGCATTTTGATGACTCCTTCACAGTACATTTATTCCCTCATGACGTTTATTGTAAAAATCCACTGCAGTTCAAAACGAACAATGGTGTTCATAACTGCAATACCAGAAGAAAAAATTGCATCCATTACTCTACATTAATGCGACAACTAAAATTTTTGATCACCTGCCAAGTAATGTAAAAGTCTAAAGATCGCAGAGTAAAATTAGAAAACCAACTGAAAAAGTTTCTCCTTGAGAACTTTTCCATAGAAGATCCACTATTGTAATGTGTGAAAGGTGGCTGAGCCTTCTGTCTGTAATGTCACTTGTCAAACTAACTTGAACGTACACAAACATGAGCTTTCAAAATCGCAACACAAGTACGTATTACTTATGTTTCTGCATTTATAAAAACAGCCGGCAAGCGTTCAGAGGTTGGTGGGAGGTACTTCGTTTCATACTGTCGCTTTCTTTTCTGATCGAATCAAATGGCTCTGAGCAGTATGGGACTTTACATCTGAGGTCAACAGTCCCCTAGAGCTTAGAACTACTGAAATCTAACTAACCTAAGGACATCAAACGCATCCATGCCCGAGGCAGGATTCGAACCTGCGACCGTAGCGGTCGCGCGGTTCCAGACTGAAGCGCCTAGAACCGCTCGGCCACACCGGCCGGCTTCTCTTCTGATCGAATTGCGGCTGTAGTACGGGAAACATGAAGTTACGAGCAAAACAGCATGCATTACGTCACTGTGTTGAAATTCTGTCATACCATTTATTGATAACCTGACAACTTCCTTTTACATATTTAAGCAAGGAATACTCCGTCCACCCGTCAAAGTAAAGAGTAGCTTTGTAAAAACATCTTGTGACAATCTCGAAATACGTATCTTTCGCCACTTCGGAAATCTCACGTTGTCGTGAGTGGTATGGTTGCTGCGGTAAATACGTAATACATCTGGAGTCTTTCCTTCCGATATTTTCAACGCTGAAGGTTTTACGCGTACCTCAATATACATCTACTTTGGCGAATAGAACGACGACTTCATTTTAATGAAGTCGTAATTCAATTCGGCATCATAGATGTATACTGAAATATGTGTAAAACAGTCTAGGATTATTCATTCCAAAATTGATTACTTTTTTTAAGCAGGCAGAAATTAATGATGAGCTGTAATACAAAATCAGCTATAGATAGTGCTGATTTCTAATCTCTCATGTTTGTTTCACAAATCAATTTTTGCACTTATTTGGACACATGTGTTCCGCACATATGTATGAATGTGAATTAAACTCGCTGTAATTCGTTTTACAACGGATAAAGGTAACACCGTTACGCACATAATATTCATCTTTTGTTTTGGTTTTTGACATTTATTTGGTAGACCCTAACAGTTCTGAGAACTGTACCACCAAGAAGGATGTATGTGACTGAAATGAACTATCTTTCACATGATTATGTGTATCTGAAGAAACAAATTACATTATGGAACTGTGACATCAGACTATGAATATTCAGTATGATATGGAGCTCCCACATGCGACAGGAATAGCCTGCCACAGCGTGCAATAAAAGGTGAACCAGTGTGTGATTGAGGAAATTCCCTGACGTGGTTTGTGACCGAATGTACAAACCATCAGTGACAATTTCTGAATTATTTCTCTGGTGACCAGTCACATCTAAAACGACTTTGATAGGCCCTATATCAGCCGAACGTTTAGGACAGGTAATCCGTCCTTGGAATAAATCTCACACGTTCCCTCGTATGTTCAATAGTTCAAATGGCTCTGAGCACTATGGGACTTAACATTTGAGGTCATCAGTCCCATAGAACTTAGAACTACTTAAACCTAACTAACCTAAAGACATCACACACATCCATGCCGGAGGCAGGATTCGAACCTGCGACCGCAGCAGTCGCTCGGTTCCGGCTCTGAGCACTATGGGACTTAACATCTATGGTCATCAGTCCCCTAGAACTTAGAACTACTTAAACTTAACTAACTTAAGGACATCACACACATCCATGCCCGAAGCAGGATTCGAAACTGCGACCGTAGCAGTCGCGCGGTTCCGGACTGAAGCGCCTGGAACCGCTCGGCCACCACAGCCAGCCCTCCGTACGTATACAGGCAAAGCCCTGCTTCAGTAGAGTGGTAGTACTTGTCCGAAGAAGAGCCAGTGCTTGGAAAATGAAACCTACGTGCTGTTAAGTTGCCACTCAAAACGTTACAACCGAGAACACGTGTTGTGTCCTGCGACATTACATTTGGAGTAAGTTCATTGTCAAACTCAAGGGCGCAATGAAGTAGACTGGGTAGCCAAGGCATCGTGTTAGACGTATGCCGCTTAGGGTCTATTCGAGGAAACTTTTCCACTCAGCTGACTCCTCATTAGGTCCCCTTCCTCCCTTTCCCTGGCACACTTTCACCCGTTTGAGTCTTAGTTCCTAATTGTGATACGCACTGTACACAAATCTTGCACTTGGGCACCCCTCTCAGCTTGCAGCGCCAGGCAGCGGCTTGGGTCGCATGGGTCTTAAACAGTACCTGATTCGGCTATCGCCGCAGGACAGACTGAAGCGCGAGACGTCTGTAAACAACACTTTAACAACTCAATGGGCCATTGACGCCTGTGTGTATGTGTGTGTGTGTGTATGTGTGTGTATGAGCGTTTCACACGCTTTCTCTTTTCTCTCTCTCTTCTCTGCCCAGTATGTTGGCCGGACGCTGGACTAGTGCAGACGGATTGCGACAGCACTCTATATCGATGGATCAGCACCGCCTGCTGCGAGTGTAACTGGTGGGATGAATCAGCATAGCGTTGCAATTCGTTTTCTAGAAACAAGGAAGGCCTACAAATGAGATGTGAACGTATTCACTGGTGTATTGAGTTGCTAATGTGGTGTTTACTGACGTCTCGCGCTGCAGCCTGTCCTGCGCCGATAGCCGAGTCAGGGCATGCTTAAGGCCCATGCGACCCAAGCCGAACGCACGCAGGTAGAGAGAGAGAGAGAGAGAGGGTGGGAGGGAGGGAGGGAGATAACACGGTGTGCGTTTTGGCTATGAGACCAAGATGGTGGTTACTTCGTACTGTAGCCGTAAAACGTTCGTCACTGTGGACAACCCTTGTTTGTGCTGTGTTCCGTCACACGCCTTGTAAGAGCACAGTGTCTTTGACACTTGTACTTTTTGGCTTCGTATGGGCTAGTCAGTAAGCCTTACAATCTACACTCCTGGAAATTGAAATAAGAACACCGTGAATTCATTGTCCCAGGAAGGGGAAACTTTATTGACACATTCCTGGGGTCAGATACATCACATGATCACACTGACAGAACCACAGGCACATAGACACTGGCAACAGAGCATGCACAATGTCGGCACTAGTACAGTGTATATCCACCTTTCGCAGCAATGCAGGCTGCTGTTCTCCCATGGAGACGATCGTAGAGATGCTGGATGTAGTCCTGTGGAACGGCTTGCCATGCCATTTCCACCTGGCGCCTCAGTTGGACCAGCGTTCGTGCTGGACGTGCAGACCGCGTGAGACGACGCTTCATCCAGTCCCAAACATGCTCAATGGGGGACAGATCCGGAGATCTTGCTGGCCAGGGTAGTTGACTTACACCTTCTAGAGCACGTTGGGTGGCACGGGATACATGCGGACGTGCATTGTCCTGTTGGAACAGCAAGTTCCCTTGCCGGTCTAGGAATGGTAGAACGATGGGTTCGATGACGGTTTGGATGTACCGTGCACTATTCAGTGTCCCCTCGACGATCACCAGTGGTGTACGGCCAGTGTAGGAGATCGCTCCCCACACCATGATGCCGGGTGTTGGCCCTGTGTGCCTCGGTCGTATGCAGTCCTGATTGTGGCGCTCACCTGCACGGCGCCAAACACGCATACGACCATCATTGGCACCAAGGCAGAAGCGACTCTCATCGCTGAAGACGACACGTCTCCATTCGTCCCTCCATTCACGCCTGTCGCGACACCACTGGAGGCGGGCTGCACGATGTTGGGGCGTGAGCGGAAGACGGCCTAACGGTGTGCGGGACCGTAGCCCAGCTTCATGGAGACGGTTGCGAATGGTCCTCGCCGATACCCCAGGAGCAACAGTGTCCCTAATTTGCTGGGAAGTGGCGGTGCGGTCCCCTACGGCACTGCGTAGGATCCTACGGTCTTGGCGTGCATCCGTGCGTCGCTGCGGTCCGGTCCCAGGTCGACGGGCACGTGCACCTTCCGCCGACCACTGGCGACAACATCGATGTACTGTGGAGACCTCACGCCCCACGTGTTGAGCAAATCGGCGGTACGTCCACCCGGCCTCCCGCATGCCCACTATACGCCCTCGCTCAAAGTCCGTCAACTGCACATACGGCTCACGTCCACGCTGTCGCGGCATGCTACCAGTGTTAAAGACTGCGATGGAGCTCCGTATGCCACGGCAAACTGGCTGACACTGACGGCGGCGGTGCACAAATGCTGCGCAGCTAGCGCCATTCGACGGCCAACACCGCGGTTCCTGGTGTGTCCGCTGTGCCGTGCGTGTGATCATTGCTTGTACAGCCCTCTCGCAGTGTCCGGAGCAAGTATGGTGGGTCTGACACACCGGTGTCAATGTGTTCTTTTTTCCATTTCCAGGAGTGTAGTTCTAGGTATCTTTTCTGGCGCGCGGAGCGTCGTTTTTGCAGAGACAACCTTTACCGCAGCAAGCACGCAGAGTAACTAATGGTTTTCAAGTTAGAAATTAAAGTCTGCTGAATTAACATCTGGGGATAGCTTCTTCGTTTGGTTTGTTAAAACCGAACAAGAGAGTGATATAAAAATTGGACATGGCACGGTAGTAATAATAGAAAACAGCTGACATTTATTCTATCTAACGGGCCGTTTGAACCTGATAGGCTAATTACAATGCTAATTAACTCGGAAACAGCGCACGGTGATTCCCCTAAATCACTCCAGGCAAATGCCGGGATGGTTCCTCTGAAAGGGTACGGCCGACTTCCTTCCCCATCCTTCCCTAATCCGATGAGACCGATGACCACGCTGTCTGGTCTCCTTTCGCAAACCAACCAACCAACAGCGCACGATTGAATATCTCCCTTAACATTTATTTCACAGCACAACCTATCCTGTAGTACCGTTACAAGCTTTTCAGACTGTTTTCGACCACCTTGTCACAAAGCTTAGTTAGTGGATGTGAGGAACCGTGTGACTGCTACGGTCGCAGGTTCGAATCCTGCCTCGGGCATGGATGTGTGTGATGTCCTTAGGTTAGCTAGGTTTAAGTAGTTCTAAGTTCTAGGGGACTGATGACCACAGATGTTAAGTCCCATAGTGCTCAGAGCCATTTGAACCTTTTTTTTTTTTTTTTTTTTTTTTTTTTTTAGTGGATGTGAAATGGAGAACTTTTCGCGTTACGTGGAAGTAAATTTCTGGCACCAGATGTCAGCTTACTCAGTTCGTGGGAATATCCTTTTCTTTAGCACGGACAACGGTATGCGGAATAACTCATTAACTCATAGATGAGTGTACTGCGATGGGTGTTCAACTATTAATGCAACACATTTTTCCTCTGGCAATTTTGGTTGAAAGAATGCAGAATTTTTTGTGGGACATCGTGGAATGTTCCCGCTGCAGCTCCAAATGTTTCATGAAGTTTCGGTATGTGGAGGCGCCATACGTAGCCTTCAAAACGTATTCCTTTCGAAGTAGAGTTTCTTTTGCTGGAAAACCAGAGTATTACATATATTCATAGGCAATTGCAGAATGTCTCCGGAAACTTGGCAGTGAAATTACGGTGAATGGTTGGGCGAGGCAAGGCATGTGGCATCATCACAATAAGGTCCCGCAAACCTGTCCGTCCTCCCACGGCCGGCCGACTGCACACAACTGTGACTCATTCCGCGCTACTCTCATTAAACTGAAGGAACGACTTCAGCGTGTTCGTCGTTATAAAAATGGAAACAAACTCTTCCTTATCCATGAGACAAGGCCTCACAATATTTCATAGGACTCTCTTCATTCACTCTACATCCCGGATCTCGCACCCTCCGACTTCCTTCTGTTCGGCCCAGTGAAGGATGCACTCCGCAGTACGTGGATGGTGGGGACGTTATTGACGCAGCAAGGCCTCGATTCCGACGTCGACCAGTGAAGTCGCACCACGTGCGCTTGCAGGCCCTTCCAGTAAGGTGGCGTAAGGCCGTCGCATTGAACTGAGATTATGTTGACAAACAGAGTTTTGTAGTCAAATGAGTGGCGAATAATATGGTATACTGGAATCCTCAATAAAACCAACCTGCTTTCACAAGAAAGCGTTGCATTACTTCTTGAAGTTCAAAAATGTGTGTGAAATCCTATGGGACTTAACTGCTAAGGTCATCATTCCCTAAGCTTACACTCTACTTAACCTAAATTATCCTAAGGGCAAACACACACACCCATGCCCGAGGGAGGTCTCGAGCCTCCGCCAGGACCAGCCGCACAGTCCATGACTGCCGCACCCTACATCGCTCGGCTAATCCCGCGCGGCTCTTCTTGAAGTCGCCTCGTACATTTATAAGCAGATCCGCACTAAACCAATACGAAGAATAATTTTATTTTCATCGTGAACTACCTGTAGGGCTGGTTTAAGACAGGAGGCGCCGCTTTGGTCGGCAAGCTGAGAGACTTCTATACAGGACGTATGACAATACGTGCCACTGTGGGTGCTAGCATACGAGGGTCGTCAGGATTGCCATAGTGCATGATTTGTATACAATCCGTATAACAGTGATTAGTGAAAGTATACGAAGGGAAAGGGGCAAGGGCGGCCACCAAATGATAAGTCGCTTGTGTGGAAACGTGTTCAAGAACCGGCTCCGATTACATCACTGTGAATGACAGTGTTTAAAGATTAGTAAATGAACTCAGTGGGCATCATCTTTTGTTGTAGCAGACCATTGTCGTTACCAGTCATAAATTTTGTGTGGCAGTTAATCATTGCACGTCGCAGACAGTAGGCATACGGTTCTTTTCAGGGTTGTAAGTTGTCTCCCTCCGGAATATTAGATCGCCTTGAAATGAAATTAGCTCTACTGTTTCGATAAAGTATGGGGATTTCTTGCCCTTGCAGCAAACCCAGAGTGTGGTGATAAGCGGATTATGTCAAACCCACTTCGCGGTGAAGATCATTCTGCACCGTTTGAACTCTTAATCTCGTTCTTATACAGCTCCCTTTGAGTTCTGTAGATTACAGCGGCTTCCACTTTACTCAGTGACATTCGCGCACAAATATCTTTTCCAGCCAAACACGTGACAGCCATGCTTAGCGTACATGTGCACAATCTCCCCGAGACCTTAACCTTTTAATGCTTTAACACCCTTCAGCACGCTTTCCAGTTTTGATTATTTCCAGCCATTGTTTGCGAATGTTGCAATACTTACATACTTTAACATATTTGGCCAAAAATAAAATACTTACTTGAACACTAAAAATAGTAAATTTATATAAAGCACGTACTGAACACGGGGTGTAACAAGAAGATATGGCCAAACTATCACGATAGGTTCTTCACACATAGAGGAAGAAATTGTGTTAAATGGACGGGAGACCGGGAACGCTTTATTTCCATGGGACCGCTCATTTTCTACTTCTCTTCATAAGTTGTAACTCTTAGGTTGACTCAAGTGTGTTTGATATTCCAAAGGAACGAGAGTTACTCTGACACGTGACTCACTTCATTGCTTACCCTGACATTCTTTGGATCGGGAGAAATTTCTACGACGACGGTGCAGGACGTTTGAAGCAACTGATCGTCCTGGGGCGTTTAAGTCTACTGCTTGCGTCTGTGGGAAGCCTAGAAGCACCAGGACACCTCAACTCGAGGCCCCACTCTTCGCGCAGTTGACAACTTAAGTGTCAACGTAACTCTCTGTTCAGAACCAGGAATCACAGAAGAGGCGGAGAACTGAGTGCTCTATGACCGGCTTATCGCAGTAGAGGCGAAAGCGTGAAAAAGTGAAAATCAGTCTTCAACATCTTGCACGACGTTTTGAGCATGACAGTGTCGCCGAACGCTGGGTTCCACGAACGCTAATACACATCCACTCAAGAAACCGCCCAATCTCGTTAGTAGCGAAAAGTATCAAGCCAATTCTGGTGATTTCTTTGGCAACTTAATCACCGTAGACGAGTTCTGGGTGTACCACCATGACCTCCAGACACAGGGCCGAAGGCGAGGTGTGAAATCACCATGGCCGGAAAAGGCTAAAACCAACCATGACGCAAGGTGATGCTGAGTGATTCTTGCGATTGTGGTGTGGTCCCAACAGATTACACTCCTAAGTGGGAAACTGACACAGAAGCATGCTACAGGAATCTCTTGTCGATGTTAAAAAAAGGGTGGTGGTCAAGACGAAGCTCCGAAACTGCAGCGCGACTCATTCTGCAAGGGGTGCTGCCATACCTGTTATTCTTACAGGGTGTCCCAGCAGAAATGTTCAGTATTCACGGATATACACTCCTGGAAATTGAAATAAGAACACCGTGAATTCATTGTCCCAGGAAGGGGAAACTTTATTGACACATTCCTGGGGTCAGATACATCACATGATCACACTGACAGAACCACAGGCACATAGACACAGGCAACAGAGCATGCACAATGTCGGCACTAGTACAGTGTATATCCACCTTTCGCAGCAATGCAGGCTGCTATTCTCCCATGGAGACGATCGTAGAGATGCTGGATGTAGTCCTGTGGAACGGCTTGCCATGCCATTTCCACCTGGCGCCTCAGTTGGACCAGCGTTCGTGCTGGACGTGCAGACCGCGTGAGACGACGCTTCATCCAGTCCCAAACATGCTCAATGGGGGACAGATCCGGAGATCTTGCTGGCCAGGGTAGTTGACTTACACCTTCTAGAGCACGTTGGGTGGCACGGGATACATGCGGACGTGCATTGTCCTGTTGGAACAGCAAGTTCCCTTGCCGGTCTAGGAATGGTAGAACGATGGGTTCGATGACGGTTTGGATGTACCGTGCACTATTCAGTGTCCCCTCGACGATCACCAGTGGTGTACGGCCAGTGTAGGAGATCGCTCCCCACACCATGATGCCGGGTGTTGGCCCTGTGTGCCTCGGTCGTATGCAGTCCTGATTGTGGCGCTCACCTGCACGGCGCCAAACACGCATACGACCATCATTGGCACCAAGGCAGAAGCGACTCTCATCGCTGAAGACGACACGTCTCCATTCGTCCCTCCATTCACGCCTGTCGCGACACCACTGGAGGCGGGCTGCACGATGTTGGGGCGTGAGCGGAAGACGGCCTAACGGTGTGCGGGACCGTAGCCCAGCTTCATGGAGACGGTTGCGAATGGTCCTCGCCGATACCCCAGGAGCAACAGTGTCCCTAATTTGCTGGGAAGTGGCGGTGCGGTCCCCTACGGCACTGCGTAGGATCCTACGGTCTTGGCGTGCATCCGTGCGTCGCTGCGGTCCGGTCCCAGGTCGACGGGCACGTGCACCTTCCGCCGACCACTGGCGACAACATCGATGTACTGTGGAGACCTCACGCCCCACGTGTTGAGCAATTCGGCGGTACGTCCACCCGGCCTCCCGCATGCCCACTATACGCCCTCGCTCAAAGTCCGTCAACTGCACATACGGTTCACGTCCACGCTGTCGCGGCATGCTACCAGTGTTAAAGACTGCGATGGAGCTCCGTATGCCACGGCAAACTGGCTGACACTGACGGCGGCGGTGCACAAATGCTGCGCAGCTAGCGCCATTCGACGGCCAACACCGCGGTTCCTGGTGTGTCCGCTGTGCCGTGCGTGTGATCATTGCTTGTACAGCCCTCTCGCAGTGTCCGGAGCAAGTATGGTGGGTCTGACACACCGGTGTCAATGTGTTCTGTTTTCCATTTCCAGGAGTGTTGAAGTAACGACCATTCGAAACAAAAATGTCTAACGAACATGAGCACTGAACTCTATAACTTAAGAGCTCTGAGAACTTACATATCTTCAACATTATGAAACATGTGTCCTCTCCTGAAAATTCTTTGCTTTCCATATTTTGAGTGGTGGTAGTAGGGAGCAAAACGAGAAACTAATTTCCAACAAACATGCACTCTAAAGGGCATATCTTAAGAGCTAGGAGTACTTGTTCATCTTCCGTAATCCAAAACACATCTCTTCTATTCAACAAGTGCTCATAGCTCTTAAGATAATCAATTTAGAGCCCACGTTTATAGTATTTTTTAATGTTTTGGTCCATACTGTAGTGCCGTCCTATGATCGGGGTGCCACATCAAAGTCGGCAACACGAATCGATACCACAGACTTCAGCGATTACTCACTGAAGCGCGCAACAACCAAATGGGAGGCTCTTCAGAAGAAAACGCCTCTCTCTCAGCAAAGTAGCGCCCTCATATTGAGGTCAAAGTAGTGTCAACTATGAAAGAACTCAGCCCTGTTTGAGACCCCAGCTACAACAGTCAACATCGTCGTTTAGAACAGTAACATGTAACGTATCTAATGAAATGAACTTTAGTAAATGTTGAGTTTTATACTGCGAGAGAAAAATTTGTTAATCTGTGCATCGCCGCGCAGGGTATTCGAGCGGTCTAGGGCACCTTCTCATGGTCCATGGTCCGCGCGGCTCCCCCCCCCCCCCCGGTCGGTGGTTTTAAGTTACATTAAGTAGTGTGTGACCTCAGCAGTTTAGTCGGATAGACCTGACCCAAAATAAAACTCTGTGCATCCTATGATTTTTCATAATCAATGATAGTTGTTAGTTGTTCTAAATCTAGGGGACTGATGACCTCAGATGTTAAGTCCCATAGAGCCATCTGAACCTTTTTTTGTATAGGAAGACTACACCAAGTCTCACAGTTGCAGATTGATTCCGGCGTGAAACTTCTATTCGCCCGCCTATCCAACTTCCTTATGTGAGAAGATCCTGTTAATCTGAATTGCTAATAACTACGAGGCTAATAATTCGTAAACATTAGTTGAGCCCACAACGGACAGACCATGTCTATATGTGCGCGTTACTGTTAGAGTGAAATTTCTGTAAAATTATACATTAAAGAGCCAAAGAAACTGGTACACGTGACTAAAATTCGAGTAGGGCTCCCGCGAGCGCTCAGAAGTGCCGTAACACGACGTGGCATGCACACGACTAACTTCTGAAGTTGTGTTGGAGTAAATCAACACCATGAATCCTGCACAGTTGTCCATAAATCCGTAAGAGTACGAGAGGTTGGAGATCTCTTCTGAACAGCACGTTGCAAGGATCCCAGATATGCTCAATAATGTTCATATCTGGGGAGTCTTTTGGCCAGCGGAAGTGTTTAAACTCAGAAGCGAGTTCCTGGGGCCACTCTGTAACAATTATAGAAATGAGGAGTGTTGCCTTGTACTGCTGGAATTGACGGAATGCACAGTGGACATGAATGGATTCAGGTGATTAGACAGGATGCTTACGAACGTATCACCTCAGAGTCGTATTCAGACGTATCAGGACTCCCATATCACTGCACACGCCCCACACCATTACAGAGCCTCCATCAGCTTGAACAGCCCCTGCTAGCATGCAGGGTCCATGGAATTATGAGGTTGTCTCCACACCCGTACACGTCCATCCGATTGATATAATTTTAAACCAAGTCATTCGACCAGGCAACATGTTTCCAGTCATCAACAGTCCAATGTCGGTGTTAACGGGCCGAGACAAGGCGTAAAGCTATATGTCGTGCAGTCATCAAGGGTACACGAATGGATCTTCGGCTCCGAAAGTTCATATCGATGATGTTTCGTTGGATGGTTCGCACGCTGACACTTGTTGATGGCCCAGCATTGAAATCTGCAGTAATTAGCGGAAGTGTTGCATTTCTGACACGTTGATCGATTCTCTTCAGTTGTCGTTGGCCCCGTTCTTGCAGGAGCTTTATCTGGCCGCAACGATGTCGCAGATTTGATGTTTTACCGGATTCCTGATATTCACGGTACACTGGAGAATGGTCGTAGGGGAAAATCCCCACTTCATCGCTGCCTCGGAGATGCTGTGGCCCACCGGTCGTGCGCCGACTGTAACACCACGTTCAAACTCAATTAAATCTTGATAACCTGCCATTGTAGCAGCAGTAGTCGATCTAACAACTGCGCCAGACACTTGTTGTCTTATATAGGCGTTGCCGACCGCAGCGCCATATTCTGCCTGTTTACGTATCTCTGTATTTGAACACGCAGGGGTATAACAGCTTCTTTGGCGCTTCAGTGTACATTGGTGTTGCGTGGAAACGCAGTTAGCTATGACACTGATTCGGCTATCATTCTGAAGATCTTGCAGTGCGTTACTAGGACCCAAAATGAGATAATAAAAATATTCGTCAGAATATACAGGGTGTTTCAAAAATGACCGGTATATTTGAAACGGCAATAAAAACGAAACGAGCAGCGATAGAAATACACCGTTTGTTGCAATATGCTTGGGACAACAGTACATTTTCAGGCAGACAAACTTTCGAAATTACAGTAGTTACAATTTTCAACAACAGATGGCGCTGCGGTCTGGGAAACTCTATAGTACGATATTTTCCACATATCCACCATGCGTAGCAATAATATGGCGCAGTCTCTGAATGAAATTACCCGAAACCTTTGACAACGTGTCTGGCGGAATGGCTTCACATGCAGATGAGATGTACTGCTTCAGCTGTTCAATTGTTTCTGGATTCTGGCGGTACACCTGGTCTTTCAAGTGTCCCCACAGAAAGAAGTCACAGGGGTTCATGTCTGGCGAATAGGGAGGCCAATCCACGCCGCCTCCTGTATGTTTCGGATAGCCCAAAGCAATCATACGATCATCGAAATATTCATTCAGGAAATTAAAGACGTCGGCCGTGCGATGTGGCCGGGCACCATCTTGCATAAACCACGAGGTGTTCGCAGTGTCGTCTAAGGCAGTTTGTACCGCCACAAATTCACGAAGAATGTCCAGATAGCGTGATGCAGTAATCGTTTCGGATCTGAAAAATGGGCCAATGATTCCTTTGGAAGAAATGGCGGCCCAGACCAGTACTTTTTGAGGATGCAGGGACAATGGGACTGCAACATGGGGCTTTTCGGTTCCCCATATGCGCCAGTTCTGTTTATTGACGAAGCCGTCCGGGTAAAAATAAGCTTCGTCAGTAAACCAAATGCTGCCCACATGCATATCGCCGTCATCAATCCTGTGCACTATATCGTTAGCGAATGTCTCTCGTGCAGCAATGGTAGCGGCGCTTAGGGGTTGCCGCGTTTGAATTTTGTATGGATAGAGGTGTAAACTCTGGCGCATGAGACGATACGTGGACGTTGGCGTGATTTGGACCGCAGCTGCAACACGGCGAACGGAAACCCGAGGCCGCTGCTGCACTAGCTGCGCGTTGCCCTCTGTGGTTGCCGTACGCGGTCGCCCTACCTTTCCAGCACGTTGATCCGTCACGTTCCCAGTCCGTTGAAATTTTTCAAACAGATTCTTTATTGTATCGCTTTTCGGTCCTTTGGTTACATTAAACCTTCGTTGAAAACTTCGTCTTCTTGCAACAACACTGTGTTCTAGGCGGTGGAATTCCAACACCAGAAAAATCCTCTGTTCTAAGGAATAAACCATGTTGTCTACAGCACACTTGCACGTTGTGAACAGCACACGCTTACAGCAGAAAGACGACGTACAGAATGGCGCACCCACAGACTGCGTTGTCTTCTATATCTTTCACATCACTTGCAGCGCCATCTGTTGTTGAAAATTGTAACTACTGTAATTTCGAAAGTTTGTCTGCCTGAAAATGTACTGTTGTCCCAAGCATATTGCAACAAACGGTGTATTTCTATCGCTGCTCGTTTCGTTTTTATTGCCGTTTCAAATATACCGGTCATTTTTGAAACACCCTGTACGTGAAAATCGGTACTAAACTGAAAATTACAAAATAATGAAAGATCTTGTCTAACATGGCACGTAAGTGTGCTCGGAAAGCTCTTGTAGAAAGGAATCCAAAAAGCTTACGAAGTCCAGAACCAAGCCAAATCCGATGCAAGGGTTGATCGCAAGGTCATAGGTCAACCGATTCCTCCACAGGAAAACGTGTCTGATATATTCTATACGACACTGGTAACGGCATGTGCGTCACATGACAGGAATATGTTGTCGACCCACCTAACTTGTACACTTGGCGAATGGGTAAAAAGATTCTTCTACCTTGCCCGATTTAGGTTTTCTTGTGGATGTGATAACAACTCCCAAAAAAGTGATGAAAACATAAGACTTTTTCACATAAACTGCATATCTTGCGCATGGACTACTCAGTTTGTATATTTTGCTTATTTTTTTCATAGTTCCGCACAACTTCTTCCTGTTTTCTCGATTGATCTGTGTTCAGTTTTTCAAGGCCTATCCACTGTGCCAACTTATAACTAAATCTGAAGGGGGTGCGATGGGGACGTTCCCTTGTAAGTATCCTTGTGATCATTTCAGAGTCCGCAGCTCGTGGTCGTGCGGTAGCGTTCTCGCTTCCCACGCCCGGGTTCCCGGGTTCGATTCCCGGCGGGGTCAGGGATTTTCTCTGCCTCGTGATGACTGGGTGTTGTGTGATGTCCTTAGGTTAGTTAGGTGTAAGTAGTTCTAAGTTCTAGGGGACTGATGACCATAGATGTTTAGTCCCACAGTGCTCAGAGCCATTTGAACCATTTGATCATTTCAGTACTTAGGGGAAAGGCGACGAATAAATCGTGAGAAAAAAGTCTGTGGACACGGCAGTGGAAGGAAGTGCGCCAGGCTGCAGTACAGTAGAGCAGAGTAGAGCAGTAAGAGCAGCGGTGGAGAGCGGACGTTCCGCTCCAGTGTATGTATGTGTGCGGCGAGGGGTGGGAGGAGGGGGAGGGGCGCAGTGAGCCGCCAGCAGCCAACTGGCACGAAACGCCGTAGCTCACGTCACCCGCAAATCACCCGGGCTTTCACACCACACCGACCTCCTGTTAACGTTCCCCTACTGTTCAGTCTTCTCGTCCGGTTTTCAATACACATTCTTTTGCCTTGCTAACTTTTTCCTGCTAAATATTAAAGCAACTGAGGGTCTTCATAGTCAATCACTAACCCATGTACGAGGTGCGACAATAAAGTAATGAGAGTGATGTGAAAAAAAATGTTGCTTACCGTTGTAGTCAAGTTTAGTGTTGTCTCCTACAAAGTAGTTCCCTTCTAATTGCACACACTTTTTCCAGCGCTTCTGCCATTGATGCTAACATTTCTGGAACTCATCTTCTGTTATGTCCTCCAAGACTTTCGTTACAGCTTTTTGGACATCTTGTGTTGTTTGAAAATGTTGTCCCTTGACCGCTGTTTTGACTCTTGGAAATAGAAAAAAGTCGTACCGAGTGGTATCTGGTGAATAAGGTGGCTGTGGTAGTACTGAAATTTGCTTTGGGATTAAAAATTGCTGTACTGACAGAGCAGTATGAGAGATTTTTGGGGACCATTTTTGCACAAATCTTTCTCGTACCAAGATCTTTAGTTATTATTAGATGAACCGTTTCTCGATTGATGTTCACTTCTTCTGCAATCATTTTCACGGATAATCTCTATCAGATCGCATGAGTTCACGCAGCCTGGCCAATTTGACATCCGTCCGTGAGGTAGATGGGCGTCCATTCGTTCTGCCTTCACTAAACATTTTATGCCAACGAAAAACTTGAGCTCTTGGCATAACCTCCTCTCCAAAACCCTTCTGAAGCTTACCTTAAGCTGTCGTCGCATTTTCACCCAATTTAACGCAAAAAGAAATGGCATACCATTGCGCAATAATATGCGGTTCCATTTCCGTGACGAGAGACACAAACACGTGTGAAGTTATTACAACTCAACTAACGACTGAGCAGTTGCATCGATGTGCCGCTTGGAATGGAAGCAGCTTATAGACCAAGGTCAAAGATATTGTGCCTACGCAAGCCTGCAGGGTTGCCACATCTTGCAAAGAAAATCAGTCTCATTACTTTATTGTCACACCTCATATATCACTATAAAGTCTAAGCCAGGGCACGATTCCAATTGCAAGTTGCCTTTCTAAAAGTCCCCAGGGGCAACAAAAATTTGATTTTCAGTATTTCGCATAGTCATTGATCGAATTTCAAAATTTAAAATTCTATCATAAGCTACTCATGAAGAGGGGTAATCTTACATTGAAAGTTTAACACTATAAGTCATGTATTACAGTTAGATGCTGTGTCTACGTCATTAGGCACACGGTAACTCTGGCACGCGGACTATTCAGACTACCCGTCCAGTATTTGAGAATGAGTGCACTTCATTTCAAACCTTTACGAAATTTTTGCTCGCTGACACCCATCAGAAATCAATAAAAGGAAATTCGTTTGTCGCTTACCATATTTTCGTTGTTTGCGTCTAGTAACTCAGCTCCTAACACTTTTTTAGACGATGTTCACATAGACCACAGAATTTATCTGCAAATTTATATCAATGTACGACTCATGTAGTCATAGAAAAAAGTATTCATGGTACATGTAGAATAAATGTATTTATTAGAACTAAAGACTACAACCAGGCATGTTATTTGGTGAACTAACTGTATAGGGTTTCCTTCCTAATATATACCTACAAACGACTATCTAATTAGCCTCCTGCAAAAAGCAATTAAATATTCTGTACCAAGACCACAACAACAACAACCGTCTGGCGTCCCACAGTGATAAAAAGTAATCGTACCTACAAATAAAATTACAACTTAAATATATATAATAATTACGTTAGCACTTTTTGGGCATTACTCTTCTTTGTATCACTTCTGTTAACCTCTTTGGGATGAACTGAACCTGTTTCAGGAGTCTCTGAGGAAACATTTCGCTATTCATGGTGTAGACATTGTTTCAGAACAGTCTTACTTTGTACTTCATATTTTCTGACAATTCTATCAAGCGTACTTCAAAGATGCTCACGTGGATTAAGATCTGCAACCTGTAATGGAGACGTGGGAACAAGAGGAGTACGGTACAGCTAGCACAGGCGAACAATTTCCTCTGTATGCTTAGGGCCAGTGTGTTGTTGAAAGTGGTAAGAAAGAGCTAATACTTCGAAGACCGTTCTGTCTGTTAGGCATAGGTTGAAGTTTAGCGGCAGATTTCGGAATATTTTAATTCCTCTAACGTACTCTTTTAGGGGTGTTATCAGTATACTTCAAATCTAGGAAATACAGTTTACTACTCAGTGTGAAAAATCAAATAAAATTAGTTCTGTTTCGAGGTACACGAATCTAAGACTTGTCGGATAGTCTCAGAGTTCTGTATTTAACGCACTGAACAAACCGTTCTTTCTTCTCGTTTGAAAAATTTAGAATGAGGAAAGTAGAAAGATGAAAGAGTAGGGGAAAACTACATCATTATCGAGATTAGGAGTTACAGCGATTCCTTCACTTGACTTTTTACCAACGTACCACTGCCTTTAATTCTCGGTTGAATTTATGAGTTACAGGCCCGAAGTTGAGTTGAAGACTTTTTCTAAATGGATAGTACAGCTCGTTTTACTTTTGACAATCCAGTGGTGATGTCATTAAACTCTGGCTCAAGCCTACTAAATTCCACTCTAGTTTGTTGTTTATTCCAGTAATTTTTTTTACAAACTAGTGGTATACGAAAGTTATTATCGTTCCCATGTAGTAATCACATGCGAAACGTGCACAGTAAAACAGTTGCAGAAACAATTGTCACTTAAACTGTTTATTTTGGAGTGACAATACAGAAAACAGTAAAATACAAATTACAAAACCTTTTATTTCTCTTAATTGTGAGTTAGTCCCTTTCAACAGAAAAGGTTTCAAACCACCGGTGATAGTAAATGTAACCTAAATTTCTAAGATACGCAACCACATACTCTAGGGTACTGAGAAATCACCAATGTAAAAATTTGATGTAGACACGAAGTGATTTTTTTATCAGTGAAAAATATCGTGCGGTTGCATGAAATGTCTTTCTAATAAATTAATCGCCCAATCAACATTAAAATGGCCACGCAACTGTGATTTTCCCGGTGTGTACGTGATGTTATTTATCCTGGATTAAGCATTCTCCCCCTCCAGTTGTGCCTACAGCACTAGAGCATCTATATTCTTCGGGCAAAGTACACTTTCTGTCACGATTCACAAGTGCTGCTTGCAAATATTCGCTGAAGGACATCATCATACTTTGTCATACACTGAGAAAACGATCTGTTGTTTCCATTCTGTGCAAAGGTCATTAGGAATAGGTAATCGTTCTCACTAATAGAATTCCGAATAGTAACAATATTCGGAAGGGGTGGCATTTCGATTCCCGTCCCATTACCATGATTCACATCTTCTTTTGTTCCCATAAATCATTCAGGCAGAAGTGGGATGGTCCCAGCGAAAAAGCCACAAACAGTTCCTTCGGCTGTCGTTCTCTAGTAGAGTTAATGCGTCGTTTGTTACTTCATATCACCGTATACCAAACAGAGTACAGGAACCACATACTCATCCTTCACTGTGGAGGTCACATCGTATGTTACAATGTTACATTTACTGTGACTTTAAGGGTGAGCATCATTTCTATAAAGTATCAGCTTAGCGCCTGCTGCTTCGCTCGCGTAGATTGTATGGTATGCACAGTCACTTTTCTTTCATCGACTTTTTATGTTTCCATTTGTTTGCAACACCTTCTAAACTTTGTGCGCTAATTAAGGCCATAGAAGCATGGTCTGAACCAAATGTACTTCTGACCAGAAAGCGATTCTAGCACTGGAGTCCAAGGTTTTTGTTAATGACGCCTTTTGCGTTCTTGTGGCGGTATTTCCACAGAAACTTTTATCCCCTAACATATATTTCTTTACATCTAACCTAGAAGTGAAATACCAGTCATCATAGATTTCGCTTTTAATTTTGTTAATATCACGAACTATTTTCTTAAAAATTTTTGTCCCTTCTTAGACGATGCGTACAGTATAAGGTCTAAACCTGCTCCAAATGTCAAATCCTTAGCAATTTAGGCTGGTCGATGATGTTTGAGTGAATCAGTTTCACCTTATTTCAGCCCTTATGAGTTGAATTTCGAAAAACAGTGAAACAAATACGTTTTTTATTTCTGACCGAGAAGCCAATCACCAATTTTCATAGAAATGCTTTCGCAGTGAAATATTTTCATAAAACATTTCACCTTCCAAAAGCACTGAAACCCATAATTTTCATTTCCAACCACGAAGACACACATCAGTTTTCATTGGTATACTTTTTAAAAATACATTAGTAGCTCTTTAATAATGATTTATAAGCGAAAAAGCTTTCACCCACTATTTCACCCTCATAAGGGCTAAATTCCCAAAAATACTGAAACATGGATTTCTTTGTTCCTAACCGAGAAACCAAATACCAATTTTCGTAGGTCTAGCTTCAAAATTGCTTTAATAGCGATTTATTTTCAAGAAACATATCATCCTCTATTTCACCCCACTGTGGGTGGAATTTCGAAAAATCACTTCTTAAACGGCGTCTCTTCAAATTTCAAGTTTCTATCCTTATCGGTTAGTGCTGGGCGACGATGAACCAATCCGTCCGGTCATTCTGTTTTATATGTATAGATAAGAAATTTCTGTGAACGTATTTCTCATTTTTGTTCTGCTAATGAAAAATCCTTTCGACGTCGCGTACGTTATGCAACTAAAGAAAAGCTCTTCGATTAATACGTTGCGTGATTGATCCAGGTTCCCTGCAATTTTCTTTGGTAATCGGAAAAAAAGTTTTCGTGCTTCCGGAACCTGTCACCTTTCTAACGCGTCTTAAACTAAAAAGCTTTCTCACTTTTTGTGACCATGTTACCCGTAGTCGCTTTATAAATATCTCATTATCGCTGACACTTTGCGCACAGATCATGAAAACGTTTTTATGGCACCACGGTCATATCGTGCTAATAAGTTAAGCATCAGCAAGAGTGGCGGATCCTCGTCTATTTAAGCTTACATGTGAATGTGTGTGAACTGCGTGCTGGTTTCCCAGGAATACTTACTTTCCTTGATCGGTATTCTCGCTAATTACTTCCTTTTTATTTTATTTCCAGCACTATACATTTCCCACATGATTCACGCGTTTAAATACTGCATCAGTATTCCGCTGCTTAGTGTTTTGTTGACGTCTGCATTTTTTTAGAGGGAAAAGAATAGCAAATAAACGACACACCGCTGTGGACGTTGTGTAGTTTTAAATGCGTGAATTACGTGGAAAATGTGCACGCTACAAATAAAAAGTACGGACAATGATACGAGTGAAGAGTGAGGATTCCTGTGAAATATTCTCCCAGGCAACGCGTCCACATGTGAGCTGAAAGAGGTGCAGTAAAGACCACCACTGATGGCATGTTTGTGTGTGCATACACGTCATGAGCAGGTAGTGGCTGTTGACGTCACTACTTGTGCTCATTTATTCTCTTTTCCCAGTCGGCGACGGTAGGTATTTAGGGAATTATCAGTTCGTATATAATATGGATAAATCTCTGTCTCAGACAACATTTGTATACATGACAAGTCAAGGTGTTAGAAAATCATTACGAAAATTACTAGTGATAGGATGATGCGTTTGCTTCACAGATTCTCAGATGAACCTCAATACAAATAAATTCAAGGTAGCTTGCGTAAACAAACGACAAGACCGAATGTCATTTGACCACAGGATCAGTAAAATGTCACTGAATTCAGATTCGAACGTCAAATCCTAGAAACATCAGCCTGGAACGATTTGCTATGGGACGATCTCATAAACCTACTGTGAAAGACAAATAATAAATTGAATTTGGCTGGAATGATCCTAAATAAACATGAATTGTCTGTAAAGAAGTGCCTTGCAAAATTCAGGGCTAGACTAATAAATATTTTCTACATAGTTAGACGTTTCACAAGCCAAATAAGTGCAAGAGGTGGAGAAGAATCAAAGAAAAGTAGCACAGTTCGTCACGAGTTTCCTTAATGGTTCCCAAACCCCCGTGGAATTGTTCTTGAAACGGTTGGAAAGGAGGATGTAGTTTCGTGCCACGTTGACAATGAGGTCGTCAGAATTAAGCCACTGGACAAAACTGGGAATGTACCGAGGGAGGTAGTACTGAGGATAAGGCATAATTGTTTTCGGAGGACTACAGTTCAACTTCCCTTCCAGACGTACTTTTTTAGGTTTTTTGTCATTCCCTTAATCACTCCAGACGAAAGCCATAGTGGTTAATATGAATTTTCATAGCTGAATTTCGTCCTTACCATCCCTGAACAACAGAGCCATTATAATTAATGAATAGCTTAAGAAAGACACTACGCCTCTGATACAGTTGTATGACAACAAAAATAACTCAAGTAATGCGTGGGAAATAATAAACCCTAGGCCTTTAAGAACCATTCCGGTATATGTGTGAAGCGGTTTGTAGAAACCACGGAAAGTCTAAACTGACGTCTTTGGTTTTTCTCCGCCTACAAAATTCGGCTTTCAGCTGCTACTTGTTTTATTAAACAACATATATTTTTCTCTCAACTGTCAGAATAAACTGTGGTGTCACCGCTAGACACCACACTTGCTAGGTGGTAACTTAAATCGGCCGCGGTCCTGTAGTACATGTCGGACCCGCGTGTCGCCACTGTGTAATCGCAATCCTAGCGCCACCACATGGCAGGTCACAAGACACGGACATGACCTCGCCCCAGTTGTACGGACGACATAGCTTGCGACCAGACCTACCAAGTCTTCCTCTCATTTGCCGAGAGACTGATAGAATAGCCTTCAGCTTATTCCATAGCTACTACCTAGCAAGGCGCCATTTGTATCAGTGCTTATAGCTTACTACTATTCAAGAGATGTATTCCAACAAGAGAATAAAGTTAAGTATATTATTCCAGCTACGTACTTTTCTTCTTATTCATTAATAAGTCTCATGTTCCAGTACTTCACGCCCGTCTGCGTTAGTTTAGCGTGCACTTTCAGCCACTTCGATCTACAAGGTGTTGGCCCAGCTGCCGACACATCATAAACAATACAATTGAAAGAAAAATATATGTATCTTATAAAGCAAAAAATAGCAGACTTGGACGGGGAATGCGAATTTCACTCCTCCGCGACTTACGTCCGTTGAATTAACCACTGCGTCCACTTGCCTGATAACATAACTGCAATGGAAAACATTACCGGCAAGATGTACAAACATTATTCCCACATTTTCAAGAGTTGTCTTTTCTTATCGATTGAAGAAACATATTTCCTAGTACATACAACAAAAGGAATCTACATATACATTCGCGGCGAACGTATGTTAGCGCTTTTTCCCGTCCAATTTTAAGGATGGCACTTGGGAAGAAAGATTGCTTCTGTGCTTCCAAATGCAATTTTTGTTTTTTACACAAGACAAATTTACACAATATATAAGGCGGTCCTCTTCTGATGTGTGTTAATTGGGCTTTTTGAGTATTACTACTACAGTCTATCGCGTGGTAAACGATCCATTGATCATCCGGCCTGGTCTGCTCAGTATATGCGCTGCGACCTCTGTTAGTCCGATGTGATTTGGATTCTATCCACGTGTGTAGCATTCCAGCAGGGTGTGTATAGATTTTTAGCTTCCAAGTTTGTCGACCGACCTGAGAGTGCTAGTCACCTACTAACAATTCGAAATCCACCTACGACTGAGCCACTGTGATCATTCCATTTCGTATAACCACACACTGTTACCCATGGTCTTCATGAAACATCTGTGACTCACTAATCTTTTAGCCAAAGTCCTCAATATTTTTACGTTTAGCAAAGTTCACAACTACAGATTAGCGTACAGTTAGAGCGATAACCTTGGCAGGAAAACGGGAGAGATTGCGATTTATAAGTAGAAACTCCGACAGTTATGATTCACGTCATGAAACAACCAGAAACTATTGTAATACATATGTAAACACAGACTGCCAATTTCGGTCAAAATACCCCCTTCAAGTCACCTACACGTACATCAAATGTACAAGAAATACTAAATTGCAAAATAGTGATGATGAACCATTTGCACATAACATGCTGTCGGTTTAATACTACATCAAGCTGAGGGAAGGTTCTTTGGCGTCAAAAACGTAATTGCCTTTAGCTGCAGCATCTAAGTAAAGTAATTAAAAATGAAATATGCTTGAAGATATTAAAAAGCGCAGTAAAATTATGTATGCATGTTCAACATAGACAAGGAGTATCTGTCATATATAGACACAACTAGTACAATTTTTCATCTGTCACCAAGCTCTGTAAGCGGCAGTCCACGCAAGTGTTCAGCATGCAGACTGGCCGCAGTTGCTTCATAAATAGGCAACTGAATCAGCTGATGTTTGTAGCCATTAGCAGTACTGCCGTATTGCTTACAAGTCTCTGGCTATGCTAACTTACAGGTACTGTCGCTGTAGTCCTAATAAAACAAGCTTCAGCTGATTGAATTATTTTGGCCAGACGGTATCCCGGACACTGTAATGGGCTATCGGTTTTCGCACTTGGTGACTGATGTAAGATGTATACGTGACAGGTACTCGTGTTATGTGTATATTTATAATGCGTATACACATGTATTCAGTGCTTTGAAAAGTCCTTATGCGTGTCTTAGTTTTTAACTATTGCATTTATATGCTGCAGCTATAAAACATTATGTATTTGATGCCAAGCAGCCTTCATTTAACTTGATGCAGTGTTAATCCGCGAGTATGTTACATAGAACGGTTCATCATATAATGCTTGTTATACATTTTATGCATAAACTGTACGGCATTGGATGGTCATTTGATCGAAACCGACTGTCTGCGAATAAATGTACAACGTCCGGTTTTTCAATGTGGCCGTTTTTTGTGAACAGCGAAAGTGTGGAGCTCTGACGACAGAAAATAAGTGAATGGAAACAGAATCGGGAGGTGGTGGTAGTGGTGGTGGTGGTATGCGAACCATCGGCTACAATCTGTAGAGTTTCTTGTAGAGTACTGATCTACAACCTACATCTATACTCTATAACACACAATCAGATTTAGGGTAGAGGTTGCTCCTGATTGTAACAGTTATTAGAATTTCTCCCGTTCCAAGCACGCAAACTGAACGAGACGGCGCAGTGGTTAGCAAGCTGGGCTCGCATTCGGGAGGACGAAGGTTCAGATCCGCTTCCGAAAATCCAGATATAAGTTTTCCGTGATTTCCTTAAAACTCTCCATGCAAAAGTCGGAATGGCTCCTCTGAAAGGGCACGGCCGATTTCCTCCCCCACACCATCATAATCCGAACTTGTGCTCCGTCTCTAATGAACTCCGTCTCTAATGACCTCGATGTCGATGGAACGCGAAGTCCTAATTTTCCGTCCTTCCTTCGTTCCAATCACGTAAGAAACGTGCTCGCTGCTATTGTCTTCACGGTCCATACAGGAGTGATAGGTAGAGCTTTCCAGTATATTCTTGTAGTCGTAACTTAATGTTTGTTTGAAGATAATTTTAATAGCCAAGATCGGATTCAGTATTATTTGTTATTTATGACCGCTTTCAACAGTTAAGATCGTCATTTTCCGATCCTTAGAAAACTTGTTGGTATACGTCCTGTTCCATTGTGATTATATAACACATGCCAAGCTGACACTAATTGATGGTATGTAGCACATTCGAGACATGTTTGTCAAAAATGAAAACAAGTCTGTCACAAATAAAGTTAGGGGTGTCACACACATAAAATTTCACTGACGCTTCTTAAATGCTGAAACGCGCAACAGTTGACAAATGTGCACAGTTACGTAGTTCAACATGTAACAAGCATCAGTGGAGTGTTTTGTGTGTGGACATCGCTAGTGACACAAGGTGCTTTTTGATCGTATTGCCGGCCGGTGTGGTAGAGCAATTCTACGCGCTTCAGTCTGGAACCGCGCGACCGCTACGGTCGCAGGTTCGAATCCTGCCTCGGGCATGGCTGTCTGTGATGTCCTTAGGCTAGTTAGGTTTAATTAGTTCTAAGTTCTAGGGGACTGATGACCACAGATGTTAAGTCCCATAGTGCTTAGAGCCATTTGAACAATTTTTTAATCGTATTATTTTTATTTGTAGGGAACCAGTTTTTATTTTTAACAAACCTGTTCGTAATGTGCTACATACTATCCACTGTACTGACAACATGGCGTGGCTGATAGTCACAATGGAACAGGGCGTGTGACAAGAAGTCTTTTGATGATCATGAGGCGACCATCTTAGCGGTGGAAGCCAGTCATCAGGAATAAATAATGTCGAATGCTATGTTGGCTATTAAAATTTTCTTAAAAGCGAATACAGATCGTATCTTCCGATCCTTCATTATGAGAAATTTCAGTTCATGTTGGTTCTTGAAACTTTATAAGCATACGCTGGATAATTTGCGCCCATCTTAAAATGCCTATCTGTCCAGTTTATCCAACATCTAGATAACTCTCTCCCCTAGTCGAACAAACCTGTAAACATTCTTGGCGCAATTCGTTTTGTACGTTTAATATCCCTCGTTTTATTTACTATTGAAAACAGTCTTGATCACGATTTATTTATTAAGATGACCGGTTTCGACCACTACTGTGGTCATCTTCAGACCATTGAGTAGGAACCTCTTTCTGCTGGAGAATCACTCCAACCGGTCACCATAATAAATAAATCGTGATCAAGACTGTTTTTAATAGTAAATATTTGTAACTCATTGATCACTGCTACTCCCATAATGTATTCAAAAGTAATCCCTCGTTTTGCTTGGCAAGGGTTCCATACTCTTCAGTGGTATTCTAGGATGGTTCACACGAGGGTGTGTAAGCAATGTCCTTTGTACATTGATTGCGTTTTCCTAGTATTCTACTTACATACGGAAGTCTGTTGGGGTTGTGTGGTCGTTCCATTCCGTATCCCCTCAGATTTATTACACGCAGGAATTTTTTACGGGTTGTGACTCACTGACATTGCAGTCAAAGGATGCTCGGTTTTTTCGCTTGCGATTCCAGTGTGTTAGAACGAGGGGACAGTGTGAGCTGCTCGGTGGCCAGCTCGCAGCCGGTGTGTTAGGCAGGCGCAGCGCGGCGGCGGCGGCTACACACCTCCTCCTGGGCCATCAGCTCGAGCTGGTCGAGGTCCATGGCGGGGTAGCGCTTGCGCAGGTCGCGCAGCGTCTGGATGTACTCGCGGCGCGACTGCTCGAACTCGCGCACCTCCTCGCTGGCGGCCGCCTCCTCGAGCGAGCGCAGCGCGCCGTCCACATGGTTCACCTTGCTCATCTCGACGTCGCCCGCCTCCGACTCGACGATGACGCCGCGCCGGTTCATGCGGTAGCCCTTGTGCAGGTACTTGTAGATGAGCAGCCGGCGGTCGGCGATGTACGCCGTGATCACCGTCGCGGGGAAGAACATGAACGTGAGCAGGCCCTCCCAGACGTCCACGACGCCGTACGACGACACCGACAGGATGACGTAGAGCCAGATGTACGCGAACACCGACCACGTGGCGGTGACGAAGAAGACGCGCAGGTGCTTGATCTTGCGCACCTCGCCGTCGGGGATGACGCTGACGCAGATGGCGATGATGACAAACAGGTTGTAGGCGGCGCTGCCCACGATGGTGCCGGGGCCGAGGTCTCCCGCGTTGAAGTTCTTGGCGTAGATCTCGATGATGGAGAGGAGGATCTCGGGCGCGGAGGAGCCGAGGGCCATCAGCGTCAGGTTGGCGACGGTCTCGTTCCACACGCGCACCACCAGGATCTGCGTCTCGCCGGACTTTTTGCGCACCGTGATCTCCTTCTCCTGCGACGTGATGACCTCGATGGCCGCCATGAAGCGGTCGCTGATGATGGAGACGCCGATGAAGAGGTAGAGCAGGGCGAAGAAGTAGACGAGCCCGCGGGCGACGCGGTCGCCGGCGCTGAGGTTGTCCTGCGGCATCCAGACGGGCAGCAGCAGGCCCGGCTGGCACGCGGTGGCGTTGTCGCCGGCGTCGCCGTCGCCGTGCGACGCGCCGGCCAGCGGCAGCGGGAGCAGCGCGCACAGCGCGGCCGCGGCGCACCAGCAGCTCGCCATCGCCGCCGGACCCACACTGCCGCGCCGCCCGGGACGGCGCGCCGAGCCCGCCCGAGCCGGCCGCGCATGCGCGCCGCGCACCGGCCGGACCAGCGCGCCCGCCGTGCCGTAGGTCCAGGCGGCGGGCGGGGGCGCACCGCGCTGCTACCTCGTCCCGCCTGTGTTACAGATCAGTACCGTACCGACGTGAGACTGCTACGGATGGTTATTACCGCTCAAATAACTGGTTTTCGGTTATAACGGAGTTTTTTCAACGCCAGTTTAACTTGATTGTAAAAACCGCTCAAAAAATCAGCTCTATGAAATAACTGATCTTCGGGGTTTATTCGTATTATTATGTAGACACAGATGCTCAGTCTAATCTTGCCACTTTCATGACTGATGATGAAATGATGATGACAACACAAACATCCAGTTATCTCGAGGCAAGTGAAAATCCCTGACCCCAGCCGGAAATCGAACTTCCAATGACTTCTTGAATCCGTGTCACGTTGAGTTTCTGCACTACCCTGGGCAAAACAAGGTCCGACACGTAATTGGAAGCTATCGAACGGCATTTGTCACCTCAGTGTGCAGTACAGTTAACGCCGCTATTACACGTATGTGAAGTCTTAATGTTCAGGAGGAATATGAGCCGCATTAAAGGCCCCTGCGTTCGTACACTTAAGTTCTGAGGGTCTAGTGCGAGAGGACACACTGCCCTGTCTTTATTTCCACTCCAATGGTATATCAGATGCCGGCCGCGGTGGTCTCGCGGTTCTAGGCGCGCAGTCCGGAGCCGTGCGACTGCTACGGTCGCAGGTTCGAATCCTGCCTCGGGCATGGATGTGTGTGATGTCCTTAGGTTAGTTAGGTTTAAGTAGTTCTAAGTTCTAGGGGACTGATAACCACAGCAGTTGAGTCCCATAGTGCTCAGAGCCATTTGAACCATTTGTATAACAGATACTTGACAGATAAATCACCCTCATTATAACAAAGATAAAAACACAGTGCGTTCCATTCAATGGGCAGTTTTCCCGGCTGAGACATGCAACCTACATCTGCACTCTCTCGGAACTACCCACCTCTCTAAAAAGTGGAACACCTAGGCGCACATGAATACAATTACAAGGTTTTTGACATGAAGGAGACTATAATGAACAGACTGAATTGTCTAGTTGTAAGGACTAAAGAGAAATGCAAAGGCTCAATCTGATATAATAAGAGTTCCGTGAAGTGAAGTGGAAAGAAAACAAGGCTTTCTGCTCAGATGAGTATAGGGTAATATCAACAGCAGCAAAAAAATGGAAAAACGGAAATGGGATTCGTTATGAATAGGGAGATAGGGCAGAGACTATATTACTGTCTACAGTTGAGTGGTAGTGTTGTCCTTATCAGAATCGACAGCAAATCAACAGCGAAAACGATAGTTCAGGTATACATGCCGACATCGCAAGCTGAAGATGAAGAGGTAGAACAAGTATATGTGGATATTGAGAGAGTAATAATGTATGTAAAGTGAGATGAAAATCTAATAGTCATAGGTCACGCGAATCCAGTTGTAGGGGAAGGAGCAGAAGAAAAGGTTACAGGAGAATATCGACTTGGGACAAGGAATGAGAGAGGAGAAAGACTAATTGAGTTCTGTAATAAATGTCAGCTAGTAATAGCGACTACTCTGCCCAAAAATCACAAGAGGAGGAGGTATACTTGGAAAAGGCCGGGTGATACGGGAATATTTCAGTTAGATTACATCATGGTCAGACAGAGATTCCGAAATCAGATACTGGATTTCAGTCCACACCCGGGGGCAGATATGGACTCAGATAACAATGTAGTAGTGATGAAGAGGAGGCTAAAGTTTAAGAGATTAGTCAGGAAGAATCAATACGCAAAAAAGTGGGATACAGAAGCGCCAAGGAATGACAAGATGTGGTAGAAGTTCTCTAATTTTATAGACACGGCAATGAGGAATAGCTCAGTAGGCAGTACAGTTGAGGAGGAATGGACATCTCTAAAAAGGGCAATCACAGAAGTTGGGAAGAAAAACAGAAGTAAAAAGAAGGTAACTGCGAAGAAACCATGGCAAGAGAAGAAATACGTCAGTTGATCGATGAAGGAAGGAGAAACAAAAATGTTCAGAGAAGTTCGGGAATACAGAAATACAAGTCGCTGAGGAATGAAATAAATAGGAAGAGCAGGGAAGATAGGACGAAATGGTGAAATTAAGGATTTTTTGTGGTAAGTTCCTATGGGACCAAACTGCTGAGGTCATCGGTCCCTAGTCTTACACACTAATTAATCTAACTTAAACTAACGCTGAGGACAACATACACACCCTTGCCCGAGGAAGGACTCGAATCTCCGACGGGTGCAACCGCGCGAACCTTGCAAGGCGCCCTTGACCACGCGGCTCCCAGTGCGGCTCTGTGAAATTAAAAGCAAGGGTGGTAACATTAAGACAGGAACCGGAATTCCACTGTTAAATGCAGAGGAGAGAGCAGATACGTGGAAAGTGTACATTGAAGGCCTCTATGCAAGGGATGATAAGCCTAATGTGGTAAAAGAAGAAACACGAGTCGATTCACAATAAATAGGGGATCCACTACTAGAATCAGAATGTGAGCGAGCTTTAGAAGACTTAAGATCAAATAACGCAGCAGGGATAGGTGGCATTCCATCAGAATTCCTAAAATTATTGAGGGAAGTGGCAACAAAAGGGCTATCCATGTTGGTGTGTAGAATGTAAGAGACTGGCAACATGCCTTCTGACCTTCGGAAAAATATCATCCAGACAATTCCGAAGACTGCAAGAGGTGACAACTGCGAGAATTATCACACAATCAGCTTAACAGCTCATGCATCAAAGTTGTTTACAAGAATAGTTTACAGAAGAATGGAAAAAAGGAGGATGTGCTACATGACAATCACTTTGGCTTTAGGTAAGTAAAGGCACCAGAGAGGTGGTGATGATGGAAGCAAGACTAAAGAAAAATCAAAACACGTTCACAGGAATTGTCGACCTGTAAAAAGCGTTCGACAATGTAAAATGATGCAAGCTGTTCGAAATTCTGAGACAAATAGGGGTAAGCTATAGAGAGAGAGGTGTAATATACAATATCAACAAGAGTAAGGAAGGAATAATAAGAGTGGACGACCAAGAACGAAATGCTCGGATTAAAAAGGGTGTAAGACGAGGACTAGTCTTTCGCCCTACAGTTCAATCTGTACATCGAAGAAGCAATGATGGAAATAAAAGAAAGCTTCAGGAGTGGACTCAAAATTCAAGGTGAGAGAATATCAATGATAAAATTCGCTGATGACATTGCAATCCTGAATGAAAGTCAAAAAGAATTACAGGATCTCTTGAATGGAATGAACAGTTTAATGACTACAAAATATGGATTCAGAGTAAATCGAAGAAAGACGAAAGTAATGAGAAGTAGCAGAAATGAGAACAGCGAGAAAGTTAACATCTGGATTGATGGCCACGAAATAGGTGAAGCTAAGGAATTCTGCCACCTACGCAGTAAAATAACCAATGACGGACGGAACGGTCTACCACTGCAAAAAGGGCATTCCTGACCAAGATAAAAACGAAGGGCTGGATTTGAGGAAGAAATTTCTAAGAATGTACGTTTGGAGCCCAGCATAGTATGGATGTGAAACGTGGACTGTTGTAAAACCACGACAGAAAAGGATTGAGCATTTGAGATGTGGTGTTACAGACGAATGCTGAAAATTAGGTGGACTGACAAAATAAGGAGTGAGGACGTTCTGCGTAGAATCAGCGAGGAAAGGAATAGTGGAAAGCACTGACAAGAAGAAGGGAGAGGATGCTAGGACATACGTTAAGACATCAGGGAATAACTTGCATGATACTAGTGGGAGCTGTAGAGAGTAAAAACTGTAGAGGAAGTCAGAGATTGGAATACATTCAGCAAGTAATTGAGGAGGTAGGTTGCAAATGCTACTCTGAGAAGAAGAGGTTGGCACCGGAGTGAAATTCGTGGCGGGCCGCATCAAACCAGTCAAAAGACTGATGACTCAACAAAAAAGGACTAAACTAGACAGCATTACAAGTGCTAAAAGTGCGTGAGAAAAATGCAGGGTGTTAACAATAAATTGTATATGTTAATGATGTTGGAGCTCCATGGGAGTGAATTGTGTTACTTGCAAAAATAGTGAGGAAGACGTAAATGTATTACCCTTGCAGGTGGATGAAAATCTACAATACCTCTTGGCATAAACAAAGGTTTAAAAATTTTTACTGCTGCTGTATTTTTCCAAGGAAATTACTAATACCGAAATAAAAAAAAGGGTCTCTAATGGTCAATTAGAAAGAAATGAATTTCCACGTCTATTGTACAAACACTATAACGCCGTTGTAACGCTAATAAACAGATGATTATGTTGGGCTACTCATACATTAAGGAGGTCTGTGGTTAGAATGCGCCGCACGTTAATCCTATCAAATAGACGGAACGCGAGAAGAGCAACACTCAGAAAGACATCGAGACAAGGATGGACATCAACACTCGATGGAAATCCATCGAATTAGACAGAAAGCAATAGAATACTCTTGTGGAGCAGGCATATGTTTGATAAGAATCTTGCCATATAAAGGAACAGAAAAGAAGCATATATTTAATAACGAAAATAAAAATTGGCGAAGAGATCCAAGAAGATGCACCGTTATTATAAGCTGCTTTGTGTGATATGAGGATAATGTTGATGAGATCGTCAAGTAATATTTTGAAGAGATGTGTTTTGAATTTGTAGTGCAGTTACAGCATTCGACAGGATGGATAGGATATGGATGCAAAGGAGGCAGTTAACTTCCACTCACACGGGAAATGGTTAGCTGGTACCTTCATTTAAAAGATGTACTGTTAAACTTGTACATCGAAGAAGCAATGAAGGAATGTAATAACATTTTGGAAGGAAGGTGAAGTTTACTTCACGGTTTTGGATGTAAGAAAAATTCATGGGGCCCTTTGAAAGGTATTACAGAATGTGATACAAGTGCGTGCAGGAGTCCTCTCTGAGGGTTCCGCAGAAACATCATTATGTAAATATATATAGTTCACTTACATGATGAGTGAGTTTGAGAGTATCAGAATAAGTGACATTTATGACCGTTCTTTTAAATGCATTGGCTTTCAAGATTAAATAGTTTACAGTGTTAAATAATTGTAGACCATAGTGTTTGACATAAACTTCAACTTGAAATTTTACTCGAGTTCATAAGTAAAGGTTTTAACATGCAGACAACGAAGTGTCGCTATAAGGAATTCGTTGTTATCGATTGAGGTACGTGATCAATAAAAATTGGGAACGAGACAGTAGACAAGGAAGTGAAAATAATCTACTAACCGCGAAGCAAAAGGACACAGTATGGACAAAGGAAGGCGAAGATATCCTTCATTAGTAAAAAAATTCTTCTCATTTTGATACTGATAACGAAATGGGGAAAAATTGCTAAATGTAGATACTGGATCGAAGGAAGTGAAACGAGGATCATCTGAAACCTAGAGCAGAAGAAACTGTAAGGATTTGAAATGGAATGCTATCGAAGAAAACTAAAAAAAAAAAAAATTAAGTGGACAGCCCAAACTGGCGTGAAAATTTGCAACTGTACTCATGAAGTCATTTTCCCTAACATTTCCACCCCATTCTATCCAGTCTTAAATGACAACCACTTTGCCTTATTTCCGTACAGAAGTACCCTTCCTCACCTCAATTCCGTAACAACTCATAAAATCTTTGCATCTGAGATACCCAGAAGAAATTGAAACCTAAGAAACACTAAGACGAATAAATGAGGATATCGCATTCAAAAATTGTTAACTTGGCGCAGGAAGGGGTAGTAGAAGGCAGAAATAGTAGGGGTAGGTCAGTGCTACTAAATGTGGTGCCCGGTGTAGTGTGCTAGTGTAGATGAAGGAAAGATTCGCAAAAGAAGAAAAAAATACTTGGCTACAATTGATAGGATGGAAAAATCTTGGGGATGATTTCGCGATTAAAGTTACTCTGGGGAAGGGTGCTTACTAATGAAAATGAGAGGAGGGTGGGATGTGGTGAAATAGGTGCAGCAGCTAAGAGAGTTCTTAATGATGGTGATGGAATGTAATGATGGAACTCAGCTCGACAAGCTGAAGTGCTATGGGTATCTCAGACACAAGGATTTTATGTTATTACGGAATAGAGATGAGCAAGAGCACTCCTATACGGAAATAAGGCGAAGTGCTTAGCGTTTCGTGCTCGAAAAGAATGGGGTGGAAAAGCCAGGAAAAACGGTCTCATGAGCGCAAATGGAAACTTTAAAGCCAGTTTCAGCACTTACACTTTACCTCGCTGCACATCAATTTCCGTAATATCCGGGTATCATGTAATCAAATTACTTGTGTCACATTCGAACTGACGTCGAGTAAAAGCCATTGTTTAAATATCCACAGAACTGAAACAAATTACAAAGGCCAACGATGGAAAAACTGGTTTGCTGAAAATACCTTATTTGTATGTTTTTTAGGGTGGGAAATCCAAACATGATACTTAAAATACTGTATCAGCCACCATTTCTTCACATTTTGCCGTTAAATTTATTATGTTAAGCGATTTTTAAAAGAATTTAATAGCTTTTATATAGTTAAAATAATTTAAAAAAGAGATGTAATGTATGCACATGACTGCTGAAAAACATTTGCCGGCAAAATATGGTCGATTCTATTTTGGTATTAACAGATGGTGTTTCGTTTACTGTCAACCTAACCTTACTTTCCCGTTTCCTGTACATGTGCTCAGTACAGTGTCTAATCGTGGTTGTAAAAATTCTGCTGACAGTTTTTGTTATATCCGTGGTAAATTTATGATTAAAAAACACCAAAGAAATTACAGACTTTGTGAAAAATTTTTATCTATCATACATTGGATCTAAACTTGGTGATGAAGATAAATCTTGGACGCCGCATAAGGTATGTGTGTGTTGAAGATCTGAGAAAATGGTCCAAAAAGGAGAAAAAAGCCTTTAGAGTTGCTGTTGCTATGATACAGAGAGAGCCAAGATATCACTCCGATGATTGCTACTTTTGAGTGTTGATATTACTGGTCATAATTCGAAAAACAAGAAGGTAATAAGCTACATTCCGTCCGCCATCCGACCATTAGGGCATTGTGCAGATTTGCCGGTTCCTGAACCACCAGATGATTTAAATTCTATTCCAACAGAAGTATTTTATGATGTACAACGTGATTTAGATTAACCAAATGATGATGATTTCCAAATTGTTTACTCAGACCGAGCTTGACGATTTGGTTAGAGATCTGGGCTTAACGAAAGAAAAAGCTGAATTCCTTTGCTCTAGATTAAAAGAAAAGAACTTATTGGCAGCTGGAACCAGCATATATATACATATATAGAATGGGAGAGGGGCAATTTTCCAAGTTTTTTCAACAAGAAGATGATTTGGTGTACTGCTCAGATATCCCGGTCTGATAAGTGAGTTTGGTATTGAATACAAAAAGGAAGAGTGGAGGCTGTTTATTGATTCATCCAAAACAAGTTTAAAGGCTGTTTTATTACACAGTGGTCACATGTATGCATTTATACCTGTTGGACATTCTGTACATATGAAAGAAAGCTATGAAAACCTAGAAATAGTGCTAAATAAAATAGACTATTCTGCTCGTGGTTGGATGATATGTGGCGATCTAAAAGTAACATGCATGCTCCTTGATCGTCAAGGTGGCTTTACCAAATTTCCATGTTTCTTGTGTAAATTGGACAGTAGGGCTAGGGAGCAACACTGGTGCAGAAAGAACTGGCCTGTGCGGCAGACTTAGAAACCTGGTGAGAAGAACATTCTATGCAAAAACCTTATAGGTCCAAAAAATGTACTCCTACCACCTCTGCATATAAAGTTCGGCCTATTGAAACAGTTTGTAAAGGCTTTGCCTAAAGATGGACCATAGTTTAAGTATCTCTGTGAAAAGTTTCTACACTTTTCAGAAGTTAAACTAAAAGAAGGCGTCTTTGTAGGACCTGACATTAGAAAATTGATGTTTGATGTTAACTTTGAATCCACAATGACCTTAAATGAGAAAGAAGCATGGTTATCATTCAAGCAAGTCGTTACAAAATTCTTAGGACATAAAAAAGACCTAGAATATGTTTCTATTGTAGCTACAGTGTTAAAGAAGTTTAATGAACCAGAACGTTTACTTTTTGAACAGTCACCTTGATTACTTCCCGGACAATATGGGAAATGTTAGTGAGAAGCAAGGAAAGCGTTTCATTAATTTGCCTGTTTACCGCATAGTATAGGATTTTTATACTATATAATAAAAAGCATATTGCTCGAAAACTATGGGTGAAACAAAAAAACCAAGGCTAGATTTGGATTCAGCTTATAAAAATCGCTAAATATCAGCTATCAAAGTAAAAAAAAAGTTTTTTTTTTAAAAAAATGGTAGGCTTGTTATTTTTACACGTGTTGAATCACATACTAGGTACAATCAAGCGATTACTTCAAATTCTGTGAGAACAATACACACGTCTTCAATAAGAAACTGTGTGCAGCGAAATATAAAATCATATTTTGTGCATCCTTTGTGATAGTGGGAAAATCATCTATTTATATTCTGTGTTTGTTGAAATATAGTCCATTAATTTGTAATTACGGTATGACATGACGCTTTGAGTCGCACAGTCATGTTGAAAAGTATGTCTCTGCATTTTTTACGTGAAAAGTCTGAAAGCCTTTCAAATAAAACAAATGTTATTAACATTCTACTTCTTCATTCCTCATGGCATAAAAGCCAAAGAGATTCTGATCATACATAAAGCACACCAGTGGCAAGACGCAATCAATACCTTCACTGTGCGATAGCAACTGGGAAGTCACTGATGACAGTGCCACTAAAGCAGAGTTATTAAACACCGTTTTCCGAAACTCCTTCACCAAAGAAGACAAAGTAAATATTCCTGAATTCCAATCAACAACTGCAAAGAAGAGAAACAAAGAGGTAGATATCCTCGGCGTAGCAAATCAGATTAAATCACTTAATAAAGGCAAGGCCTTCAGTCCAGATTGTATACCAGTCAGGTTCCTCTCAGAGTATGCTGATAAAATAGCTCCATATTTAGCAATTATATACAAACACTCGCTCACAGAAAGATCTCCGTACCTAAAGAGTGGATATTTGCTCATTTCACACCAATACCCAAAAAGGAAAGTAGGAGTAATCTGCTGAATTACAGGCCTATATCACTAACGTCGATTTGAAGTAGGGTTTTGGAACATATACTGTATCCGAACATTATGAAATACCTCGAAGAAAACCATTTATTGACACACATTCAGCACCGTTTCAGAAAATATCTTCTTGTGAAACACAACTAGCTCTTTATACTCATGAAGTAATAAGTGCTATCGACAGGGGATGTCAAAATGATTCCATATTTTTAGATTTGCAGAAGGCTTTTGACACCGTTCCTCACAAGCGTCTTCTAACCAAAGTGCGTGCCTACGGAGTATCGCCTCAATTGTGCGACTGGATTCGTGATTTCCTGTCAGAAAGATCACAGTTCGTAGTAATAGACGGAAAGTCATCCAGTAAAACAGAAGTAATATCCGGCGTTCCTCAAGGAAATGATATAGGCCCTCTATACTTCCTGATCTATATTAATGACATAGGAGACAATCTGAGTAGCCCTACTAGATTGTTTGCAGATGATGCTGTCATTTAACGTCTTGTAAAGTCATCATGTGATCAAAACGACTTGCAAAATGATTTGGACAAGATATCTGTATGGTGCGAAAAGTGGCAATTAACCCTGGATAAGGAAAAGTGCGAAGTTATTCACATGAGTACTAAAAGACATCAGCTAAATTTCGATTACGCGATAAGTCACACAAATGTGAAGGCTGTAAATTCAACTAAATACTTAGGGATTACAATTACAAATAACCTAAATTGGAACTATCACATATAATAATATTGTGGGTAAAGCACACCAAAGACTGCGATTCACTGGCAGAACACTTAGAAGGTGCAACAGGTCTATTAAAGAGACTGCTTTCACCAAACTTGTCTGCCCTATTCTGGAATACTGCTGTGCGGTGGGGGATCCGCGTCAGGTGGGACTGACGGGTGACATCGAAAAAGTACAAAGAAGGGCAGCTCGTTTTGTATTATCGCGAAATAGGGGAGATAGTATCACAGACATGATACGTGAATTGGAGTGGCAATCCTTAAAACAAAGGCGTTTTTCGTAGCGACGGGATCTTCTCATGGAATTTCAATCACCAGTTTTCTCCTCCAATTGCGAAAACATTCTGTTGGCACCCACCTACATAGGGATAAATGATCATTACGATAAAATAAGAGAAATCAGGGCTCGCACAGTAAAATTTAAGTGCTCGATTTTCCCGCGTGCCGTTAGAGCCGTTAGAGAGTGAAACGGTAGAGAGACGGCTTGAAGGTGGTTCATTGAATCCTCTGCCAGCCACTTTATTGTGAATAGCAGAGTAATCAAGCAGATGTAGATTTCTACATATTTGAGCCCTCTGCCGATAGAAGGCTCCGAATTCTAGCATCTAACATAGCGGTGTGTAACGTAACTATGTCTATGCGTGAGAAACAGCGCACTGTAATCGGTTTCGATTTCGAAGAGTTCATCCATACAATGAACACCGTCTCCTTCGGCATGAGAATGACAGACAACACGGAAGTGCTGGGACTTTTGTAAGAATCCTACGCCTTGGTTTCACTGTCATCGATAACCGTCCGTACAGGCCCGACTGGGCCCCATCTGAGTTTCCTTCGAGGACTTCACTTCGATAATGGTGAAGCGGTGCAAGCAGAGCTAAGGTTGTGGCACTGTCAACAAAGTCAAACATTCTACAGTGGCGGTATGAACAAACTGGTATACCGTTGGGAGAAATGTGTTCATTGGCAGGGAGAGTATGTTGAGAAAAAAATACGCAAACGTGAAGAATAATGATGTAAAATGTTTAGAATAATGATATGATATGTTTGTTTTATTTAAAAACCTTTGGGACTTTTCACATAAAAAATTCAGAGGCGTTACTTCTCAGGATGCACTAGTATTATAACAGCAAAACAGCATTATACCAGCTGTAAATGTAAGGATTACTTTCCGCAGTGACTGTTAATATAAGTCAGAGTCGTGTTGGCCGCATGAATACATGCAACGAAAAACTCCAAATAAGGCCAGAGTAAATGTGTTTGAATGAATACATAAATAACTGGGTCGTTTAACTATTTTTGCAGACTCCGTTGTTAGGGTCTGATACAATACAAAAGACGATTGTACGTACGTAATTTGTGTTTTTAGTAAAGCACCGTGGACTCGAGCAAGACGTTGTGGATACCATGAAATCGAAGCAAATAAAATGTTTATAATAGAAGCATTGTTATGACGATTTTACTGTTTTTCGTTCTTCTCTGTTCTGTTCGAGGTGCACTTTAGAAGTTCTGTCGTATTAATGAAAGGAAAATGAACTCCGCTGTACCGGTCCCAAGCCCGGGGCCTCATTATGCAAGTGATGAGGAAGGAGGAGGGGGAGGAGTAACAACCTCGTTTAAAAAACCAGAGTTCACCTGGCCCGGGTGATAGTACTCTGTCAGGGCCCCTTGCTAGGGTTACAGCGAAGACCTCAACGGTAGTGAAGGCGGAGAGAACGAATCTCGGTACGGTGGAACTAGCGGAAGAGGCACATAATACAATAAATCCACCTTGCGTCTGACTTGTAACAAGCGGCACTGTGGTCGGCGTCTGTTCACCAGAGGTGCGGCCGTAATACAAATTCTGGAACTAACTACTCCAGTCTTAACCACTGAGCTTTTCTGAGCTCAACCCTTTGATTCTAAGTACTATTATGGAGCGTTTGAGTAATTACAAAATTACCCCAGGTGGTAACAAATCCTCCGCCATCAGTGGCGCAACTAGTCTATCGGATTCTGGGGAGACTAGGCTGAAACGCTATATCCCAAACCAGAGGAAATCGAAGTCTTTTGACCGACTCATGCCCAAGGTCGAAACATTTTTTGGCACTATCAATATTAACTCTCTCTTGACACCAGGAAAACTCTATAAATTAGGAGACACACTAAAAGAACAAAATATCAAAATTTTAGCCCTGCAAGAAACAAGGTTGCCTGATGAGAATACCATGGATTTTGGAAACTACCGATTGTTTAAAAGTAAAACAGACAAAAGAATTCTTAAAAACACTCCGCATCTGGGTGTTGCATTCGCAATTTCGCAAGACATTCTTGGCTCCGTAATCGAAGTAAATCCAGTAAACAACAGACTAATGACAATTTCCATGAAATGTGCAAATAAAATGTACTGTTTAATTAACGCACACGTGCCTATCAACCAGGAGAATAAAACAAATCCAGAAAAAGTAAATAAGTCATGGGAAGTGTTAGAGAATACAGTCTCCAAATCCCTCAAAATTATGTAAAGATTTTAATGGGTGATTTTAATGCGCAGTTAGGGAAAGAGAGAAAATTTAGAAAAACGGTCGGTGAATTCCCTGCACATAAATGGACCAATCAAAATGGAAAGAGGCTGGTAGAATTTTGCAGAAATTTCAATCTCAAAATTATGTCAAGTCATTTTAAGAAAAAACCTTCAAAACAAAAGACATGGCGATCACCTAACAAGGTTATAGGTGAATTCCAAATTGACCATATTGCAATCTCGTATCCATGTCACAAAGAAATTTTAAATGTTCAAGTTCGTAAAGGCGCCAATATTGACTCAGACCATTACTTAACCCGTGTGAAACTAAAGCTAAAACCCCAAAATTTCAACAAAAGGACACCATTAATCCCCAAATTTGACACCAGTAAAATCCAACCATCATTATTAGCAGACGAATTTGACAAAACAAGTGCACAAAATTGGGAACAACTCAAACACAAGATTATCAAAACAGCTCAAAATCAAATTCCTTTACGAAAACACAAGAAACATGCTTGGTGGAATGAAAACTGTGATCATGCAATTAAAGCCAGACAAGAGGCATTTAAAGCATGGAATAGCAACAAGACAGAAGACACATATGATACATTCATGGCAACTAGAAAAGACACTTCAAAACTAATTAGACAAACAAAAAGACAATATGAGAATAGTCAACTCTTAGAAATTGAAGAAGATTTTCAGAAATACAACACCAGAAATTTTTATAAAACTTTTAAAACCAAAATAAAGGGGTACCAACCCCAGAATCTTTGCTTCAAGAAGGAAAATGGACAGTTGGCTCTTAACAACCAAGAAAATTGCAAAGAACTTTCTAAATATTTTAAGAATCTTCTAAATTGCCCCGAGCCCACAGAAAGATTTCCACCAAAAATTCCACAACAATGCAATCCAGTTTCACTTGCACCAAATGAAGAGGAAATCATTAAAGAAATTCATAGGTTGAAAAACAACAAAGCATCTGGTGAAGATGGAATTGTTGCAGAACTTTTAAAGGCAGCTGGTCCAAAAACCGTTAAAGAAATTACTTCAATCATGCAAAACATTTGGCAAACTGAAAAAATTCCTGATGAATGGAAAACCGCCTTGATTCACCCACTTCATAAGAAGGGAGACAAAACTGATGTTAATAATTACAGAGGAATTTCTCTTCTTCCAGTCACATACAAAATCCTCTCTCAATGTCTTCTGAACCGAGCACAACAGCAACTTGAATGGAAAATTGGCGAATATCAAGCAGGTTTCAGGCCAAATAGATCTTGCCCAGAACAGATTTTAGTCCTCAAATTAATTCTCAGACATCAAAAAATTTACAATAAAAAACTAGTTTGTACCTTTGTAGATTTTAGAAAGGCTTATGACTCAGTGGATCGTGAATCTCTTTTCCAAATTGTGAAAGAACAAGGCCTGGATCCTAAAACCACGGCAATTATCGGAGACACGCTAACTGGTACAAAATCAAAAGTAAAGTTCAGAGGAGAAATTTCAGAATCCTTTGAAATAAAAACAGGCGTGAGGTAAGGTGATGGACTCTCTCCGTTGCTATTTAACTGCGTTCTAGAAAAAGTAATACAAGAGTGGCGCGAACGAAAATTGGAGTTCAAAATTGACCAACCAGTGAAATTAGGACGAACAAATATTCGAATAGACTGTTTGGCCTTTGCAGACGACTTGGTTATTCTAACGCAGGACATCCAAATTGCTCAGAAACAAATAGAAATCCTTAAAGAAACAGCAGAAAGAGTAGGTCTCCAAATCTCATTTGAAAAAAACACAGTATATGACTAGCAACAAACTGGCACCCAAACTTTTGGAAACTAAGTATGGAAAAATCAAAAGAATTTCGCAATTCAAATATTTAGGTGAAACAATCTCAGAGACTGGTCTAGAAAAAATTGGAAATGAAATTCGTTGTCAAAAGATGGAGACAGCTTTTAGACTTACAAAAGACATCTACAACAAAAAATGTCTCTCGAGGTACTCTAAATTGAGACATTACAACACGGTCATAAAACCAGAGTGCCTTTATGGGGCTGAAACGCTAATTTTAAACAGAAAAAAGGACATTCAAGAAATCCAAAAAAGAGAAAGAAAAGTAATCAGAAAAATTCTAGGTCCAAAATATACTGAAGAAGGTACATACAGGCTAAGAGCAAATAGTGAAATTCAACAATACACCAGCATATATTCAGATATGAAAAAACGCAGATTAAAATTTTATGGGCATATTAAAAGAATGGATGCTACCAGACTAACTAAACAAGTAGTGGAATTCTACGAAAATCGAAGTAAAGCTAAATTTGAGACAATAAAATGGATTGCTGCTATAAAAGAGGACATGAAAGAGGCAGATATAAAACAAGATGAAATTCAAGACAGAAAATTATTTAGGCAAAAAATTCATGACTGGGTAGTTGGTCAAGCTGAAAAACCAAAGAAAACGGGAACCACATGGTCTGATGAAAGGAAAAGAGCTCATTCCGAGAGAATGAAAACAATTTGGGCAGAGAGAAAGTCTAAAAGAAAATAACTGAATGCCCCGTGATTGTACTTCGCGTGGTCCAGTAGGGCCCAAACGTGAATAATAATAATAGAAAGGAAAATGACATTGTAAATGCTGTTAGTCTGACAATTTTGTAAACTCAGTTATTTTCAGCTCAGAATTGCAACTCCCCCGCAAGACGTTATCAACGTGACGTTTAAATATCATTTGGCTGGGATACTGGCAGAAGGTAGTACAGTAATGACTCTTAGGGCCGCATTGGGGACAGAGTAGGGATGACGTACTCAGCAACAATGCAGAAAGAATGGTTCCTCCGACAGGATATGGGGTTAGAAAGTTGTCAACATGTCGGACCACAGTTTGAGCAATTCATTACATTTCAGTGAAGTCATGTTTTTGGCCTGCAAGAGGTAGGACGGAAATTCTACATTTCTGCAAAAACAAATCGTTCGACGTCGGAAGTCAGTTGTGTATCCGTGGCGGAGTCGATGCTGCAAGGAAACATATTCTCGGTATTATGGTGCTGGATGACTAAGTAAAGCATCGCGACCGTGTCAGGTGATCTGCCATTGTCGATCGCACAGTTACTGCACCTCATATTACAACGAATGCCGCATTAAATGCCGTATGGCTGGGGCCTCCCGTCGGATAGGCCGTTCGCCCGGTGCAAGTCTTTCCAGTTGACACCACTTCGGCGACTTGCGTGTCGATGGGGATGAAAGGATGATGGTAAGGACAACACAACACCCAGTCCCTGATCGGAGAAAATCTTCGACCCAGCCGGGAATCGAACCCGGGCCAGTAGGCGTGACGTTCTATCACTCTGACCACTCCACTACCAGTGGCGGACAATGCTGCATTAAGGGTTCCCGACAGGTCCATCGTATAGATTTTTCTGAAATATGGTCAACGAGTAAACTTGCTGCAAGGTATAGTCCATTTCGGACGATGTAGAGGAAGATAGAAACGGAGCATTGAGTGACACACTCTTGTGTTGTGATAGAGGAGTGAACAGTTACGTTACCATTGGAGCGGTAACTGCTGCCAGACTGTCTGAAGCGAAGTAAGGCGGCACAACCATTTAGGCGCTGGATTCTACAGCATTTCAGAGGAGTTGCGTTCGAATCCACAGGGCCACTCGGCCATTCAGATTTAAGTTTCCTCAATATCCGTAAATCAATTACACTGTTCTACAAAAAAAACCTTTTTTTCTATTTCCGATAAAAAATATTGTGATCCTAGTTGTATTTTGAGTGCTGAATTGAAAACTGTTTTTGGTTTTTTTCTGTCAGGGATAGTTTATGAGTAATCACAATTTTATTTCTCTTTTCAGTTCCTGATATAGTGCAGCAAACGTGAGGTGAAATTCGACAAACAAATGCACATCTTTATGATGTTATAAGTTCATCACATTAATGGAGGGTGGGATCTAACATATAACACAGTAACCTTTGTGTATACACATTAAAGCATTTATTTGACATGAGAAATTACAGAAAATTGACAAACAATGAGCCACTGCATTGTAATGCACATCACTTTTTTCTCTTGTATTGTGAATCTTTCTTCTCTCGAATGATATTCCAGCAATAATCTGCTAACGTAGAAGGTACCCACTTCCCTTCATAGCGCTTTTCTATGGTAGAAATGTCTTTATGGAATCTTTTCCCCATGTTCATCCGATACGTCACTACAACTCTCTGTGAAGTAGTCCAGATGAGAGTCCATCATATGTACCTTCAAAGAAATATTGCACCCCAAATCCTGATATGCTTTGATCATATCCTTCACCACTGCTTTGTAGTTAGTAGCTCTTCTTCTTCCAAGGAAGTTTTCCGACACCATCTTCAAACAGTCCCATACGGTTTTTTCTTTATCAGTTAAACGTGCTTCAAAATTTGCATCGTTCTGCAGCTCCCTGATTTGTGGGCCCACACATACATCTTCCTTTATTTTTGCAGCTGAAAGATGGGGGAATTTGGTAGCTAGATATGCAAACCCACAGCCTGTTGGATCCATGGCCTTCACGAATTGTTTCATCAGGCGAAGTTTGATGTGAAGTGGTGGAAGTAGTATATATTCAGGAGCTACCAGACTTTCACGTTGTACATTCTTTTCGCCAACTTTCCATCTTCGCCTAGGCCATTTCGTTTTCACGTAGTCAGAATTTCGGTCTCGACTATCTCACTCGCAAAGAAAACAGGCATACTTTGTGTAGCCTTGTTGCATTCCCAGTACCATAGCAATTACCTTGAAATCTGCACATATTTTCCATTTGTGTTCATTGTATTTTAATGAATTTAGCTCCTTTGTACGAATTCGTAATTCTCTTTTGTCAAACTAGCGTAAGCTACTGGAACAGAGGGTATTTTATTTCCGTTGTGGAGCAAAATACCCTTCAGACTTGTTTTCGGTGCATCTATGAAAAGTCTCCACTCCTGTGAAATATAAGTGAAGTTCAGCACTTTCATCAGGCCAGCAAAGTCTTTGCAAAATGTCAGTGCTTCGTCAGTTGAAAAATAAGAAATAAAGGCATGTTCTCTGTGCCTGAACACACTGATTTTGGTACTTTGGTGCAGTAGATTATACTCTTGTAATCTTGAACCAAGCAGCTGCGCCTTTTGTTTACTTAGTCCTAGATCACGTACTAAATCATTTAAATCTGCCTGTGTTAACAAATGTGGCGATGACTCACTTGTGCAGTGATATAAAGAATCATCATCTGTGATTTCTTCAGTACTACTTATTTCACTGTCACTCGGAATTTGACCTCGGGCTGTTGAAGGTACTGGAAGGTTGTCGGAATGCTGCACTGGCATTCTCGCTGAAGGCAGATCTGGGTAAACAATGTGCCTCTTCGACTTTTTATTTGTAAAACCCAGAATTTTTGTTAGACAGAAATAACAATCAGTAACATGGTCCTTAGGCTCCCTCCACACCTTGGGAACAGCAAACAACGCCACATTCTCTTTACCTTTCCACCACTGAATTAGTTTGCAGTAACATGTAGCACAACAGAAATGTGGTGCCCATTCTTTATCTTGGTCTCCTACCTCTACTCTCAAGTAATGTTTGTATGCTTTCTTTATGACTGAAGAAATTTTCTTCCTATTTCTGGCAAAAGTGAACTTCCCACAGATGTAGCAGAAGTTGTCCGGCTTATATCAACATCCACGACGACGTGGCATTTGTGCAAATTTAAAAATACCACTCTGGTAATACACCTGTATTAAATTAATAGTAGGGAACTAGAGGAACGCTGATGTGTAAAAACAAGCAGTCGTTTTACCTTCAGCACCAGGCTCAGTTTACACACAGGAACTAAAAGATTCAACAGTGCTCGGAAATATGACACACAGTTACTTGTCAGCGAAAACACCCACTCGTTACGACTGACACAAATTGCGGCTAACACCACTGTTGTAAACTCGATGCACCAACCCCTAGGAGGCGTGAAGCTTTACTGCCGAGCGAGCGACCGGCTGTCGCCGTTCGAGTTAATGAGATGTTTCAGGTGGTCTTCATGACATAGGTGTGGCGGGGGATAACCTAATGATGTCTGATTCTTCCCACCTGCTGTTGCGCAAGAAATTATCACGTTCTATCACTATTGGATACGGCAACATACCCGTATTTCTCTACAACGTCTCTGTGTATGCCTTAAATTGTGAATATACATATATATACATATTACATAAAAAGTATCCCTGACAACGATATTTTGTTTACATATTTGAATTTCCCATGGTAAAATGGTCTAGAAGCACAAACTTTAATATCAGAAATAGAACCCATGTCGAACAGTGTTATCAGTTAGCTGCTTCTGAATCGTCTGGGTTTTATGGTAGTGGCCCATGAAACTTCTCCGTTTCTGACGTTCCGTCCAAAGTTTCGGTGGATATCTTCACAGATATGCTCCTCAGCTACTGATGAGGCGTGCCGATCTACCCACTTAATCTTAAGCATTCTTCTGTACCACTAGATTTCAAAAGCGTCTTATTCTCTTCCTGTCGGAACAGATTTTGTTCACATATCACCGTTCATTTATCACGAGTCTGATTTCTAGAAAAATACACTACTGGCCATTAAAATTGCTACACCAAGAAGATATACAGATGATAAATGGGTACTCATTGGACAAATATATTATACTAGAACTGTCATGTGATGACCTCGGGCCGTAATAACGGCCTTGATACGCCTGGGTATTGAGTCAAACACAGCTTGTAGGGCGTGTACAGGTACAGCTGCCCATGCAGCTTCAACACGATACCACAGATCATCAAGAGTAATGACTGGCGTATCGTGACGAGCCAGTTGCGCGGCCACCATTGACCAGACATTTTCAGTTGGTGAGAGATCTGGAGAATCTGCTGGCCAGGGCAGCAGTCGAACATTTTCTGTATCCAGAAAGGCCCGTACAGGACCTGCAACATGCGGTCGTGCATTATCCTTCTGAAATGTAGGGCTTCGCAGGGATCGAATGAAGGGTAGAGCCACGGGTCGTAACACTTCTGAAATGTAACGTCCACTGTTCAAAGTGCCGTCAATGTGAACAAGAGGTGACCGAGGCGTGTAACCAATGCACCCCATACCATCACGCCGGGTGATACGCCAGTATGGCGATGAAAAATACACGCTTCCAATATCCGTTCACCGCGATGTCGCCAAACACTGATGCGACCATCATGATGCTGTAAACAGAACCTGGATTCATCAGAAAAAAATGACGTTTTGCCATTCGTGCACCCAGGTTCGTCGTTGAGTACACCATCGCAGGCGCTCCTGTCTGTGATGCAGCGTCAAGGGTAACCGCAGCCATGGTCTCCAAGCTGATAGTCCATGCTGCCGCAAACGTCGTCGTATTGTTCGTGCAGATGGTTGTTGTCTTGCAACCGTCCCCATCTGTTGACTCAGGGATCGAGACGTGGCTGCACGATCCGTTACAGCCTTGTGGATAAGATGCCTGTCATCTCGACTGTTAGTGATACGAGGCCGTTGGGATCCAGCACGGCGTTGCGTATTACCCTCCTGAACCCACCGATTCCATATTGTGCTAACAGTCATTGGATCTCGGCCAACGCGAGCAGCAATGTCGCGATACGATAAACCGCAATCGCGATAGGCTACAATCCGGCCATTATAAAAAACAGGAACGTGATGGTACGCATTTCTCCTCCTTACACTAGGCATCACAAGAACGTTTCACCAGGCAACGCCGGTCAACTGTTGTTTGTGTATGAGAAATCGGTTGGAAACTTTCCTCATGTCAGCACGTTGTGGGTGTCGCCACCGGCGCCAGCCTTGTGTGAATGCTCTGAAAAGCTAATCATTTGCATATCACCGCATCTTCTTCCTGTTGGTTAAATTTCGCGTCTGTAGCACGTCATCTTCGTGGTGAAGCAATTTTAATGGCCAGTAGTGTACTTTCAGACAAGGGAAATCTGATATTTAAATTTATATTTGTTGTAAATCTTTTTGAGTAGCATTTTTCTTGCTACTGGCTGTCTGCATTTTATATCCTCTCGATTTCGGCCATCGCTAGTCATTTTGCAAGCAAAACATCGAAACTCATTTACCACTTTTAGAATTGGCCACGCCTTTCTCAGTCACTGCCTCTTTTTAATGTCTTTCGACTGTCTTCCCTGCAGTTTGGTTTCTGTAAAAGTTGTTGATAACCTATCGCTCTCTGTATTTTCTCTACAATATATACAGTATTTCAAGGAGGGTGCTCCAGTGAACCTTGTCAAAATGTTTCTCTAAATCTACAGATGATAGAAAAGTAGAGCTGCCTTTTTTCAAATAATCTTTAAGGTAACTAAGTCAGTACTGCCTCTCTTTTACGTACTCGTACATTTGTCCTAAATCAAAACTAATCTTCTCTGAGATCAGCTTGTAACAGTCTTCCCATTCTTCTGTTAATAATTTATGTCAGTATTCTGCAACAGTGACTTATTAAACTGATTGTTCTGCAAGATTAACGCCTGTCAGCACCCGACTTCTTTGAATTCCGAGTCTCTGCTTGGTACATGAAATCTGAGGTTCGTTCGTTCATCTCGTGTATCTTGCATACAAAGTGGAAGGATCTCAGTAATTCTGAAAGAATGTCGTCTGTCCCAGGGACCGCGTTTCGACTTAGGGCTTTCAGTGCTCTGTCAAATTCTGTTCACATCTCATCTTCATCTCCTTCTTCCTTTTTCTAAGAAGTTTTTCAAGTTATTTTCCCTTGTATAACATTTCTGTGTATTGCTTTGGTTCCAAAGAGTGCTTCCGTTTTCTTATAGGGGGTATCCATCTTAACTGTAGGCACGTATTTTTTAGTAGTACTGCACTTCTCTTCTAGGATTTACTGGTTTACTGTTTTGCTCTTTCTGTCCATGTCACTTTTCATACGTTTGTCTTCCCTTTTGCCTGCTTCATTTACTGCATGTTTATGTTTTACTCTTCTAAGATGGCAGTACCAGTTCTTTTTATGACCTACTTGTTCAGATATGATATGTTTTAGCATTCTGAAGAGTGAGACAAATAATTTCACGTTATGAACGTTTTTTATGCTATATAATTTTGCTTCGACTGCTGCATTTGGTAATGCATTTTTGTTAGTTTTTTGTGGACAGTAAATATAGACCTTACCGTAAGCATTACACAATTTCAAGTAATCAATTCATAAAACTATACAGTCATTTTTACCGATATATTAAACTAGCCTGCTGTATTATACTGTTGGTAGTAAATCCGGTAACACTGAGGAATATTTTATAAGTTTTATAACTGCTGTTTATTGCTTCGCACTCTACTGGAAAATATCTCTTCAATGGATAAGTTTGTCGAGCAATTCTCGTAAAAATACGACATATTCTCATTGCGTGGGGCCAGTTGTATAACTGCCTTCCGCGGAGAGAAATGAAGTCAAATGATATAAAGAGGGAGGAACGAGCACTCTGGGTTAAGTGCACCCACCTGCTTCCGGTTTCCTACGACTCTGCGGGAGTGCCATGGCTCATTCCGAGAGGTCCTTTACGGCTTCATATTTTACGGCTCAGCTTACGTCTGTCGTTTCAAGTTAACCACTGTAATTTTTCGTACTTTAAAATAAAGTATAATGAAACGTAGCAATAAAAAACAGGTTTATTGTCGCGTCTACTTCAAAACAGGGGCATAACTCTGGAATGAAGAAATAGTTCCACCCTCAACCACATTAGGTTTACTTATGGAACCACCTGACTCTTCGTACCCCGAATGATGGTGTAGTTGTGATACTTCCTCCTGTCGAAATTGTATCGTATTTCTCATGACGGGTTATGTGAAGGTAAATAGATGTCGAAATAATTTGTATGCGATTATTACTGCGAATAATGCCACTGATCGTTTCTAAGAACGCAGTGCTTACTTTCATAAACGGAAGATGTCTACACGACTAACATGGATGAATACGAAATACAAGACATGTGGCCCTCTTTGTGGAAAGTAATTAATTAATTATCGATGACTACTAGTCACAAATAATGTTATAAAAGCTATTAGCGAATGAAAACTCATAAAATGTATTCACATTAATATTTTTTCTTACTTTAATTGTTCACCAAATGAAGATTTCCAAATTTAAAATAGTCTTAAAGTAAATAACAACCGCATCCAGTCAAAAGTCGTGATCTCGTTTCAATGCACGATACATTTCGATCCCTGGAAGTTTTCCTTCAAGTGCTTTGACAGGCAACATCAACTTATTTTCCAAATTAGGTTAATTCGGGTTCTGGTATGATTATATTGGTATATTACAAAATGTCACAGTGTGAATAAATCGAAAAATAATTTACTGTTTCCAATAACGGATACATGGTTTTCATATACTCGGTAGATATAATTAAAGTACATCTCCTCACAGAGGTCCGTTGTGGAATGCAACTATACTATGGCAGCAATAATTGGTAGATATGATAATGTGTTAATGGGAATATTGATTTAGACAGGAAAAATATTAGGACTAATTTTGGCGATCAGGTGCAAATTTGGCGTTGTACTGCATATGGTACTAAACAAACTTTTTACGCAGCGGTTAATAATAATACCAACATTACTCCTTTGTCACTTGTTTGACGTTTTCTGTCCACATCAGGTTCCTAATCCATTATACATGGAAACATTTCTATACAGCTTCCTTGCTTTCAGAGCGCCAGATTTGCACCTGGTGGCTAAATTTGGAACTAATTTTTTACGGTCTAAATCGATTCCACATTAACGCATTCAATATTTTCAAAGTTTTCAAAGTTTCGGTACCATATGATAATCATGCCCCACATTGGTGCCCTGTGAGTAGCTGGGCTTTAACTGTAAGCATCCAGTATATATATATATATATATATATATATATATATATATATATATATATATATATATATATATATATATATAAAACATCCACGATGTATATATTTTTTCACTTATAATGTGACGAGTGGAATATGAACGCGTGGAAAATTACGTAACTCAATAATATTCATTCAATTATGTAATTATTTCTTGTTGTTGTTGTGGTCTTCAGTCCTCAGACTAGTTTGATGCAGCTCTCCATGCTACCCTATCCTGTGCAACCATCTTCATCCCCCAGTACTTACTGCAACCCACATCCTTCTGAATCTGCTTAGTGTATTCATCTCTTGGTCTCCCTCTACGATTTTTACCCTCCACACTGACCCCCGATGCTAAATTTGTGATCCCTTGATGCCTCAGAACACGTCCTATTAATCGATCCCTTCTTTTTGTCAAGTTGTGCCACATACTCCTCTTCTCCCCAATTCTATTCAATACTTCATCATTAGTTACGTGATCTACCCATCTAATCTTCAGCATTCTTCTGTAGCACCACATTTCGAAAGCTTCTATCCTCTTCTTGTCCAAACTGGTTATCGTCCATTTTTCACTTCCATACATGGCTACACTCCATACAAATACTTTCATAAACGACTTCCTGACACTTAAATCTATACACGATGTTAACAAACTTCTCTTCTTTAGAAACGCTTTCCTTGCCATTGCCAGTCTACATTTTATATCCTCTCTACTTCGGCCATCATCAGTTATTTTGCTCCCCATATAGCAAAACTCCTTTACTACTTTAAGTTTCTCATTTCATAATCTAATTCCCTCAGCATCACCCGACTTCATTCGCTTACATTCCATTATCCTCGTTTTGCTTTTGTTGATGTTCATCTTATATCCCCCTTTCAAGACACTGTCCATTCCGTTCAACTGCTCTTCCGGAAGTCCTTTGCTGTCTCTGATAGAATTACAATGTCATCGGCGAACCTCAAAGTTTTTATTTCTTCTCCATGGATTTTAATACCTACTCCGAATTTTCTTTTGTTTCTTTTACTGCTTGCTCAATATACAGATTGAATAACATCGGGCAGAAGCTACAATCCTGTCTCACTCCCTTCCCAACCACTGCTTCCCTTTCATGTCCCTCGACTCTTATAACTGCCATCTGGTTTCTGTATAAATTGTAAATAGCCTTTCGCTCCCTGTATTTTACCCCTGCCACCTTTAGAATTTGAAATAGAGTATTCCAGTCAACATTGTCAAAAGCTTTCTCTAAGTCTGCAAATGCTAGAACCGTAGGTTTGCCTTTCCTTAATCTTTCTTCTAAGATAAGTCGTAAGGTCAGTATTGCCTCACGTGCTCCAACATTTCTACGGAATCCAAACTGATCTTCCCCGAGGTCGGCTTCTACCAGTTTTTCCATTCGTCTGTAAAGAATTCGCGTTAGTATTTTGCAGCTGTGACTTATTAAACTGATAGTTCGGTAATTTTCACTTCTGTCAACACCTCCTTTCTTTGGGATTGAAATTATTATATTCTTCTTGAAGTCTGAGGGTAGTTGGCCTGTCTCATACATCTTGCTCACCAGATAGTAGAGTTTTGTCAGGACTGGCTCTCCCAAGGCCATCAGCAGTTCTAATGGAATGTTGTCTACTACCGGGGCCTTGTTTCGACTCAGGTCTTTCAGTGCTCTGTCAAACTCTTCACGCAGTATCGTATCTCCCGTTTCATCTTCATCTACATCCTCTTCCATTTCCATAATATTGTCCTCAAGTACATCGCCCTTGTATAGACCCTCTATATACTGCTTCCACCTTTCTGCTTTCCCTTCTTTGCTTAGAACTGGGTTTCTCCGAAGCTCTCTTTAATTTTTCTGTAGGCAGTATCTATCTTACCCCTAGTGAGATTATTTCTTAAAAATATGATAATTATGTAAAACAGTGACAATGTTTGTCTCACATTCTTTGTTAATCTATGTCATTCTTTTCTTTTGTTTTGTGCCCTTTTGTCGTCTTCTTCTGACGTACGTCGCCGACGCAAGACGCGAATCGATTTGAGGTCTGTTGAATGAAAAACATTTAACGTAAAATTATTGTAGTTTTATGTTCATTTGCTGGTAAAAAAACAAATTAATTATTGAAAAATCACTTCCTCTTTCAATGATAATTTTGTATTAATTGTTTTATCATAGCTGAAAGAAGCGCAGCCACTGTTAGTTGCGATTATATAGCAACTTTGTCTGTACTTCTGGTCGAAATATCAAGGGTATGTGTTAAACTAATTTGCAAAACAGTATTAATAATTTTTTTGGTGGCATCAATTTAAATGATTAATTATTTATTCAGCAAAGCAAAATCTTAATTAAAAAGAAATCCTCTATCTTTTGTCGGCCGCCATCTCAACTTTTATCTCAGCGGCAAATTTAAATTACTTGAAACTGCAAACAATATTCCGATGTGTAAGAAATAAATGTGCACCGGTGGTACTGAAATCTATTTACAAAAAAAAAAAAATAATCGAATCTCACTGCATCTTCTAAGAACAGTGCTGAGGGTATTTATTGTTGAACAAGATTTCATTGCTGATGTATGAGGCCAAAATTAAACTACGCACGAATCACGGAGAAAAATATTTCTGGTAGCATACGTCAGTGTTGTGTGCGGGTGGTATTCTGCGGTTCCTTTTTATGATCAATTTGCTAAGAATAATTAAATCCATCGAAGACAAAAATTATAAAAGCTTTGATGTACGATCTCTAATTTTAGTGATATGAACACAACTTACAGTCAACATTATTACACTACGTCAGGTGGAATTCTTGTGCAATTTGAACAAAATAATTATCAGGGAGAAGTTGTAGTATGAATATTGCATTATACGTGTATATGATATTGTCAGTATCATTTACAAAAATCAAATCAATGCAACTGCTAAATATCAGAGTGAACTCAAACCGCAGAATGCCATAAGAGTATCATATCCATATCCATTGCATTTGTCCAAATTGATGATACCCAAAACCGCCACACTGGCGCCCGAACAGGTATAAACTGCCACAACAATTTGTTAATTACTTGTATGTATTGTTTATCACGAACATTGCCATCTGTCCACCGAGTGGCTAAACTACAAATACTACACCTTGTGCGACAGACAAATCACATACACGAATCACATATAGCACTGGAAAAAGCAGCCATAAGTAGTAGAGATTCAATAAACCGGCTGCGAGAATGTTACTGCTAATTGTAATAAATTTGCAAAAGATTCTCTACACAGATCTAAAGAGTTTTCAGTGTTTTTATATATATATATATATATATATATATATATATATATATATATATATATATATATATATGTGTGTGTGTGTTAGTTATAAGATTATTTTGTGTTGATGTATATGTGTCAGTTATATATATAGACTTGTTGTGTTATATTATGTATAAAATGGTTAGGCCAAGCAAACTGGTTAACCTAGTGAGGATACGGAGGCAGAAATGGTATCAGATCCTCCTGTAGAAGAATCTGTTCCCACTTCTACTGAGTCATTAGAGAATTTAATTATCGATGACAATTTTGTAGATGATGCTCCGACAGGTAGTGAGACTGAAGAGCTACCGTTGCAAACTGGCACTCCACCAGCCAATCAGTTAGCAAATAGAGACACTATTTGTACCGGTCCAGGGGCCCAAGTGCACAACGCACAAGCTATGCCGTTACAGGTTATGTTAACAGTATTATTCGACAAGTTTACTATCGAGCAAAGGGAAGAAAAAACTAGAGAGCTGGAACGTCAAACAGCATTATTCGAAACATTTACTATCCAGCAGAGGGAAGAAAGGGCTAGAGAGAGACAGGAATAAGAAATTAAAGACCAAGAAAGGGAAAGTAAATTAGTTGACAATATCAACAACATATTTCTTAAAAGAGATGAGGAAATTGTCAGCCAGATCAATCAAACTTTAAACGGACGGGATAGTGCAGTTACTAATCATGTGAAACAAAAGGTCGATGCAGTGAAATCCACGATCGAACCATTAGTGAAAATTCCAGTTCAGTTTAGCAGCCTTCAAACTGATGTGCATAAACTTGAAAGTAGATTCAAAGCTCTAGCCACAGCTGTCGAAACATTGCAGGAAGATAGTCCTTCCGAAATTCATAGGCAAGTCAAAACCGAGATAGCCAGAGCGATGTATCCTGAAAACCATAACCCACAAAATCTGTCAGTATGCAGCAATAACAACACTGATGCTGACAGGCAGACGTACACAGAACATTCTACACCGAATCTTGTTGTACCGCAAAGAAAACCAGACTTTGGTAATCAAATGATTTTGCCACAGAAATTCGCGAAAACAAGAAACAATCATGATAACGAAGCAGTGTGTACTTGTAAAAAGGTAAAAGCAACACCTGTAAATGATAGCAGTTCAATGCAACTAACAACTCTGATGCATGAAGAGAGTCTCATCAAACATCGGCAGTTTCAGATCTTCAATGAAGAAAGCAAAAGAAACGTACACCCTGTTGTATTTATCCGTAATTTCAAAAGTGTTCTCCCAAAATCATGGTCAGAAGAACAAAAGATACAATTTGTGGTATCACATATCTCTGGTGATGCGTCATTATGGGCATTAAATGGCGCAGAAACTTGTAAAACCTTTCATGACTTTGAAAAGGCGTTTTTAGATCAATTTTGGTCGGCGTCTATTCAAGAGCGACTTCGTAAAATAGTATACAATGCCGAAGTCTATAATCCGAAATCAGGTTCAGTAAGGAAATATTTTGAAAAATATGTTAACATGGGATGAGCCAGTTACCACTAGAGATTTGTTACGAGTATTAAAAGCCAGACTACCAATCAACTTTAGAGAGAAACTGTTCAATGTTACAGACACCGACTTAAAAGAATTTCTGTCTGTAATCGATTCCTTGGATCTTGTGCAGGAGGACGCCAGAAAACTTCTGATGTCACCAGCAATACAAACAGTCCGAACGCAAAGAATTCATGGAATTCAAACAAGGGAAATAGGGGCGAAGCTAGTCCTAAACAAAATAAAATAAATCTTATGGAAACAGCAATTACAACAATAACAGTAATAGAAACCAATACAACCAAGATTGTGGTTACAACGATAATAATAACAAGGATTATAGGAAAGCCGAAGAATACCAACAGCCGAATGGTAACCCAAGGCAGCATCAAAATCAGAATTCAAATTTTCATAGTGACATTAATAACCGAAAAAGACGGAATGACCACAGACCAGACAGTCCGTACGAAGGTAAGCCAAAGTAAATGCGCGGAGATAACGAATATTGGCGGCAACCAGGACCAAGCCATTGGCAACCGTCGCAAGGTTCTTTTAATACAGGCCAGCCGATTAACTACGTCCAAGCTATTCCGATGTCAAACAGCGAATATCCACTGTGGTGGGATACAAGCAGGCCACCTCCAACTCCAACAGAAAATTCACAAAATGTGAAAATAACAGAGGTACCTTCTGATACCAAACAAAATTCACAGAAGCCGACAAACTAATTGCGATCCCTGTAGGCCTTCGCCAGGCGACAGAGGGCAACAAGGAAGTCAATAGGTCGAAGAAGCACAGTATAAACATGATTCGATATCAGGATGGAAATAAATTAGAAGATGATCTATATCAAGAACCTGTCATTTCTGATAAGATATAAAAGGAAATAATTAATGTAAGTGTCACTGGGAGTATAAATGGGATACCAACTACAATTCTGCTCGATACAGGTGCAAATGTATCCGTAATTAATATGCAATTTTTCAAGAAGGTTTCGCAACAAGGAAAATTACCGATCTTACCCGTCGCAAATTGCAAGGTTATTGGAGTATTGGGAAATAAGACAAAAACCATAAAATTCCAGACACAGGCGGAAGTTACCTTAGGAAATGATCGCTTGACATGCACGCTCCTATTGATAGATAACTTATCCGTGCCAGTGCTACTTGGACTTGAGTTCCTTCGGGAAAAGGAAGGTGTAGTTAAAGTCGCGCGGGGGACGTGTGATCTTAATCACCAACAGCGACCGATAACTTTGATGTTGAATCGGGAGTTCGGTGCAAACCTTCCATTAATGCAAAAGGTACACCTTTCTGTCAGTAAACAGAAGATGTTAATGTTGAACCAAGAGCACCCGCAGATATGTAGTCAAAACCGAAATAACGATGTACCCAGCAATGCGAATGACATCATGGCAACAATACAAGAAAAAATAAAGGAGACAACTTGCATTAATACTTCTGAGGCTAAGCAATTGACGGAATTATTGTCTGAATGTCATGAAGTATTCGTTGAACAACCTGGTATCATAAAAGATTATCAATATAAAACGAATGTATTCCCGCACAAGACCTATTGTAGAGCAGCTTACTCGGTTCCCTGGACTAAGAAGAACGATGTCATGAAAGAAATACGCAAAATGCTGGATTGGGGAGTAATTGAAACATAATATTAATAAATGTGATGTTTAGTTTCAGTAATGCAATGATATTATATGTTTGCTTGTTTGTAGATTTACAATTCAAGTGTCACAATGTAATATTCTTGAATTATTTGTGCAAGGAGCAAAGAATCTCCATGATAAACACATTTTAATAAAAGAAATCAGTGTCTTCATAAAAGTTCACTTAAATATTATTGTATTAGGTGTAACAAAATTTTATTATTTTTTATGTAGCGTACATATCAATGAAATGCATAAAATATTTTAAATGAGATTGAGTCATGTAGTCCCATACATGCAACGAGTGTTGGTCATGTGTGAGGTGTGTGATCATGTCAGCCACCTCACGAATAGTATCTGGCTGTGTACTAATTGATGTACACATTTCAGGATGAAGTCATATAAAATGCCTTATCAGGGACATTCCGGTTAAAAGAAGTCAAATATGGATCTCTGTTCCAAGAAATGATAAAATATGTGTATTTACCATGAACATGGAAATGTACTGTTATCTCAATTGTTCGAGAATGATCTAATGATCACAACAATGTAGCAGATTGCTAAAGTTTTATACAGTATTACGTTTACGTAACTGGATAAAATTTTGATCTTGTTGTTCAGTTATTGTAATGACACTGATTTCTTTTATTAAAATGTGTTTATCATGGAGATTCTTTACTCCTTGTTATTGTACCGGACCTCTTTTCATGAAAGGTGTCGTTCACAAATAGACTGTGTGTAAGTAATATGGAAATGTACTCACAGCAATCAGAAAGTTGATCTGTGTCTTACAAGAATTGCACGAAAGTCTAGTGGACACTAATTTATTTAGCGAGAAATGTGAACAGTGATAAACTGTGATCAAGAAACCTTAAGAACACTCATGTAGTGTCGAAGGTAACAGCAACGCTATGGACGTTAAGTTCTGTTGCCAATATTAGCAGTTAAAAGATACTAGTGACCTGTAATAATTCGATTCGGAGCGTCTTTGCGGGGAAAATATTATGTGACTGACTGTAGAGCCAGCCGCGCCGCACAGAAACAATGCAACGTTGGCTTCGCAGCGCGTCGCGTGAGAGAAAGTGCAATCACATTCTCCGAGTATACAGAGTATACACAAAGCACGCTACGGACACGTGTGTGATTAACAGTGCTGTGACTGAAATGTGCATATTGTGATGAATTTCTAAATGATTCACTACATTGTGTTAAATAGTGTCAAGATACAGAACATACTCAAAAAAAAAAAAAATCCTCCTGTGTGAATGCGAGTGATATGGACACTAACAAATTTTCTTCACAGGATGGTAAGAGTGTTTATCTTGCCACTGACACATGTATTTTGACATTTCATGTACCCGTTTTGAACTGAACGACGAGGCGCAAGAGAATCCAGACCTGCAGCAGGGGTAGTTCCGGCCGGCAGCAGATCGCAGTCACGACGCAGCTGACGGCAGTCGACGATACGCCGACGCGGCCAGGGGCGGACCGGCGGCAGTCACTACCTGACTGCGTTCCGACGGGTCGACGTGGAAGAAATTTTTATAACATCAACGACACATTGTTATGTCATACCCAAGAAATATATTAAAACTGTTTAAAAAATCATATAACTTCAACGTATTACGCACATACGACAGAAACATAAATTCGTGTTCCAGTATGTACAATCTCAACTATGTCAAGCCTGACTGTAAATAGTAGGTGAGTAGTCTTGAAGCCCCCTGGACGGTTTTGATTCCGGTTTTCCGATTCCAGCTAACCCGAATTGGGTGGGGGGATAAGATAATCCGCGAAGTATTTTCTGTGTCAAGTTACATTGAAACCAAATGTTCGGACATTAAAAACAGTGAATCTTTGTGGATTATGTGGACTGATAAAAAAAGGGTGAGGAGAAATAAACATGGTGAATAAACTATTTTTTTAATCAGCCCAAGGGGCAATATAACATCCACGATCTTATAATGTGACGAGTGGAATATGAACGTGTGGAAAATTACGTAACTCAATAATATTCATTCAATTATGTAATTATATCTTAAAAAGATGATAATTATGAAAAACAGAGACAATATTTGTCTCACATTCTTTGTTAATCTATGTCATTCTTTTCTTTTGTTTTGTACCCTTTTGTCGTCTTCTTCTGATGTACGTCGCCGACGCAAGACGCGAATCGATTTGAGGTCCGTTGAATGAAAAACATTTAATGTAGTTATGTTCATTTGCTGGTAAAAAACAAATACAGCCAAATGCGTTAAATCTATTTATGATTAATTATTGAAAAATCACTTCCTCTTTTAATTATAATTTTGTATTAATTGTTTTATCATAGCTGCAAGAAGCGCAGCCATTGTTAGTTGCGATTATATAGCAACTTCTTCTGTACTTCTAGTTGAAATATCAAGGGTTTTTGTTAAACTAATTTGCAAAACAGTATTAATAATTATTTTTGGTGGCATCAATTTAAATAATTAATTATTTATTCAGCAAAGAAAAATCTTAATTAAAAAAGAAATCCTCTCTCTTTTGTTGGCCGCCATCTTAACTTTTATCTCAGCGGCAAATTTAAATTACTTGAAACAGAAAACAATATTCCGATGTGTAAGAAATAAATGTGCACCGGTGGTACTGAATTCTGTTTATAAAAAAAAAAATAATCGAATCAGACTGCATCTTCTAAGAACACTGGTGATGGTATTTATTGTTGAACAAGATTTCATTGCTGATGTATGAGGCCAAAATTAAACTACGCACGAATCACGGAGAAAAATATTTCTGGTAGCATACGTCAGTGTTGTGTGCGGGTGGTATTCTGCGGTTCCTTTTCATGATCAATTTTGCTAAGAATAATTAAATCCATCGAAGACAAAAATTACAAAAGCTCTCATGTACGATCTCTAATTTTAGTGATATGAACACAACTTACAGTCAACGCTATTACACTACGTCAGTTGGAATTCTTGTGCAATTTGAACAAAATAATTATCCGGGAGAAGTTGTAGTATGAATATTGCATTATACATGTGTATAAAATTGTCAGTATCATTTACAAAAATCAAATCGATGCAACTGCTAAATATCAGAGTGAATTCAAACCGCAGAATCCCATAGAGCATCGTATCATCCATATTCATTGCATTTGTCCATGTTGATGATACGCAAAACCGCCACAACACTTTCCATTTTACAGCACATTTGTAAACACAACTCAAAACAAGTCACAGACTGTATAGACGCTACATTGCTACAGATACAAATGTCAAATGTGGTTGTGGTTGTTGTTATCAAATGGTTTCAATATTAAATATTGGTTTCTTTAGGAAAAAATAAATTTTTATAACTGATGAAAAAGCTGTGGCTGCTAAATTCCATTTGTTGATGACATCGTCCAGCAGCAGTTGGTGGATGCACTCATTATCCAGGACCGCCGAGTGACAGTGAAAGCCATAGCCGCCCTGGTCTGATTGAGCGCCGGAAGTTTTCACACCATCATGAAGGAACGACTGCACATGCGCCAAGTGTGTACCCATTGGGTGCCCCACAGTCTTCAGCCACACCAGGAAGCATGTCTTGCTCATCTTCAACGTTATGCTCGGGAAGGGAATGCGTTCCTGCCACGAATGGTGTCATCACTTCGAACCAGAATCAAAACGACAAAGTCGCCAGTGGAAGAATCCAGGGTCACCACCACCAAAAAAAGTCAAGGGCATCCACACGAGTGCAGGAAGGTTAGGCGGACGTTCTTCTTCTGATTCACTTTCTGCAGCACGGGACAGCAGTGAATGCTCAGCATTACTCGCGAGCGTTGCCCATCCTTCGCCAAGCGATCAAATCAAACGACCAGACAATCTCATCCTTGGGGTCATTCGGCTCCACGACAATGCGAAGCCTCATACGTCCAACACAACTGCGGCACTCCTGCACAAATTCAAAGGGGATGTTCTCGGCCACCCTCCATACAGTTCGGACCTCTCTCCCTGTGATTACGCCATTTTTGATTCCCTTAAAATGGTTCTGAGGAGCAAACGGTTCACCTTGGACGACGACGTCCAGATGTGCGTGGTTAACACCGCAGTTCTGGGAATTTTATGAAACAGCCATTCACCCCCTTGTGTCACAGTGGGACAGGCGTCTCAACAGCCAGGGTCAATACTTCTAACAGACGGGTACTGGTTTCTGTAATTTTGCCTCCGGTTTGTTTCGTTTTGAACGCCCCTTATACTAAGTGAAATTTTTTAACAGCGTTTTCTGCGTGAAGTACAGTTAGGCAGTTGTGGATATCACTTCATCTGTGTCCATTAAGGTAAATGTGGTTAGCTATGGTGGAGTTCTCAAAATGGTTAAATCCAAAAGTATCAGTATGTTGTTCCTAACACGTATGAAAAGTTCTTCCTGTCTTGCCAAAGTAAAATGCAGGACATCTGTGACGTTGTAATTTGTATATTCCACTGTGTTCTGTTTGTAGCGCATTTACGTTTATTATGTGAGGTAAGTGGTGTCCCAATTTGTTGTTTGTGGACAAGGATACTTTCATATTGCCGTTTCTAAAGAATTTAGGAATTATTTCTGATGCTGTGGCTAAATAGTAAACGTTTGTGAATATATGAGATATGTCAATAACTGTCATTCACGTAGTGCTATGTCAGTAATTATTATTCATGTAGTGCTTCTATTACTGATGTTGACCTGAATTTTGTTGAACAGTTTGTGAATTGATTTTTCTGAATACCCATTATTATCGCAATTACTTTGATCGTATAAATTTCTTGTATTAATGTTTCTGGTTTCAAAGGTAACGTATGCGCTCTATTCAACATGGATCTCAATACAATATACTTGTGTTTGTTTTGATGAAAAGCGATTCGCACATTTTGATATCAGTTTAGGATGCTTTCCTGCAAATGTAAAAATTATGTTCTTATTTTTCATTAAATGTTCTCTTGCTGCAGAAGAATTCTCTGATGCAACCTCTGAAGAAAACAAAACGCTAGAGCAGTTGAAACATGTATACAATGAACTTGACACGATTGTTGTTGAGGTGGATAAAGGAAACTTCTCTGTTGCCGTTAACAAAAATGACAACATTTCTGAAACGTTTAATTTTTCTAAGAAAACAATTTTATGAAATGAACCATGATCCAAATACTAAATTCCAGGAAAAAAATTAAAGAAAATGCATAACCAATGTTCTCCCTCCTATGTAATAAACATGGAAAAGTTGCACATTTATGAACCCCATTGCCACCAAACACGAAGCACAACCAAAGAACCATAAATCCAGCTCTCCTGTCAGACCGAATGTTAACTCCAAGAATACTCTTGTATAAAGCCTTTCTCAGCTATTAAATATTATCCTGAGGGAATTTCCCATTTTCGAAACCACATGCTCAACAACAATATACATGGAAACATGCGTACGACGATACATGCAAGGAATACGGACACCGAGAGGCAAACAACTCACCAGGCGGCCGCCTCTGGCGCCTGTACTAACGAAGAACAGCTACAGTTCTGCCTAAGCAGCGCTGTACAACACCCAGAAAAACTGCCAACGGCGCACAACACACCAATGTAAGAAGACACCATAGAGGATCACAAAATGGAAGAAGTTCTGCCCCAAGAAGTTTCTTCATCGTGACAAAGTGAATGAGAAACGGAACAGGAGAACGGAACGCAAAATCCACAGGAGGACGAATTCGGGACGGTGTAATATAATCGCCGCCATCACCGGCAAAAAACAGCAGAGGAAAATCTGCGCAAACGAAAAGCGGAGGCGGAAACAGTCAATCGATTTCCGATTGACCCCTCCCCTCCTACACAAGGAGAGACACCAACAGAGACGTCCCTGCAGACAACACGGGACCTGCAGAAGTGACACCACCACACCGAGAAATACCGCCAATAATCGTATTATACGGAAACTTATGTGCAGTTGAATGCAACCCTCAAACAACAGGATTCATTCAAAGCAGGTTATCAGGGAGACAAAGTAAAGTTAGCATTTGGAAGCCCATGAAAATCATCAAACGGGCAATGAGCTTCTTCAAACAGTACCGACTTCCACTTTTCACCTACCAGCACTCTGTGGCAAAGGAATTTAAAGTGGTAGTTAAACGTCTACCTGCCTCGGTTCCGGTGACGGAAATGGCCCCAGCACTACATGAAAAACGCTTCCCAGCTGCAAAAGTACATCAGTATAAGACGAGGAAGGAACCGAACAGCGACTTGGTACCAATGCCAATCTTCGTCGTGAATTTTTCCAAATGAAAGGAAAACTACAAAATCCATAACATGAAATATCTACTGGACACAAGGGTGAGAACTGTATCATACCGCGACAAAGATGGGCCAAAACAATGCAAGAAATGCCAGAGATTTTGGCACACAGCTAATTATTGTTCGTTGCCAGCACGCTATGCTTCCATGCATCGAAAGACTGCAGAGGCAAAAAGCACGAATTGTGTAAACGACCATCCGGTTCTTGGAAAAGCTGGGAAAAATACCAAGGCCAAGATTAGGAAACCGAAGATGCCGAAGCAGGTACACACGACGCAGCCAACTCACTATGTGTTTGCACGGCAAGAGGCACCACCACAGCAGGCGCAGGCCCCACCGCCGACGATGACAAAATCGACAACTTCCAAAATAACTGCCACACCTGCAGGAGTCCCACGGACAGCAAGAAACTACTCTAACTAATTCCGAAACCGTCCGGGAACGCGGGAATCAACATCCAATGCCGCAAGACAACTGGCTTCGCAATGTATTATGAAGCCATCTTCACAAGGTTTGACGGACATCGAAATGCCTCTCACGACGCTCCAGCAGAAAATCACATCCTTCCTGATATTTGTGGAAGGAATAATCAAAGTGTTCGTGCTGCCTTAAATGGACCCACGAAGACAACGAGACATCTCCTCTTCCTTAATTGCAATGCGAACGGCGTTAGCACTAAAAAAGGGGGACTAAACGACTTTATAACACGACACCGCATCGACGTAGCGATGGTGACGGAAACTAAGTTTACGAACCCAGCAATCTTCCGTATTCATAAGAGCAGACTTACAGGGCGAACAGGATGATCGGAGCGGAGATGGCACAGCGGTTATCGTACGAAATTCGATATGACACTATATGCAGATATTACCACCGCTGCAGACGTTGGAAGCTACGGCTATAACAGTCCACACAGCAGATGGAAATATTATATTGGTGGCACGATAGATCAACTCGAACAGTCCGCTCATTCGAGGAGACCTATTCACAGTCTTCGAAGCTACCCAAAAGTTATTCTAGTCGGCGATTTATACGCTAAACACTTCTCCTGGAACTCCAGAAAGAACAACCTGAAGGGTTGAGGATCGCAACTGCGTCGTGCTCGGACCACTAGACCCTACTAGATCAGTCACATCCTGGAGGAAACAGATGACGTCCTCGACGTTGCGTTTGCAAAAAGGTTTGATCCAAATGTACAGGTATGCACCATAAATGCGCTCTCATCAGACCACCTACCAGTCATAGGGATCATCAGCTGCAGAGGACTGGTGACCCCATCCATCAACCACATGAAAGTCAACTGGGACCAATTCAAGAAATACCTCTCTATTAACGTCAGGCCTACAATACCTCTACATACGACAGCTGATATCGACACTGCAGTAGAAATTTTAACTATGAAGATCCAACAGGCACATCAGAGGGCTGCAAACGTCACAATTTTGCCATACCCACAATTAGCCATGTATCCACGCCACCTGCAAGAGCTGAAAGGGTTGCGTAACAGAGTGAGAAATCGTTGGATGAGAGACAGAGACCCGGCTGACAGAGGAAGAATGACAAGTCTGTCGATGGAAAAAGGGCGATGGAATGAAGACAAAAACATGGGAAAACACCATGGACCAGTTTGTTTTATAAACAAGCGAAGAGTGGAAGCTTGTAAAACGGCTCCACAATCAAACACCAGCTAAGCGAGCTATTGTGAGACCGAATGGATTGGTGTATGGTGCTATATCACAGGCCGAACTGTTTGCAGACTCTTATGTCCAGCAAACAGTGTCTGCGAACATTCGAAAAGACAACCGAGGACGATTAAGGTAATAATGAAGAATAGGTATTGGCTTTCATCGCACGATTCCGAATGAAACCACTTCGTCACCAACCTATCAGTATCACTCCACGAGAGGTAGCTCAAATCTTCAGGAGGACAAACAACTCGGCGCCGGGAATCGACCTTGTAACCACTGGACTTCAGCCCTTGTCCTACACACGAGAATCATAAACAGGTGCTTGATGACCGCATACTTCCCAACGGCGTGGAAAACGGGGAAGATCGTACCACGCCAAAACCGGGAAAAGATCTGACGGTATCCATGTACCATTGGCCCATATCGTTATTAGCCACCCTGGGAAGAAATCCTGGAACGTGTGTTGTTGGGTATGATGTCAAATTGTTTCCGGGAGCACGGATTTGTTTGGCCTGAGCAGTTCGGCTTCCAGTAGAATGTGTCCACAGAATTACAACTGGTACGACTCGCTGAACATATACGACATCGATTCAACTTACGCCAATCCATGATCGGCAATTTTTTGACATCGAAAAGGCGTACGACAAAGTATGGCGTGGCAACCTCATAGCGAAATTATATTGTGAGACACGCATCCTGGACTGTTACGTGAAACTAGTAGATAATTTTTTCTGCACGGAAGAAACTTCTTTGTTACAGCGGATGGCTAACGTTCATCGAGGAAAACACCAGAAGCAGGTATTCCGCTGGGATCTGTTATCTCACCACTTCTGTTCAGTGTATATGTAAAAAACCGGCCAACGATTCCTCTGGTGACCTGCAATTTATTTGCCGACGATATTACCTTTGCGACGTCGGGCCGCAACTTGGGTCAGCTAACAAACAGGGCTCAATGGCAATTAGATCCCATGGAAGAGTGCCCGCAGTTCAATCAGATCATATGGAAGAGTGGCCGCAGTTTAACAAAATAACAATCAGCCCCACGAAGAGTGCTGCAGTGCTCTTTTCTATGGACAGGCTACCGGTACCATTTTCTCCGTTAAGAGTACCAGAGCAACCCATCCCTTGGTCACAGCCGGCCGGAGTGGCCGAGCAGTTCTAGGCGCTACAGTCTGTAACAGCGCGGCAGCTACAATCGCAGGTTCGAATCCTGCCTCGGGCATGGAATGGGTGTGATGTCCTTAGGTTAGTTAGGTTTAAGTAGTTCTAAGTTCTAGGGGACTGATGATCTCAGAAGTTAAGTCTCATAGTGTTCAAAGCCATCTTTTTGAACCTTGGTCACACTCGACGAAATGCCTGGGGATAATTCTGGATAAGACCCTGACCTTCACAATATACACACAGCAACGAAAAAAGGACACCATGAAGATGGTGCACGCACTCATACCATTCTTCACCAGCACTCATCTCAACACTAAGACCAAGTACCAAATCTAGAGATCGACAGCCCAGCCAAAACTCCTCTACGGATGTGTAGCTTGGGGAGTCACATATGATACTAATTAATACACGTGCACACCAACCCATACAGAACCGGTGCCTAAGGTGGACGCTAGCGGCTCTCCGATGGACGAGAACCAGGGAGCTTCACGGAGCCCTAAAGGAGAAATATGTACACGAAAAAATAACAGACTACGCCACGCAGCTCTTTACCAAAATGGATATCTCTACCCCAGTTTCAACTAATAGGCACCATTCATCCTCAGCGCTGGCATGAGTTCAAAGTTCGATAGGCCTTGGCCCGCTGGCACCCGCCGTAAATTTGTGCACCAATCATCGAAAAGCTGCAAGTACCATAGCTCGTGGAACGAATTAAGGAAAGATCCCTACAGTACCAAATACCCATATCGCGAGAAAAAGGTTATCTAATTAGAGGAACAAAGGACCAAATGAGAGTCCAGTTACGTCACAAAGTGAATGATACGTTGTTAAATAAAGAGACGTAAAATATGTGTACCTTTCATCAACGTCTGTGCTGCGTTGAATAATAAGGCGATTTCTTGCTTACATGAAACGTCACCTTCCACGAACGACAGGCAAAGTGAGTGAGTAATGGTGTTATCACCCAACTCACATAGCCAATGGCAGGCAAAGATATGGTCTACGCTTACATATTACAGCAACATTCATACTCCGCAAACCACTGTTTAGTTTATGGAAGAGGGTACCCAGCAGGATGTGACATGTTACGATTCCTTTTCCGAGCAGTATCATGTGTAGCGCGGGGAGAATGAGTGCTAAACTGCCTCTATATGTGCAGCAATTAGTCTTAATTTGTTTCACGGTCCTTACCGGAGCGATTCGCAATGGGATGTAGAACGTGGGCTGAAGAACACCTTCAGGTCCTTCACTTAATAATTATTCTTGAAATTTTTAAGTGGGTTTCACGGGGCAATTTGAGTTCATTTTACCCTCAAGTCTGCCAATCCACATTTATCAACATTTCAGGAAGGCAACTACACGGATTAGCCTAAAACATTATGCCCATTGCCCACGCGACGTTGGATGACGCGGTAAAAAGAGTACGTAACTAGAGTAGACACGTAAGAGGATCACCCTATCGAAGATAAGGGCTGCAAATGAGTGAATCCATTGAGATAAGCGACTTTGACAAAGGGCAAATTATTATGAAGCAGAAGCAGTGAATGAATATCTCGAAAACAGCGAAGCTGGCCGAATGTTCTCTTGCTACTGTCGTGAGCATCTAGAAAGAGGTAGAAGGACAGTGAAACTACCACTAGGCGCTAAATAGTTGGACGACCACAACTCTTCACAGAACATGGGGCTCGAAGGCATATCTGCTACGTGAAGTAGGATAGATGGTGATCTGTGGCATCTATGCCGAAAGAGCACAATGCTGGTGAACGCAAAAGTGTTTCGGAGCACACCGTTCATCGTACACTGTTGAACATGGATCTCCGCAGTAGAAAACCCCTACGTCTTCACATATTGACCCAACGAGATCGGCAGTTATGATCGTAGTAGTCACGAAACCATCGGGTGTCGACCGTAGAACAGTGGAAACGTGTCGGATCTTCGTGTGAATCATATTTATGCTACGCTAGGTCGATGGTCATCTCCACAAAGCCGTCGTCGAAGTGAACAGTGGCTCGAGATGTGCAGCGCTCACGGACGCAGGCTGGTTGGAGCAGTATTATGCTGTGGGAGACATTCTCCTGCGCTTGCATCGGATCGGTGGTAGTAATCGAAGTCACACTGACAGCTGCGAACCACCTGTATCCCTACATGCTTGATGTCTTCCCCGACAGAATGTCATTTTTCACCAGTATAATTGTCCGTTTATCGGAGCCACAACCGTGCTACAAGTGTTTGAGGAGCTTTAAATTGAAGTTACGTCAGTGTCGGCGTTTAAATTCGCCTGATGTAAAGCCTATGGAACCAATCTGGGTTACTACTCGGCGCCATAAACGTGGACGCAAATCAGGAACTCGTTATTTACGCGAATTACATGATCTGCGGTAGATATCTAATGTCACATACCCCTGCAAACCTGTCAACGAACTGTCGGATCCTTGATACTCAGAATCAATGACTTACTTCGTTCCAAAGGAGGACAAACAAGCTATTACGCAGGTGGTCATTATGCTTTGAATCATCAGTGGGTCCTTATGACCATTCGTGTAGCTGTTCTTTGTGTATGTTCAATATTCTTTGGCAGTACTATATGAAATGAGTCCCACACACTCGAGCAATATTTTAAGGTGGGATGCACAGGCAATTTGTGAGCAGTCTCGCTTGTAGACTGACTGCGTTATTCCAATTTTCTTCAAAGAAACAGAAGTCTTCCAAATGCCTTAACTATACCTGAGCCTTTTTGTGCATTCCAATACACGTTTATAAAAATTCTTACACCGGACATGTGTTGAGTGATCTTTGATACTGTAGTCTTATGGTGTTACATATTCTTTCGATTGTTGAAGTGGTTAATTTTACATTTCATTGAGTTTAAAGCAAGTTGCTAATCTTTTCACTATGTTGACATTTTACGAAGATCTGACCGATTATAACTGCGGCTTTTTTCAGAGAGTACTTCATTATACATGACCAAGTCACATTAACGTGGCCACCACCTGAGTTCAACTTCAACTTGCAATAACCATTCGCAGTTGGCAGATGGCAGCACTAGCACTGAATGGTATGTAAAGTTTGTTTGGGAACACAGAACAAAGTGCAGTCGTTATGAGAGAGGACAAGTTAGTCTCTCATCTATTGTTCACATACGGAAAATTATTGAAGATTTCATTACAAACTGATGCACCTTGAGGGAGACTCTAGAAAGTTATAAAGGCCTGAGCAGACGTTGTTGTAGCCTGGTAGGACATTAAAAGCATGAGGAATATTTGTGGTTGTTAGCTCGTAGAAACGGCATGTTGGGAGTTGAAAGCAATTGGTGGGGAGCCCATCCCTTAGTAAACCTTGCGAGGCAGGCCCACAGCCACACAGATCAGACAGGGTAGCCCTTTGTCAAGACAGGTCTCCAGCAGAACAATTCCACGATACCTGCTGTGGCGCCAGCAGAAGGCCTGGGCTTGGGAGCCAGTGTGAAGTTGTAAACCAGGCATTGTGTGCAGAGCCACGGGTGATAAAAATTCACAAGTTTTCATGCTCGCTGATAGTGCAAATAGGCCAGTGAACTACTTCCCCCAGCCACCTCGGTTGTGTAAGAAAAATCCGGCATCTGAGAAACATTTGGAGGCAGAATCTTTATTACACCTCATAGCTAGGACTAACAAGCTCCAAGGTACAGGCGATTTAGATAAATATCTTTAAGATTGTATCTGTTCACGTGTTTCCATTGGAAGTAACATGACTTCGGAGAAAATAGTCTCTTTCCCCTCTGTGAAAACTTGAAAAACCCAGTAATTGGTGGTTTCTTTTTTTTCCAGAGATGCAGGTTTCTTAACTCTTGCCCTGATTCGACATGAGTTTGTGCTGTTGTGTGGGAGAGGAGATTTAGGGCCTCTAGGTCCCTGTGATTCGCTCAAGACGGGGTGAAGCTGGTGTCGTTCATGCACTTTGCAGCAAAACGGTTTCTTTTTTTTTTTTTTTTTTCTGGAGAGGTGCAAAGCACTCGGTTGCAGGACTTTGGTCTGGTAAGCACTTCTGTTCGAAGCTGTGGCACGTGTGGTTGGTACTTGGGACCTGTCCTGAGACTGATTTCATTTGCGAGCAATTTAGATTGGGGAGCCTGTGGTAAAGTTTTTTCTGTAACTACAGTGTGACTTCAAACGTCTTATACTACTCGTTTGCTGAGGGCAGACTTGTTCGTTTTTGGTTTGCCAGTCTTAAAGTTTGGTATCCTTGTGCGCTCTGTTGTATAAGTGAGCCTAATTGGTCCTTGGTATGACCAGTGAATGGGTGTGTCACACACTGAAATTTACCGTGATTTCAGGGCTCTGGTAGAGGGTAAATTGTGATCCGGCTACCTGATCGCTAGACCGTGAGATTTTTGCGTTTCTTTCTTGGCTGCGATCGATTCACAGGTGCCGCCTCCAAGTCTCACCTCCGCTGCACACAACTCGCCAGCTGCAAGTTACATTGCTGCATGAAGCAAACAGGGTAACGTACTGCCCCTCCAGCATTGTCAGGGCGTACAGATCTCAATCGCCACTTGCTCTCAGCTGCGCCGGTGTAGAGAAACCGCAGTAGATTTGATCAATCAAAGTCTGCTCAGCATCAGATCAATTCGGATTGTGTTATCCACATTTTTATGGCCAGAGTACTTGAGTCAATCCATTAGTTAAACTGTATCTGCCACCGAGGATCCTTGTCCAGTGTAGTCTTAAATAACCTCTTAGTTGTTTGTGGTATTCCATCAAAAACGTGTTTAGCATACTTTACGTCTGTATTGGGAAAATAATTGTTGTTAGAACAGTAAAATTATGCCAACATTCTCAATCATTTAAATAGTCGCAGTAGGGTTGACTTTCAGTTGTCATATGCGGAAACGGAGCAATTTATCTCGTGTCCAAAACGGCATGATCATTGGCCATATCTGGAAGCATTTCCGAAATGGCTTACATCCTGCTTATGTGCCAGTGTGCTTAAACAACACCGTGCAGTGTAATATGATGGGACCGAGGAAACTATGATGCACCACAGGTCATGAATGACTAGAATGAAAGATGACTGCGGACATGCAAACAAGCGAACAGACCTGCAACTGTTGAGCAACTGCCCGCCCAGACAAACCTAGGGGCTACTAACTCTGTCTCCTCAATGACGGGTCAGATAATGTTGGTGCGTATGAGCTTCCGCAGCAGGTGCCTAGTTGACGTACCCATGCTGGATGCTGTTCATCAACGGCAAAGGCTGTAATTTGCACGCTATTACCGCAATTGTACGTCCACTAAGTTGCAAAAGCTGCTCTTTTCAGATGAGTCATATTTTATGCTGAATGTGACAGATGGCCTTTGGCGTGTACGGCGTGAAACGTCTGAAAGCAAAAATCCTGTAACAATCGCTGAAAGAGTCTAGGCTGGAGGGAATTCCCTGGGTTATCTCGTCATTCTGGAAGGTACAATGGGTCAACACAAGTACGCATTTATCCGTGGGGACCGTTTGAACCCTTACATGCCGAATGTGTATGGACAATGTAACTTGTCACACAGCTCGCAGAGTACGTGCGTGGTTTTAAGAGCACCAGGTGAAGTTTACCTTGCTCTTCTGGCCACCAACCATCCAGGATTCAAACTCAGTCCAGAGTCTATGGGTCCACCTCAGTCGGGATATATGTGCCGTGGGTCATCAACTAAGAAACATAGCACAGCTAGCCAAGGCACTTGAATTGACACGGCTCCACATCCCCGTCGTACTTTCCAGGACCTCCTTGACTCTCTTCTTGCACGTCTCACAGCGGTTCGTGCTCCAAAAGGTGGTTATTCAAGCTTTTGGCAGGTGATCACATTAATGTGGCTGGAAAATGTAGGTAATTGCATCACCTGTGAAAAGTCTGATGCTGCTATTAATTTTATGAACTTGTAGCATACTGTAGGTGAAAAAGAGGTTCGCAGCTTGCGTTACAATTGAAATAAATTGTTTTAGCTCTGTGATCAATTGCATAAAGAAGTATTTATTTATTTTTTGATGGTGACTGGTTTGGACACCTGTGCCTATTTTCAGGCCGTCCATGCTCTAAGTGTGACAAATACAGGCTATAGCGGTATACCACTTTGATTACTGCAGGGATAGTCTGTACATGGGCTATAGCCTACATTTTGTCACACTTACAGCACGGGTGATTTGAAAACCGACACATGTGCCCGAAACCAATCACCATCAAGAAATAACAGATACTTCTCAATGAAACTGTTGATAGAGCAACAACTGTTTATTTGTACTATAAATTTTGGTTGCTAGGTCATTACTAAAGAGCATGGATGACAAGATCTTGGACAAACTTCTCTGGGCATGTCTGATGTTCCTTTCAATTTTTCGATGACTCCATCTTAGGTAACATCTTGGATCCGTACCAAGAAAGCATCAGTCCGTTCTCCAATTGTGTTTTATACACCATAAAATCGCACTTTTCTTAAAAATATTTTGTATAGTACCGCATCAAACGCTATTTGGAAGACAAGAAATACGTCATACAGGGCTACCACTTAATGGACTTCAGCCTTTGGTAATGAAAGATGTCCATAAGCAAAAGTAGTGGAGAGTTGCATAGACTCCATGGACTGTCTTTTGGATTCCGGCTCATAGTAGTGGCACCACGTCTCTTCTGCCTCATATCGGTCCAGTAGTTCCAGTTGGTGGTGTTTGTTCTCTGAAAAAATCAAGCACGTCTTGACTGTCCATTGAGCTCTGTGTCGTCTGTTGGAAAAGTAGCGGTACTCACTGCGGTTTTTTGGACGCTATAGTACTACAGAACGACTATAAGGTGTAAGTATGCCAAATCTATTTTTCTGTTGATTCGTAGGGAATGCACACTCGCCACTACAGACTATCTGGATTTCTATGGTAGTACAAGACATTGTCTTCTACTAGGTAGTGGAATGCTAGCTGTACGTGACACTCATCTAAAAGTTTTTGTTTTATGCTCTGCCAAGTAGGATCAGTGTTTAGCAGATCCAACAAACTTCTGTAAAGATCGAAAAATATCGCCGGTTTGTCGCTTGTTTCAACACGGACATATGGACGTCGTTTCCACTGTCTATACTCACACTCACATTTTCCAACACTTTTGAGAGCCTCGATAATGCGTTGTCGATCTCACTGTCTTTTCCTTTTGCATACACAGTCTCGAAGTCATATTCTTGAAACAGCAGTAACTTCTGCACCAAACGTGGGTGGAGCAGTCTACAGCTACGCAGAAACATTACGGATTTTTATGTGGCATCTTACTAGGTAATAGTGAAAGACCTTAAGCGCCCATGCTATGACTAATCCTTTTCATTTGATCATATAATAAGCTCTCTCAGAATAAGGAGGGTCGTACCGAAAGTAATGCCTCCTAGTTTTATTCATGGAAACTACAGGGGATACATAAATCACAACAGCACAGATAAATAGAGCAATATTTCAGCAACAGACTGTCATTTTTCCACACAGTCATCACCATTCGTTATGCACTTTTGCCAGCAATGAACCAGAGCCTGCATTCCGCGCTTGTAAAAATCGGAACCAGCTGAGGCTAGCCACTACTTTACAGCTTTTACAACAGCATTCGAGTCTTGAAAATGTTCGCCACACAATCTACCTTTCAGAGGCCCAGAGAGGTGGAAGTCAGGAGGAGCTAAATCGCGACAGTAGGGTGGATGTGATAAGACAGTCCAGCCGAATTTTGCAGTGAGTTGCGTGGTCGCAAAAATGGTGTGGGGCCTGGCGTTATCATGCTGCAGGTGAAGGTTGGCCTTCTTCTCTGGCCTTACCCTGGAAATCCTGGCTTTCAGCTTTGTTAGTGTCGTCTTGCAGCGTACTGAACTGACAGTTTCTCCAGGCTCCAGGAAATCCTAAAGAACCACACCATGGCTAACCCAGAAGACAGTGCACATCACTTTGCCTGCAGACGGCTGTGTCTTGAATTTCTTCTTTGACTGAGAATTCGCATTTCGCCATTCCATGGACTGTCTTTTGAATTCCGGCTCATAGCGGTGACACCACCACTCTTCTGCCTCATAGCGGTCCAGTAGTTCCAGACAAATTTCCATTCCATGAGTTTTTTGTTCCCCTGTAAGCATAGACCGTACACATCTGGCACAGACTTTGTGATAACAAAGATGTTCTAACATTGTTTCCAAGGCATAACAGTTGACATTCAGCTGTGCACACAATTCTCTGTTCGTTATCCGCTGATCAGTACGGATCAGTTTATCAAGACGCTCTTCATTGCGAGGGATGACAGCTGTGCAGGGTCGACCGGGCCGTGGCCTGTCATGCACACCCTTTACATCGTCTTGAAAGTGCTATACCCATCGCCCCACTTTGCTCACGTCTGTTGTATCGTCTCCATACACCTTTAGCAAGCATCGATGGATTTCAGTCGGTGCAATTTCTTCAGCAGTGAGGAATTCAATCGGCGGCCGCTGTGGCCGAGCGGTACTAGGCGCTTCAGTCCGGAACCGCGCTGCTGCTCCTGTCGCAGGTTCGAATCCTGCCTCAGGCATGGATGTGTGTGATGTCCTTATGTTAGTTAGGTTTAAGTAGCTCTAAGTCTAGGGGACTGATGACCTCAGATGTTTAGTCCCATAGTGCTTAGAGCCATTTGAACCATTTTTGAGGAATTCAATCACACATCGCTGTTTTATACACGCGTCCGTATCAGACTCCATTTTGGAATAATACTCTGCTGGTGCGAACTACTGCAGAACAACAGAACTACCTGCAAATGAAAGAGGAAGGTTCAAGTATTACCTCTGCACCAACGACATCTGCCGCGGACATCCACTGCCCCCACAAAAAAATAGGAGGCATTATTTTCCGAACGATCCTCGTATTTAACACGTTGCCTGCAAATGTGATTGTCTACACACCCATTTTGTCATGAACATGCTTAGTCTGAAATAGGCAACAGCCACTTCCTATTTTGAAAGCTTAGCTGCTAGACATAAGTCTAGGTTCATACTCAACTGAAATAACATTATTGTTTGACACAAGCATGCATTGATCTCTAAAGTTGCTTACCAATCTACTGACCAATAGCAACACACTTTAAATTCAGCCTGCTCGGACTTAGATTTCTGTAAATTAGCAGTAACTCCTGCTTCCCTATAGGCTTGCAGTAGTTTAGGTCCAAATACATTATCCGGGACCGAGACGAATATACATGAGATGACAGATAAACCAAATGGTAGAAAGTTAAACCGCTAACTCCTTCCAGCAAAAACAAATGCAATGTATTTCCACGAGTTACTCGGTAATAGAATTTCCTAGTAAGAGGACCACAGGTCGATGCTGATCAGGTACTTCGTGTCATGAAATTTTTGTAGTTGCTCTTCTCAATTTTCACGTTCCGTACCTAACTGGTCCAGTATTTTTTTAACGCCTCTGATTAGTTACTAATAAAGTGGGCTGGCATAAGGACAATTCAGTCATTCAATAATTCATAGCATTAAGTTTATCTCCTGGAAGATGGCAGGTCTTTTTGCCCAGGTGTTGTGAAAGGACGCCAGATTCACAAGTTCATGAGGTACAACATCAAGTTTACACTTGTCATAGTTACTTACTCCAGGCTTCTCCTAAGTAATGTCGCTGTATTCAGTCAGAACGGTTTGCAGATTGAGTCGCTAACGGTCATCAATATGACTAGTTTCACCAGCTTTCTCTTCAATGGCTGTTACTGCATCAGTGAAACTCCAAGAGCTTAAGATGGTACAGTGCATAGAACCAGGTTTGGTTCACACAATCTGCACTCATACCTACAGACAAAATCGGTCACAGCCTTCAGCTGATGTTCATAATTTTGATTTGCAGCTCCTTGTAATGGCCGTGTTCGCAACTAAATTGATAAATGTGAGGTCCGCCAGTTATGCAAAACACCGTTTTTTCTCAGTACCCAAACATGTTTCGGCACGACTGTGCCATCATCAGTGGGTTTTCTTTTTTATTTATTCTTTACATTTGGCGTGCATGAATTTTCTGGATCACTTGTGTGTTAACTATTACAGGTAGCTTGTCATGTTTTCGTGTGGCAAGCACTTCCATTCTCCGCATCACGCTGTGTTTTGGGGAGGGGAAAAGTGTTTTACTACAGTATTTGTGGAAAATACTTGTTATAGTTACGTGTGCATCACAACACCTCAGCATGATGCGGAGAATGGAAGTCCTTGCCACACGAAAACATGACTAGCTACCTGTAGTAATTAACACACAAGTTATCCAGAAAATTCATGCACGCCAAATGTAAAGAATAAATAAAAACGAAAACCCACTGATGATGGCACAGTGGTGCCGAAACATGTTTGGGTACTGAGAAAAAACGGTGTTTTGCATAACTGGCAGACCTCACGTTCAGCTGATGCTAGCAGATTTACCCCTCACTTACGGAGCCCTACTCATAAAACGATTGTTCTGGCAAAGAAGCCAATCACAGCGTTTGTCTCTGCAAGTAAATACACACCTAGGACGCAATCAGGCTCAAGGATGTCGACGATGTGGAAGGTGTAGGCAGTGACGTTAGCAGGAGTAACAACAACACTGCACGTGCTGCCACTGGACAGAGTCAAGTCGGTTCATTACTTGCACCATATGCTGTGGGGGCGGCACCATGCTTTCCTGCATATTTCATGGAGGCAAACATGTTCCGAGAAACACACTCCGAGAGGTACAATCCGCGACGTTTTCTCTGGGACGCCGTGAATCACACCACCACATATTCGTATAGTCATTTAGAGGTGTTGTCCGTAACAACTGGAGTAACACACTGAAGATTAAATTCATTGTAGGATACATTCAGGGAGCCTCTGGGTTGTGGGCTACCAAAACACCGGAAAAAAATATTTAAATTGCGATGATATTTACAAATAACTCTCTGGTACCCGTCGAGGTTTTCTTTTATTTATGTTTTACACGACGTGTTTCGGGGAATGATTCCACATTTCAAGTGTGAATTTCTTTATATTATGGCATTTTTTCGTAATGTTTTGGACGTGTGAGGTTCTGCTTTGTTCTGTTGACTTTAAGTTATCTTATGGTCCATTTGTGCAGCGTCTAGCACATATTAAACAACACTCACAGATTTCAGTGCACAGTACACATCGAGAATAACTTACATAACTTGCACCATAAGAAAACGTAAAGTTAACAAAACAAAGCACAACCTCACATGCCGAAGCCGCCCGGGGTGGCCGAGCGGTTCTAGGCGCTACAGTCTGGAACCGCGCGACCGCTACGGTCGCATGTTCGAATCCTGCCTCGGGCATGGATGTGTGTGCTGTCCTTAGGTTAGTTAGGTTTAAGTAGTTCTAAGTTCTAGGGGACTGATAACTTCAGTAGTTAAGTCCCATAGTGCTCAGAGCCATTTGAACCATTTTTTGAACCTCACATGCCGAAAAAACATTAGGAGAAAAAGGCATAATACAAAGAAATACACGCTTCAAAATGGGAATCAATCCCGAAAAGCGTCGTGTAAAACTGTGACCGGTAACAGACCTTATTTGTAAACAAAACCATTGTTCTCACAGTGCAGGCTTTCAATAAACCATTTATAATGGGACAGAATCATAAATTACGATGATTTTGATAAGGCATTTTTGGCATACTGCTTAGAAGGTCTTCAAGTGCAATTGAGAACGGATGAATTTAGTCCTGTTACAAAGCAAAGTAAGCAAAGCTCTCTGCATGCTTACTCTAAAATATATCTGAAGATGATGAAATACAGGGACCAGAAAATGGCATCCATTGATGTTTCAAAAATACTGCAGGTGAAACTGCCTATCACCAGCAGGGAAAAATTACTGACTTTTCCAGATAAAAGTGTATGTGATTATTATCCACAGTCGATACAATCGATTTGCTGGAAGAAGATCAACATTGCGCCAGCGACAATGGTCGCGCATCACATGATAGCAATGATGGGCACACAAATAGACGCCACGGCCAGGTAGGTTAGCCCCAGTGTTCTGGGGGAGAGGGATGTGGGGGGAGCAAATTTTAATGTCCACATGTCACACTATAATGAAGAAATTGACTTGTGGGGTGAGCCCACAGACGAACAATCTATTATCACCATACAAACTGAAGGAATTGATACAGCACAGTCATTGATTCAGGGCCAGAGACGACACTGCTCTGAAACACCCTGTTAAGACAAATTTCTGAATGCAAGGAGGTACCAATGTGGCTATTAACACATGCAGAATCCTCAGTGCCGTAGGTACGCATAGCAAAGGTGTTAAGCATCAAGCCCACTTTGAAGTGAAACTTGACAATAGAGACATTACCTTCAACAAAAATAGAAGTGCCAGGATCCAAGAGTTTCAAGTTATTTTTGAGCTCTTAGATTTTTGTGGTGTACGAATTTCATTTATTTACTTAAACTGTCCTCGCGTTCATCTTGGCCAATGTGAAATTCCTCTAATCGTTTTTCCACGACCGCGGAAATATGTGTTTTTGTGTCTCTTACATGCTGTCAGAGCGCTGTTCCGACTTGGGGGTTAATTTCTTTACTTTGTTGCGCACTCCACTGGATAATACGCTCATTTTCAGCTCGCTTCCTCATGGAGACTTTTTCATCAATTGTCTCGACCATCTGCTTGCATTGGTAGTCGGTTCAATCGGACATTTGCTTCTTTATTGAAGGAACTTCACTTCCCTTCAATATGTCTGTCCATTTCGTCCGAAATTAAATCCATTTGGTGAGACAGATCTTCAACAGTTTCGCTGATTTTTGCTTGCTCACTATCTAAGCGGGTTTGCTAAGTTATTAGTGCATCAGTGTTCTCTATTTAGATTCCATAGTGCTAAAATTTTATGCAATAGAATGTATTGTGGCATTTTTTCTATAATATGGGTTTGTTTCTCTGCAATAGAATCTACTGAATTAACCTTTTCTGCAATAGCACAATGTACCCGCATTCGGGAGGACGACGGTTCAAACACGCGATCTGCCATCCAGTTTTGGTTTTCCGTGTTTTCCCTAAATCGTTTCAGCAAATGCCGACACGGTTCCTTTGAAAGCGCAAGGCCTGTTTTCTCTCGCATCCTTAACACAATCCAAGCTTGTGCTCCGTCTCTAATGAACTCGAAGTCGACGGGACGTTAAACCAAGTCTCCTTTCTTTCCTGCAATATAATCGATCCTGCTTATTTCTTACAGCATTCGGTTTTTATTTCGGGCATATGAATCTGCTGAAAGCTCATCCAAGTAACAACACCCAGAATTAACTAAGATATCAGTCACTTTTTTCTTGCCCAATAAGTACAGTTGCCGCTTCTTGCTTTAACTTCAGATTCGGAAGCTCATTTACCTTCATCAATCGATATGGACGCTGTACTGTTACGTAAATACATGGGAAAATTAGTACACCGGTCAGGCCACAAAAATTACTGAAAACAAACGGTTTGTTGTATCTAATATACTTAATAAGCCTGAATGCAATTACAGTGGGTCTAAATGCTAATTCAATGCAACAATGGGTAATGAATTTATAAAAAAATACTCCTAGCACTATGGGCGACAATTAAACGTACACGCTATACGCACTAAATGATCAATCTAAATTCGGCAGATAATTAAATTCTGCACGTTGCAGCTATTTCTAAATGCTAATTTAACTAGAAAGAGATTTCTACTGTTGCGACTCAGTGCAGAATTTGCTACTGTGAAGTTCAAGATACAGCTGATTTTTTTTTCTTTTTTTTTTTCTTTCGTGGCCAATTCCACGCTAGTTGTTCTTTGCATTTTATTTTTCCCGTTTATGTTTTTATACCCCTACTCCTCTTCCGAACCCATGTAACAAAATTTAAGGTGGTAATGGGCAACAACAAAAGTGGTATAACGCAGATAACTAAAATTACAAAAACAAATAAATGTTAATTGTATGCCTGTTGGCTTTCGTTGGTCAAATAGTCCTTTTCATGCTGCCGTCACTTCTCTCATATCATCCTCCTTCTCGTGGCAATTACTGGAAACTATCTATGATATTATCTGGCTTGAAAAATTTAATGTCATGAGTTCCATGCCGATTAGTCTTTCAGATTATTAATTGCTATGTCTCCTCTTGGAATTAGGCCCGGGTGGTATAGTAGAATAGCAGAAAACTGTCAGTTCTTCCTTTCCTCTATGGACGATTATTCTGAGAACAGAAAATTCTAATACGTTACCCCAGTGGCGAAAGCGAACAGTCATCCCACTTCTAAATAGATCTCTGCAGACCTTGCAGCCGCTACCAGTACGCGTGTGTCTGCCAGAAATGTTCCACGGCGATTAAATCAGGCTGGTTTGTACGCTCGGAAGCCAATTAAAAGCATTCATCTTGAATCACGCCATCGTCGAGAATGAGTTCGTGGTGTAGGGAGAATGTTGGTTGGGATCAACAACAATGGGTTCACAGTGATGGACTCCAACGAATCCCGCTGCGCTGTGGTAGGTGGTTCTGGCCGCTAGTTAGTGTGGAGTGAAAGAGGAACATGTTACATACCACAGAATGTTCATGAACGTCATTGGAATGGCGTAGGCGTTACGATGCTGTCAGGCATTACGCACAATTGCCGAACACCGCTGCGTATCTTTGTGCGAGGTACCATTACGGCACAGAGGCATTACAAGGAGATTATTCTGGATCATACCAGTCAGTTTAGGGGTGCTGTAGGTCCCTAGATTATGTTTATAGACAACAGCACCCACCAACACAGGACGCTGAGATGTCAATCACACTGGAAAGTGAAGATATTCAACATGGAATGGCCTGTGTTCTTGCCAGACCTGAACCCCATAATACGTGTTTGGGATGCTCTTAGCACATGTGTTTCTCAGCTGACATCATCATCCCAAACGGTTCAAGAACTGGAAACCTCATTGACAGAGGACAGGAACAATATCAAAATTTGATAGCCAGTGCGAAATGAGCGTTAGTGCCCAAAGAGGGCATATTCCTTATTGAGAGTCTTTAGATTCTGATCTTTAGGTGCTGATATGTGTTAAACATGGACGTTATTTATGTCTGTTGGTCTGCTTTCCCATGTGGTGAAATCCGTACCGTTTTTCGTTATAATTATACAATTCCACCATTGTTACGTATGTACTGTGATCCGTGTTGTCCATCATTGACTATGATTATTCCTGTCCAACAACGTCTTTGTTCCTTAGCAGTTGTGAAGCAGTTTAAATCTTGCGTAGAAAGATTCGGTCTGCATGGGTCCACATAGCTCTTCGAGTTGCCCCAAAAGGGTAACATGCTGTTCCGTTGCATTTTCATAATCTACCTAAGTGCCATAATTGTTAGGTAGTGGTATTGTTGATTGCCAGATAGAATTCAATGTTTTGTGTCTGACGCTAGCAGTTGGATGTTCGAACGACATCCCTGCAGTGGTGTCCACGGACATACAGTCACCTGATTCTCATCTCTCTCTCTATCTATCTATCTGAGAAATAATATTATAGCGAGTCACGAGACCTTGTAAACTGCAAAACTGTACTACATCTTGTGCCTTACGCTTAACTACCAAGCCATTTTGTAGTTTTACTGAATGAAGCGCTGTGATGTGTCCATATGTGTATGTGTGTGTGTGTGTGTGTGTGTGTGTGTGTGTGTGTGTGTGTATGTGTGAATATAATTATGATAGTGTACTTATTGCGACAGTTATTTCCGTTGTATCTGTGAAATCTTCTCGTTTAATGTAGAGAGCATGGAAATCGAGCACCGGTTTGTTGACATTGGTATGTGTATTTCGGATAATGACCTCGTTTCCTTGTTTCCCATTAACTCGTGTTTACTAACTGTTATTGCCTGCGTTTCGTTACCTTCAGGCAACGGAAAAACACAGTGCTGTCAGAGCGGTGAACCGTACTGCTGGGGACGCGGCTGTATTTCGCATCTATGATGGTTATTTGTTTGTTACAGTCCTGAATGAACCATCTTTCGTATCCAAAGAAAGACCCTGCGTCGACAAGTAGATTAGAAAGATATCAATGTTATACTTAACTGCTTAAAGAATAGGATGAAACACTTTCACTTCACTATGTTTCTGGGTGAAACTGTTTTGCTTCTACTTATAGGCCTAAGCATAAGAATCTTTAATCGCCGTTCAAGATTTTGCTTAAATTTCTTCAACTCTTCTTGGGGAAGTCTGTTTCTTCTACTTACATACACAATGAAACACGAGAAGGATCATCCCTTAGCCAGATGGAACTATCAGGTTCATAGTAACGGGTGATACAACTGCCCACCTCTTAACTACCCCTCCTACGTGGAAAGTGTCAGCTTTTTATTATAAAATGGGAGTCCCTCATTTTTATTGAATATTCGGATTCTAGGCAAAAAACAGGTAATGTTTACTCAAATCATAGTTTCCCGTTTGTTATAGATGGCGCTGCAATCGAAAAATATCAAGTGTCCTGTTTTTGAAATTAAGAACCGACGTATTTCATTATACATTTCATTTACAATATTAATGTAAACTTTTGTGTTCTAACGGCTGATATTTAAGTTCGAAATTTACTTCAATGTTGGAAATTGGATTGTACGGTTCAGTATGGGGAGCCCTTTCAAAGTCTCGCTATAAACTAAGTTTAGCGTGAACCGGAACAACGTCTTCGATGTAATGGTTTTCAGTTCTCATCGGGATGCTTGATATCTCTAAGTCCCTTGCCTCTCGCCACTGGGGCGGTGAGTATTCATGGCAGGGACGCCTGTCACTGTCCATGTCAGGGGCACGTGTCACTGTCAGTTCATGGCCATTTTACCTTATGGTGCAATGGTTGCGTCTGCATTCCGCTGGTAGCCGCGTAGCAGCCAGCGTGAGAGTTAAGCCCTCTGTACACAGCGACAGTAGTGACGGACAGTTGTACTAGCCAGTGTTGTCCGCTAGTAATTATTCCTCCACTGTACTGTCCCTCTGTGTAGCAGTACTCCCTCTTCAACGTTCACTACGGCACAAGCGACCAGCAAACTGCAGCAGGTTGGACACCGAAGGACCAGTAAAACGGTCACGTGATCTAGTGACTGCCATTACTAGACGTGCCCTAAAAGGTATTGGCCTCCAGTAGAGTGCTAGGCGCTGTTGAGTGAGGAACTTCTGTGATGCTTGTTATACTTTGTTGCGAAATTTCTTCAGTATCTGAAGAAGGGCGGTCAAAACAACTTGCTAGTGTAAAATGGAGTGTAGACAATATAGATATATTTTTTTGTTACTTACGTAAACTATGAACTATTATGGAACATACGTCATTGTGATTAATGCCAAGAAGGCGAAGGGAGAGAGTTCTATGACGGAGTTAAATAGTGACTTAGTGGGACTAAGGGTCGCAGTTTCCGAGATAAATTTTTTTAGAGTCCATATAAAGGCTATAAAGGGCACGGAGTTGAACTCTTGACAGTGAGTTCATCAAAGACAAGCTGAAAAGGCACTGGCGGCATCTGCGTACCGAATGGTTCACTGCAGTCATCACGAGGAGTCAACTTCGAATCTGGTAAGCCGGCCTGTGTGGCCGAGCGGTTCTAGGCGCTTCAGTCTGGAACCTCGCGACCGCTACGGTCGCAGGTTCGAATCCTGCCTCGGGCATGGATGTGTGTGATGTCCTTAGGTTAGTTGGGTTTAAGTAGTTCTAAGTTCTAGGGGACTTATGACCTCAGATGTTAAGTTACATAGTGCTTAGAGCCAGTTTTTTTTTTTTTTTTAAATCTGGTAAGTTTGATTTTAATCCTTTTGTGTCTCAAATCGGAATCGTGAGACCAGGTAAATCCGTAAACAGGTATTCAACTGATTTTCACCTTCGTAGACATTAGATCATATAACATATATTATTTACTAAAACAGAAACAAGAGCAACAAACATATTTGTAAACATCAAGAAAAAGGATAATAGAAATTACTTCAAAAGAAACCGCTCTCCACAGTATGATATTTAACAACACACGGCTGTATCAAATGACTACGACTAAACCCAGTGTGTTTTGAAACATTTGGCAATGTTGTTAATGTCATCAACTATTAACATTCAAACAAGCTTTGTGATTCATATAGCCCCGTAGTAAAGAACTGTCAAAATATCTGTCAAAAACGTATTTTTACGTTTCATAACTACAAAAAAATATTACACTTACCCAGACTTGACAGAAAAAAATCACTATTGATGCAATATGGTCGTTACTTGCAACTAGACGTTGCTATAATGGCAATAAGCCAAAACAGGCCCGTCTTGTAAAATAGTAAAAAATATATTACTTTATTGCGCGTAGTTTTGGTGCCTTCATTTTCATAATGTCTTTTAGTGACGTACACTACTCTGGGGGCCCAACGGAACGTAAAATTATTTTACTTAGTTCGTCAATAACTAAGTGAGGACTAAGTACGTTTGCTGTGCCACTTATTACATGCCAATAGCCTTCACCTGCCAATATACTCGTCCTTGGCCACTGAAGTACTCACCAGTTTCAACCTTTTTTGCGAAGCAATTTTCGAATGAGTGTTTATTGAGCGAGCCCTTCTACATGACTGTAGTTCTGTGCCAGTAGAAAGCCACTGCCCGGGATTAAAATCTCCAATGTCAGTATCTTTATGGTCAACACATCTTCTTTCAAATTATGTTCTTGCTGACGTTTCTCGCAACCAGTTTTGGAGAGTACATGTACATCGTACAATCAAATCCGCAGTTTTTAAATCAACTTCTGTTTCTTTTCCAAAGATTCTAAATCTTGCTGCCTTTATACCAAACGTGGTTTCCAACAGTCTGCATGCACGCGACAAACAACAGTTGAACATACACTCCTGGAAATTGAAATAAGAACACCGTGAATTCATTGTCCCAGGAAGGGGAAACTTTATTGACACATTCCTGGGGTCAGATACATCACATGATCACACTGACAGAACCACAGGCACATAGACACAGGCAACAGAGCATGCACAATGTCGGCACTAGTACAGTGTATATCCACCTTTCGCAACAATGCAGGCTGCTATTCTCCCATGCAGACGATCGTAGAGATGCTGGATGTAGTCCTTTGGAACGGCTTGCCATGCCATTTCCACCTGGCGCCTCAGTTGGACCAGCGTTCGTGCTGGACGTGCAGACCGCGTGAGACGACGCTTCATCCAGTCCCAAACATGCTCAATGGGGGACAGATCCGGAGATTTTGCTGGCCAGGGTAGTGGACTTACACCTTCTAGAGCACGCTGGGTGGCACGGGATACATGCGGACGTGCATTGTCCTGTTGGAACAGCAAGTTCCCTTGCCGGTCTAGGAATGGTAGAACGATGGGTTCGATGACGGTTTGGATGTACCGTGCACTATTCAGTGTCCCCTCGACGATCACCAGTGGTGTACGGCCAGTGTAGGAGATCGCTCCCCACACCATGATGCCGGGTGTTGGCCCTGTGTGCCTCGGTCGTATGCAGTCCTGATTGTGGCGCTCACCTGCACGGCGCCAAACACGCATACGACCATCATTGGCACCAAGGCAGAAGCGACTTTCATCGCTGAAGACGACACGTCTCCATTCGTCCCTCCATTCACGCCTGTCGCGACACCACTGGAGGCGGGCTGCACGATGTTGGGGCGTGAGCGGAAGACGGCCTAACGGTGTGCGGGACCGTAGCCCAGCTTCATGGAGACGGTTGCGAATGGTCCTCGCCGATACCCCAGGAGCAACAGTGTCCCTAATTTGCTGGGAAGTGGCGGTGCGGTCCCCTACGGCACTGCGTAGGATCCTACGGTCTTGGCGTGCATCCGTGCGTCGCTGCGGTCCGGTCCCAGGTCGACGGGCACGTGCACCTTCCGCCGACCACTGGCGACAACATCGATGTACTGTGGAGACCTCACGCCCCACGTGTTGAGCAATTCGGCGGTACGTCCACCCGGCCTCCCGCATGCCCACTATACGCCCTCGCTCAAAGTCCGTCAACTGCACATACGGTTCACGTCCACGCTGTCGCGGCATGCTACCAGTGTTAAAGACTGCGATGGAGCTCCGTATGCCACGGCAAACTGGCTGACACTGACGGCGGCGGTGCACAAATGCTGCGCAGCTAGCGCCATTCGACGGCCAACACCGCGGTTCCTGGTGTGTCCGCTGTGCCGTGCGTGTGATCATTGCTTGTACAGCCCTCTCGCAGTGTCCGGAGCAAGTATGGTGGGTGTGACACACCGGTGTCAATGTGTTCTTTTTTCCATTTCCAGGAGTGTATAACGAGCTTTCAGTAAGTAATGCAACACATTTTTTCTCGCCAATTTCGATTGAAAAAAAGTGGAATTTGGTGTGGAACATCTTGCTGTAAGCTCTCTTTAGCCCCTACAGTTTTATGAAGTTTTGATAGGTGGCGGTGCTATACATAGCCTTCAAACAGGTCTCTGTAACAGAGGTGCATTCAAAGCAGAGAGTGGTCATTAAGTCGCTTTTGGTGAAAACCAGAGCATCTCAGATATTCGTAGGCTCTTGTAGAATGTGTACGGAGACCTGGCAGTGAGCAACAGTACGGTGAATCGTTGGGCGAGGCGCCTGTCATCATTGCATCAAGGTCGCGCAAACCTGTCCGATCCCCTGCGTGCCGGCCGGCCGCAGGCAACTGTGACTCCTGCAGTGGTCGAACGTGCGGACACTCTCATTTCAAGTGAGCGACACATTGTAATCAAACACCTCGCTGCTTAACTGGACGCCACCGTTGGTCCTGCTGACACTCGTCCTCCGGCTGCGTTACTCAAAGACTGTAGGCCGGCAGCTGTGGCCGAGCGGTTCAAGGCGCTTCAGTAAAGAAACGCGCTGCTCCTACAGTCGCAGGTTCGAAATCTGCCTCGGGCACGGATGTGTGTGATGACCGTAGGTTAGCTAGGTTTAAATAGTTCTAAGCCTAGGAGTATTTAAACCTAGCTAACCTACGGTCATCACACACATCCGTAGGTTAGCTAGGTTCCAAGCCTAGGAGTAACACTTGGTTCAAGAATCATGAAAGGAGGCTGTATACATGGAAGAAGCCAGGAGATACTGACAGGTTTCAGATAGATTATATAATGGTAAGACAGAGATTTAGGAACCAGGTTTTAAATTGTAAGACATTTCCTGGGGCAGATGTGGATTCTGACCACAATCTATTGGTTATGAACTGCAGATTGAAACTGAAGAAACTGCAAAAAGGTGGGAACTTAAGGAGGTGGGACCTGGATAAACTGAAAGAACCAGAGGTTGTAGAGAGTTTCAGGGAGAGCATAAGGGAACAATTGACAGGAATGGGGGAAAGAAATACAGTAGAAGAAGAATGGGTAGCTCTGAGGGATGAAGTGGTGAAGGCAGCAGACGATCAAGTAGGTAAAAAGACGAAGGCTAATAGAAATCCTTGGGTAACAGAAGAAATATTGAATTTAATTGATGAAAGGAGAAAATATAAAAATGCAGTAAATGAAGCAGGCAAAAAGGAATACAAACGTCTCAAAAATGAGATCGACAGGAAGTGCAAAATGGCTAAGCAGGGATGGCTAGAGGACAAATGTAAGGATGTAGAGGCTTGTCTCACTAGGGGTAAGATAGATACTGCCTACAGGAAAATTAAAGAGACCTTTGGAGAGAAGAGAACCACTTGTATGAATATCAAGAGCTCAGATGGAAACCCAGTTCTAAGCAAAGAAGGGAAGGTAGAAAGGTGGAAGGAGTATATAGAGGGTTTATACAAGGGAGATGTTCTTGAGGACAATATTATGGAAATGGAAGAGGATGTAGATGAAGACAAAATGGGAGATATGATACTGCGTGAAGAGTTTGACAGAGCACTGAAAGACCTGAGTCGAAACAAGGCCCCGGGAGTAGACAACATTCCACTAGAACTACTGATGGCCTCGGGAGAGCCAGTCATGACAAAACTCTACCATCTGGTGAGCACGATGTATGAGACAGGCGAAATACCCTCAGACTTCAAGAAGAATATAATAATTCCAATCCCAAAGAAAGAGGGTGTTGACAGATGTGAAAATTACCGAACTATCAGTTTAATAAGTCACAGCTGCAAAATACTAACGCGAATTCTTTACAGACGAATGGAAAAACTGGTAGAAGCTGACCTCGGGGAAGATCAGTTTGGATTCCGTAGGAATGTTGGAACACGTGAGGCAATACTGACCTTACGACTTATCTTGGAAGAAAGATTAAGAAAAGGCAAACCTACGTTTCTAGCATTTGTAGACTTAGAGAAAGCTTTTGACAATGTTGACTGGAATACTCTCTTTCAAATTCTGAAGGTGGCAGGGGTAAAATACAGGGAGCGAAAGGCTATTTACAATTTGTACAGAAACCAGATGGCAGTTATAAGAGTCGAGGGGCATGAAAGGGAAGCAGTGGCTGGGAAAGGAGTGAGACAGGGTTGTAGCCTCTCCCCGATGTTATTCAATCTGTATATTGAGCAAGCAGTAAAGGAAACAAAAGAAAAATTCGGAGTAGGTATTAAAATTCATGGAGAAGAAGTAAAAACTTTGAGGTTCGCCGATGACATTGTAATTCTGTCAGAGACAGCAAAGGACTTGGAAGAGCAGTTGAACGGAATGGACAGTGTCTTGAAAGGAGGATATAAGATGAACATCAACAAAAGCAAAACGAGGATAATGGAATGTAGTCAAATTAAGTCGGGTGATACTGAGGGAATTAGATTAGGAAATGAGACACTTAAAGTAGTAAAGGAGTTTTGCTATTTAGGGAGTAAAATAACCGATGATGGTCGAAGTAGAGAGGATATAAAATGTAGACTGGCAATGGCAAAGAAAGCGTTTCTCAAGAAGGGAAATTTGTTAACATCGAGTATAGATTTAAGTGTCAGGAAGTCGTTTCTGAAAGTATTTGTATGGAGTGTAGCCATGTATGAAAGTGAGACATGGACGATAACTAGTTTGGACAAGAAGAGAATAGAAGCTTTCGAAATGTGGTGCTACAGAAGAATGCTGAAGATAAGGTGGGTAGATCACGTAACTAATGAGGAGGTATTGAATAGGATTGGAGAGAAGAGAAGTTTGTGGCACAACTTGACTAGAAGAAGGGATCGGTTGGTAGGACATGTTTTGAGGCATCAAGGGATCACAAATTTAGCATTGGAGGGCAGCGTGGAGGGTAAAAATCGTAGAGGGAGACCAAGAGATCAATACACTAAGCAGATTCAGAAGGATGTAGGTTGCAGTAGGTACTGGGAGATAAGAAGCTTGCACAGGATAGAGTAGCATGGAGAGCTGCATCAAACCAGTCTCAGGACTGAAGACCACAACAACAACAACAACAAGCCTAGGAGACTGTTGACCTCAAATGTTAAGTCCAATAGTACTTAGAGCCACTTTGAACCATTTTCAAAGACCTTAAAGAGTAAGGAAAGGCCTTCTATGCGTAACTGCTTGCACATTACAAGGCTGGTAGAGACAATGGCGATGAAATATGGTTCATCACTTGCAGCCAGGAACAAAACGGACCGAAGAAAAAGTGCAAAGCCGCATCCTTAGCCGGTAGTCATGGCGACGGTCTCCTGGGACACTGAACTGGCTATTCTGTTGGAAGTTCTCATGGTGCAACGATCAGCTATGATGTGTAATGTGCTACTGTTTGGAATATGAAGAAACGATTTCAGCGCGTTCGTCGCTACAAAAATGCAAACGAACTTTTCCTTCTCAATGACAATCCAAGGCCTCACACAAGTCTGCGCAGTCGAAAGAAGCTCAGAAAACTTCACTGAACTCTTCTCCTTCATCCAACCTACGGCCCTGATCTCGCACCTCCCAACTTCCATCTGTCTACCCAATGAAGGATGCACTCCGTGAAAATAAGTACGTGGCAAATGCTGAAGTTATTGATGCGGCAGGACTGTGCCTTAAAATTCGATCAATAGAATGTTACTGTGCGGGCATGCAGACCCTCCAGGTAAGGTGGCGTAACGCCGTCGCACTGAACGGATATTATGCTTAAAAATTAGCATTTTGTTATCAAATCAGAGGGAAATCCTGAATAAAAACAACCTGGTTTCAGAAAAATAATGTGTTGCATTACTTATTGAAAGCCCTTCGTACGTTGTCCGAATGTCAAATTTCGTTTCGAAAAAGGCTACGTTAAGTTCGGTGACAAAGGGAAAGCGTTATCAACCAAAATAAAGTGGTCATTAGGAAAATTTTGTGTACAATTGTCTAAGGCTGACTTAAATGAGGATAACCGAAATATAGTTGCGTCATTGGCTCTTCCATTCGTTCCCGCATCTGTGTGTAGAAATTCACAATCTACCAATGCTAAAGTGTAACACTGTAACCTCCGTTGTATTTGTAATACTCAGAGCAGCTCCCAGACGGACACTTTAAGGCCCCGTGCATTCCGTCAATAGCAGTGCAGCATAAAGAAAAATTCAATTTTGTTTCCAATCATTCTTCTGATATCAGCAGGATGTAAAAAAAAAATATCAGTTATAAATAAAAATCTGCAGTTGCGTACAAGCACGTTAATACAAACATTTAAGTTTGTGAGAGTGGTTAATTATTGGTAGTCTTTTAATTTCAGGTTACACCAGCTACTTGTGCTAAAAATGATGGGATGGATGACGAAAATGCCGGAACAAAAATATCGGAAGACGTCATGTAACGATTCAACGAAGATCCAGACTTGCTCGAATGTGTTATCACGGGTGGTGAAATATGGGTGTTCCCGTACGACCTCTAAATAAAACATCAGTGTATGACTCCCTCACGTCAAGGATAAGAAAAGCACGAATGAGCAAGTCAGAATGAAATGATGATCTTCTTTTTTATATCAGGGTTGTTACCAAAACGAATGGGTACCTGAGGGCCATGCCATTAATCAGAACTACGACAAAAGTCCTAAGCGGGCTGACGGTAAGAGTACGGAAGATTTATAGAAGAACGGTGCAGGGATTCTAAATCAGGACAACGCGCCAGACCACAACGTCGAATACGTGCAACAGTGTTTATTGGAAAAGCACTTTCTTGTACTCGAACATCCCCCGCATTTCCAGATGTGGCTCCCTGTGCCTTTTATCTGTTCCCGAAAATGAGAAACTTACTGAAGGAGAAACATTTTCAGTCTGCTGAGGAGATAAAAACAAAAACGGCAAACTTGTTGAAGATGGTGACAATGTAGACCTACAGCATTACTTTCAACAACGGAAGACACATATGCAGCGGTGTGTAGATAAAGGAGGAGAGTATGTTGAAGGGGACAAAAGTTAGTTGTAACTTTGTTTGCAATAAATCACACTGCTGACACCAGTCTCGTTACTAACTTGTCACATTTCTTACGCCAATACCTACTGATAAGGTTTCACATAGTGGTGGGTAAAATAACCTGACACGCCTTATATACTAGGTGATTTGATGAAGGAAGTTATTTTCATCATTGTCTCTACTTTTGCGTCGGTTGGTTTCGCCATCTTCTTCTGAGGCGTCTGTGATGTTGATTGTTTGCTATGTTCTGTGTCTCATGGTAGGTCTATTTTGTTGTTGTTTCACATACTTGAGTTGCAGGGCCTGTGAGCTAGAGTTAGCCACGCTGTTGATTTCTTTCCTTGTTGCTTCGTCCCTAAGCATGTTGCACAAGTCGTCATACGTGTGATCTAGTCGTCTTGCCACTGTAAGAATTGTGCAATGTATTACTACGTCGTCTGGAGTACCTCATCCCATACAACTACGTCGTTCCCTTTCACTGAAATGAATGCTTTATAAAAGCACTGGGTAAGTGCCGTATCTATTCAGGACGCGGACCAGCCCTCTGCTTGGGTCAATGTGTCTCATTCCGTTCCCTGATGTTGGGAAATAAGGTATTCGCACAAGTTATCTTGGCAGTTCTTCCCGTCTTGAGCCAATATGCTGCAGCCCGTTATCTGAAGGTGTAGTCTGTCGTGTAGATCCCCAAGAACAGTCACCGAACTTCAAGTGTTGTCGTTTGGAAAGCCCCCGATAGTCTGAACAACACAGTTCTTTGTCTTCACCTGACAACTGCTCTGTTAGTAACAAAGCTCAGTATGTGTGTCCCTATACTGGCTGAAAGCCTACGATTGATTCAAAGATGGCGCAGTGGTATGTATGCAGTGTCACAAGTAGCAATCTAAATTGTTCAGTGTTTATTCGGGCTTGTTTATGTAACTGTATTTCTGCCTTGACGGAGACGATTTGTTTATGGTTATGAAAGTTCAATTATTTGTTAGCGTGTATTCCAAGATTTATTGATGTTGTACTGCGTGTCACGGATATGTTGTCTAGTTTAATCAGGGGGTTCTTTTGCAATTTGCCATTGAGTTTGAAGAACGACAGCAGCGGGATGAAACACTTACACCAAAGAGCCGACGGGAACCTGCTCATTGGTAGAAGAACTTTCCTGTGACCAGTAGCACGTATCATTCAAACATAAAAATACCTATCACACGTGTTCCTGAAGAAATTTGTTTGAGAGGTGCATGCTATGTTGTCTGGAGACCATACAGAGGGCTAAGCCATGGGAATGAGCCATAGAAAAGAAGAGAAAGCGAGGAATAATTCTTTGATAGAGGATTTAATTAGAGCCTTGGAGGGGAACACTGGGTGGAGAGTGCTGTTGTAGTTGGAGTGTTGGAGAAGTGAGGATGCCTCACAAGCGCTGCTACTCCAGGTGGAAGTCTTGTCAGTGACTGTCGCTGCCAACTCATCGACACCCTGCTGGTAATGGCGTCGTGGATCATCAGATTGCTCTGAGATTCAACGCAGCCGTTGCAGGCGATAACGTGACGGACATGAACTGATAAGGTATGCTCGACGCTGTACAGGTCAAAGAGATGCAGGGCAGGTGGACCGAGGTTATCTGTTGTGCATGATACCTCAGGTAAAGCGTGGAAGTCGTCGTCGTCTCAAGAGATAACTTAGTGTCGTTAAACTATTTATAGGGCTATTATATACCTTGCAGTTCAGCATTTACACGCATTTATAGTGCATATGTTACGGGAGAACGCACCACTTTTTTAGGATAAGCGCCGAAAATGCATCTTTCTTCGGTGCCTCGTTTGTTTCCTCCGGTTTTGTTATCGATGTGGGAAACAGCTTGCCCAATCTGCCACTTGGTTTAGCCGTGTCTACGGTGAATCACTGTCAGATGATCTTCTTCTTGAATAATGATAAGTTCATCAGAAAAATTTATCGTAATATCTCTTTGTTCATGTTCACCACGTCTGTGATCACCAATTCAGATCTTGAACTCACAGATCGAATGCGACGTTCATCATCTCCAACTTCTTCCCGACCTTCTGAAATCCGTTTTCACCATTCAAAAACTTGCGCATGTGGCATAGCATTATCGCCAAACACCTCCTTTAGCCTATGAAAACATTCCGCATGAGACTTTTTAATTTCGTGAGCAATATCAGGTTACTGTGCAGCTCTGTTCAAGTTCACCAAGCTGGACGGTTTACTACAGAACAACGTCACCTATGAGCAAGAGTAAAAAGTAAATTAAAACAGACAGAAAGACGAAAGATACAATCGCTAGTCTTGAAGGTTGAAGTCCAACTGTATTCCAATACCAATCTCCTCCATCCCCCCACCCACGTCCAATGCAGCCGCATGGTGGGAGGTGTGAAACCTCATTGTTCAACTGCTACACCGGGTATAGCTTAGTAACAACATGAACCAGCGATAGGCATTCAGCTCGATGTTTCTCCCCCTATCCTACTTCAATTCTTTACATCGGAGAGAGGAATTTTCACCTCATCTCTCATCTTTCCTATTATCTTTAAAATTCCTTCGATTTCAACAAATTATTAACAATCTTATTTAACACCCTTCATTTCTTTTAATCAATATAAATTTTTGTTTATAGCTCATTATTTTTACTTTAATTTTCATTGCTGAATTCATTTATTTTCTTGCAATAAGGAAAACTTGAAATGTACGACCTGTTTTAAAATACTTTTTTTTTTGTTCATCAGTCTACTGACTGGTTTGATGCGTCCTCAATTATTTGCTTGACGTATTCCAATCTCTGTCTTCCTCTACAGTTTTTGCCCTCTACAGCTCCCTCTAGTACCATGGAAGTCATTCCCTCATGTCTTAGCAGACGTCCTATCATCCTGTCCCTTCTCCTTATCAGTGTTTTCCACATATTCCTTTCCTCTCCGATTCTGCGTAGAACCTCCTCATTCCTTACCTTATCAGTCCACCTAATTTTCAACATTCGTCTATAGCACCACATCTCAAATGCTTCGATTCTCTTCTGTTCCGGTTTTCCCACAGTCCATGTTTCACTACCATACAATGCTGTACTCCAGACGTACATCCTCAGAAATTTCTTCCTCAAATTAAGGCCGGTATTTGATATTAGTAGACTCCTCTTGGCCAGAAATGCCTTTTTTGCCATAGCGAGTCTGCTTTTGATGTCCTCCTTGCTCCGTTCGTCATTGGTTATTTTACTGCCTAGGTAGCAGAATTCCTTAACTTCATTGATTTCGTGACCATCAATCCTGATGTTAAGTTTCTCGCTGTTCTCATTTCTACTACTTCTCATTACCTTCGTCTTTCTCCGATTTACTCTCAAACCATACTGTGTACTCATTAGACTGTTCATTCCGTTCAGCAGATCATTTAATTCTTCTTCACTTTCACTCAGGATAGCAATGTCATCAGCGAATCGTATCATTGATATCCTTTCACCTTGTATTTTAATTCCACTCCTGAACCTTTCTTTTATTTCCATCATTGCTTCCTCGATGTACAGATTGAAGAGTAGGGGCGAAAGGCTACAGCCTTGTCTTACACCCTTCTTAATACGAGGACTTCGTTCTTGATCGTCCACTCTTATTATTCCCTCTTGGTTGTTGTACATATTGTATATGACCCGTCTCTCCCTATAGCTTACCCCTACTTTCTTCAGAACCTCGAACAGCTTGCACCATTTTATATTGTCGAACGCTTTTTCCAGGTCGACAAATCCTATGAAAGTGTCTTGATTTTTCTTTAGCCTTGTTTCCATTATTAGCCGTAACGTCAGAATTGCCTCTCTCGTCCCTTTACTTTTCCTAAAGCCAAACTGATCGTCACCTAGCGCATTCTCAATTTTCTTTTCCATTCTTTTGTATATTATTCTTGTAAGCAGCTTCGATGCATGAGCTGCTAAGCTGATTGTGCGAAAATTCTCGCACTTGTCAGCTCTTGCCGTCTTCGGAATTGTGTGGATGATGCTTTTCCGAAAGTCAGTTGGTACATCGCCAGACTCATATATTCTACACACCAACGTGAATAGTCGTTTTGTTGCCACTTCCCCCAATGATTTTAGAAATTCTGATGCAATGTTATCTATCCCTTCTGCCTTATTTGACCGTAAGTCCTCCAAAGCTCTTTTAAATTCCGATTCTAATACTGGATCCCCTATCTCTTCTAAATCGACTCCTGTTTCTTCTTCTATTACATCAGACAAATCTTCACTCTCATAGAGGCTTTCAATGTATTCTTTCGACCTATCTGCTCTCTCCTCTGCATTTAACAGCTGAATTCCCGTTGCACTCTTAATGTTACCACCGTTGCTTTTAATGTCACCAAAGGTTGTCTCGACTTTCCTGTATGCTGAGTCTGTCCTTCCGACAATCATATCTTTTTCGATGCCTTCACATTTTTCCTGCAGCCATTTCGTCTTAGCTTCCCTGCACTTCCTATTTATTTAATTCCTCAGCGACTTGTATTTCTGTATTCCTGATTTTCCCGGAACATGTTTGTACTTCCTCCTTTCATCAATCAACTGAAGTATTTCTTCTGTTACCCATGGTTTCTTCGCAGCTACCTCCTTTGTACCTATGTTTTTCGTTCCCAACTTCTGTGATGGCCCCTTTTTAGAGATGTCCATTCCTCTTCAACTGTACTGCCTACTGCGCTATTCCTTATTGCTGTATCTATAGCGTTAGAGAACTTCAAACGTATCTCGTCATTCCTTAGTACTTCCGTATCCCACTTCTTTGCGTATTGATTCTTCCTGACTAATGTCTTGAACTTCAGCCTACTCTTCATCACTACTATATTGTGATCTGAGTCTATATCTGCTCCTGGGTACGCCTTACAATCCAGTATATGATTTCGGAATCTCTGTCTGACCATGATGTAATCTAATTGAAATCTTCCCGTATCTCCCGGCCTTAAAATACTAAGTAACAGAATTACAAATATACACTGACGAGCTACAGAAACTTTTACACCAGCCTAATATCTTTTTGGGTCCCCGCAAGCACGCAGAAGTGCTGCAACACGACGTGGCATGGACTCGACTAATGTCTGAAGTAGTGCTGGAGGGAACTGACAACATGAACACTGCAGGGCTGTCCATAAGTCCGTAAGAGTACGAGGGGGTGGAGATCTCTTCTGAACAGCACGTTGCAAGGCATCTCAGATATGCTCAATAACATACATACTGTATATGGGGAGTTCGGTGGAGCCGGCCGCGGTGGTCTAGCGGTTCTAGGCGCTCAGTCCGGAACTGCGCGATTGCTACGGTCACAGGTTTGAATCCTGCCTCGGGCATGGATGTGAGTGATGTCCTTAGGTTAGTTAGGTTTAAGTAGTTCTAAGTTCTAGGGGACTGATGACCTCAGAAGTTAAGTGGTGGTGGTGGTTAGTGTTTAACGTCCCGTCGACAACGAGGTCATTAGAGACGGAGCGCAAGCTCGGGTTAGGGAAGGATTGGGAAGGAAATCGGCCGTGCCCTTTCAAAGGAACCATCCCGGCATTTGCCTGAAACGATTTAGGGAAATCACGGAAAACCTAAATCAGGATGGCTGGAGACGGGATCGAACCGTCATCCTCCCGAATGCGAGTCCAGTGTGCTAACCACTGCGCCACCTCGCTCGGTCAGAAGTTAAGTCCCATAGTGCTCAGAGCCATTTGAACCATTTCTTTGGATCTTCTTCCGGCAGCAGCGACGTCGGAGATTTGATGGTTTACCGGATTCCTGATATTCACAGTACATACGTAAAATGGTCGCACGTGAAAACCCCCTTCATCGCTACCTCGGAGATGCTGTGTTCCATCGCTCGTGCGCCGACTATAACACCATGTTCAAACTCACTGAAATCTTGATAAAGTGCCATTGTAGCAGCAGTAACCGCTGTAACAACTGCGTCAGACATTTGTTGTCTTATATAGAAATTGCCGATCGCAGCGCCGTATTCTGCCTATCACTGTATGTGAATATGCATGTCTATACCGGTTTCTTTGGCGCTTCAGTGTGTAATGCGAGTGAATGAGATGAAAGAAAAATGAAATACTGTTGTTCTCTACGGACAGTGAAACCTCGTATCTAAGTATAAGGCCAAGGCTTAAGTCTTAGTAAGGTGTGCCAAGACATCGTCTAACTAACAGATAAGAGTAAGTTTCTTAACTTGGCGTTCTGTATTCCTTTCCAAAGAATTGAAATGATATGATCCTATGGCACTGCTGGCCGGGTGACCCCATCTGGGCAAGTTCAGCTGACGAGTGCTAGTCTTATTTCACTCGACGCCACATTGGACGACTTGAACGCTGGTGATGAGGATGAAATGAAAACAACACCCAGGCCACGAGCGGAGGAAATCTCCTATCCGGTCGGGAATCGAACCCGGACCCGCTGCATGGGAGGCAAGGATGTTACCACTCAGCTAAGCAGACGGACTCCCAAGCACTTCCGATGTGCAACTGAATCGCATACAACGCTTATGCCAGTGATTGGAATCAAATCAAACGTAAATATAATCTCTCGCATATTTAATTGTTTCACTTTTACGCCTGCCGTGCTATGAATATAGTTGCAGACATTATGATCATTGGTACCTTAATATGTACCCAGTTCAAGGTACTAGCTATTTTTTTCTCTGCGTCTAAAAGTCTTCCCGCAAACACGTCACGTAATTTACCACCTGATGTTTTCTATGTGGTCGTACCTTCGCCGTGGACTGAACTACGCCCATCAGTGTAAGTTATCTGTTTTGCTTCTTTGCATCCAGTCTCGGAAATAAACATTAATGGCTTGCTTGTACCACGCACACTTGTTGGTACTAACCAACCTAAAAGCATACTACTCGTAATAGCTACCATTGTTAGTCGAAAAATTAAGTGAATAATGATGTAATGCTATTCAGTACACTGTCATTAGTAGTCCGTAGAAATATCTGTAACTTATACCGCAAGCACCCTGTGTAAATATTTCTGCCAGTAGCAAAAAGTTGATACAAGACAAACAAGATGGAAATATTATGTGTTATGAAGGTAAGAATAGTGCAGAGGTATTATTGGGGGAGTATATTTTAATTACGTTGAGTGCTACTTCTTTTTTTAAAAAAATCGGCGTGTTGCTGTTTGGCATAACAACTATGCATATGCTTGAGTATAATTAGATTTTAGGTAATTTTTACTGTTCAGTTGCAACGAATTTAAAATTTTATTAAATTTGCAGTCATCATCTTGAATAGTTTCCAGCCCCACGCTGGATCTATTATGAACATACACATCGTCATCTAGTCCTGTTTTCCCATCTTTATATGTTCACTCTGGTCCAGTCCTTGCCTCTTTGTTCAACACTCTCCCGCACATCTTTCAGCCATCTATCTCTTGCTCTTCCTTTGGCCGTTCCCTTCACATCTGCATTTCATATATATTCTTGGGAATCGTTTTCCGTTCTCTTCAAGGGCCTGTAACATCTTAGCCTTGCTCTGCAAGTGTTCCTCTTTCACTATTTCCGTTACTTTATCCTCATCATAACTATGTTTATTACTCATATTCTACTTCCGAGGAACTTCATTTCACATGCCTGTAATCTGCTTACATCTATTTTCAGATGAACAGGTCAGTACTGGGATGTAGAAACTTCCCTATATTGCTTCTTTGCTTTTTAGTGGGACGTCTTTGTTCCAAATCAGGCTCTTAACATTTCGTAGGAATGCTTCTGTTTGTCTAACACGTTCACTGATCTCTTTCTCATTCCTTCCATTCTCCTCTATCATACTTCTCAAGTGCTTGACACTTTCGACCTTCTGCTGTTGTACGCCTCCAATCCTTCTTCCGCATGTCGGTCTATCTTTCTTTCACGTATGCGCTAAATTTCATTCCGTACTGTCTCACAGTTTCTTCTCAAGCATCCAGCTGTTCCTGAATCTCCTGCTCCCTGTTTCCCCTGATCATCAAGTCATCCACGAACACCATTACTTTCACCCTGTATTCTCCTGATTATTCTGCCACATTAGTAATTATCTCATACTTAACCACAATGAAGAAGAGGTGTGACAGTGAACTGCCCTGTTTCACAACACTTGTTTGTTGGAACAAATCTATCCTTTCATTTCCCACTCAACTCTGACTTCCACAATACATCTCCTCCACTCTGCTTGTAGTCCCTTACTCCACTCCCTTATTATCTAGAGCTTCCCAGACTTTTCTTATGCAGATACTCTCAAAGGAATTTTCTGTATCAAGGAAGGCCATCAGAAGGTGTTCCTCAACTGCACAGCGGTGCCTCACTGCAAATATGATGTCCAAGTGGATCTTCCAGGTTGAAATGATGCTGTTTCTCTCTCAATATGTTGTCGACCCTTGTTCGGATACCGCTCTCCACGATATTCATATACCTTAGCAAAGTGTGGTATAAGAGTGACTCCCCTGTAGTTTCTACAATCCTTTCTTGAATATAAGGACAATTACTGTCCTCTTAGAATCTTCTGAAGTCTTCTTCTTGTTGCACAGCCCCCTCATCACACGATACAGCCACTGTTTCCCAGCCTCCCCTGCTGTCTTCTCCATTTCAACACTTACTTCGCCACTCTGGTGACTTCCCTCCTTTCAACTTGTCCAGTGCCATTTCCATTTCCTTACATATCAGGTCCTTCCACGCTACCCTCTCGCCCCTCTCCCCCCTCCTCCGCCACCACCATCAGTGTTTACTTCTACCTACTTTAGCCTATTATGTTCATCTCCAAGTCTATTCAGATTTAGCAGGTACTCAAAGTACTCCTTCTACACTGTCTTCAGCCTCTCTCTGTTATTAACCTCTGTCCCTTTATTATCCGTCATTGTTTCATTCTCTCTAAAACCTCTATTCTTACTATTGACCATTACAGGTAGTACTTTCCTGCATATTCTGCTACCTTCCTACCCGGAAATGGCTCTTACCCACTGCTTTCATAAAACATGCATCTCATGTGAAAGGGAAGAAATAATTGTGGAGAGAGATATTTCCCAGAGCACGTCGTATTACACTGCACACTTCTCACACATACAAGACAGATAGAGCATATACACGAGAATTCGTACAGCGCGATTCGATACGAAACAGCACGAAAACATATCAACAGCACTGCTGACTCGATCTCAAAGGCCATGCAACTTACGTAAATAAAAGAATGAGAAAATGGACTTAACATGAGACCCAGGACATTGCAGACAATTAACATGACAGGCACCTCAAAGAAAGAAGGCGAAACTGATCCAAGCAACAGTACAGATGACGATCAGAACAACGTCCATAACCCAATCATCTAGTATATAAGCCGTAGCAGGGTGTGGCACCGAGAATCATGTGAAAACTCTTGGACTTAGGTGGCAGGAATTTGTAATTCATATCTTATCATTCCGTATCATCTTTAAACTTCCTTCAATGCCAACAAATTATTAACTGTTTTATTTAACACCATCCGTCCTCCATTTTCTTTAAACAATATAAGTTTTATTTGTAATTCATTATTATTATTTCCATTGTTATTGCTGAATACAATATTTGTGTGGACTAAGGACTAATTTATGTCATCAAATGCAAAACTGCAAAATTTACTACTACGTGAGGCAAGTCTCTAAATAAGCAATAAATAAAACGGAAAATAATGAAATGTTATCATCCTCTAGGCATGGACATATGTTGTGTCCAAATATACAGCATGGAACGTAACATGGTAGTGAGTTGTGTCATGACACCGACTGACTAGCAGGTAATGGGAGGTTCCTTGATTTGGCGATATGTCTCCCTTCCCCAGAAATGCAGTTGTGGAACTAAATCGCATACAAAGCCCACGTCAGTGACTGGGATCAAATCAGATATAATCACCTTCGTTTGTAATTGCTCCACTCGTGCGTTCTCATTGTTTAAGCTTTGAATTAATTTCTGTCACTGAAAGTAGCTATCTCATTTCCCTGAGTTCACTAAAAAATAAATGATCAGTTATTTTTAATAATAAAACTTTCACCTCTCACAGAGATAGTTACTTTCAGGTACAATGGAAGGTATTTTGGAATTAAAGTTTTGAATACTTTAAAACTACATATTTTCACAATATGCGCACACACGAACAAACACAAAACAGACAACGTGAGACAAGATGAGCTGAAACAAAATGAGAAAAATGGGAGCGAGACACCGTTGTCTCGACTACTTATTATGTTGTTGTTGTTGTTGTGATCTTCAGTCCAGAGACTGGTTTGATGCAGCTCTCCATGCTACTCTATCCTGTGAAAGCTTGTTCGTTTATGAGTAACTACTGCAATCTACATCCGTCCGAATCTGTTTAGTGTATTCATGCCTTGGTCTACGACTTTTACCCTCAATACTAAACTGATAATCCCTTGATGCCTCAGAACGTATCCTACCAACCGATCCCTTTCTTCTACTCAAGTTGTGCCACAAATTCCTCTTGTCCCCAATTCTATTCAGTACCTCCTATTTAGGTACGTGAGCTACTCATCGAATCTTCAGCATTTTTCTGTAACACCACATTTTGAAAGTTTTTGTTCTCTTCTTGTCCAAACTATTTATCGTCCGTGTTTCGCTTCCATACATGGATACCCCAATACAAATACTTTCGGAAAAGACTTCCTGGTCCTTAAATGTGTACTCGACGTTAATAAATTTTTTCTTCTTCAGAAACGCTTTCCTTGCCATAGCCCGTCTACATTTTATATCCACTCTAGGTTATTTTACTCCCTAAATATCAGAAGTCATCTACTACTTTAAGTGTCTCATTTTCTAATCTAATTCCCTCAGAATCGCCTGAATTAATTCGACTACATTCCATTATCCTCGTTTTGCTTTTGTTGATGTTTATCTCATATCCTCATTTCAAGAAACTGTCCATTCCGTTCACCCGCTCCTCCACGTCGTTTGCTGTCTCTGACAGAATTGCAATGTCGTCGGCAAACCTCAAAGTTTTTATTTCTTCTCCATGGATTTTAATTCCTACCTCTAATCTTTCTTTTGTTTCCTTTACTGCTTGCTCAATATACAGTTCGAATAACATCGGAGATAGGTTACAACCCTGTCTCACTGCCTTCTCAACTACTGCTTCCCTTTCGTGCCCCTCGGCTCTTATAACTGCCATCTGGTTTCAGTACAAACTGTAAATAGCCTTTGGCTCTCTGTATTTTACCCCTGCCACCTTCAGAATTTGAAAGAGAGTATTCCAGTCAACATTCTCATAAGGTTTCTCTAAGCCTACAAATGCTAGAAACGTAGGTTTGTTTTCCCTTAACCTATCTTCTAAGATAAGTCGTAGGGTCAGTATTGCCTCGCGTGTCCCAGCATTTCTACAGAATCCAAACTGATCTTCCCCGATGTCGACTTCTACCAGTTTTTCCTTTCGTCTGTAAAGGATTCGTGTTAGTATTTTGCAGCCGTGACTTATTAAACTGATAGTTCGGCTATTTTGACACCTGTCAACACCTGCTTTCTTTGGGATTGGAATTATTGTTTATAGACTTATACAAAATAGAAGTTAACGTAACTAGAACTTGTTATGCGTAGAAGTTCTTAGTACACTACTTATTGTTTTGAAATGATTATTCCTATATAATTCACAATTATACAAAAATGTAAACGAAATGGCTTCACCATGCCATGCACTTGGGTGCGATTGCCGACGCTCGATGCCGAGGGCAGGTCACCCACCCGGAATCGACCAGGACTGTGGCTGCTGAAATCAAAGCGGCTTGGAGTCCGTGAGGGCACACCTCCGCATCCAGACTGTAGAGAGCTTGCAGTCTCTCGGGCCAAGTCTCTCAGAGGGCGCAGGCTCGCCGCGCACCTGTCGCTCCCTCGCATCGGTGAATTTACAGAAGTCCGGCAGCTTCTACGCCTTCTGTGGGGTGCGTCTCGGGCCACAGCTTGACAAGCAGATCAGCGGGCAGGCCGCCAGCAGACCTTCATCATCAAAGTGTTAGTTGTAGGAGCTCTGAAACTCAACATAACATCATTCTCCCCTGTTCCAAACACAGGCAGAATGGAGGCACAACTGAGTACCTTGAGCCTTTAGGCTCGATTATTTATAAATTTATTGCTACACTTCTACATTGTCCTACTGAGTGGAAGGGGGGAGTGCAGGGATTGGTTTTGTTCCACATTACCCGTCTAGGCAGCTTTTCCTCGCTCGCTCAGTGGATCCATACTGATCACAGGTTGCTAGGCTCGTTCATATTTGCAACTTCTGAGTTTTCAGCAGCCCACAAGTTCTCTGAATTACAAGACGCTGCTTCACCCTTGGTCACACTGCGTTGCGGTTTCAGCTTTTCTATATGCTTCGCCCGTGACCGGTGTCCAAATCCGTCTGGCGTAATGTTACAGTTCTGTCCGGTGACCTACTTGATTACCACATCGGCCAAGCTGGCTTCTAATGCCTGGCAGCGCCCGGAATACAACTTTAGAAAAATTGTACGATCCGAGTGCCATACTTTTTCGGGGCGCAGAGCAGCATTAATTCTTGTTCCGGTGTCTGTCATACAAGCTCAGCGAGGTTAGACGCACTGTTGCTCTCAGAGGTGACAGCTCTATCTACTAATATTGTACACTATAAACTGCGAAACATAAATTTACTTATGTACTCTTCTTAGTACAATGTTAATGCTGAGTTAGTAAAATATTCTTATTTGCTGTCCTACCTGGTGTATTAGTGTATCAGGCGTGTCACACCGAAATTCCTTCTTGCAGCAAGACGCAGACGTTACTTTTTCATTCTAAGTGCATTTAATGTCAAAGTGATATTAACCCACAACAAAACATTTTTGGAAAACGATTACAACAACATTACGGAAAAACTAACGAAAAGATATATATAAAATGATACCTTCTAAGGCAGGAAGAAAATGATCACTGAAAGTCTATCTAGAGTAAACTACGTTCTTAAAGTATTAGTTGATATACAAATGGTAGTACATTGTTTCTTCAATGGTATTCTCCTGAAAAAATGTAAGTTCTAAAAGTGTAGATAAAAAGTTGCATTTAATGTACTTTTTGTGATAAGAAATGTAGAACGACCAATTATGCAAATCGATACTTTAGGGAATTCACTTTCAGTACAATCATAATTAATGAGTTTCGTTTTATTGGCTTGCATCAAAACAAAAATTGTATGTGTGTGTATGTGTGTGTGTGTGTGTGTGTGTGTGTGTGTGTGTAGTGTGGTGTGTGTCGGTGTATTGAGATTCGTTTAAATTTTAATTGACTTGCGTGAAAACAAAAATTGTGTTTGTGTATATGTGTGTGTGTGTGAGTGTGTGTGTGTGATTGAGTGAGACAGAGATTGGACCTACCAAAGCAGTTAAAGAGAACCAAACCAAATAAACCCCTTTACACTATTGGAATGTTAAAACGTGACAGTGCTGTGATATCTCTTGGAGATTGATTGTCAAGAGTATCCATGACAGGTGCCTTGGAATAGGGTTACATGACCCGGAAACAGATTGTGTTTTATATATTTGCTCGGCATACACTATTCAATAAAGCTATGCTAATAGATGGCTATGCGATTCGAAAGTAGCGCTATCTCATCATACAGCCAGTGTTTTAATGACCGACCAGACATACGCGCTTTGCGTGTTGAAGAAAGTCAGACTGGCCAAGTGACTTGAAACACGTAGCTGTGAGTTAACATTGCATTGTTTTATTCTGTGCTGTATTCTGAATGAATATATTGACTGACTTGAGAACCTCTACCTCGGGACCACTATCCAGTAATTGAGTATTATTTCAAATAGGTACCCCACACATACAATTATAGCTGTTGCTGACTTCACTCTACCCTCGATATGTTGGCAAAGATAATATTCAAATTAGTTCAGAAGCCCACTCGAAGTGAAAATGGTTGCCAAAACATACTTGACCTCTTAGCAACAAATAATCCTTAGGAAATAGGGAGCATCATGGTGGATACGGTGATTAGCGGCCATGAGACAGTTGTAGTGAGACTTAATACCATAACATCCAAACCCACCAAAATAAACGCAAATTACATCTACGGTAATGATGGAAGCTGAAGAAAAATTTAATTATAAGACCTATAAGATCACCTGAGGTACAGGGCTTCCCCATTATGTCCAACGCTGGGGTGCTATTCCAGTGTCGGATAGTCTCGGCAGTGGTGACGATTGAGGGGAAAATAAGCTGAAGATATGATTTGAAGTTTGTGCTTGGGAGGATAGCAGTGTTGGTCATAGAGCTGCAGTGGTGTGAAACGTCCGTTTTGAACATTTATACAGGACTGTGCTTAATCTGACACACAATATTTTTAGCGCAACGCAATTTGACTTTCAATAATCCCTACAAAAGAATGGCCCTGACTAACATTAACCTATACCTTTCACAAATCACTTACCTCACCAAAAATCTTCGTTACTCGAACTACTGCAATACAGCGAACGCCACTACTGCCAGCTAAATAAAAGATTCAAACTACGGAAGGCACTAACTACTGATAGGCATAGTTAGCAAATGAAAGATTTTGATAGAGAACGAACAATGTATTTACCTTAATAGTCATCAAAAGTCATAATATACAGTATATAGGAGTTCATAACATCCATTCTTACAAATATCAAAACTCCGCCATTTCTCTCCCCACATCCACCACTGCTGGCGGCTCACCTCCAACTGCGCAACGCTACGCGCTGTTCACATCCAGCTGCCGCTGCCCAACACTACGCTACGTAACGTTGCCAATAAGAAAACATAAACAGCCTACTTACATAGCCCCCATGCACCCCACAAAAATTTTTACAAATTGTTTTGGGCAGTGGCCAATAATGATTTGATAAAATTTTTCATAATTACAATAACAAAGAAATCAAATGCACACACTTATTGATACAATGTTGGTCAAAAGCTAAAATTTTATCACAGTCCATAAAGACAGTCCTGATCGTTCATCACAGTAAAATAGCAGTGTTTGTCTCAAAGTCTGAGCAGTAAAAGAAAATGCACACTGAAGTAGTGGATTTCCATGCAGTCTTGAAGAAGTAGTGTTGTCCTTCCAACGAAAAGACAGTGCTGACTCTTGACATGCAGACAGGTAATGGGCCACAACAGAGCAAACCCACAGCAGAGTCAGTCGAAATTTTGAAGAGTCTTGGTAGGTAGGTCATCGCAGAGTAGACCCACTGTAGTCCTGGTAGAGAGTATGGTATTGGTGGGCCACCAGAGGTGCAGACCCACTGTAGTCCTTGTAGAAATAATGGTATTGGTGGATCATCAAAGATGCAGACCTACTGTAGTCCTTGTAGAAATAATGGTAATGGTGGGCCATCAAAGATGCAGACCCACTGTAGTCCTTGTAGAGACGGCCAGCAGCCATCTGTTGCGATTGTGCAAATGCACAATCACCATCGAAGAGTCTTGCGGAGAATATAGCAAGTCCATAACCACCACTTGTGCACTCACAAAGTTTTTGGAATTGTCCTTAGAACCAGCAATGCTGTTATCCAGTCCCTTGCTGAATTATTAACAAACGTGAAAACAATAACAGTCCCTACTTCTCGCATATTGTCCATATACTATGACCAACAGAAACGTGTGCAGTGAAATGGAACTTACAAGTTACTTAATTTGATGAACTGGTGTCAATTACAATTTTATAACATGAGAATACAATAACAAAGGTACAAAATACATCATTAAAGAACATAACAATACAGATAACATTTGTAGTAAAACAGGCTTTACAAAAGAATAGAAATAGACATATACATCAGTGTTACAGGAATTATGACCCTAAGTACATACATAAAAGGTCTGAATAACTTTCGAAACATCAACTTCACACGTGAGCATTAAAACAAAACAGAATAAATAATGTCTAAACATCTTTACAAAGTAAATAATATATTATTAGAAAAATTCTACAACATAACTCTTATTAGCTAAACACATAAAGACAGGAAAAACAGAAATATACAAGAGTACACAAACACATAGGAGGATAACACAATGGAAAGGACAGGGTTCGTTTTCAGTGTAACATTTGGTACTGCAGTCCAACCCAAAACTTCATTCCATATCTTTTGTCTTATTTCAACATTTGTTTTCACCAAAACATCCTATCCAAGCATGCTTTCTGTATTTATATGTTCACATATTTCTTACCTCTTTATTTATTTTCCATTATCTTACATCATTTATTTCCAAGAAAATCCTACCTGAACTTGTTGTCTCTAAACCCTACTTTTTTGTTCATCTCCTCTTTCAAAATACTTTTTTTTGGCCAAACCATATTCTTATAGCTTCTCAATGCATTTCTTCCAATTCATCACAACTCATTCTCTTATATAGTCTACCACCTCTTAAGCTAACTTAAATCTACTGAGCTCAGATGCTAAACTAAGGGACGAGGCAATGCAGCAGCACAAAACAATTAATACAAATAGCAATGACAAAAAAATACAAATGGGCAAAGCAATTGCAATATTACAACTAATATAAGGCACTGTGCAGCAAACAAGAAAAATAAATCAGTAGTAAAACTGGCTTAACAGAGTAATACAAAGTCAAATTCAGTACCACTATGCCTGGCGAACAGCAGCAGCAAATGCTATAATTTATACCTAAACATGAGAAAGCTCAAGCAGAAAAAATAGTACACTAAAGACAACAATGCAGATAAGGGAAATGTCTATTCACATCTTAATGTCTATGTAATTAAAGTGGTGCTCCACAACTTATTCTACAAAATAAATTACCAAGTACTTGAAAAGAAAATTATGAATGCAGTTCCTGTGAAGGTAAATGTCTTTTTGTGCTCACTCATTTTTTTGAAAAAAATTATTATTTACTCGATCTGTAGACAGAAAATATTTATATTAGTACATCTATAAAATTTTATTTTAACCAATGCTGCAGTGCAGCTAGAAACTAGATATTAAACAAAATGTGTAAATAAATACATAAAGCAAGCCACATGGCATTTCTCTCAATTAGCAAGACAATAGCCGTGAAATGTTTCTCATTGTTTCATTAGGCATTTTAGTAAACATCATAAATTAAGAGCTCCACAGTATAATCATATGTTTTCAAGTTCGACCGTGTTGTTTTTTGAGATGCTTTCTACAAAGGAATGTCAATAGCGAGGATAATGGCCTCCCTTTTTTTTTCACCTGTGCCTCTGAAAGGCACTCACTAATGACTTCTTTCCAGGCGACTGTCGCCCATCTGGGTGCCCACGACGCATTACGTGCAGGTGGTCACTTAACTTTCTTACGAAAATATTTACGACAGCAGTTTCCGCTACAGTGACAGTCTCATATAAAAATATTTCACAGGTCAAGAATTTGTGTTACTAGTGTGTAGAAACAAAATCCTATTGATATAACAGAGTCCAAAAAATTTTCGTCGGCATTGTAATACATTCACGCATTTACATACATTTCATAACTCTTAAAGTACGATTCTTGGTTTCCAACAACCTGTTTCACAAACCAGAGTCCCTGAGCACTACTCACTATTCCTTACCTTATTCGTCGACACTTCTTCAATATTTCATAACAGATATGTAGCATACTCAAATAACTCATATAGCATCAGCTTAATGATCATAAACATACCGCAACAGCATAATACACATATTCATCGTAATAATAACATCATAACACCTCAGTCAACTCTCAAAATCGTCGTAGCTTCCTCCAATAATTTCAAAACCTAAAAAATTCTCTGCTCATTTAAATAGTGCCATCTACCTCAAACGTAATTTAAAAATCATGATCCCATACCACATATCATTCAAAGCTCTCTTAGTATCACAAGGGTTCCTAAAAATATGAACAGTTCACAACGTACAGACAAAATACAATTTCATAAGTGTGAAGTTATCCAACGGTGTAATTACGTAAACATCTGTCACTGATGTGGTAAAATAAATGTTTGTCTCTCTCAGTTAAATAATCAGATAGCTGTGTAATTACGTGTTAGAGAAATATGGTACCAATGTGTAAAGTTGTATAAGCAAATATATAAAACGTCCCCTTTGAACATTTATACAGGACTGTGCTTAATCTGACACACAATATTTTTAGCGCAATGCAATCTGACTTTCAATAATCCCTACAAAAGAATAGCCCTGACTAACATTAACCTATACCTTTCACAAATCACTTACCTCACCAAAAATCTTCGTTACTCGAACTACTGCAATACAGCGAGCGCCACTACTGCCAGCTAAATAAAAGATTCAAACTACGGAAGGCACTAACTACTGATAGGCATAGTTAGCAAATGAAAGATTTTGATAGAGAACAAACAATGTATTTACCTTAATAGTCATCAAAAGTCATAATATACAGTATATAGGAGTTCATAACATCTATTCTTACAAATATCAAAACTCCGCCATTTCTCTCCCCACATCCACCACTGCTGGCGGCTCACCTCCAACTGCGCAACGCTACGCGCTGTTCACATCCAGCTGGCGCTGCCCAACACTACAATGGCAGACAACAATGCAAACTAGCCACAGACTGCACACAGCACAGCCAGTGATTTTCATACAGAGCGCTACATAACGTTGCCAATAAGAAAACATAAACAGCCTACTTACAGGTGTAATGGTCAAAATTCCTCTCTAGTAAACAACGAGAGCTGGCTTGAATTTTAATCCATTTCTTCAGCTTCCATCATTATCGTAGATAAAGATGAGACTGAAATGTCTTGGGGAAAATTCATTTATAAGCAAAGTACGTCTGTTTACAAAAGCAGATAAAAACTGTTAATAGAACGGCGCCGTAAGGAATGCGGCTGAAAGCAAAATATGCGTTTCATACAGCTAAATCCTAAAGATTTCATTAACAAGTGTGATCGACGGCCGGCTGTCGTCTAGGGGACAAATATTTCAAACAACAAAAAATATTGCAATTATATACGAAGATAACAGATGTTCTAGGACAGTGCAGTTAAGAAGATAATCGAGGTTAGAGCTGCGGATAATTTTGTTTACAAGGACAGAGAAACGGCAGGTGAAGATCTAGTGCGGTATGAGAGGAGAGGGAGGGGAAGGGGGGGAGAGAGAGAGAGAATCGAGGAAGTCGTGATCCCCTCTTTCCCATAAGAATATTTTAGTAAAGGATTTTTTAGTTTTACATTTAACTGTTCCGAAGCTTCTCAGATATCTCTAGGAAAATACAGTGGTACAAAAGCAAAGAGTCAAGACTAAAGACTAATTTCATATGGATGCGTTTGTAGACAGACCAGCTGTAGAGAAAATCCCAGTCAGGGAAAGGTGGTCACGAACTGACCGCTCGTTGCTATCAACAAAAAATCCGACACAGTTCTTCAGCCCACAGGTAGTAACAGGAGATAACAGAAAGTTGAGTAAAGACAAAACACGCATGGAAGGCAAAACCTACTACTTAAAAAAAAGTGCAGGCGGAAGCGACTGAAACAAACAACGTCCTCCCTCCTTCATTTATATCTGTGTACACAGTCGCATTTGCGGGGGAACCACGAGCGCTTACTCAACATTATTAAGTGTGTACTAGCACAGGTCACGAATGTGTGTATAAAATCGATTGTCCGGATCGAAGAAGCGGTGTCTCAGTGACGCTGTTCAGTTGCTAAAAGTTTCGGGAAGAAGTGAGGTAGTAGATGAAGCATTGGCTAGCGGCTTGGCGTGTAGCCCTCGTCATGGGTAAGCTCTCAGGAAGGAAATGTACTGGCCAGTGAAAATGCGTGTTTTCTACGAAAAAGTGAATATAAAATAGAACTGTATGAAGAGGAGGTCAAAGGGTTCGTGTCATCCGCTGATCGCAGTGTTGGGCACGTATGTAAGTTATTATAATGGCGTGGGGCAATTAATATATTTATTACTTCCAACTGTCCCGAGATTAGTTGTGGGTAACTTGTAAGACTACATGGTAACTCTCTCGCTCTCGGTTTTCGTCATTTCTTTGTGTATGTGTGTGTGAGTGTGTGTGAAAGAGATACATTTGACCCTATATTCAAAGAAAATTTGAGTATTTCAAATAGGTCTACACATGTACAGTTATAGTAGGTGGTGACTTCAATCTACCCTCGATATGTAGGCAAGGATACATGTTTCAATTAGTTCAGCAGCGCATTGGCAGTCCAAACGTTCGCGAAAACAAACTTGACTTCTTAGCAACAAAGTAATCTTGAGCAAATAGGGAAAATCATTGTGCATACAGGGATTATTGCCCATAAGGCAGTTGTAGCGAGACTTAATTCCATGACATCCAAACCCACCAAAAATAAACGTAAAACACATCTGTTTAAAAAAGCTGATACAAATTCTCTTGACCCCTTTCTAAGAGACACTCATTTCCATGTGTCTGTGTGAGCGTCGACCAGCTGTGGTTTGAATTCAAATAAATAGTATCGACGAAAGTTGAGACAAACATATAACACATAAATTAATAAGAAATGGTACTGATTCTCCATGGTACACAAAACGGGTCAGAACACTGTTGCAGAAAAAACCTAAGAAGGGTATCAAATAAATAAAAAAAAACACAAAATACCCAATATTGGCGAATTTTTACAGAAGCTCGTAGTTTACGCGAACTTCAGTCTGAGACGATTTTAATAGTTTCCACAACGAAACTCTGCCTCGGAATCAGTCAAACCCAAAGAGAATCCGGTCACACACTTCCAGAAAAAAAAAATCGAAACACTAAGAAGGAATTGTGCCACATAAACGAAAGTTGGTACGTGTATTTCTGTATCTAAAAGATATTGCCTAATCAAATTTCACACCACTCAAGTGACGACACAAAATGCATTAACCGTCCCTGTATTGCCCGACCAAGTCAACAAACACGGAACTCTATCCCAGAAACTAACATCCGACACCTGTACAACACAATGCATGCACGCCTACCTGTTTGAATTCAACATTACGGCTCTTACATCGGTTATTAATGTACAGCGTTTCAGATTTGCAATGGTTTGTCTCGCGCTTACGTTAACCTGTGATCTTGCAATGTTAACAACTTACAAGGGAAACCCGCCGTCGCACATTCCTCAGGTTTCGTGATAAGATGGGCCAGTGGATAGTCCATCAAAAACTGAACACATATCAAGCATGAAAACAAGAAGAATGTGTACTGAGCTGTTAAAAATAACGAAATAGACACAATGAACGGTCCAAGCTTAACAAGTGCAGTACTGAGTAAACAGCCGTGTCGTCTTAATTAAGTGCTTACGCTGTTAGATTGTGAAGCGAACGAGCCGTGGTCAAGTCTCTCTCGTGCACTGTTTTTTAGCCGGCTGCTGTGGCCGAGTGGTTCTAGGCGCTTCAGTCTGGAACCGCGCGACCGCTACGGTCGCAGGTTCGAATCCTGCCTCGGGCATGGATGTGTGTGATGTCCTTAGGTTAGTTAGGTTTAATTAGTTCTAAGTTCTAGGGGACTGATGACCTCAAATGTTGAGTCCCACAGTGCTCAGAATCATTTTCCTGTGTTTTTATTATTTTTTTCACAACATTATGAACTGTCCATCCGGTCCCTGAAAGGTTTGTTCCTTTTCAGCAGTCTTGGCAGTTGTAATGCAATACACTGGTTATAGAGTATGAGTCATGTGGTAAGAATACGTTACCGTCGCAAGTAAACGAGAGGAATAGTGAGAAAAAGGGGGAAACCATATAGACGTCATGAAAACAACAAATAAACGGTTGTGAACTATGTTACAACAAAGGAATTCAAGAGTCAAAACTTCCAAAATGGTACGCAACTTCAAGAATGTTAAAAACATAGGTTTTGACAGAGTACACAAAACTGTGTGGATGTGAAACTGTTGCTTTCATTTGTTGCAGCTTATGTGACAAACTATAATGTTTTCATCATTTCCTTGGCAGTGATCACATTCACGTTCATTCGGACACCTAAATGAAAAAAAAGAAAAAAAATGCGTAAGAGACGTTTGAAACGGCTCGTCCGCTGGGCAGCCTAACACCTTGATCACTAACCCACGAACCTTTTTCTCATTCAGATTGCTCTATATTGCTCTTCTTGTCGTTTGACCGATCACTGTTTCTATTTGTTTTTTTTTTTCATAGTTCAGTACACCTTCCTCCTGTTTCATTTCTCTACATCAATTACCTTTTGGTGTTGCGATTTTTTTCCGTCAGTGCATGTAAAATGCAACAGCGACAAGACGCAATCAGAAGCTACAGTGCGCGATAACTATGGTGATATGACTGATGACAGTGCCACTGAAGCAGAGTTACTGAACATGGTTAACCAAAACTCCGTCACCAAAGAATTTTGAACAACTGCCAACATGAGTAACTTGGAAATAGATATCCTTGTTACAGCGAAGCAGCTTGAATCACTTAATAAATGCCAGGCCCTCGGTCCAGACTGTATACCAATGAGCTTCCTTTCGTAGTATGCTAATAGAATAGCTCCATACCTAATAATCATATACAACCACTCGCTCTTCGAAAGATCCGTACCTAAGGACTGGGAAGTTGCACAAGTCACATTATTACCCAAGAAAGGACATGGGAGTAATCCAGTGAATTACAGACCCGTATCAATAACGTCGATTTGCAGTAGAACTTTGGAACGTATACCGTGTTCGAATATTATGAATTACCTCGAAGAAAATGATATATTGACAAATAGTCTGCACAGATTCAGAAAATATCGCTCTTGTGGAAAACAACTACCTCTTTACTCTCACGAAGTAATGAGTGCTATGGACAGGGGATGTGAAATTGATCCTATATTTTTAGATTTCGAGACGGCTTTCGAACCGTTCCTCACAAGCGTCTTCTAATGAAATTGCGTTCTCATGGAGTATCGCCTCAGTTGTGTGAGTGAATTATGAAATTGCGTGCCCATGAAGTATCGCCTCGGTTGTGTGACTGGAGTCGTCATTTCCTGTGAGAGAGGTCACAGTTTGCAGTAACTGAACGAAGGTCGAGCGAAACGTAAGTAATATCCGGCGTCCGCAAAGGAAGTGGTTTAGAGCTTCTGCTGTTCCTGATCTACGTAAACGACATAGGAGACAATCTCAGCGGCCCTCTCAGGTTCTCTTCAGATGATGCAGTCATCTACCTTCCCGTAAGGTCATCAGATGATCAAAACCAATTACAAAATGATTTGGGCAAGATACCTGTACGGTGCGAAAAAGGACAATTGACTCTAAATAATGGGAAGAGTCAATACATCCATATGAGTTCGGAAAGAGATCCGCTAAATTTTTGTTACACAATAATTGACACAAATCTGAATCCTGTAAATAGAACTAAAAACTTAGTGACTACCATTACGAGTAACTTAAATTGGAATGATTTCATTTATAATATTCTGGGTAAAGTAAACCACAGACAGCGATTCATTTTCAGAAAACTTACGAGATCCAACAGATCACTAAAGAGACTCCCTACACTACGCTTGTCCGTCTTCGTGGTGTTGGATCCTCACCATATAGGACTAATGGAGTTCATCGAGAAAGTTCAAAGAAGGGCTGCACTTTTTGTATAATCGAAAAACAGGGGAGATAGTGTCAAGAGATGATACAGGATTTGGGGTGGACATCATTAAGATAAAGTTTTTTCTCATTGCGCCGGGATCTTCTCACAAAATTTCAGTCAGCAAGTTTCTCCTCAGAGTGTGAAAATATTTTCTTGGCGCCCACCTACATAGGGAAAAACGATCATCATGATAAAGTAAGAGAAATCAAAGCTAGCGCAGAAAGATTTACTTGCTCGTTTTTGCCGCGCACCGCTCGATTGTGGAACGATAGAGAAATAGCTTGAATACTATAAATAGCCAGGCACTTAATTGTGAATTGAATAGTAATCACGCAGATGTAGCTGTAGATAAATGGTTCAAATGGCTCTGAGCACTATGGGACTTAACAGCTGTAGTCATCAGTACCCTAGAACTTAGAACTACTTAAACCTAACTAACCTAAGGACATCACTCACATCCATGCCCGAGGCAGGATTCGAACCTGCCACCGTAGCAGTCGCGCGGTTCCGGACTGAGCGCCTAGAACCGCGAGACCACCGCGGCCGGCAGCTGTAGATATTTTAAAAACTCGACAGTGACTAAAAACGATGAAAATATATTTTAACTCAAAATTAGTATGCACTCATAGTATCGTAATACCTTCCTCGCCAAGCAGATTATCCTTATCCGTTAGACAAGGTCAGAAAATTTAAATGAAGGCTGCTTTCTTATTCCAAAGAACAGGTTTGGGGCAATCTAAAATTGGGAGTGTTACACACTGCTGTGTACTACTAATTGCGAATGCATGGTCCGATTTCATACCGTAAATTATGACACTGTCAAATTGTGAGACTTTGTAGCTACCATACATGGTGACAATTATTGAACTATTTGAAATTACTTACAAACTACGACGTGCAAACACTTAATTCAACAGGTAAACGTTACTACAGATATTCGAATTTACGTTATGACATGTTCGATATGCCTGCCATCATTGGCGACGACGTGGCGCAGACGAAGAGCGAAATTCCACGGGACCCGCTGAAGTGTCGGAACATCGATGCTCTTCATAACCTCGTAAATGGCTCTTTTCAGCAACGGCTTGCTGTACACCTTGTCTTTAATATTGTCCCACAAAAAGGAGCGCATGTGTTGAGATCTGGAGAATATGGCTGCCAGTCGAGGCCCATACCAGTGGTCTCTGGCTACGTCAGAGCCAGAATGCGGTCCCCAAAGTGCTCCTCCAGTACATCTAACACTCTCCTGCTGCGATGAGGTAGAGTTCCGTCTTGCATGAAGCACAGCTTATCGAAATCAGGGCCACTTTGGGCAATGAGGATGAAATCATCTTCCAAAACCTTCACGTGCCATTCGGTAGTCACCGAACCATCAAGGAATATCGCACCGATTATTCCATGACTGGACAATGCACACCACACAGTCACCCGTTGAGAGCGGATTCTTAGTCCCCCAAATGCGCCAGTTTTGCTTATTGACGAACCCATCGAAATGCAAGTGGGCTTCGTCGTTAAACTAAACCATACATACGCATAATAATTAATTCCCGTCATGCCCGGAGACCAATAGTGTAGTTTGGACGTCCTAACGCAGATTGTTCAGAAGTTATGACGATTGTAGTTCATATAGTTCCATACTGTCATCCTGTACTGCCAACATAAATTAGATGACACAGGAGCTTCTCAAATTTTCTGACAACTTGATTTGAAATGATGTATTTTGAAAGCTACGCTAAAACGATGCGCTTAGCATAATAGCGCAAATTATTATTGATTTTGTTGCGTTAAAGTATTTTTATTGCTACGAAAATCCCAGGCATCTATGGTATGTTAAGATAAGGGATGATATAAAATTAAATTGTTGGGCGAATGGGAGAGAAGAATCTACTAAATGTTTGCCTGCACACCACCAACCCTCTGACCACCTCGAGCAGATGAGAGATGCTTTCTAGCTGTGAAGAAGCTTTTTGCTGAAGGGTATTGTCATACATCACTCTTATTTCCAATTTTTTTAATGGGGGGGGGGGGGGCATATCCTCTCGATTCGTCTTAAATTTCTTCTAAGTTATCTGATCCTTTGATGGTGCCAGGGTGAGGCATAGCGTATCACGTCCATTGTTTGATACGACACCTGACGAACACATGTAGGTACGTACTGCGTCTTAATGTTTTTGCTCTGCAATAACTGATACCTTAAAAGGAGTTATCGTAGAAAACAGGTATTCTCTACAACAGACAAAGAGGGCATACGAATAAAAGCTAAAGCGAACATAAGGAACGGGGAAGAAAATGTAGATTTAAACCAATGGCTTTCTGCTATATGTGCGAAGCCAGTCGTCAAAAACAGGTCGGTGCCTCTTTAAACACGAAGTAAATTTTCACCAGCCACTGAAGACAGCAGCACCCTTGGTTCCGACAAAGGTGAACTGATGCGCCGCATAATTGGGGTTTATAAGGCTCTCCGAATGTGGTATACCGTACATCGAACAGACGACTCGTACACATATCAAAAAAAGCTTTGCATCACCCAGTTTCCCTGAACTACTAAAGTCAGACGTGGGCTGTGGGTATTGTATCACAGACACAGTCCCTTTGACTGTTCAGATATGTCACTAAACCCGCCCAAAGATGTAAACAACCATTCATAAGCAGCACCTATTAGACGGAGGGGTTCCGACAGCCGATCAGTTCCTCTCATTCCATCAGGAAGGAAGTATACAGCTCGCGTTGTCTGTAGTTCAACCATGCCTTAGCGGACAATACCGCGATTCGATCGCGACCGCATTGTTACTTTGTGCCAGGAAGGGCTCTCAACAAGGGAAGTGTCCTGGCGTCTCGGAGTGAACCAAAGCGATGTTGTTCGGACATGGAGGAGATACCGAGGAACAGGCACTGTCGGCGACGTGCCTCGCTCAGGCCAACCAAGGGCTACTACTGGAGTGGATGACCGCTACCTACGGATTATGGCTCGTAGGAACCGTGACAGCAACACCACAATGTTGAATAATGCTTTTCGTGCAGTCACAGGACGTCGTGTTACGACGCAAACTGTGCGTAATAGACTGCATGATGTGCAACTTCAATCCCGACGTCCACGGCGAAGTCCATCTTTGCAACCACGACACCGTGCAGCGCGGTACAGATGGGCCCAACAACATGTCGAATGGACCGATCAGGATTGGTATCACCGATGAGTGTCGCATATGCCTTCAACCAGACAATAGTCGGAGAGGTGTTTGGAGGCAATCCGATCAGGAAGAACGCCTTAGACACACTGGCTAGCGATTGCAGCAAGGTAGACGTTCCCTTCTGTTTAGGGGTGGCATTATGAGGGACCGACGTACGCCGTTGGTCGACATGGAAGCCGCCGTAACGGCTGTACTATACGTGAATGCCACTCTCCGACTGATCTGACAGTGCAGCATATTGGCGAGGCATTCGTCTTCATGGACGACAATTCGCGACCCCATCGTGAACGTCTTGTGGATGACTTCCTCCAGGATAACGACATCGCTCTACTAGAGTGGCCAGCATGTTCTCCAGACATGAACCCTATCGGACATGCCTGGGATAGATTGAAAAGGACTGTTTATGGACGACGTGACTCACCAACCTCTCTGAAGGATCTACGCGTAATCGCAGTCCAAATCTTTCTAGGTTCTGTGGTACGAGTTGTATTTTTTTTTTTTTTTCGTCGTTCATTCCTGACGCATACCGGAGTTGGCGGACGACCAGAGAGTTTATATATCAGGCCTGACTATTTTGTATGCATACTCGCATTTTACCGATAAAATAAACTAAAATTACTCGCTTACACTACTTGAGATAGTGATGCCAGTGGCATCTGAGAAAGAAATTGGTACAGGCATGCGTATTCAAATGCAGAGGTATGTAAACAGGTAGAATACGGCGCTGCGGTTGGCAACTCCTATATAAGACAATAAGTGTCTGGCGCAGATTTTAGATCGGATACTGCTGCTACAGTGGTAGGCTATCAAGATTTAAGCAAGTTTGAACGTGGTGTTACAGTCGGCGCACGAGCGATGGGACACAGTAACTCAGAGGAAGCGATGATGTGAGGATCTTCCCATACGACCATTTCAAGAGTATACCGTAAATATTAGGAATCCGTAAAACATCGCTGCGGCCGGAAGAAGATCCTGCAAGAACAGGACCAACGACGACTATAAAGAATCGTTCGACGTGGCACAAGTGCACTTTAAAAATATGTTTGTGCAAGGACTCCCACACACTGATACCCATGTGCCGGTGGAATAAGCAATACTTTCGAAGGCCCCCCCCCCCTCCCTTCCGCATCCACCCTTTCCCCGGCGCCACGATTTTGGACGCCACCAGCAGACGATAACGTCAAGAAGGGTATTTATCCCAACTGTGGGTAGGTATTGATATATGAGGTCTCTGTACAGAGACATTTTTAAACTGCGCAGATGGCACCGAGAGTGCTGGCAAAGTGTGAGGGTTTCAGTTGGACTGTTCGTCGTTGACGCACCCCCTGTGATCACACCGCAGTCAGGTCACTTTCAGTGGGGTGCAGTTAGAGCTGAGCTTTACGAAAATTGCGGTTCGATAATTTTGGTACACTACACAATTGACATAGCAAATGGTAGGATTACCGTTTGCGTTGGTAGCGCTGTAGCGAAAGAAACATAAATAAATGTGCAAGAGAGAGACTGGGAACCGATGTTTTCTCTTTGTCGTTTTGTTTGTTTGATTGTTTGTTATGCATTTAATTATAACTGCACATCATTCAGTGTCAGTCCATTTTGCATTTTATATGCTTACAAATCATAAATTGCATTTCATAAGCAATAAAAATTAGTTGATCCCGTAATGTCTGCGCTTTTATGTAACCAAAGCAATTTATTTTGATGCAAGTACAGTTTACATGAACAGACATAAAAAATATAACTACTGTCGTTGGTTTGTACTAAATAGGACGTTCCTCATCATGGTCAAAAGCAAGAGTTTCCTGCTATTATTAATAAACCGGAAAGCTGTTTATGAATAACAGAAACATGTTTTGTACTTGTTCGATGAAGTATTCAAATGATATTTGACATATTTTTGTTCTGCTTTTTTAACCTTTTTGTTGATGCTATACTTTTTTATGGTTACCACAGCATCCCTCTGTTTCACGTTACAAATCAACAATTTTCAATTAAAACCTAAATTAAACATTGACAAGTTAATTTTGCTACAAATACTGTTTATTTGTAAGTGACAGACAGAAGGATAACGATGTCGAACATAAATGTTCAGTAGGTTATGCGGTACTTTATATATCCTCACTCAGTTTCTGAACAGTTTACAGCTTCCCGTTGTTAGGGGAATCAAGCAGGACACTGACAGCATACCTAAAGCAAGCTGTCGCTACGAGTTAAGAGCCTATACGGAGACAAGCGGTTTCGATAGTAATTGACTGAAGCTAGTAGAAAAACTACCGTAGTCTACACTTACTTATGACAGTCTACGGTAGCCTATAGTAGTTATATAACTCTAGGTGCAACCATACGACGTCCTTACAGAAGGGGTAATTCGTATGGGCGGTGTCAGGTATGTCGAAGGTTGTCAAGAACGGCCTTCCGTCACGCATCGCGCTGCAAACTGTCGTTTCCGACGGCAAAGTGGTGTAAATGGACACCTAAAAAGAAGGGATGCTTTCATTGATGAACTTTGTGCCACATCCTGAGGCCTTTTCGTGTCGATTCTGAGCTGCAGTGTGTCTGAAATGCTTTCCGCTTTTCCACGCCACCCATAAGAAAACCACTTGTTTTCAATGCTGGATGTCGCGCTTCTGACTTCCATACCTGAGGCCTTAGCAGAACGGGTGAGAAGCTGGCCTGTGGCGACCCCTCCATCGTTTGGCACGTCCACGGTAGTAAAGGGAAGAAATCTGGTGCCAGTATGACATCATTAACTCACCTTATGCCACACACGAACTTCTGAGTTCTGGCGCTTTTTTTTTTTTTTTTTTCGCGCATGACGACACCTTGTTGTTTGAAGTGTCGCCAACCCGTAGGGTAACGTCACAGGGCGCCATGTTTTTACAGCATTACAGAGGAAGCTTGTAGGTACTTTGAATCAAATTTCAAACTTACGTATGAGAATGAAGGAAAACGACGGGGTTCCAAAAGAAATGATCCTTTAATTGTTTTCCACAGTACATGTTCCACAGGAGGCATTGTTAACGTAGCTTGTCAAGGAGATAGTTGGTCTTATGCCTTTGGTTGTGCTGTAAAGGTTTCCCTGCTGTTCTTATTCTGTTGTAAGTAGAGGCCTGAGAGTGTAAAATGAAGAAAACCGATCCATTATTAGCGAACATACTGCGATTGTGAGAGAAACTAAGGTTGTTGATGGAAGGGACACCCATATTCAAAAAGTGAATTTTCACGAAATGTCCTAATAGATGAGTCTCTTAATTTGACGTTTGTAAGATTCTTGCACTTCGTGGTTGAATATGGCTTTTCCGATTCTGTTACCAACCCCATTTTGACGTAGGGGTTTTTGTTAACTTTATGTATTTCGGTAGTGTCGTGCGAAAGTAGTGTATCAAAACTCTAATTAAGAATAGAAGTCTGCCGTGCCCTTTCAAAAGAACAATTCTGGCATTTGCCTGAAGCCATTTAGGGAAATCACAGAAAAGCTAAATTAGGATTGCCGGACGCAGGTTTGAACCATCGCTCTCTCGAATGCGATTCCAGCGTGGTAGCCCGTGCGACATCTCGCTTGGTGAAATGAGTCTACCTAAAGGTGTCGGCTTTGATGAAGCGGTTTCAAATTTTGCATCAGAAAAGGTTAGAAGGCAAATATTATGAGCTACACTTTGAAGTCACCTACCAGTAATAACATATTTGGTTGTTTGTATTGCTTCGTTAATAATCAATTGAAATATGTTACGTATGAAAATGTGGTTAACTTGTTTTCATTCATAAAAATCTGTTTACAAAGTAGTTAACATTATACTTTCCTGAACACTTGCACCAAAATGTTGCATCCTCAAAATTATTATTATATTTTCATGGGGTTTCTGGAGGGTGGGTCTGACAAGTTAAAACTCCCCATCGTGCCAAAGTACCCCTTCACTTTGTATTCGTTTAACTTCAGCAGTTTCCCTTTCTTTACTAACTGACAGGAATACGGACAACCGTCCCTCGTGTGCCACACACGAGCCCACCGCCTACCCTAGCGTCCCTCACGCGACCACCGGCCACACGCAGTGCACGCAGCCGTTCGCTCACGCACGGGGGCGGTCCACGCGATAGCGCGTAGCGCTTTAAAGGTCCGACTACAGCTCCAGATGCTTATCTTAATGGCCGCTGCAATCGAAACGTCACCCGTCCCCCATTTCCAGTCAATAGGCTCCAAAACGTACACATTCCGACCCACAGTAACTCTGTTTCACTCGCTTCTTCCTGGTACAGTCACACACCTGCCGTGTCTAACTGACATAAATTCAGATCCAAAACGGTGTTGCCAACTTTTATTCTCTGAGTAGGCCGGTTGTGGCATTCGTCTCCATTGGTTCTCGTTCGGGGAGACGCAATGAATGCAAGGTTTCTCATTGTTTCTCGCGCACATATCGGTTGAGTAATAGGGATGGCGGTTGTCGCTGAAACAACCGGTTTTCGATTATGTCAGTTTTTTTCCACGCCACTTTAACCAGACTGTTAAAACCACTCAAAATAATCGATTTTTGAAACAAACAGATTTTCGGGTTTCTGTTACTATTATTTCCTGTAATAAATGGAGTAATTCAACAAAGACTGAAAAGAAGGACTCTCCGTTTCAAAATACATGGAATCAAAATTTTAAATAGGCAAATAATAGGGAACATTCGGTCCACAGTTTGCTGCTTCTTTCGAAAAGTCGCAAGTGGTTGAATACTAGAAATAATCACCAGTATCTACTGTTGATTCTAATTTTCTGAAACAGTACTCAAGAATTATTTTGTAATCATGGGTCTTACCACGTTTTGGCAATTAGTAACAGTCAGCGGTAAGGCTGCAAAACTGACTGGAAGAACTCTGTTTTTCTTGTTAGTTTGTCCATTTTCTAAGGCTGCATTCAGATAAAGGCATATTATTATGTAGACACAGGCTAGTCATTGTCTTTGTTGTGTACTATGAATGATTTGCTTTTTTAAGTTTTTAACTTGTAACTTTTACCGTAATTTCTATCCTATTTTATTATTTCAAAAAAATAGCAGACAGATGTTTAATCTTTTAAAGCAAATGAAGTTCCGTACATCACTGCTACCTCACTTCACAAAAATATTTCCATACTGGGGTTAATGCCATTGTACAACACAACGGCGACAACAGCGAGAAACTACTGTATAGACCAGGTGGGAGCAACTCTTGCACGCTGCACCTACATACATATCTTAAGCCACGACACACGGCGTCAGGGACATTGTATCTCAGTAATATTGTATCAGTTCTTATGCCTTGTGTTTGTTGCTTTTGTCAATATTGTTGTTAAAATAGCACTGATCACGTTTCCCATTTTCTAAAATAACACAATATTTCAAACCAACGCAAAATTTGCGAATAAAATTTACTCATTTTTTTAAAATACTTATTTATAAATGAAAAATTTTAACATTGATGCTATGGTTATTGATGTTTCGTTTTTATTTTTACTCAGTTAGTAGTACTAAATAAAAACAGCTGTTATAACCGACACCAAACAAATGCCAAAAACCACCGATTATTCAGAACAAAAATATCGATATCGGGTTTAACCGGTCGGTTTTTCCCATTCGCACCGAGAAGGTCCTGCATTGGGCGTACGGCGCATAGGCGCAGCAGAATACCAGGCATTAATTGTCATGGAACAAATATTTAACGCTGGAGTAGAATATACGCAACAATGGACACTTAAAAATGCTACAAGCTACTTTCTCAATGTGAACTGATAATCAAACGACGTACAGACAATGTAATAAACACTGGTGTCCAAAATTAAAGCCGGCCGCAGTAGCTGAGCGGTTCTAGGCGCTTCAGTCTGGAGCCGCGCGACCGCTACGGTCGCAGTTTCGAATCCTGCCTCGGGCATGGATGTGTGTGATGTCGTTAGGTTAGTTAGGTTTAAGTAGTTCTAAGTTCTAGGGGACTGATGACCTCAGATGTTAAGTCCCATAGCAGGTGATTGCAAAGCAATAACACTGTAAAGAATACAGAACGTAAACAACTGAAACACGCGTAACGGTAGACAAAAGTGTTTTCGTTTCTCTAACTTGCACAGAGATTCTGACTATTGGTTAATGAGCTCAGTATGGGGTGTGACCGCCTCTGGCAGTAGTAGAGGCCTGGGAACGACGGGGCATGCTGTGAATGATGTCATCAACCTAATGTTGAGGCAATAACGTCCATCCTTCCGGCAGAGCTTTGGAGAGTGGTTGATGGATGCTAACGTGATGAAACTCGTATTCCTAGCGCATCCCTGACATGCTCTGTGCAATTCAAGTCGGGAGAGCGAGCAGGCGACGCCACGCGTGCAATACTTCCGTTTCCAAGAAAACATTAACCGCCTGTGATCTATGAGATCGTGCATCATCGTTCATTAATACGACGACTTGGCCCACAGCACCTCTCAGCAACCGTACATGATGCTCCAGGGTGTTACGATACCTGAAAGCAGTTAAGCCTTGCCGATGCGCTCGTGCAATTTGATGAAGAGGTGTTCGAGTGTTCAACATAATCCCTGCCCGCACCATTACGGATCCTCCTCGATATCGGTCACTTTCCGTATTGTTTTGGTCTTGAAATCGTGTTCCACCGCCGTGCGACCGCTACGGTCGCAGGTTCGAATCCTGCCTCGGGCATGGATGTGTGTGATGTCCTTAGGTTAGTTAGGTTTAAGTAGTTCTAACTTCTAGGGGACTAATGAGCACAGATGTTAAGTCCCATAGTGCTCAGAGCCATTTGAACCATTTTTTTCGTGTTCCACCGTCCAGGTGGTATGTTGACGACGACATGTTCCCTTCTATGCAGATGCGTCAGAGATACACGTGCAGTTGGTCTCCGACAGTAAAGGCCACCCTGCCGAAGCTTTCTGTACGCCGTTTGCCTCTGTACAGCACGTGCAGTGCATGCTGAGATGTCAGACGCCAGTTTCCGTGCAGTGCTGAGACGGTGCCGTTGTGCTCTTATAGCCAAATAACGGTCCTCTCTGACGTCACACGTGGTCGGCCCTGCCCTGGTCTCCGGGATACAATTTAGGTCTCTATAAACTGTCGCCACGTCCAAGAAACAACAGAACGATTCACTTTAAGCCAATGGGCCACATCAGTTTCCCTCAGCCTTGCTTCCATTCTTCCTATGGCAGAGCCTGCTAGGCGTCTTCTCTGTGCCACACTGTACCATCCGTGGCTGTGTACACAACGACTGTGGATGCAGGACTACCCGGCCAACAGTGCCGGGTTTGATAGGTGCCCTGACGACCGTTGGTGTGGTTGTACGTTGACCAGAATGCCGTCTTCCATGCAGAACACGATCGTGCTTATAACTGTTAGCAGTTTGAATGATTATATCGTCAATTAGATACAGGACGGGGAAATAGTGGTTTGTTGCTTTAGTTTTTGGCACCACTGTATAAAAATGCACCTGTGCTAGTTTACTTGTTCGTCTTCCTTGAGTTCCTAAACCATTCACTCGATGGCGATGAAACTTCGGTGATTTGTGCACAGTACGTAAAGATTTCTGGGGGAGTAAGAACCACTTACCAACGATAAGTTAGGCCTTGAAAAGGTTGTGTCATAGAAGCTTAACCAGAATTTCTGGAACAATTTCAGCCAAATTTTGTAAATTTAGTACTCATTATTTGTATAATTATTAGCAAACAAATATTGGGGATGGGGGGTGTCATACACTCCTGAGACCTCTAGGGGTGAAATATTAATTAAATCGAAACCCTTAGCTGCCGACAAGTGTTGTTGACATGCATCAATGGGGACAGCTGGAAATGTGTGCCCCGACCAGGAATCGAACCCGGGATCTCCTGCTTACATGGCAGACGCTCTATCCATTTTTTTTTTGTTTTTTTTTTTTTTGCCGGAACAGAAAGGCAGGGCAAACAAACAATCTTTATTCGTACAATTGTGGTGTCGTAGGGATAAGAAAAGTATCATGACAGCAAATACAATTTGGAAACCATAGAATCAACGTAATGGCCGCTATCTTTTTTTTCTTTTTTTTTGTAACATGTATAAAGTAAATGACAATCCTAGTCACGGGCGGGAGCGAAAATGAAGTTATCATCTGCATCACAATCCCTGCAGCACGCGGTGTCCCATCATAAATGTGGCAGAAAGCCATATAATCTTGACGATTTCTGCCAGTGTGGGCGGCATGTATTTCTCCTGCGTCGACCATTCGAAGGACCATTATATGAGGCGGTTTCGGGGTTTATCATCGTTGTGTGTGTGTGTGTGTGGTTTTTTTTTTTTGTTTTTTGTTTCTTCTTTTTTCACGATCACATAAACCATTCATAACTGGCGCCAACAGGTAGGGGCCAGTTTTCTTCTCAGTGTTGTATATGCCAATATAATTGAACCGCGCAGTACTGTCTCTAGTCGTTCTGCTGCAGGAATCTTCTCAGTTCTGGGACACCCCAGCTGTCGGGCGGATTGTGAAAAACACTTCCTAAAAAATTGGAAAAGTAAGTCCTGTATTTCGTATGACTCCGTATGAGCTCGTGTTGTTCTTGTAAATACATCCAATAATCCATCACAAGCACATCCGGTGTGATTTCTGTGTAGTTAGTGCGCCGAAGGAAGGCCAGTATTCGACGCGTCAGCATCCAGACGTTCCTCGCTGCGCCATGCACTAAACCATGTTCTTCCGTTGCTAACAGTCCACAGTTTGTGCAAAGAGGAGAATCGACCATATGAATTGTATGTAATCGACTCCTGGTCTCTAGTTTACGGTTTATAAGAATATACCACATCGATCTCGCTGCTGTTGACAGTAATGGAGTATGCACCGCACACCAAGTGTGGTTCCACGTTCTCGACGGGTATTTGAATTCCATTATGTTGCGGCCATGGTGATCCATCAAGCACCTATAGATCCCCCGAGTCGTGGGTATTCTCGTCGAAGGTACGTTCAGACGAACATAACTGTAATCAACAAGAAATGAGGCAATGTGTGCAAGAGAAGGCGAAATATTGCCCACCGCAACAATAGGGGGTTCGAACGATGGCGGAACGAGTACTTCTATCAGAGCTGACGTTATGGTATGCTGTCTTTGTTGCCAATTTCGTATCATCGCTCGCATGTACAGCGCCAGAGCTTTGTTTCGCACGTTTGTGAGGTTGAGGCCAACGTTCCGGAACTGTAGCGTTAACGTATCATATTTGATCTTCAATAACATCCCAGTACTAACATAGTAACCAAAGGCAGCCATGAGCCGGTCTGCAATACCCTTCGGTATTGGTAGGATCTGCGCTAAATGGGGCAGTCGTGACGCTATGTGAACGTTGGTGTATGCCACACGTTGGATCATGTCAAAGGCTCTCAGTGAGTTGTTGCGTATCGTCAGACGAACATTCTGCAGAAGCCGCCGAAAACTCGCCGCCGCTGACCTCCGTAGTGAACGGGTAAATGTAATCCCCAGACATTTCAGCGATTCCACCGTCTGAGACGGTCTCGGTACGTCTTCCAGACCCCGTCCAATGTGCATAATTTTGGATTTCGTCATGTTAACGACACTGCCTGCCGCCGTCCTGTAAGAGTCTAGATGTTCAACAGGCTGACGCACTTCATGTCCTGATCTGACAAGAAGGATCAGGTCGTCCGCATATGCGCGACAAACGAAAGAGCTCTCATTAAGCGCTATCCCAGTGAGCGCCTCATAACACACATCAGCGGCTCAAGCGCTATCGCAAACAGCATCATGGAGAGTGGGCATCCTTGTCGGACTGAGCTGTTAATAGGAATCGAGTCCGCTTCCCGACCGTTTACAATCACCTTCGATGTAGACCCTCGTATTAGCCTCATAACGATGGAGATGAAAACAGGTGGAATCGCCATTCGGCTCATGACGGATGCCAAGAAGTCATGGTTTATCCTGTCGAACGCACGATCGAAGTCCACAGATATCATCGCTGCTCGCATTTTACACGTTTCCGCAAGGGCGATAACGTCACGGTATTCACTTAACGCCGAGGAGATGTTGCTTCGCACCCCTAGGCAAGCCTGATCAGGGGATATTGTCCTGGATATTGCCAGCTTGAGACGAGACGCTAGTAGTCGTGCAAAGATCTTATAGTCGGTGTTTAGCATAGTGAGAGGCCGATATTGATTAACACTGCGACTCCCCGACATCTTCAGGATGGGAAGGAGAAAGCCCGTCACAAAATCCGATGGTAGGCGCATGTCCGGACGCATCGCCTCATTGTACATCGATACCAATTGTGGCATCATCATGTCCACGAATTCTCGATAAAACTCTAGCGTAATCCCATCTGACCCTGCTGATTTATGGGCCGCTCCTTTTGTGAGTGCCACCTTTATATCGTCTTCTGTGAGTGGCTCCATAAGCGCTGCCTTATGCGTCTCTGTCAGTGTCGTTTGCAGATGTTGCAGTATCTCGTCCTCCACCAGACGGTCCGTCGGTGTACCGGCATAGAGGTGGCGGAGATGCTCTAAAAATTCATTTGCAGTGTCCTGTTGTGTTGTCAGTTGACGGCCACCTAAACCGCGGAGCACTGTTACCAATGCCCGGCGGTAACGTTTATGTTCCCGCGACACATGGTGCATCGAGGTACGTTCCCCAGTGATGGTGTCGAGACATCTTGCCCGTATTGGGATGCCACCCAGTCGTCGTCGCGTGATCGATAGGATTTGTGCCTTGACACGATGAACTTCCGCATGATGTTCTGCAGACGGCACCTGGAAGGACAGCTTACGAAGCATGGTGTGATAATAATCAAGAGTCTCTTTGCCATCTCGTCTTATCCCGACCATACTGTATTAGTGTTCTTCTTATTGCCGGCTTAGTACACTTGAGCACCCATTGAATCACGGAGTGATATGTTGGTAGACGGCGTTGACATGTGGCCCATACCTCTTCGATTCTCGGACGACATTCGGGGTCCGCCAAAAGTGACGAATTGAGCTTCCATGACCCGCGGCTTCTCCACACACTTTCCCTAGGGAGTGATATGGTACAAATGTAAGCCATCCTGTAGGCCAACCGAAACATATATTAGATCGAATCTGCTCGCCGAGTGACTGGTAAAAAAAGTATATCCCTCACGGTTCCTATGAATCATGTCCCAGGTGTCGCTTAACTCCAGATCCCGGCATAGCACATGCAATTCACGGCAGGTATTGTAATGTGGAGTCTGGTCTTTTTGGGCTAAAACACAATTGAAGTCACCACCTATAATGAAATGATCGAATCTGCCGGTAACTAAGGGCACAATCTCTTCCGAATAATATCTCGCACGCGCCCGTCTGTTGTCTGTGCCAGAAGGGGCATAAACATTGAGAATGCGAATTCCATTAACAGTTATTGCCAGTCCTCGTGCCGAAGGTAGATAAGCCAGGTCGCGAACCGGAATCCCATCCCGGACCAATATCGCCGTTCCACTGTCGTTGTTCGAGTCCGGCGAGGTGTAGGAGATGTACCCATGTACTTCCTGGAACTCAGGAATGTAAATTTCCTGCACCATCAGTATATCCACATCCGACGCGTATATCATGTTCCTAAACAACTGTTGTTTCACGGGCGATCTAATGGTATTTACATTCACTGTCCCTATTCTGTATGCCTGGGGTCGAGTAGCTGTCATCTCCACATGATGTTAAAATGATAGTTCCACCGTATCGATAGTCCCTTTGCACATCCGCAGAGTGTCGCCCGACGGACGTGTCCCTGCATCATTAGGTTCCTTGAGATGCGGACGGACGCGAGTCCCGACCAATAGAATGGTCCGCATCGGTGATTTCGTCGTCCTGCTCATACCAGCTGATATTATTGGGGTGTTCCAAATTTTCCTGTGCGGCATTGATGTGTGACATCTGTTGTTCCTTCGCAGATTTAGACTGCACCGCAGAAGGGGTAGCAGGCCCCTGAGCGGATGCGTCGTCTGAACGACATGACATCTTTTCACTGTCCGAATTCATATGGTCTGCGACATCCGAAGCTTGTGGTTCCAAGTCAGACAGGTCCATAGTGTTAGACTCAACTGGGCTCCCAAGAAGAGGAGGGAGCGTCTCCGCATAGTCGGCGCTTCTTGCGGCGCTTTGGCGAGCGTTGTTTGCGGGCCCTAACCTCGGCCTCTGGTGTTGGCGAATCTTGCATCTCCTGCGTTCTCGCCGCCGCCACAACGCCCTGAGGCCGTTTCACTTCAGCTTCCATGCCTATTGTGATTCTGTCATCCTCTTTCTGCACCACCTGTAGTGTCTGAGATTGGAGGTTGGTCGGAGCCATTCCTTCTTCAGTGGGGTCCGAAGGCGCTCCGATCTCGGCGTCACCTCCCCGCGAAGCGCCGTCACGTAAGTCATCGGCAGTGACGTTGGTGTAGTCGGATTCTGGAAGTCTCCACCGGGGAGTTGCACGAGTCTCCTCTGCATACACGCAGATCGAAGATGTTCTTCACCACCACACCCGGAGCATGTCCGGGGCTTCCATCATAGATCACAATAGCTCTACAGCCGTCGATGTTTATGTACGATGGCACATGTTTCGTAAGGGCAATCCACACCTGTCGGACACCATTGAGCACTGGATACGTGCTAAAACTTGCCCAACGTTCGGCCGTATGACTAATAGCTCTGCCATATGGCTGGAGTGATTCAGTGACCAATGATTCGGGTAACTCGAAAGATAGCTCGAAGACTCGAATCGTACGCACGCCCAGGCCCGAATGAGCGACTAAAACTTCGCCAATATGACCATCGGAGTGTCGGAACTGGAATCCTCGTTTGGCGGCTTCAATGATCCTATCGCATGCTGCGTTGTCAATCATCTTTACGCAAAGAGTGCTGCTCACGATTGATAAATGAATTCCAATAATCTCCATGTAATTAAGATGCACTTCGTCCCTCAAGAAACGTTCGATTTCGAAAGCCTTCGGTCGTGCATACTCGTTACAGAACGTGAACTGTATCGTGGCTTTTCGGAAATGGTGTGCCATTGCGTTCGATTCAAACAGTAACACACGCGAGTCACGACGGTGTAAACACCGCTTCTTCCGCGAACGTTCGCAGCCGGGACGTAAAAAAGTCCGAGCTGCTCCGCGGCTAAAGGCGGACTACCACTGTATAAAAATGCACCTGTGCTGGTTTACTTGTTCGTCTTCCTTGAGTTCCTAAACCATTCACTCGATGGCGATGAAACTTCGGTGATTTGTGCACAGTCCGTAAAGATTTCTGGGGTAGTAAGAACCACTTACCAACGATAGGTTAGGCGGTGAAAAGGTTGTGTCATAGAAGCTTAACCAGAATGTTTGGAGCAATTTCAGCCAAATTTTGTATATTCATTGCTCATTATTTGTATAATTATTAGCAAAAAATGGCTCTGAGCACTATGGGACTCAACTGCTGAGGTCATTAGTCCCCTAGAACTTAGAACTAGTTAAACCTAACTAACCTAAGGACATCACAAACATCCATGCCCGAGGCAGGATTCGAACCTGCGACCGTAGCGGTCTTGCGGTTCCAGACTGCAGCGCCTTTAACCGCACGGCCACTTCGGCCGGCAATTATTAGCAAACAAATATTGGGGATGGGGGGGGGGGGGTGTCATACACTCCTGAGACCTCTAGGGGTGAAATATTAATTAAATCGAAACCCTTAGCTGCCGACAAGTGTTGTTGACATGCATCAATGGGGACAGCTGGAAATGTGTGCCCCGACCAGGACTCGAACCCGGGATCTCCTGCTTACATGGCAGACGCTCTATCCATCTTAGCCACCGAGGGCACAGAGGATAGTTCGACTACAGGGACTTATCCCTTGCACGCTTCCCGTGAGACCCACATTCCCAACTGTCCACAACCTACATTCGTAGTGTTCGTAATACATATTTGCCCATTCACTCAAAACTAGCGCCAGGCTAAGGTGACGAGACCCGTAAAAACTCTTTTGACATTCTCAGCATTACTGCTCAACCTCTCGATCTCACTCCTAGACAGTCAACAGTATTGAGCGTTAGGGAAATATTGGCAATATTGTTGACAATCTAGTGGCCACTTTAACGTCCCCTCTAGAGTCGCGAAGTGTTGCGAGCGACGGCTATTTTTCTTGAAACGGCTATCGGTTACTGGGAAAATTATAATTTTTCTCTGAGTTATAAGGAACTAAGGGGCGAAATTCGCTAGAGATACGGTGATACATGTGTACAAATATCTGTGTTGGTGAAATGTTTGCGAAATGTATGTGACATGTGCGTACGCGTGAAAAGTGAAAAGAAGCTAGTACTGAATAGAATCTACATCTACATCTGCACTCCGACTTGCGCTACCAGAAAATTACTTTTTTACATCATGGGCACATTTTATTTGCAATCTAATGTGTCAATCTTAATTTATATTGCGTCTAGATTCATCTTTCTGGATTCTCATAGGCCACAATATTTTCTTAGAATTCTTCTTTCGTTCTTTTCCACCGTTTTTCTTTCTACTGCTACCGTTGAGAACATACAAAGTGAAGCATAAAGGGCTCGTGATTCGACTACTGTATTGCACACGTGATTTTGGTGTTCGTTGATTCTTTTTATTCCAGTTATGTTCAATCTGTTGGAATGACCTTCCATTTTTGTCACTGCTGCTCCATTAATTTTCGATCTGATGCACCGATTAATGTACTCATAACTTCACGAAGATGTTAAAATTAAACAGCTTTGCTGCCGTTCCCGTAATCTGCTGGTAATGAAATAGCTGAGATCTCTATTTTAGCCATAAATTTTGATTTTGCAAAACTCATTTGACGCCAATTTTTCCCTGCGGTTTTTTCGGAGGTTACTCGTTCGAGTTCTTTGATACTGATCTTCGAAGCTGCAAATTACTCAATCCTACAAAAAAATTACCTGGTGTTAATATGTTTCATAGCTTTCACATCTCTTAATCGAAGAGAGATAATTTCGTTAGCTTGATGCAGTATCAATTTGCTTCCATTCCGCTCAAGCTCATTATCACCTTAATCTCCAGCGCCCAATAAAGAGTTACTCCATTTAGAACAAATCCTCCATTAGCGGCTATCTTCGCAAGTGATTGCATTATCTCATCGTAACTAAGAGACTAAATGACGCATTCATTACACGCGAGATTCCAGTGAGTTTTAATAAATAGTATTAATTATGCTCTTGTGGAGTTCATCGGAAAGAAAGTCGTCGCTTGCTTTATCTGTTTAGATACACAGGTAAATTCTTGCAATCTTTCAGTGCTGCGTCCTACCTATTTATTTTGGTCACGAAGAAGGCCAGTAGGATAAAACTGTTGAATGTTGCATATAATCCGTCTCAGTTGTTCTTCTTACTCTCTCCAACTCGACTGCTTAAGCTGTGCACAATTTTTTGCGGATGGAATTCGCTTTAAGTTAATATAAGCGAGGTAATCTATCATTTTATTAAATGATCCTTTTCTTAACTTTTCGAAATACGCTATTACCAGAAAACGGTTTCAGCATTGAGCTAACTACAATTCAAATGAATATTAATTTTCTTTGGTCATTTTTTACTACGCTTAACAAATAACATATACGCGTTTTCGTTTTAGTTCTCTACGTGGTCCACAAGTACCTTACTTCAGGTGAATAACTGTATTCAGGTTATATATCACGAAGTTTTGGGCGTCACTGTTATTGGAATTTTTATGATGAAATTGTCATGATTCGCAATTTCATATTTTTTAGCGTTGTTTACTACGTTTTGCGCAAAACACTTTTACATATCTAACTTAAATTTTCTAGCATTTATCGGAATAATAGGAACCATTACCTAAGTATTACATTTGTGCAATATTAAGATAAAACGAAGAAATATTTGATTCGTTTCCGCCGCTCAGTTAGTTTGGTCCTCAGTACCATTATGATTGTTTTCCTTGGAGGCCGTGAAAGGTAGTTCTACTCAATCTGGTGACGACACAAAAATCTAAGTTAGAATGTGAGAGTGACACTGTGAGCTGGCCACAGTCTTGACAGTGACGAACTCAAGCAGGGAATAGGGAATTACTCTACCATATCGAGGATCATTAGACTGTTGAATAATTAAGTGTAGCCTTAGGCCTTGCTTCGTATTTAGTGTCCTCGACTGCACAGAAGTATTGACATTACTTGAAACATGTATGTTATTTCACACGAGGAGATAAGTACAGTAACCGCAAACGATGCATTGACCGCAAGTCGCCCCAGTACTGACATTCACCGCTTCAGTTGATTGATCGTCAAAGATTCTAATCGCAAAGCAATCACTCAACTGACAGCTCACTCGATTACATCCCTGGCGCCTATCATCTAGTTATCCTTTATAACGTAATGACGTACCAATTCTTCTCTTTCTCTTTAAACCGTAACTATTAACGTTACTGTATTGACTAGGTTCGTGCAATATTTAATCAGCCGAAATTCACACAGTGGCAGGATCATCTCTGATCTTCCAACAAGGTAAGAAATCTACAGAAATTATCTCTCTCTGTTTCTCTCTCTCTGTCTCTCCCCCTTCCTCTCTCTTGCTCTTTCTTTAGAGAAAGTAAGTACGCAGTTAATTCGATAAACCTGATATTCCCTTTCATCCAATTTGATTGTGTATCTGTAAAGGTTAATTTTAGCTCATTCATTCTTTTTTGAAACTAATTTTAATTTTAGGTGTGGTTCGGGAATACACGTGGTGTGGATGAGCATAATTCACGTCGTAAACCATTTAGAACTTGGTTTATTAGCATGGGCATACCTTGATAGTTATGTCGCTTTAGTGGGTCTTGAATTAGTTTCTTCCAGTTTGCATGATCTTCATTTTTAAAAAAAATCGACTTAGGAGATGCGCGGTTGATTAAGATGAAGAATTTACTTATGGACCCTACTCTTAATACACTTACACTAATGTTTACATGAACCCTTTTCAATACACTTTAAAGTTATAGTTTTATTTGCTTGGAAATTTAATTTCAAATTTTTTTATTTGTTTCGAGTGTTGACAAATTAGTTGTCGAGCAACAGGGACTGAGTTTCGTTCAGTTCAAGTGTTCCATGTCTAGGCTTTCTTTGTCGCAGATGGCGATCGCTACGGTGGTGAGCACTATCTGTCTTTGTGTTGGATGGTGGCAACTTGCTGCACGAAGGTATAGGTCCGTCTGTGTCTTCTTCCTACCATCAGAGCTGCAACACCTGAGGGAGGTCTTCCGCCAAAATGGCGACAGCATAACGCAGATCAACATCCGCTCTCGGCCATATTTGCACGACTTCTGGGCAAACGCAATATCAAAACCGTTCTCCGCCCACTACCGAAGATGAAGGAACTCCTAGGTTATGCCGAAGACCCGCTGAAGCTTAACACGCCTGGAATATACAGCATCCCATGTGAATGCGGTAAACAGTATGTTGGACAAAAACAGCGCCGTATATCTAAACGCTGTGAAGAACATATCAGATGTGTGCGACTAGGACACACAGAAAAATCAGCCATAGCATAACACAACATAAAGGAAGAACACACCTTCAACTTCGAAAAGATGAAAGTGCTGTGCCGAGCATCTGGCTTCAGGGAAAGTATTATCACAGAATCCCTAGAAATAAGGATTCACGACAACTTGGTCAACAGGGATGAAGGATACCAACTAAGCGCAGCGTGGAATCCTCCGATAGCGGTAATCCCGCCAACATTCTCCACCGAGACGCAGACAGAATGCCTTCGCCGAGATCCGAACGCGGCCGTCGGGGTCGGCTGCTACTCCCACCACCGCGCGCCCGTGGCAGGATCACAGCAGCCTCTCGAGGACTAGTGGAATGGGGAGACAGCGCGTATAAATACCCCGCTCTCCGCGAATCTCAACACATCACCAGAAGATGGGTACTATGACACTTCCCGAAACGTCGCGATGTATCAACGCTACCACCCGGCTGGAGACCCGAGAAACTTTCACCAGCAGTATACGCCGGGAAAGCCTACAGTCACGTATCATTACTATTATTACCAGTAGTATTAGTATTATATTATTTTCATCTTTCAAGTTTTTCTTCCGTAACCTCTTTTAATAAACAGTAAGAAATGTGTAATACACTAAGAATCGTATTACTTATTTCTGTGGTAGGATCCATTATCATAATCAAGCGATGTAAAATGAATACACAAGAAGCTCGAGTGAATCATTAGTTGTTAGTACGAGGGTAATCCCAAAACTAAGCTCTCCTATTTTTTATAAGTACATAGATCTGTTTATTTCTATAGTGGTTTACGTTAGTTTACAGCTGGAACATTTAGCTATTTTTCGACATAATCACCATTTCTGTCGATGCACTTTTGTAGACGCTGTGGCAATTTTTGTATGCCCATGTCGTACCAGCTCACCGCCATGCTGCTCAGAAAGCTATGAACCTCTTCTTCCACCTCTTCGTTGGAGCTGAATCGCTGGGACCACAATTAACGCTGACAGGTACTGTGAGAGACTGCAAAAACTCAGACGGGCAATTCAGAACCGGGGAAGAGGAATGTTGAGCAACGGGGTACACATTGTCCATGACAACCCTCGCCCACACATCGCTCGGCAAACCGTTGCTCTCCTGCAACAGTTTCAGTGGAACATAATAACCCACCAACCCTATAGTCCTGACTTGGCACCCAGTGATTATCACCTGTTCCCTAGGTTAAAAGAACATTTGACCGGAAAGCGATTCAGCTCCAATGACGAGGTGAAAGAAGAGGTTCATAACTTTCTGAACAGCATGTGCATACAAAAACTGCCACAGCGTCTACACACATGCATCGACAGAAATGGTGATTATGTCGAAAAATAGCTAATGTTCAAGCTGTAAGCTGATGTAAACCACTGTAGAAATAAACAGGTTTATGTAGTTATAAAAAAATAGGAGACCTTACTTTTGGGATTACCCTCGTATGTAAGAGTCAAAGTTGTATAAAATTATCAAACTCAGACAGAGAGAAAAAACTGAATGTTGATAATATTATACAATACGAAACTCTCACTTAGTTTCCAAAAATGTGATAATTTAGAATACAGCAATGCAGAGATGTTTCACAGGAGTGATCATTTACGCGGGATGATAAAATAAACTATTGTAAAGCGTGAGATACTTGAGCAGTATGGTCTACTGCTGCAGAAACTGAGAAGAACGCTGAGAGGGAATATGTTCCTTCCAGGGGCAACTTGAAAATATCTTCCTTTAAATTATATGAGAATGCAGACTTTCTTGGCGAATCTCGATGAAAAAATCTTCTCAGGTTGACAGCCGAGTCAATGCGTTGTTCTCCGGCAATTTTTGAGCAAGTTTTTTACTTGTCATCTTCAGGTGAAGTGTCGGGTTCACTCTCTCTCTCTCACCTTTTGCTTTTCCCTCCTTGGGGAAGTGCATGGAGGAGTTTATAGCCTGTTGGCTTTTACTCCACAATGTATGTTGTGTGTATGAGAGTTTCTTGGATAGTTTTGACGGTCTGTGTATTGGATGGTGTTGTGGTGGTGTCTTTTACTTGCCTGAGGTTGGCGAGATGTTGGGTATTTTAAGGTTTAAGGACTGGTATTAGGACTTGGAGATTTTGGGATTTTTCTCTTCGACTTAGCCGTCGAAGATCGTCATAGGGCGTTTGTGCTTATCACGGGATATGTCATACCGACGTAGGAGCGGATGAGGTTATTTCCAGATCTGGAAGAGCTCTCGTAGAAACCCTTGCCACATCTTGGAATCTTTCTTTGAGGAGGGGGATTTCGCAAGCGGCGTGCAATCGTCAATGGGGAATCCCATGGGTAGATGCAGTGCGCTCCTGTGGGCGCGGTTATGCAGTCTCTGGAGTTTGTCCAGATGCTGCTTCGCCGTGTATCCCTAGACAGGACAGCATACTCCATTACTGGTCGTATGAGTGCTAGGTAGACATTTACTCCTACAGAGCAGAAAAGGGAGCTGGTTGTGTTGAGGACTGGGTATAGGTAGGACATACTGGCGGAGACCTTCCTGTGGACATCGTCTATGTGGGGTTTCCACGTTAGTCTCGAGTCCAAGGTTACGCCGAGATACTTGGCGGATCTGTGCCAGAGGATCCGGGATCCATGTAGTTGTAGGTGAAGGGGGGGGGGGGCGTTGAGGGGGTCTGCGTCTCCCGAGCCTCCGGGTGATCAGCATAACCTTTGTCTTTTCAAGGTTGATGGTGGTGCGCCAGCGACGGGCCCAGGTTTCTATGTTATCTAAAACTCTTTGCAGCCTACGAATGACCAGGTCCTTATTTGCATTACGAGTGTAAAAGGCTGTGTCGTCAGCATACTGTGAACTGTGTACCAGGGCAGCCGTGGGAGTGTCTGCAGTGTACACAAAACGGGTCCCAGGACCGATCCCTGTGGCACTAGAGCACGAATACGCCTTTTGGTGGAGGTGGCTGTTTCTACCTTGACAGAGAAAGTTCTGTTCGTGAGATAACTATGGATTAGTCTGACAATGCTCTCGGGGAACCCCTGTGTGTTTAACTTGTATAACAGCCCTTTATGCCATACTGAGGCGAAGACTTTGGATACATCAAGTAGCACTATCCCACAGTAGTCTCTGTGGTTGCAGCCCTCTGTGGCTGCATCCAACAGTCTCATGATCTGTTGTGGGGTAGATTGCCTCTGTCGGAATCCGAATTGGAAATCCGACAGAAGTCGCTCGTTGGTGACGTTATCTCGTATGGGTATTAGCAGGAGGCGCTTACAGATCTTGCTGAGAGTTGGCAAGAGGGTAATCGGCCTGTATTTCCCTGGTTAGTGTATCGTGACCACTTCCACGTGTTTCTAGTAAGCTAGGAACTCGCGGGTACGAGTACTCTCGTTCAAGACGTCCGCGAGGTGTTCGATAGCCGAGGGTGGAAGGTTTTTAACTAACTGGTTAGTGACACTGTCGCGTCCTGGCACCTTTTTTGTAAGGAGGGACCTAATTACTTCTGCCACATCTTTGGGGGTAAAAGGTGGGCTTCATCCTTTGGGTCTTCCCAAGCACTGAGGAAGACAGCCAGTTGACGACGGACTACCTTTTCATGTTCGTCATCCTGGAGTTCTGCCGCTTGAAACTGCTTCTCAAAGGTGTCGGCAAGGGCGTTGGCCTCTTCAGCATGGGTGTAGGACAGACCCCTCTCGCCGTGCAGTGGCGGCAACCTAGCGCGTCTTTTGGTAAATTGTTTGGTTGCTTGCCATGGTGTGTGATCGTCTACTTTGAGGGCTGTGAGTCGGTTTTGCCATTGATGATTTTTGTGCTTACTGAGCGCTACCTTCAGCTCTCTCTGTAGACGATTGAGCAGCCTCCTGGTGGCCCGATTTCTGGCGATCTTCCACTCTTATGCCACTCTGTTCTTGTGTCGGATTCGGGCTAACAAATGATCCGAGAGTTTTACTTGCTGGGGCGTGCCATCCCTTTGTGGGAGAGTGGCATCTTCCGCTGCCTGCAAGATGGTTCCTGTTAGGTCTTGTAGCGCTTGTTCCACTGTTTCGGCAGTAGGTGGCGGAGAGCGAGCGATATCAGAGGCGGCTGTTTCTCGGTATCGCTCGCAGTCTGTACGCTTTTAGGACGACTGGTACCGTGGGAGTGCTACTCATTCTCACACATCGACCTCTAGAATCACTGGTTTGTGGCCGGAGGAGATTCTGTTGATTGTCCTTGCGGCCACAAACCCCGCGATCCTCCTAGTGAGAGCTATGTCTAACACGTCGGGCCTACCTCCATTTTTTGGGCTCGACCGGACCCCACGTTTCGAAGTGGTGGGCACGCGCTACTCGTTGCAGCTTGACATCTTTTCTGGAGGTTACTCTAGAGTTCCAATCGGGGTGTTTGGCATTGAAGTCACCTCCTATTATGAGTTTGCCTTCAATTTGCCCCAGAGGAACTATGTCTCTCTCGTCTGTCTCGTCTTGTGGAGGTCGGTAGATTGCAACTATTGTTAGGGGTGCTGGGGCAGTGGTTACTTCCACCGCCACTGATTCGATTTTGTTGCTGGCTGGTAAAAAACGAAAAACATCATCCACTAAGTCACAACGCGGATGAAAGTGTATGTTGGTTGATCTTGGTAGACGTCATTGAAGAGCATTGTCCTAAAAGAAAGAGACGACTACAGCTGCAAAAGACACTGCAGAAGTGAATGTTGCATACGTGAACCCTATCGGCACCCAAAAATCACGAAGGGAGCTCCATAAGCAGGGATTTACAGGGAGACTTGGAATTCTAAAAACGGTGATGCAAATGGCTGTAACAGGAAAAGGTGGTGCCAAAGCTACAAAACGTGCACTAAGTTGCAATGGAAAAAGTCATTTGGTCGGATGTGTCTTGTTTCGAACTGTTACCAACATCTGGCTGAGTTTCCGTCCCTAGAGTGAAACATGGCGGGTGTTCGGTGACGATGTGAGCATCGGTAACATTGTATTTCATAGACCTCACAGTTACTCTGAAAGGTCGCGTTAGTGCGAAGTTTTTTGTGACCATTAGGATTTCGTGACCATTTTCGCTGATCAGATCCATCCCATGGTACGGTGTTTCTTCCCCAATGGTGAAGCTCTGTTCCAAGCTGACAGAACCCTGTTCACACAGGTCGCTTAGTCAGGGCAGGTTTTGTGATCACTAAGAAGAAATGTCGCATCTTCCCTGACCACCACTGTTACCGGATCTCAAAGTTACTGGAGCTTTGTGGCCTATTTTGGAGAGAAGTGTTCCGGATCGCTATCCACCTCCATACCCGTTACCTGAACTTGCCACTGTTTTGCAGGAAGGATGACATAAGAATCCCCTGAAAACCATACAGTTCCTGTATTTATCGATTCCGAGACGACTGGTAGCTAGTTTGAACGCCAATGGTTTTCCTAAACCGTATTAGGCATCGTAATATGTTGAGTTTTCGATGTTTTCATATTTTTGTCCAACACATATACTTTACGTGCAGTCAATAAAGTTGCATGGAACATCGACATTAGACCCACCTGCTACAACCTAATAAAACAAATGGATCAACAGAGACGTAAGAAATCTGTCGTAGCCGAGCTCTACTTTCAAGAAATCCATGCAATGGATTTTAACGTCTTTAACATGCTTCCAGGATGAGTTTTTCAGAGAAACCATTGGAATACTTTTGACAAGAAATTCAGTTAATCCTGATGATGGTTTCATCCTTGAAAACATGTGGACTTCGGCGATGGCAATAGTTAGCTGTCGTAGAGGGTGGTACTTTTCCCCAGTCGAACAGACTTTGTGACTAAACATCGTTTACACAGGGTGTCTGTCACGACAGCGTATATCTCTGCCGTCCTTGTGTGGATTTCTTCTGTTATGGTTATCCGTGCACACATGGGCAAGTGGCCGGCCTTATTCGTATAAAGCCGCCAGTTGGCACGCCACGCTCTGAAGATGGGTGAACGGTTTAGTGACCACATAGTAAGCAACAGACAAAGTTTAGTTACGACGGGAACCAAGCCATACGCTGTCAATACATGAAAGTTCACAGTAATTTACTAGCTGTGTGCTGAAATATGTCGTATCTGTTCTTTGATAAATATTTTCTGTTTCGTATTTTAGAAACTGACACAGGATTCGATAAAACAATGTGTCATTTGCAAGGTTAGCGCTTGTTGTTAATTGTGGAATTTATTGATTGGCATAGTTTCTTCTTAAATTATTGGAGTATTGGAGTTTGAATGTGCGTTAACGCAAAATGGAATGCCCTACTCACATAGTTTGCTTTTATTATTCGAGGCTTGTGTTCCATATTCGCCAAACCGAAAGAATTTTCTACAGTGTGATGATTTTTGTTTCGCCTGTGCCTGGATAATGTCCATTGGAGATGCCGGAAATGAGCTGGTTGTGTTATTTAAGATTTCTGCCTCCCCCAAAAGGCCTCAAATGTATCTTTTCGGCTTACATACAGTTGCCTCTCTAGTTAGTATTTCCGCGGATGTCAGTAACAGCAGACGTTCGTTTCAGAGGAGCAGGCCCTTTATTGCGACTGACAAGTACGGGTCACAAGAAGAACAAATCAGAGAACTACGTTTCCTTTTTTTGTTTTTTGTAGCACACAGTGAATAGCTCTCATTGCTGCATTAGTACTGCAGTTCAGACCTTAGTCTGTGAACGTGAGAACCTTTAACCATAACATTCGCAGTCGGAAATCTTCGATGCAAGTAACTTCCTAAACAAAGTTCCCTATGGTTTTAGTTGAGAAACTGCGAAAGAATAACAACTGTAATGCAAAACATAGAAAACCACGAATTTCACAGTAGGTGCGAACAAGGTATACGTAATAAAATATTGTCTTTTTTCAAGTTTGCGAATACTCTTTTAAAATCTTAAATTTATACATGTACAGATAGTAAAGAGCATTATTTTTGTTGTTTAACAGAAAAAAAATTTATAAAAATATACCGATGATTCTGTAGCCTCAGCAAAAAATATGTGGATAAAAGAAGATAAGACTGTATTTGCTCACGGATTCCATCGAGAAACACACTCCGTCTTCATTAACGCTACAACATTAAACGGAGGCAAATGTTACATTGCTACTCAACCATCTTAAAGCATACTACTCCACATTTTACTCAAAGGAAGTCATATTTTATAGGTTATTCATGAGTTAATTAACACTGTTAGATCTCAACTTGTGTCTTACATAGTAAATTAATTAAGAAAGTCCTGTTTTCTGCAAGTCGTAAATTTTACGAGGAATTACAATATAAGGTTAATGGTCTGTGCCATTGTGTTGCATTGCGACGCGAGAATTTCGGTGTGTATCACGACTGCAGATATGTATCTGCCAACAAACAATAATTAAAACCTCATGACCACTCCTTGCAGTAATATACCGGGTGATCAAAAAGCCAGTATAAATTGGAAAACTTAATAAACCACGGAATAATGTAGATAGAGAGGTAAAAATTGACACACATGCTTGGAATGATATGGGGTTTTATTAGAACAAAAAAAAATTGCTACATGCGTGAAAGATCTCTTGCGCGCGTCGTTTGGTGATGATCGTGTGCTCAGCCGCCACTTTCGTCATGCTTGGCCTCCCACGTCCCCAGATGTCACTCCGTGCGATTTTTTGTCTTTGGGGTTACCTGAAGTCGCAAGTGTATCGTGATGACCGACATCTCTAGGGCTGCTGAAAGACAACATTCTACGTCAATGCCTCACCATAACTCCGGACATGCTTTACAGTGGTGTTCACAACAGTATTCCTCGAATACAGCTATTGCTGAGGAACGATGGTGGACATATTGAGCATTTCCTGTAAAGAACATCATCTTTGCTTTGTCTTACTTTGTTATGCTAATTATTGCTATTCTGATCAGATGAAGCGCCATCTGTCGGACATTTTGTGAACTTTTGTATTTTGTTGGTTCTAATAAAACCCCACGTCATTCCAAGCATGTGTGTCAATTTGTACCTCTCTATCTACATCATTACGTGATTTATTCAGTTTTCAAATTTATACTGACTGTTTGATCACCCGGTATATTCTGCTGACAAATTGTTTCTGTCATCAGCAGTCTTTCAAAACGTGATTTACTGTATTGCAGACGTGTTTTGAAAGAAATTGAGGGCAATCTCAACAACGTTCTGTTAAAACTGCGTTGCAATGAATCACGAATCAATAATGTGGCACGAAACAGCAGCATGACTCGCATATCTTCTGTCTGGAAAAACCTTTGTATGTAGTCGTGCAGGCTCGCGTCCATTAACATTTGCGTGGCAACACAACGAAGTTTAATCGGAAAATTATTCAGATAACTCACTACTTCTATGTGGGTGAAACACAGAAGGCTATATCTTAAATCCAAACATAACGAAGACTGAAAAATTGTACCAAAGCTGGGATTCGAACTTCTGATCACTTCGCAGATACACTAAACACTACGCCACCCTTGTACAACTGCACAACTCTTCGATCTTGAAAATGTGAGAACGTCAGCAGATTTAATTGTATGGATATTATGTCTAGATTATCTAAGAAAAAAGCAATCTACATATTGACTATGAACTTCATTTGTTGCTTTTCATTTTTACTGCAATAATCTTGGATTTACATCACAACTAAAAATGACAGAATTTTAGACTAATATTTACATTTATTCTTTTGGTGTTTCGGAATGAGTTATACACCCCCCCCCCCCCAAAGCTTGTAAAAGTATTTGTGAAAAACTCTGTAGACTACATAGAAGTTTAGTAAGACTTTTTGACGTGTATTTCCTATGTACTTACTTTTTTTTAGTACTACCAAGGCATTTTTACTACTTCTTATATTTATTCATCTCCATCAGTATTATATCAGTCGAACTGATGTTTTTTCCTGTTACATTTAATGTAAACTACAGTGTCAATCTACGAATGTTGATATAAGAGGAATAGTTTGGGTTATTTTCCTGAATTGTAGATCATTTTTTCTGGATGGTTGCTAGATTTAATGATATGAGGAGAGATCCATTATGCATACATGCAAACTGAAGCAATGAACAGAAATCTGTACCAAGGCTGGTATTCGAACATAGGTCTCCTGCTCATTACACAGATACAGCAACCACTACTCCACTCTGGCACAGTGACTTTGCACCATTGCACGTACTACCCTAGCATACGTCCCTCTTCAATCCGAATTTCTATTCATCCCTCAGCCCACTTGTTATTTCCTCTAAGCTCGAAAAGCGTTGTAGAGGCCCTATAACTGCACTGGAATAACACCTCAGCGTCCATCGAAAAGGGGGACTTGAAAAGGTGTCTGGAGCCATATAGTATCATTTGATTAAGGAGCTCCATACCAGCTGATATCTTGAAATCTTCAAATTCTTTTTTCATTACTCATAATTTCCCCTTTCCAGTGATATATACATACATATTATTGACTTGTTTCAGCTTTATTCAATCATTTAAGCAAAACACGTTGTTGATGTGAACATATACATTTCATAGTACTCACACTAAAATTAAATGTTTTGAACCCCGCGCCTCAGAGGGCCTATTTCGTAGAAGCCAACGATATTATTGCGTTAGCTGCTCTGCATAGATGTCTCTGTAAGCTCAATATCGCCTTTTGATCTTCGTTTGTTTACTTGTTTTGGTTTTGTTCGTGGTTTTGTTTGACTAAACGCGAAAGTGTATGTTGCTCTGAGTATAATTGCAATTTCCTTCAGTATACAGTGAACTGATTATTTTTTTAGTATATGATTTAGTTCATTACGAATAAAAAAGGCATGGGTAGAAATCATTTCCAAATTAAAAAAAAAAAAAAGAAAGAACGTTGGGAAACCATATGTTCAGTCACAGCCTCAAAGTAGCAGTTCTCAGAATAAATTCGAAGACTTAAAGTAATAAAGTACATCTGAAGAACAGCGTAGTGAAAATAATGTAAATGAAATAATTAATATGGAAATATCGTGTGAAGTAGTTTTTCATAACACACTTTGTAAATAGTGTGGTGAGTGTGGTCTACAACCTGAAACTGAAAGAATGGTTGGGCAGGCTACTATATACAAGTCAAAATTTGAAAACTGTCATTTTAGTACCACGTTCTGTAATTCATCTGTTTCTCAGAAATACAATAAGCTGTTATGAAATAAATTTACGTTTTGCCTATACCCTAAGGGCAGATTGTGAAGGTGCTGCGAGTGGTGCAGTGCTGTGTGGCGTAATGAAATTTCCCCGTATTACTCTTAGATTTGCAAAATATTTTGATATTTCAGCAGACTTCGATGGATCCTGGCAAAAAGGAGGCACACAATATGTACGTATGTGGACACAGGAAAAGTTTTAGGTGAAAATAAAAATGAACATGAAGACAACTGAATTGCAAACTACAGTGGCAGCAATGGAGGCACGGATGTGGCAAGTGCTCTGAAAATTTTCCAAGAATTTCAGTGGTTGAAGAAGGTAAGATTCGGCAGTTACTTAGGAGACGGACACTCAACAACTTTCACTGAACTGGGGTGCGTGCATAGGTCATATACAAAAGCAACATCTCAAAACTGCATACAAGGGAGAGATAATGGAATATCGCAGGGGATTAGATGGTAAGAATAGACCACAGAATCTATTATTGTTGTGGTCTTCAGTCCAGAGACTGGTTTGATGCAGCTCTCCATGCTACTATATCCTGTGCAAGCTTCTTCATCTATGAGTAAGTACTGCAATCTACATCCGTCCGAATCTGTTTAGTGACTTGTCTTTGTCTTCTATTTTTACTCACCGCGCTTCTCTCCAATACTAAACTTGATGCTTCAGAACGTGTACTACCAACCGATTCCTTCTTCTACTCGAGTTGTGCCACAAATTTCTCTTTTCCCCAATTCTGTTAAGAACCTCTCATTAGTTACGTGATCTACCCATCTAATCTTCAGCATTCTTCAGTAACGCCGCATTTCGAAAACTTCTATTCTCTTCTTGTCTAAACTATTTATCGTCCATATACTCCATACAAAAACTTTCAAGAAAGACTTCCTGACACTTAAATCTATACTCAACGTTAACAAATTAATCTTCTTCTGAAACGCATTCCTTCCCGCTGTCAGTCTAAATTTTATATCTTCTCTACTTCGACCATCATCAGTTATTTTGCTCCCAAAATAGCAAACTCATCTACTACTTTAAGTGTCTCATTTCCTAATCTAATTTCCTCAGAATCACCTGATTTAATTAGACTACATTCCATTACCCTCGTTTTGCATATGTTGATGTTCATCTTATATCCTCCTTTCAAGACACTGTCCATTCCGTTGAAATGCTCTTCCAGGTCCTTTGCAATCTCTGATGGAGTTATAATGTCGTCGGCAAACCAGAAAATTTTTATTTCTTCTCCATGGATTTTAATTTCTACTCCAAATTTGTCTTTTCTTTCCATTACTTATCGCTTAACATACAGATTGAATAACATTGGAGGTAGGTTACAACTCTGTCTCACTACCTTTTCAACTACTGCTTCCCTTTCGTGCCCCTCGAGATTTGTCACATTTAAGACTATTAAAGAAATCTCTTCATGGCCACTGCCAGAATCCTAAATACTCTGTCAAAAGCATATTCTGTGCCAGAATTCGCAAGACAATATTTATTTAAATTGGTACACTACATTTCGGGTGGCTTTGATGCAATTGCAAAGTTGAACGAAGGAAATATTGCAAGGTGTGAAGTTCTGAAAGACTGCTACAAACACTTGGTCGTTTCACGGGGAAAAAATTTTAATTTAGAGAGAGAAAGAGTCAGGCATCAGAGAGAGAAGGGGAGCTATTAGAGACCTTGGAACTCAGACGATCAGTAAAAAAGGTAACGCAAGAACAGATGGCAGAGGATGCAGACAACACATCTTACGGAGCTGGAATGTACTGACAACTTTAATGGCTGTGTTCCACAAGCTATATTTTTATAGAATAAAGCTTCTACCTGCCACAATTTGTTCAAAATAGTGAGATGCACTGATGTGAGTGTTGTGCACATTTTAACACAGGGGTTTTCCTATTTTGTAAATCTCAAACAAGTTAGAGCCTTACATACAGAGAAAAAAGTAGACAGTTTCTTATTTGAATGTCCACTTTTTACAAAAATAATTATTGTGCTAAAACCAATATGTTTAGAAATCGTTCTGTTAAAGTGGTTAGAAAAGTGTAACATACAAACTCCATTTTAAAAAAAAATTTCCCAACGGTTTCTGATAAAATGTACCTTTTATAAGAATAAACTTCACACGCTTCTTCCACATGGAAGACGTAATAATCGATCTCTGTTAAATTTCCTGATGTAGTAGATTTTGCACGAAGACTGTGAGTGGCATTACGTCTATCTTCTTCGCAGAGTTGGAACTTATCTGTCTTTCTCTCAATCCCTTTCTGAAGAAGCGGCCATTGTACAACATTCTCTCCTCCCCTCGCACCGCCTTTTTCTCCAACACTCCACCATTTGCCGTGTATCGGCCTATGTGTGCCATGCTGATCCTGTATCACCTCCTTCAATCATGTTACTAACGTGTTACGTTATGTAGCAGCAACTCAGAGTGTGGAGGGTATAAGACACCCATATCTAGTTTTCTATTACTGTATTCTGTACGTAAAGTTTAAAATGTATGTCATGAGAAACAGTCCGCTAGCGATATTTACCTTACTGTAATAATGTCGCTTTTAAAGAAGGGAACGCACAGCCTTCACTTTTTTCTGCGAACGTCGAGGGGAAGCCTTGCTGTTTCGCGCTCTCTCTGTTGTTGCAGCTACCATCGTGTAAGCGTCAATAGATTAGTCTCTCATTAACTAATAACATACTGAATTCATTTTACGGTTATCTGGTCTATTCATTTCAAAGCCAGGCCATATCATTCTATATTAATGCTATATAATTTTCATGTTTTCGTTTACTGATATTACGTGATGCTGATCGCATGATCATTCTTCATGGAGCGAAGCTTTTCCAGAAAATTAAGTGGTTGACTCCTGAAGAGGCGAAAGTAATTAAAATCTTTATTCTCTACTTTCTTCATCTTCCCAGGTAGCAGTCAACTCGCAAGGTGAAACGGCTGGAGGCTGTGAAGGCGGGAGGGACTTGACCTATGCAGCGTAGCCACGGCGCAGACGGCTTACTAACATATACGTATTAACTAGCGATCCACCAGAGCTTCGCATGGATAGCAACAGGTATCTACGGAGTAATGACTAGAGGTGTGATTAACTATCAGAAAAAAATACATTAAACGATTTAAGCAGCAGACGTCACTTTCCAACGTAGTGATGCCGCTAAAGACGTGAACATGCCAGGCCTCAGCCCGCGAACAATACGAGCCGTATTATCAGAGGCTCCGCGTGTTCGCAACCGCTCATTGGTCAACGGAGCCATCGCGCCCGTCCGCCACTAGTATCCAGATCAGTTGAGTAGTTCCTGAGAGCAGCGTTCACATATATACACAGAAAACATAGCAGAGGACCGTAATTCATCATAGTTCGGCCAGTTTGCACTAAATATTTACAAATAAAATACATGAACCTGCCTCGCGAATTGATGTATCTATCGGTGGAAACATGACCAGAATCCCTAGAATAGTTCATGAGACTGAAGTGAGCTGCGCACGGCTCGTGTTCATGCCGTTTATTGTTTGTCATCTTCTATTACGGTAGTGCCGTCTCGTCTTCTTATTCCATTTCCTGGCGTCACTAATTTCCTGGCCCACTTTCCCGTGAGTGGCAGATGCAGCAGTGCGTATCGATAAGCGCGTTGCCTTACCATCTCTGGAGCGACCGATAGCATTTTCGGGTTGTCGGCTGTTTGGGGTTCTGTCTGGAGTGTGAGTTCAGTTGGAGAAGGACCAGCAGGGCGGTCGCGACAAAGCCCCAGTACAGTCTGGTACGGAGCCCCAGGGAGGTCCGTACAGTTAGTACCAGAGGGGATGACCGTTGGTTGGTCGTCTCATCGACGACGTGTATTTGGGTCAGTTCCTTACTGTGCAGAGATGTCGGTTATGTTCCCTCTGTATGGTTGTGTCCGAGCTAGTGTCTCCGGGACGTCATCCGTCCGAAGGAAGCCAGTACTGAGACGCACCAGCAGTGCAGTCTCGACGGAGCAGCAATCGCGCACGGACCAGCAACATTAGAAAATTGCACCGAAATACAGGAAGATCTGCAGCGGATAGGCACTTGGTGCAGGGAGTGGCAACTGACCCTTAACATAGACAAATGTAATGTATTGCGAATACATAGAAAGAAGGATCCCTTATTGTATGATTATATGATAGCGGAACAAACACTGGTAGCAGTTACTTCTGTAAAATATCTGGGAGTATGCGTACGGAAAGATTTGAAGTGGAATGATCATATAAAATTAATTGTTGGTAAGGCGGGTGCCAGGTTGAGATTCATTGGGAGAGTCCGCAGAAAATGTAGTCCATCAACAAAGGAGGTGGCTTACAAAACACTCGTTCGGCCTATACTTGAGTATTGCTCATCAGTGTGTGATCCGTAGCAGGTCGGGTTGACAGAGGAGATAGAGAAGATCCAAAGAAGAGCGGAGCGTTTCGTCACAGGGTTATTTGGTAAGCGTGATAGCGTTACGGAGATGTTTAATAAGCTCAAGTGGCAGACTCTGCAAGAGAGGCGCTCTGCATCGCGGTGTAGCTTGCTGTCCAGGTTTCGAGAGGGTGCGTTTCTGGATGAGGTATCGAATATATTGCTTCCCCCTACTTATACCTCCCGAAGACATCACGAATGTAAAGTTAGAGAGATTCGAGCGCGCACGGAGGCTTTCCGGCAGTCGTTCTTCCCGCGAACCATACGCGACTGGAACAGGAAAGGGAGGTAATGACAATGGCACGTAAAGTGCCCTCTGCCACACACCGTTGGGTGGCTTGCGGGGTATAAATGTAGATGTAGACGTAGTGGAGTCGGTCGAGGACGCAGCAGCAGTGCAGTCGGGGACGGAGCCCCACTGAGGTCCGCACAGCCAGTACCAGCGGGGACGACCGTTGGTTGCTCGTTCGGTCGGCCGTCTCATCAACGACGTGTATTTGTGTCGTATTGAAATCTTGTAGTCGTTTTGCTGGTTGCATGGAGCGGAACTGATTTGGTTGATTGATCGGTCGGCTGTCTCTCTGTTGAGTTGCCTTCCGATTAAGAGATTATTGGTCAGGCTACCTGTCTCGCCTAAACGGACGTTAGTGTTACAATTCCAGGCCGACCTTTGGAACTTCTGAGCGCCGTTCCGTGTGTGTTACATAGTAACTAGGAACGCCTAGTTTTCGAGCCGCTTACGTGTGGTCCTGATTTCTGGCCGGCGTAGCGTCCACGTTCGCCTCAATGGTGTTAATTTTGACTGACATAATCTTATGATTATGCGTCTTTAATGTTAATTTTTAATCTGTGACATGGCCAGAGTTTGGCTCACAAAATAATTTAATTTTTGTTCTGAAGAAGATTCCATTACTGGAATCGAAACCTAGGTAAACGAATAAAATTACCTTGCAACTGAAGGCTGAAAAAAATTGTTTAATTGTTGTACATTTCACAGTTGCTGACACGCTGCAATATGTTAAAGATTTGTACATAGTAACTTCCCTGTTCGAGTTTTAGCTATTTGGTTGATGTGTTGCCTTCAGCCGAGTTTCAATTTCTCTTCAGTTAATGTTCTTGCCTTGGCCTTAAGGCATGAGATTGTTGTTCTTATAGGGGCCTTCAGCCGAATTTGCTTCAATTGTTATAAGATAAGAGTTTCTGCCGTTGGATTGCTACACTTCTTATTGCTTAATATGTGGCCTCCAACCGAGTTCATTTAAAATTAAAGTGCTGAGGCCTTCAGCCGATTAGATTAAATGTTTAGAAAATATTCTTGGGTGAAACCTCCAGAAGAACCTCGTATTTCAATTTTTGCTTAGGCCTTGTGTCTTCCATTTTAAATGTGGCCTTCATCCGTTCTAAGGTGAATCAAGGAGTCGCTTAAGGCTTTGAGTGTTTTGCATTCCTGTTGTAATGTTGTAATATTGTGTGTTGATAGTAAAGTTTGTATGTTGAGTGCAACTGACAGGAACTCATTTTGGCCCCTTTCCACAACCTAACCCGCCCTGGCCTGCTAGCCCAGGCATTTCATGAGCATCATATTCAGGCAGAAAAAGGCGACGGAGAACTTCACTTCATAGTAAATATAGAACGAGAAAGTATGGATGTAGTTCAGTGTCAGAACATATGTCATTTTGGTGTCTTGCATCTCTGAAGTCAGTCCCAAACGGGAAAAGCCGACCTGTAGTTTAACGTGGAATCCGAAACACGGTTCGTTTCCGTACAATCGCCAAATAATTCAGAGGTGATTGCTAGGTTAAGAAACCGAGACAAAAATCTGTACACTGACTCGGATTCGTTCCCACAAACTTTCGATTACCAAGCCCGCAATTTACCTATACACCACCAAAAATCGACTTTGTTATTGCTGTACAATAATTAGACTTACGGTTTAACATGGAATTCGAACTAAGAGCCTCTTCTGGCGAATGTTCGCAATGTCGAGAGACGAATGCTAGGTTGAAAGACAGTAAAAAGTCCGTGCTCCACCAGCATTCGATCCACTACCTTTCGGTTATCAGATAGGCGCTAGACCAGTGGTTGTCAACCTGATCCGTACCGCGCACTAGTGAGCGTTCCAGCTTTCGTGATGGGCGGTAGGCGGTAGGAGTTTTAAAACATTTTAATTACGTTTTCTCGACATTTTGAGATACAGAATGTGGTAACTAATTATTGTTACACCGACGTGTTGAAACATTATGACAACCTGTTCGTCAGTGTGTTATACCTCTTTTTGAACACAGTAGCACATATATTCTGCTTGGTAGGGATTCTTCAAGATGTTGCCAGGATTCCAGAAGTATGCGGAACCAGGTGTCTACGCACAAGTCAAGCGATTCCCGCAAACTACGGGCAAGCAGCTGGCTCCCGATATGTGTTCCAATGAGTGCAGGGCAGGCACATTTGCTGGCCAAAATAACAGTGTGAATTCATTATAATGCCCCTGAAACCACTGTAGCACGATTCTGATCTTCCAACACGGACAGTTATCCTGCTGGAAGATGTTATCGCGGCAAGAGAGACTTCAAGCATGAAGCGAAGCAATTGGTTGGCAGTAATGTTCACGTGTTTCACTGCTGTTAAGATGTCTTCGATTACCACCACAGATTCTGTGGAAGCTCAGCTCAGTGTACCCTATAACACAGGGCTTCACAACATACGTGCTCGCGGAGCAAGCTGTGGGCAGCAAGGAGCGAGCACGGAGCAGCGCGAGCACGCTACCCCCACTACCGGACCAGAGCGGAGAGTGGAGAGAGTCACGTGGGGCACACAACAGCTGCCGCCAGTCAATGTAAATCCGCGGCCACCTGCAGGGATATCACTCACGAATTATTACTGCGACAAATGAGACAAATAAAGGAGAATGTACACGTGCCACATAATTTTATTAGCTTAGTGTATACCTCTGCATTCGTATTAATTTGTGAACTTTTACACAATAAAAGGTGTCACTGAAGTGTGGGATTCTCGGTTATCTTGTACTTTTTGCCCTTTACAATTGCGTCTGCGTTCGGAGTAATTATTATTGTGCATTGTAGGCGCAGCGTGCAGTTTAAATTTCGATCAGGCAAAGCGTTTCTCAGGCGCATCTTGTTACATTTCATTGCAGAGAACAGTTGTTCACAAACATACGTGAAACCAAACATTGATATTATTGTAGCTGCCAGTTTGTGCAAATGAGGAAATCTATCCTGAGGGAAGTGTCTGTACAATTCCAAATTTTTTTCTTGTTCTGAAATTTGTCTCTGTATTTTCTGTCACACTTCAGCTCAATAATTTCTAGTTCCAGCTCAGGACGAATCTCTTCAGTATTCGCTGAATATGGAGAGGAGAACAGATCAAAATCACTGTCTAGTACTGTCGGATCTTGAAAGCATTGATCAAATTCTTCCTTAAGGGCAAACTAAACTATTTTAATAACGTTCACAGTCTTTGTGAACATCTTGCATGGATGATAATTTAGAAAAAAGAGCTAGATTTCCCGTTTCCAGCTGACTCACCCAAAGTGTCAATTTCATTTTAAAAGCTTGTATTCGATCTATGAAATGAGTAATTAGCAGATCTTTACGTTGTAGTAAAATGTTCAAAGCATTCAGATGGCTAGTTAAATCTGCTAAGAACGCGAGATCACATTCAAACGTGCGCGCGCATTTCCCCTCCCTCCCTACTCCGCGACCTTGCACCTGCTCGCGAGCACGTGCCTGAGCAGACGCGAGTACTCGCGCTCAAAACAGGCCAGTTGTTAAGCCCTGCTATAACATAATTCTGTCCTCACCGGCCGGCATCTGCGGGCAGTGAATGTTTCGTGCAGCCATTCGCCTGGATGACGGCGACCTGCTGTAACAATAAATACGATTCATTCGAGATGCGACACGTTTCTACTGATCTCCGGTGACAACTCTGTGATGCTGTCCCCACTGCAATGATAACTGAAGATGTCGTTGGGTCAGCACAGGAATACGTAGGACTCATGTGATGTGGAGCTCCATTTTCAACAATGGCCTTTGAACACTGTGTTCCGAAATACTTGGGTCTGTACTCTGTCACCAGATCTGGCACGCATCGCTGCCCATACTGGATTACACAGCAGGGGATCGACCTCTATGTTTTGCGATGAGACGTGGTCATCCAATACCATGTGGCCTTCTCGCTGTTTCACCATCATTCAACCACTTTCCACAGGTGCTCATGACAGAAGTACGTCAACAGGCGACCAGGTTCACTGTGTCAGATTCTCGTTTCCAGCCGCAGCGCCACAACAATATGCCGTTTGTCAGAACCACTTATGTCAGTGGTTTTCCGTATTTGCAACACTTATCTTAACTATAATGATTACCCATTTGCCTCTCTTCCACTTGGACATAATGTTTTGGCTGATGACTTTATATGCGTTAATTTGCGTAACTGTTGTACAAATTTTTAAATTTACTTCCCTGCTTTATAAATCACCATTACTGTGGAACCGTTGGCCAGTTAGCAAATTTTACTACTAACAGAGGCGCAGAAGTGGACAGTAAGTGTAAAAGGTTGAATATCCTGCGCTAGACCATCAGGCCCGATTTGGATTCTCTTCAACCTTCAATGCTGTTGCGAGGACTGTACCCTAGATGGTAATACCATGGTTTTACAGAGGCGGAGGTTTTTATTTTATCATGGTTCAGCCAGTATCCACGAGATATTTATAAATTACACACACGAATCTTCCTCATTAGCCAATCTCTCTGATAGTCAAAACTGGAACAAAATATTTACAGCAGTTCCTGAGATTAGCCTGTAAGTACAAATAGAAGCGGGTAGGCAACTTTAATTTATATGCATAGAGAAGACAGCAGATAAATACCCTCGTATCTCACGTTAGTCATGGAGATTTGTGGTGATGAATAAAAATAGGCGCATCACTACTGAGTGACATCAAAATGATATTAATGTCTTAAACAGGCCTCTTTCAATTTAGCTACTTATTAATGACTTGTATACCTTTCAAACATCACATAAATCTTTCTTCAACAAGTATTAAGTGGGTAGCTTTCAATCCTTGACGATATAATACTAATAAGTCTTTGTGTACCTCGTGAAAATTGATATCTTGACGTGTGACATATTTCATACCCCCTGACTCAGTTATGTAAAAAGTGTCAGGTCTAGAATCTGGACTCCCCACACCCTCTTCCTTTAGATGAACCCTATTGTCATCCGTGTCTGGTATGTTATTGCTTGGTGACTAGACAAGGTTCCTCTTAACTGGAAAAATCAGTCACTAGCATTACATTATGGATTACGGCATACAGTCATGTCATTGTAGTAATTGTCACTAGATTTGCTTGTCTGGTCATTGGAATAGCTTACGTTTTAGGTAAATAAAATATTGTGTGTGCGCAGTTCGGGGCCGCGCCGCACATTTTTCGTGAATACTTCGGGGTAAGATCATAACAAATGTTCCGTATTAATACGTAATTTAACTACGAATCTCTTTAACAAAATGGTTCAAATGGCTCTGAGCACTATGGGACTTAACATCTATGGTCATCAGTCCCCTAGAACTTAGAACTACTTAAACCTAACTAACCTAAGGACAGCACACAACACCCAGCCATCACGAGGCAGAGAAAATCCCTGACCCCGCCGGGAATCGAACCCGGGAACCCGGGCGTGGGAAGCGAGAACGCTACCGCACGACCACGAGATGCGGGCAATCTCTTTAACACAATAATTGTACAGTGTACTACAACGTTTACAGAACAGATAAATCACAAGTTTATGATACTTCGTAAGAGTATGTCGTGCCTGAAGTAACACATGTACACCTCACACTGAAATTCAATACAAGTGTCTAGTGTCTAGAATGTTGCCACTTAGTGCCGTTTTTTCATTTCCTTTTCGACGCTTCGCTATCTCTCGCTCGACACTGGACCTTTTAGGCTTTTTGGATTCCTTTCAACGCAAGCCTTCGTCTGAGATGCGTTTCCTATGATTCCGAACATATTTACGAGTCACATGAGACGACATCATTCTGTAATTTTCAGCTTAGTACTGGTTTTCACTTATATTCCGGAGAATATTTTTATTGTCACAATTTTGGTCCTGGTAACGCTCCGCAAGCTCTTCACAGTCACACCTAAATAAAAGCCGTAGCTAAAAAAGTACATCGATCTATGACTATACACAAAACTGACTCGTAACGATCACGCAAAAGCGCCTCCACTGATAAGATTACTCCACATGGAAAAAGTACAGCGCGACAAACACGAATAGACATGATCTACCGGCTGTGGGCTCAACAGTTCATTACACATTATGATTCAAATCTGGCGGTTTTTTTACATCGACAAGTGAACAGACGTGTTTAGGCCAAAAATTTTTCTCATCGTGTATTTCGGCAGGTTCGTGTTCAGCTGCAGTGTCACTGAATACGTGGATGTCTGTTAGAGCTCAGCATCGACCGCGTCTGGAACGGTAATACGGCTACGCTGCACCGGTAATTTGCGAATTCATGATTTAACAGCTAGGGATTTCTTGTGGTTGGGTACAGTAGATCGGACAAACGAGGGCATGCTGAGGCTTGGATCGCGTGAAAGACTGAATGCACTGCCGTCAAGATTATCGCCGTGTCATACAGGGTACTCATATATATGTACAGTCTGGATGAATAACAGCAATGCTCCAGGTGGCCAGCGGTTGAACTATAAATGAGTAAATAATCAACTTTTCGAAGGATTTTGGATTTCGGATCTCCATCTTCTATATTAATGAAAATGTAAATGTTCTTTTGTTCAAAGTGCTATATCTCTGAAAGTTCTACGTCGATTACTCTGAAAATATGACTCAAAATTACATTCTAATACTAGCGTGTTTTTATATAATTACCCAGCGCTACAAATAATACATAAATATATATGTAATAATTGTAGGGATAATCAAGATCAAACACTGAAGTGACAAAACTGGTTGGATGCGTCCTAATACTGCGTCGGAACTCTTTTCGCGAAGCGTAATGCAGCAACTCGACGTTCCATGGACTCAACAAGTGACTGGAAGTCCCTTGCAGAAATATTGAGCAATGCTGCCTTTACAGCCGTTCGTAATGGCAAATATGTTGCCAGTGCAGGATTTTGTGCACGAACTGACCTCTTGATTATATCCCATAAATGTTCGATGGAATTCATGTCGGGCAATCTTGGCTGCCAAATGATTCGTTAGAACTGTCGAGAATATTCTTCAAGACATTCGTGAACAATTGTGCCCAGTGGCATGACACACTGTCACTCATAAAAATTCCATCGTTGTTTGGGAAGTTGAACTCTATGAACGACAACGAAAGATCCCCAAGTAGCCGAACATAACCATTTTTAATCAGTGATCGATTCATTTGGAGCAGAGGACCCAGTCCATCCCATGTAAACACACCTCACACCATTATGGAGCCACCACCAGCTTGCACAGTGCCTTGTTGACATCTTGGGTGCACGGATTCGTGGGTCTGCGCCACTCTCAAACCCTACCATCAGCTATTAACAATTGAAGTCGGGCCTCTTCTGACCAGGTCGTGGTTTTCGCAATAGCCGCACAGTGCTAACGGACACGTCCGTCGTACATCCTACATTGATTCCTGCGGTTATTTCGTGCAGTGTTGCTTGTCTGTTAGCACTGACAACTCTATGCAACGATCCCGCTGCTCACACTCCTTAACTGAAGGCCGACGACCACTGCATTGTGGTGGAATGGAACACCTGAAATTTGGTATTCTCAGCACACTCTTGACTCTGTGAATCTCGGAGTATAGAATTCCCTAACGATGTCCGAAATGAAATGTTCCATGCGTCTAAATCCAACTGCCATTCCGCGTTCAGTTTCTGTTAATTCCCTTCCCATGAATCACCTGAGCACAAATGACAGATCCTCCAGTGGATTGCTCTTCTATATCTCGTGTACGCGATACTACCGCTATTTGTGTATGTTTATACATCGCTATCCCATGACTGTGGTCACTTTACTGTAAGTCTCCGAAAGTCCTTCGCTGATTCCTTTGAAATTTTGAAACAACAGTGCATTCAAATACACGCATATTTTATACAACTATTTTTAATGTATGTAAATATTTATATAGTGAAACTTTGTTAGCAGACGGAAAAAATAGTATATATGGCTTATAATTAGAATACCAGTATAAATGTGAATATGGAATAACAACAAACAAGACTCAAAGGGTGATGGGAGAAGGCAGATGGACAGAGGGGTGGGGTGAAGTAGAGATAGAAAGGGGAAAGAAGGAGATATGCAGAGAGATGAGCAGGGGAAGATGGAGAGTGAGATAAGATGGATAGACAGAAGTGGGAGAGATTGAGAGAGAGAGAGGGCAGCAGGAGACATAGAAAGAGGAAGGAGCCGAAGATGGCCGGAGAGACTTGGAGAGAGCGGGGCAGGAGGAGGTGGAGATGGATGGGAGAGGAGCAGATGGAAAAAGAGAGGAGAGAGGAGGTGGTAGATAGAGAGACGTATATCCAATTCCCATAATCATTAGAAACGGTGGTTTCTCTATTCTCTCTTCTCCATTTCATCAGATTGAGACACAGCATAGCGTGGCCGGGAACAGTGAGTAAATAATAAATCAGCTTTATCGGCTATATCTTTGCCTCATACTTTGTGAATAATGCTGTGCTTCAGCCTCGTCGGGTTGACTATGGAATTTGAGTAGTTGTAGATATGAGTGTAGCCCATGGCGTATTAAGCCACAGGACACGTAGATCCACATAAGAGTAGCAGGTCTTCATCAGTTCATACTGCGATGTCACTTGACGGCGTAGCTAAGTTGGTGTAGTATGATATTATATTCGTAATGAAACTTATCTGGTAAATATTTGTTAAAATTGATGTTGAATGGTTTGCTTGCATTCGTGTGTCGTGTTGTCGTGACCTGTTTCACACCACTGAAAATAGTGCACCACTGTAAACTAAAAGTTTTTGAAAACTGTGGAGTATATGTGAGAAGGTCTCTCTTCAGTTTATTACAGTCAGACCATCAGCAGCAGCTCATTATGTTCACAGTAACTGTCGCACCACGGTAGGGTCACGTGTTTTACTTCACTGCCGCCACCTGTCATCCACGCCGCACGGGTATAAATTTAGTGCCGCCATCTAATGCTGACATTTATTGCCGACGATATATTTTATCAAGCCCGACTCCTCGAGAAAAACGACACCCCTGTGCTTGTAGCCGCCTTAAGGGAGTGTCGACGTAACAGCTAAGCATTTAGGTCTTGGCAGCTTTGGTTTCACATATGTAAATAATTGAAAGTTGCTGTATCTACTACATTTCAGTGAGCCTTTGCTTTTAACGATATTTGCAATTTCTGTTAACTGTTGGCGCGCTATCTATATTCTTATAAGGCATATGAACCTTGAAACATTTCAGAAACGGTGCACAGTCAGCGACGAATGTTAACAGACTACTGGAAACTTATGAATATCAGAACAGAAAATCGGTTTCTATTTGTCTCTTTATAATCCAGGCGCTGGAGTGAAACAATCTATTTGGCGACCATGCAAATAGCACGTTACGTTAACAATCAGAAAATAGGAGTGATGCCATCTGGACAATAAATCTTTACCACTGACCCTGATACTGACGTTAAGTAGAAATGGCGTCGCGCATCGGTGCTGCTACAGCTACCTGGCCGCGCACCGTGTGTTTCGGGCTCAATACAATCTCACATGTCATACACTAATCCCGTCGACACATCCTATCAAAGCGTGGGTGCAGAACTTAGAGGGTGAAACGGTGCGAGAGAGGGGCGGAAGTGCAAAACGCGTTTGCACACCAAGGAAAGTTTCAAGAGTGAAAGAAATCGCAGGCGTTCTGTAGGCAAGCATATGCTGTAATCTGACATAGCGGATCGCACTACACGGCGAATATTGCACAGGGAACTGTAATAGCACCCATACAGAATTCAGATAGTCCAGTAACCGAAAGCGGCGGACCTCCCAAAGGGATTACGCTTTTGCAGGGAACTACTGGAACTCACGAGCGACAACCCACGCCTGTGTGACAATCTGTGAGTGATGACGCCAATTTTAATGTGTTAAGCTTTGTTAACAAGCAAAAATTTAGATACTAGTCTCGTAAAGACGTTAAATACTTCATCAAGCGCCACCTCACAGTCAGAACCTAGAAGTGGGGTGTGGCGTATCATAGCTTGGAATAATGCGGCCTTACTATTTTGAATACGATCTACATCTGCATGGATACTCTGCAAATCACATTTAAGTACCTGGCAGAGGGTTCATCGAACCACCTTCACAATTTTCTATTATTCTAATTTCGTATAGCGCGCAGAAAGAAAGGACACCTATATATTTCCGTACGAGCTCTGATTTCCCTTATTTTATCGTTGTGATCGTTTCTCCCTATGTAGGTCGGTGTCAATAACATATTTTGGCATTCGGAAGAGAAAGTTGGTGATTGGAATTTCGTGAGAAGATTCCATCGCAACGAAAAACGCCTTTCTTTTAATGATGTCCAGCTCAAATCCTGTATCATTTCAGTGACACTCTCTCCCATCTTTCATGATAACACAAAACGTACTGCCCTTTTCTGAACTTTTTCGTTGTACTCCGTCAGTCCTATCTGGTAAGGATCCCACACCGCGCAGCAGTATTCCAAAAGAGCACGGACAAGCGTAGTGTAGGCAGCCTCCTTAGTAGGTCTGTTACATTTTCTAAGTGTTTTGCCAATGAAACGTAGTCTTTGGTTAGCCTTCCCCACAACATTTACTATGTGTTCCTTCCAATTTAAGTTGTTTGTAATTGTAATACTTAGGTATTTAGTTGAATTTAAGGTCTTCGTATTAGACTGATTTATCGTGTAACCGACGTTTAACGAATAACTTTTAGCACTCATGTGGATGACCTCACATTTTTCGTTATTTAGGGTCAACTGCCACTTTTCGCACCATTCAGATGTCTTTTCTAAATCGTTTTGTAATTTGTTTTGATCTTCTGATGACTTTATTAATCGATAAACGACAGCGTCATCTGCAAACACTAAGACGGCTGCTCAGATTGTCTCCCAAAACGTTTATATGGTAGATAATGAACAGCAAAGGACCTATAAAACTACCTTGGGGAACGCCAGAAATCACTTCTGTTTTACTCGATGTCTTTCCGTCAGTTACTACTAATTGTGACCTCTCTGACAGGAAATCACAAATCCAGTAATATAACTGAGACGATATTCCATAAGCACGCAATTTCACTACAAGCCGCTTGTGTGGTACCGTGTCAATAGCCTTCCAGGAGTCTAGAAATATGGAATCGATCTGAAATTCCTTCTCAATAGCACTCAACACTTCATGCGAAAGAAGAGCCAGTCGTATTTCACAAGAACGGTGTTTTCTAAAGCCATGTTGACTGTGTGTCAATAGACCGTTTTCTTCGAGGTAATTCACAATGTTCGAACACAAAATATGTTCCAAAATCCTGCTGCATATCGACGTTAACGATATGGGTCTATAATTAAGTTGATTACTCCTACTACCTTTCTTGAATATTGGTGTGACCTGTCAACATTCCAATTTTTGGGTACTGATATTTCGTCCAGTGAACGGACTATGAAGCTGATGTATCAGCATACTCTGAAAAGAACCTAATTGGTATACAATCTGGACCAGAAGACTTGCTTTTATTAAGTGAATTAAGTTGCTCCACTACTCTGAAGATATTTACTTCTACGTTACTCATGTTGGCAGCTGTTCTTAATTCGAATTCTGGAATATTTACTTCGTCTTCTTTTGTGAAGGCATTTCGGAAGGCTGTGTTTAGTGACTCTGCTTTGGTAGCACTGTCTTCGTTAGACTCTATATCGCTATCGCGCAGAGAAAGCATTGCTTGTTTCTTGCCGCTAACATACTTCACATACGTACAAAATCTCTTTGGATTTTCTCCCAGGTTTTTAGACAAAAATTCGTTTTGAAAACGGTTATAAGCATCTCGCATTGAAGTCCGCGCTAAATTTCGAGCTTCTGTAAAAGATCGCCAATCTTGAGTATTTTGCGTCTGTTTAAATTTGGCATGTTTGTTTCGTTGTTTCTGCAACAGTACTCTGACCCGTTTTGTGTACCAAGGTGGATCAGCTCCGTCGTTTGTTAATTTATTTGGTAAAAATCTCTCAATTGCTGCAGATACTATTTCTTGGAATTCAAGCCACATGTGGTCTGCACTTATATTATTAATCTGGAAGAAGTGGAGATTGTTTCTCAGGAAGGTGTCAAGTGAATTTTTTTTATCTGCTATTTTGAATAGGTATATTTTTCGTTTATTTTTGGAGGATTTGGGGTTTACAATATTCAGTCTCGCTATGACAGCCCTGTGTTCACAAATCCCCGTATCGATTTTGATGCTCGTTATTAACTCAGGATTATTTGTTGCTAAGAGATCAAGTGTGATTTCTCAACCGTTTCCTATTCGCGTGGGCTCATGAACTAACTGCTTGAAATAATTTTCAGAGAACGCGTTTAGCACAATTTCTGATGATGTTTTATGCGTACATGTATTTTCGCCCACATATCAAGGGTAAATCATATGAGTCAGGTACGTGTTTGAAATTACACTCAAGTTTTCTTTGAACCTTTCAGCAACTGTATCATCGCGACAACGCTGTTACTATGAGTACATAACGTTATGTTCACATGTTGAAGCATTTCTCAGTGCGACAGCTTGCTGATCTTCCTATAACTGCAAACACATTCTTCCAACAAGACGCACCTAATGCCATACCTTGCGGCATTCCATTACAACATCCTCTCTGGTGATCCCATCTCCGTGATCGGGGACATTTCCTGACTTCCAAGATCCCCCTTAGCATGTGATTCCTTCCTTTGGGGTCATTTGAAATCTCAGATCTTCCTATGTCCCACCATGCACTACCAGGAACTTAAGGATGAAATACAGAGGGAGTTAATCGAATTCTAGTGTCAGTCGTGCAAGATGTGATATCTAACTTCCGTAAAATACTTAAAAGTATATGAAGGAAAACGGCGGCCATCTCCGTGATCTCATTTTCAAGTGATGGGCATTGTAAATTGTAAGCATTGTAAATTTATGTTTTATTTCTTTTATATCGCTGTGAATAAATTTTTATCGCTGGTGGAGGTCTCAAAACGGCCTGTTTGACCGCCCACCCGTTATTAGTAGTTACAAAAATGAGTTAACTGTCTAGGAACTTCTGAAATAGGTGAGCCGAGCGGTCTGAGGCTCTGCTGTCATGGGCTGTGTAGCTGGTCCCGGCGGAGGTTCGAGTCTTCCCTCGTGCATGGGTGCGTGTGTTTGTCCTTAGGATAATTTAGGTTAAGTAATGTGTAAGCTTAGGGACTGATGACCTTAGCAGTTAAGTCCCATAAGATTTCACACAGATTTGAATATTTTTTTGAAATACGTGAAACCAATTACGTTCATTGAATTACAGTCAAACGTTCCCTCTGCAATTACGAATTTTGCATCTACAGAAATTGGTTTAAAGACTGAAAATAAATTCTAACAATCGCTAATCAGAAAAAAACATACGATTGCTGAGTTAAGGTTTTCAAACAGATTGCAAGATTGACTGTAGCCAACAAATTTAAATGTTAAGTATCGCTATCACGAAGTAACTTACCTTAACGAATCAACAACTTAAAGGCAGTACGCTACTCAAATCTGAAAACAATATACGCTGAAAGTCCTCACATTACCCCATATCCCACATGCGGAATGAAATGAAGCAATTTTAATAAATCTGGAATATTTTGTGAACTCACAATAGCCAAATACATTCCTGCATTACCAGAAAAATACGACACTCATTTTTGCACGACTTTGAAACATGCTCAGGCTGCTTTGTGAGGATGATGAGCTATATTTATTATGTTGTTACCTCATAAATTAAAACGTAGCAACTTTAATATTGGTTGCAAAGAATTTATTGCCTCTTATCTAAATTACAATACAATAGTATCAGCAATAGCAGCACACAACCATCAACATGAATTGCACGTCTTTTTCATTAAGAATAATGATGAAATGGGCCACGCCCTTGAGGAGAAAATTTATTTGTTTGGTAGTCTGTTTGTGTCTTCATGCACATTTCACATTCAACTGGTCAATGGATTTCGCTGGAGATGTTTTTCGTCTTCTTGTGTTACTGTGGGCTTGCAGCGTGGCTATTTGGCATCAATGCTATTTTTTTTAATATGGAGAAGAACAGAAGGGAATACTGAGATGTATTAGATCCTGAGCAGTTAGATTTATGGACGTTAGAGGTACGTGAAAGAATAACTGGAGGTCGACATAGGGGATTCAGTATTTCAGTCAGAGTTTCACAGAGCTTTGGAAAACTTGCAACTAAATAAGGCAGAAGTAATGTTCATTTCTAAAATAATTGGAAACGGCAACCAAGCGACTGTTAAAGATGATATGTACGATCTATGGGATTGGTGACACACCATGAGATTTTCGGAAAGACAGCAGTCACACTATTCGGAAGATAGGTGGAACAGGTAAGTGCGAGAGTTATCGCACATTCCTTTTAGAGCCAAATTTATGACAAGAATAATATAGAGAAAAATGTAAAAGAAAATCGATGACCTCTTAGGTGACGTTCAGTTAGCAGAGGTAAAGGCACCAGAGAGACAGGTCTGACGTAAGCTAAATAATGCAAACAAGGTTTAAGAAAAATCAAGGCGCTTTCTTAGTATTTGTCGACATACAGAAACGTTCGACAATGAAAATGGCGCAAGATGCTGCAAATTCTCAGACAAATATGTGTAAGCTATGGGGAAAGGCGGATACTGCACACTGCGTATAAGAACCCAGAAGCACTAATGAGAATGAGGACCAAGAACTACATGCTCGTATTAAAAATGGTATAAAGCAGGGAACAATACATTATCCCCTATGGCTCTATCCACACCGATCCGACAGTTTTCTGCCTCCGGTAATTTCTGCAGTGTAATGTGCTGATGACTGAATTTGTCTCATTTTGTGCATGGTACACAGTTCTGTACATGGTTCAAATGGCTCTTAACACTAGGGGACTTAACATCTGAGGTCATCAGTCCCCTATAACTTAGAACTGCTTAAGCCTAACTAACCTAAGGACATCACACACATCCATGCCCGAGGCAGGATTCGAACCTGCGACCGTAGTGGTCGCGTGTTTCCAGACTGAAGCGCCTAGAACCGCTCGGCCACCAGCGGCCGGCAGTTCTGTGCATACTGGGTTTACATCCTACTTGTGTGTTTACCAGCAATATTGGTTCAAATGGTTCTGAGCACTATGGGACTTAACATCTGTGGTCATCAGTCCCCTAGAACTTAGAACTACTTAAACCTAACTAACCTAAGGACATCACACACATCCATGCCCGAGGCCGGATTCGAACCTGCGACCGTAGCAGTCGCGTGGTTCCGTACTGAACGCCTAGAACCGCTAGACCACTGCGGCCGGCTACCAGCAATATTGTTCAGCTGCATGTCATTCCATTGGTCAACAACCTTAGTATCCGGCTAATACATGATCAAGTGCTCCATATAACACTTAATATGGACATTCAAGGTTCAAATTTTCCATCATGCAGAATGAATTGTCGGCGCACTATTAATAGCTTGCAATCTGCATCTACTGCTTCTTCCTTCTGCCACTCTGCAAAGGTAGAACATACTTACACAAACTTTTTGACTCAAACTATTAACATTTCCACGTGACATTCCGGTTTGATGAATCACTTCACACTCAAATTCACTGAACTTTAATGACCAGCGTGTTAATCAGCTCGATGGATCTGTTAAACTTAACAGCTACCTCACAAATGCATGATTTATTATGAGCTTACATTGTCACCCATACAAATAAAATCTAATATACATTGTGCTCCGTATGAGAGTCAGCATCCCTCTTTTTGTTGCAGAGTAGTTCTTTTGTGCTCTCTTTCACTGTCATAAGGCGTAGACGATTGGGTGTTCTACCTCATACACCTCTTGACATAATATGCAGCTGAGTGCATTGTGTAACAGCACAATTTCCTTCTCATAATTTGGAAAAACTAACATCGATTCTGCTGTTAACAATTCCTTCAACCGAGAGAATTCATCTTCAACACTCCTTTGTTCAAGGGACTCGTGAAAGGCTGTACTATTGGCAAAACGTTTGTTACAGACTTCTGGCAATAACTCACCATGTCCAAAAAAGATTGATTTCTTCTTTTTTTGTACGCAGTGACAGAAATACTGTACAGTTTTTATTATCTAGGAGTTTGGATGGACTCCTTCATGACTAGTTACGTGTCATAAATACTGTTCTCCCAGTATGAAGGACTCTTTCCTATACTGATTGTTTGATGTGCCATGTGCAAACGCTGAAACACTTCCTTTAACAACAATATGCTTTACATGTTCTTTACAAAAACGACTATATCATGTGAATGCTCCATATATTATCTAGGTTTCAGTCCTCACAATTCTTCGTCTAAGAGGTACTGAACTGTGGCAGGTAGGTTTTTCTATCCAAACGACATACACTGATACGGATAATGCCGTAAACACTGTTTTAGGTCGATTGTATGGTGCTACCTTTAACCGATGATACTTTCTCTGCAGTTCCATGATAGAAAAATATCTGCCTTGGGCCACATTATCCAAAGTTTCTGTTACATTGAGGCATGGAGAGGCATCGCAACAAAAGTGATACACCTTCTTCCCTTATACACTGATCAGCCAGAATATTATGACCACGTACGTAATAGTCAATATGTCCAACTTTGGCACGAATGACAGCGGCGATGCGTCGTGACGTGGAAGCAATGACACCTTGTTAGGTCGCTGGAGGGAGTTGGCAGGACATCTCTATATACAAATTACCTAATTTCTCTAAGTTCTGGGCAGGGCGCAAAGACTTCTGGCGCCACGTTCAATCATATCTCAGATGTGTTCGATTGGGTTCATATCTGGCGAGTTGGGGGACCAGCACGTCAAGTGAAACTCGCCACTGTGTTCCTCGAAACACCCCATCAAACTGCTGGCCTTGTGACAAAGCGCATTATCTTGTTGAAAAATGCCACAGTCGCCGGAAAGCATGATCGTCATGAAGGGGTATAAGTGGTCTGCAACCAGTGTACCATACTCCCTGGCCGTCATGTTGCCTTGCACCAGCTCCAGTGGACCCATGGATGCCCACGTGGATGTTCCCCAGAGAATAGTGGAGCCGGCGCCAGCTTGTCTCTGGCCCGTGGTACAGGTGTCAAGGAGCTGTCACCATGGAAGACGACAGATTCGCTTCCACCCATCGGCATGATGAAGTATCAGCATTCGTCAGAGCATGCAACGCTCTTCTCTGCTCCAACGTCCAGTGCCGATGGTCGCGTGCTCGTTACACTCATAGTTGCCGATGTACATCACATGCATGGTCGTCGGGTGTGGAGGCCGGTCGTTAAGAGTGTTCAGACGCACTTGTACTCTGCCTAACATTAAAGTCTGATGTTAGTTCAACGACAATTCACTGCCTCTCCCGTTTTACCAATCTGCTCAGCCTACGACGTCCCACATCAGTAATGAGGAGTGGCCGACCAAACTCACCACGTCTCGACATGGTTTCACCTTTGTTTCGCCACCTGTTGAACGTAATCACCACCACACTCCTCGAGCACCTGTGAAGTCGTGCAGTTTCCGAAATAGTCGTGCCAAGTCTCTGGGCTAATACAATCTGCTCTCTGCCAAAATCAGATAGATCACGCACCTTCCCCATTCTACACAATGGTAGGACGTTCGCTGGTACTACATGCAACGTGCGTGTGTCTCATTAGCAGTCACCCCTGGCCAGTTGACGCTGCTATCGTTTGGATGGGTTTATGTCGACGGTAGGTTGGTGGCCACAATGTTATGGCTGATCAGTGTACACTTTTCTACACGAGGATTACCACAGGCCTCATAGCTGTTGGTCAGTTAATTCTTCTGTGACTTGTTCCAGGTTACGTGGTACAGAATGCAAAAGCGTTTCACTCCCAGTTTGGATTCCATGTTGCTTCAGAGAAATCACTGAAAAAGACCCACAATAATTAAAACGGTCCTCATATTCTAACAATAACTACTCCATCGCTATCTACACTGCTGCTCCAAAGTGAATTATTTTCTCCTGTAATGCAGGCAAATTGGTGGCTTGTTCTAGATTAGGAAATGAATTTGATCTAAATCGCCATCCTGCAAGACTCCAAATAGTGATCATCAATCACTTGGAGAAATCCACATCTATGGTCCCAAAATTATCTAACCTGATGGGCAATACTTGTTCGTATTCTAGCACCCACAAACGTACGGGCGAAACACCATGCTTTATCTAATTCCTCGATTTCCTATAGTGCCTACACTACATGTGACACGTTACCGAGAAAATTAGTTCCTACTGTCAGCCACAGTAGTTTTATGTTATTTGTGATCATTATTGTGCAAATTGCACCCAGTTTAAGTGGTTCCCTTTGTGCTAGGGATGAACCTTGCGGCAGTGTAGAACTGTCAGCAGCTTCACCCGAATGGAAAGACTTTTCACCCATGTCTACCATGCGCAATTAAGATCTGTCCTAGTGTGATGGAGAAATCTGATTTTACTGTTGTGCAGTACTCATCACCTGCAGTGTATGAGGTAAAACTTCCATACGAACCTGGAAATTTTTTGCAGCAATCCAAAAACTCAACACCAAAGGGCGCAGCAAATTCAAACCATTTCCATTTGCTCCACTTAACCTGCATTGTCGTGAGTGCTACCTCCCACTGCCACGAGGTTCACACATGGAACAGGCACTTGAGAGGCCATATCAAATAGAAACTTATGCTTGCTTCCACCCTCAAGGCGAGGAAAAGTTCTGCCACTGTATACATTTTGTCCGTGTATACATTTGCTAAGAGCCCCGCGCGTGACTTCAGTGCCGCCATTTTCGTTTAATGATGTGTTACTATTCTCACCACATGCCTACCTTTCACACCACCCTTCAGAGTTTTGTTGAAATTTTATTCCTGATGCCACATCTACCTGCATTTCTAACATTGCGGGTCATGACATTTGCGTCATACGAAGTCCACTCGTCCACATCTGTAACATCTGAATCCAGTGCTGATAATTCGCTTTCTACCTTGACCATGAATCACTACGTCTATGTCTTCTAAGCATGTTCGAGTCGTTGTGGCTTCGGTATAAGTTCTTAGGGCACTTTGTCCATACTTTCTTTGATACACATCCGCGAAAATTTATTTAATGCCTTCTGTTATGCTTCTTGTGGCAGGATTCTGTTAGTACTTTCGTCGTATGTGCTGATGTTTAGCTTTCTAGTCTTGCCTGCGATGTTTTCACAGAAATCCCCCTGTTTTTGCTCCCTATAACACGTACAGTTATTTTTTTCTTCTGTATTGCTGTACAAGCGCAACCTCAGAATGTTAAATATTTGCGCATTCCAAAACTCCACTTGATATACATTGTGTACACTTTAGCGTCTCCCACCAAACACAATTTGGTCACCCGTAAAAACTGTTCCTGTGACTAACATCTCATTTTTGCCACTACTAACAGTTTTTCTGTGAATGCTAATATGTCCTCTTCTACCCTATCCTAAAAAGGCTGACGAGGGTAACGGTACCAACATCTTGGATGGGTGCAGACCTTACTGGGCGTGTACTGATTTCTCGTATCATCTCTCAAAGCAACGAACAGCCTGTGGGGCCCCATATAATGAGTCTTCATTTGCACCATCTGATTTAATAACGCCTGAACCGAATTGTCCATTCCTGGTTCACTCATTGCAAAGCCAATGTCCAAAGTAAATGTAAAAATTCAGTAGGGACGAACATGAAGGTCACAATAAGTACCTTCGTTGTATGTGCAGCTGTTTAGCTTTCTAATATTGCCTCAGATGATTTCAAAACAATCCCCCTGTTTCTGCGGCACTTAAATGAGTTGCTTCCTATAGTACATACAGTGATTTTTTCTTCTGTGTTGTTGTACCAACCTGAGAATGTTAAATGCTTGCGTACTGTACACATCTAATTAATACATCTAATTCATAAATCTGTGTGTTAACCATGGACATTCCCTGCATTTTCTTGCATGATGTCCAAAATCTCTATTAAGACTATTAGACACCGCATCTCTACCATTTTTTTTTTTTTTTGATTCATGTCTTCTGACTTGTCTGATGCGGCCCGCCACGAATTCCTCTCCTGTGACAACCTCTTCATCTCATAGTAGCACCTGCAACCTATGTCATCAATTATTTGCTGTCTTCCTCTACGGTTTTTTCACTCCACAGCTCCCTCTAATACCATGCGAATCATTCCCTGACGTCTTAACACATCTTCTGTCATCCTGTCCCTTCTCCTAGTGTGTTTTCCACATATTCATTTCCTCTCCGATTCTGCGCAGAATCTCCTCATTCCTTACCTTATCAGTGCACCTTATTTTCAACATTCGCCTGTAGCACCACATCTCAAATGCTTCGATCCTCTTCTGATCCGGTTTTCCCACAGTCCATATGTTTCACTACCATACAATGCCGTGCTCCAAATGTACATTTTCAGAAATTTCTTCCTCCACTTAATGCCTATTTTTGTTACCAGTAGACTTCTCTTGGCCAGAAATGCCCTTTTCGCCAGTGATAATCTGCTTTTGATGTCCTCCTTGCTTCGTCCATCATTGGTTACTTTGCTGCCTAGGCAGCAGAATTTCTTAAATTCATCTTCTTCATGACCATCAAGGCTAATCTTAATTTCCTAGTTTTCTCATTTCTACTACTTTTCATTACTTTTGTTTTTCTTCAGTTTACTCTCAGTCCATATTCTGCACTTATTGGACTGTTCGTTCCATTCAACAGATCACGTAATTCTTCTTCACTTGCACTCAAGATAGCAATGGCATCAGCGAATCATGTAACTGATATTCTTTCCCCTTGAATTTTAATTCCACTCCTGAACCAACCTTTTATTTCCATCACAGTAGGGGCGAAAGACTACATCCCTGTCTTACATCCTTTAATCCGAGCACTTTGTTCTTGGTCGTCCAGTCTTATTATTCCCTTTTGCCTCTTGTACATATTGTACATTACCCGTCCCTCCCTATAGCTTAGCTCTATTTTTCTCTTGCCCCATTTTACCTTGTCTAACGCTTTTTCCAGGTCGATAAAGGCTAAGAAAATGTCTTGATTTTTCTTTAGTCTTGCTTACATTATCAACCGCAAGGTGGGAGTTGCCTCTCCCGTGCATTTACCTTACCTAAAGCCAAACTGATCGTCGTCTAACACACCGTAAATTTTCTTTCCCAATCTCCTGTATATTATTATTATCAACAATTTGGATGCATGAGTTGTTAAGCTGATTGTGCAAGAATTCTCACACTTGTCAGCTCTTGCCGTCTGGATTAAACTTTTCCGAAGGTCGGGCGGTATGTCGTCAGGCTCATACATTCTACACACCAACGTTAATAGTCGTTTTGTTGCCACTTCCCTCAAACGATTTTAGAAAATTCCGATGGAATGTTATCTATGCGTTCTGCTTTATTTGATCTTAAGTCCACAAAGCTCTCTTAAATTCTAATACTGAATCCCCTATCTCTTCTAAATCGACTTCTGTTTCTTCTTCTATCACATCAGACAAATCTTCCCCTCATGGAAGCCTTCACTGTACTCTTACTACCTATCCGCTCTCTCCTCTGCATTTAACAGTGGAATTTCCGTTGAATTCTTAGTGTTATCACCCTTGCTTTTAATGTCACCGAAAGTTGTTTTGACTTTCCTGTATACTGAGTCAGTCTTTCGACAAGCGTTTCTTTTTTGATTTCTTCACATTTTTCATGCTGCCATTTCCTGTTAGTTTCCTTGCACTTCCTATTTATTTCACTCCTCAGTGGCTTTTATTTCTGTGTGCCTGAGTTTCCCTGAACATTTTTGTACTTCCTCCTTTCATCGATCCACTGAAGTATTTCTTCTGTTACCCTGATTTCTTCGCAGTTACCGTCTTTGTACGTATGTTCTTTGCAACTTCTGTGATGGTCCTTTTTAGGGATGTCTATTCCTCATCAACTGTGCTGCCTACTGAGCTATTCCTTATTGCTGTGTTGAGAGACTTAAAGAACTTTAAGAGTATCTCATCATTCCATAGTACTTCTGTATCCCAATTCTTTGCTTATTGATTCTTCATGACTAATCTCTTAAACTGCAGCATATTCTACATCTATATTACATTATAATCTGAGCCTACATCTGCTCCTTGGTATGCTTTACAATCCAATAATATCGGAATCTCTGTCTGACCACTATGTAATCTAACTGATATCTTCCCGTTGATGTTTGGTTTGTGGGCGCTCAACTGCGCGGTCATCAGCGCCCAAAATCTTCCCGTATCACCTGGCCTTTTCCAAGTATACGTTCTAGTCTTTTGATTCTTGAACAGAGTATTCGCTATTACTAGCTGAAATTTATTATAGAACTCAATTAGCCTTTCTCCTCTCTCATACCTTGTCCCAAGTCCGTATTCTCCTGTAAGCTTTATTTCTACTGCTTCACCTACAAGCGCATTCCAGTCAGCCATGAGTATTAGATTTTCATCTACCTTTAGGTAGCGTATTACCCTTTCAATATCCTCATATACTTTCTGTATCCCTTCATCTTCAGCTTGCTACGTCTGCTTGTATATCTGAGCTATTGTTGTCGGTGTTGGAGCGCTCTCAGATCTGATAAGAACAACCCTGTCACTGAACTGTTTACAGTAACACACTCTCTGCTCTACCTTTCTATACATAATGTATCCTACTCCCATTACATTATACCATTTTCTGCTGCTGTTGATATTACCCCATACTCATCCAACTAGAAATCCTTGTCGTCTTTCGAATTTACGTCACTGATCCCTACTATATCTAGATGGAGCTGTTGGATTTCCCTTTTCACATTTTCTAGCTTCCCTGCTATGTTCAAACTTCTGACATTCCATGTTCCGACTTGTGGAACGTTATCCTTTCGCTGGTTATTGAGTCTTTCTCTCATGGTCACCTCTCTTTTGGCAGCCCCCTCCCAGATATCCGAAAGGGGGACTACTACAGAATCTTTGGCCAATGGAGACATCATCACGACACTTATTTCAATTATAGGCCACATATTCTATGGACACACATTATGTGTCTTTAGTGCAGTGATTTCCATTGCCTTATGCATCCTCATGCCTTTGATCATTGCTGATTCTTCCGTCTTTAGTGGCGGTTTCCCACCCCAAGGACAAGAATGTGCCCTAAACCTCCTTCGCCCTCTTTGACAAGGACATTGGCACATTGAGGATGACTTCTTATGCCGGAAGTCTTCGGCCGCCAATGCTGATTATTAATTAAAATTTAAGCGGGAGTGGGTTTCGAATCCGGGACCGATGACGTTTTGATTTCCAAGCAAACATGCTACACCGTGACCACTTTAGTTTTTTAAAAAATATTATTGAAGGAACAGTGTTCCACATTGCAAATACATACTAAGTACATATACTAACCGTGTACACATGTTATACTGAATGATTTAAACAAAAACAGTTTGATAATTGCAGTTATGCTGATGTTAAAGAAATACAACAGAAGATTGTGTTACTGACTAAATTACCAGAAAAAAATTAATTTAAACCTCAAGAAAAGTTTTTTAAAGACATTTAAACTTCAAACATGCATAAATAAAAACTGCACTTTGAATTAAATGGGTTCCAATCTTTACTGAAGCAAAAAGAGCTATTTATGAAGGATATCAGCATGTTGGTGGGATAATCTTTAATATGTTAATGTACTCAAGTAAATCGACTACTTGAGAGCGAGGTTAATGGTAGAAACTAATATTTAACCTTCTCAGCTCAGTTAGACAAGCTATGAGCATTTCACACAAATGTATGGAAGTCACCAAATACAGAATATGGAACATTTATGCCCACCACACATAAAAACAATTTTATAATCTTATTAGACAATTTCTGAAATACTTGAGAATGGCGGAAAAGAGAAGTGATACAGTTGACTAGCCTTCCAACTACACTTTCTGGACATTAATGGAATGTTAAGTATCCGAAGTGATCAGACCTATATAATAAGTCTTTCACTGCAAAACTGATTTACACATCAGAGTGCAAAAACGAACAGGTCAATGTGCCAGTCACTGACTATTCCATTATATCAGACAGAATCTTATGGTTTTAAGCAATCGATATGGACATTTCCATATAAACTGTGAATTTCCATATTTATAATATAAACCAACAATTCAGCTTTAATGTTTTGTGTTTTGACACTATTAGACACATAATCTGACTGTCATACGTTCTGTACATTATCTTATAAAATTTCAAAACCTACTCTCTGAAATAGAAAAAGAACACACCAAAAATTTACAGTAACATGTTAAATAATATCCTTCAGGTAACTACAATACATCACTGTCAACACAATATTCTTTTTTTATACTGTATTAATCAATGCCCATTCTCTCGAATATAATATTTAACATCGTAACTTTTGCTTGTAACTCGAATACCTTCTAATTGTGTGGAATTCACACAGCATGTATACCTTGAACTCTATGGTGCTACCGGAATCTAATTTGTTAAGGACATAATTAACAAAATTTCCCAGCAACCGGTACACAGCATTATTTTTTGCCTCTGAGAAATAGCGTGCTTCAGGCCTGTGTATCAATGACAGAGATAAATACTCAGGGGTTGTCCTTGTAATCAGAGCTATTTGCTCTCGGATCCACTTCCAACTATTCATGTGACCGCTGCAAGTATGTCTATGAATTTTTGTGTCAACTAGAAGGCACTGTTGACGTAAATTTATGTCACAGAGTTCGATACCGTACAGTCTTTCATTGGTGCTAACTATGTTGTTAACTGGCTTGTACCATGACGTTACTATATTAGAAGTGAGCACATTAGAACTAATGTTCTTTTCCAAATCTCAGTCTACTCAATGTTTGGAAACTGTTGTTCTATTTTGTTGCTTCCTTCGATTTTCTTTCGTTTCCGCATTATGGCTCTTGATGTTAAGTGTCGTGACTGCCTGAGTTCGACACTTACATAACTGAACTCAACTTAGAAAACCCTCAAATGCTGTAAACGACTGTTGATATTCTGCACGTAAATCGGGGGAAGCAGGCTTCGAGGTTTAATGATCTCGAGAAGTTGGCTGGTTATGCTTTCTCACGAGTCTCTTATTAAATTAACTTGCCTCTTCATAAAAAGTGCAGAGGCTTTATCTGTTATATCAGTTAATCCTAGTCCACCATTTTTAGGATGTAAAGTGGCTACTTTAGCAGGTACTCTGAATACTTCACCTCTCCACAAAAAGTTTGTGACTTTGGACATGACTCTCCTCGCTATCATTCTTGGCATTGGAAACAGCTGGGCAGTATAATAAGCTTTAGCAGGGGTGCATGAGTTGATATACTTTGTTCTATGAACTTGGTTCATATATCGAGTTAAATTCTCTATAATGGCTCCTTGAACTTTATCTGCTGCAACTTTCCAATTTAAAGCCCTCATTTTCATGGGGCATGCTATCAGGGTGATCCCAAGTGTTTTATGTTGTCGTACTACTTTTACTCACTCAACTTTGATATTATCAGAACTTCTGAAATTTAACATCTTACATTTTTTCGTTAGCATTGGCTCCAGATGCTCTACAGTAAGAATCACTCACTGTTGCTAGAGTGGTTACCTCGTCATTATTCTTTATAATGACCCCTATATCGTCAGCATAGATTCTTATAACTGTTTTATTTCCTGATAATGTTAAGCCTTTTAGTCTAGCATGGACGTGTCGGAGGAAAGGTTCCAGTGAAATGGCGAAGAGCGACATGGACAGAGGACTTCCTTGAGGAACACTTCGTTGTATTCGTATCCGCCTGGATTGTTGACAATTCAGCGCTATTTAGCATTTATTCCAGTCGCTAGGTTCTTTATCATCTGTATGACCCTATCGTTGAAACCTATTTTCTTCAACGTCCGTAGTAGATATTCGTGATTTGACCACATCGATCGCTTTATAAAGATCTAAAAAAAAATAAACACACTTTATGTTTGTTACAGAAGTTATTACAAAGATATACCTGAATTCTGCTGGATTTTGAAAAATGGTTCTGCCTTGGGCGCAGTTCTGATAATGACTGATAATTTTATCTGTAAGGCACTAGTCTAACTATTAATTTATAATCAGAATTCAGCAGTGAAACTGGACGAAAATTATTTAAATCTTTGTTTCCATTATTTTTGTCACAAGAACAATTTTACTCTCCTTAAACTCAGCCGGAATCATTTTACCCTGAATAACCTCATTTACAATGTCCGTGATTTTCGCACGTACTATTGGCCAGTAACGGATGTAAAACTCTGCTGGCACACCATCCGGTTCTGAGGATTTTTTTGGTGGTGAGGCGCACAGAGTCTCATACACGTCGTCTTCACTGACAACCTCGAGAAAATTTTCGTTGTCACCTTCTGTCAGCTGTGGAGCTCGAATGTCAAGGAAATCGTCCAAGGAAGCACGACTACTTTGATTTAGAGAATATAGCTCGCAATAATAGCGATAAATCTCGTCCATGGTATCCTGCTGGTTTCTGAGAATCGTACCGTGTGTTGTTCGAATTTCATCAATAAAAGTCCTTCCCCCGTTTTTCGTATGCGTCGCTTAATGATACAGGGAAGTAGTTTCGTCTTTCCATTTGACTTCTCTTGGTATTAAGTAACTTGGCTTTGACCTTTCTGATGTCTGCTATTCGAAGTGGGGAACCCGTTGAGACCTGATCATATAGATCTCTCAAAACGCAATAGTAATATTCTATAGTGCATTTCATTTCTCTTGCACTTTGGGCACTATATTGAAGAAGAACCTTCCTCAACTTTGGCTTCGCCATTTTAACACACCAGTCGATAGCAGTGGCATATATACGACGAGCACGCAGGCATATTGCCCATGCTTCTTCAGTCAGGTCTTCTAAATCCTGATTTATTAACAAGGAAGTGTTCAAATTCCACTGATTCTTGAATCGGCGAACTGGCTGCGTTGTTAGATTTATGCAAGCTAAGACACTTGAATAGTCGGAAAAGCACGTAGGAATGGTTTCCACTTTTGTTTCGAAGTTTCAAGATTTTTAAAAATATATAATCTGTCAATCCTGCTACGATATGTTGCTGTGACATAAGTGAACTCAACGATGAAGGGGTATTTGATTTCTCATATATCCTTTAATTCTAAACCAGTAACTAGTTGTTTTAGTTCACTTGAGAAATTAAAATTAGGTAACTGATATTTTCGATTTAAAACACAATTAAAATCACCTCCAAGTAATAACTGTCTTGGAGTTTTCCTTAACAAGTTGTAACGCCGGAAATGCTTATCCTCCTATTTCCATCTATTGTACTATAATTTTTTTCCCTTGTTTTGTTACCTCAAGAGATGACATTTCTGTGTCTTTATATATTGTAATTGTTTTACTACTTGTATATATATATTTATGCATTTTTGTCGATGTATAATTTGTTGTTTTGTAAATATTATTTGTATTTTTACGCTGGGTCTTGCCTAGGGAAAACTATGCTATCGAACGAATACATCGATTGGTCGTGTGGAGAACAAAAGTGTTTGGGATCTTTGGTAGTGTTAACTCTGTCGCGTGGAGCGAGAGCAGAGAGAGCCTGGCTGCGGTAGTGCAGTGGAGCAGGTGTGTTGTGTGACGCTCCCGCGAGTTGCCGCGCTTTCGGGGTTTGGCAGCATGTAATTGCGCTCGACTTGCTATGATAGTTTCTGACACGGTGTCGCGGACGGGAAGCATTAGCTGGCGCACATCAAGAGCCCGTTTCGCCTGGTGACAGTGTCGAGAAGGAGGCGCGCCAACATTCAGCTTCTGCAACAGCGACGGCCGACAATGAGTGACTGTCGCCACCTCCTCGATTGACTGCTTCAAACCTTCAATCAGCCAACAAGGAAGACTAGAAGCACGTAAAGTTTTAGAACTGTATGGCAGGCCTCAGCTTTTAAAACTGTTCAAATCATAAAATTACAGCAACGTAGCATGAAACTTTGTTGGTCATTGTCCCAATTGCATTACCAAGCAGGGTCCCTTTCTTTTCCGGAATGAACCCGAGTGTCGTTGAAATTCAAACGCCAGCATCATTCGATTTCACTGCTTTAATTTCAAAGTTCAGTTAAGGTATACATAGCTGGCTACAATATTTAGATTACACGAGCACAAATTAAGAGTGCTAGTTTTGTTACCATATTTTAGCTTACCTGTGACTACAGCTCAGCTTGGTACGTACTAAATTTACTATTGTTAATTGTTCAGAATCATTTAATTCAAGTTCAAAGTTAAATCTCTTATTTCTAAATTGCGTAGATTCAAGTAGCTTTTGAAATGATTGTTGAGGTAGTCCAAGACCAACCGTATTTTACTGAATTTCGATGTGCTTCAGAAAGAAAGCTCACTATTAACTTCAGTCACTAAATTAACTTCCGATTTTCCGGTTTTATTAATTCTTTTGTTAAATTAAGTCAGAGTGTAGCGAAATTTATTACCTCTGACAAACTTTCAGTTTTCACACAACACGTGTCAACCTTCAGTTGCCACGCTTCTAGTGCTAATTATATGTGTAATAACCTTTCTTTTTCAGTTACTATAGTAATTGTCCATAGGACTGGCGACCGTAATTTCCCCCAAATCTCAAATATCTAATTACCGCTAGTTAATTGTTAACGTAACGACCGCACATTTACTTTCTTTATTAACTTTACCCCTTTTCAAAATTAATTTCCACCAATATCATTTGCATTTTTCAATTCATTTAGATGGAACCCTTTCCTCCCTCTTTACCGACAGATTAACTTCGGTGACGATTGCTTTTCCCAAATTCCCATTAGGTACACGCGGTTTAATTTTTCCCTGTCATTAAGGTCGATAAGTGAGGGGGAGGTTACAAAGTATATCAGGTCATTTTTGAAGAAACGTGACCTGTCAGCTCGGTGAGAACTTCCTGAAGGGGCATACAAGTTGATGATAGATATTTAGTCCTATTCCCCTTCCGCATTCCAGTCGTTGCACCTCACTGTAATCCCTTCCCTCACCAAAACAGCCGGCCGGTGTGGCCGAGCGGTTCTAGGCGCTTCAGTCTGGAACCGCGCGACCGCTACGGTCGCAGGTTCGAATCCTGCCTCGGGCATGGATGTGTGTGATGTTCTTAGATTAGTTAGGTTTAAGTAGTTCTAAGTTCTAGGGGACTGATGACCTCAGATGTTAAGTCCCATAGTGCTCAGAGCCATTTGAACCAAAACAGCTGTTCCCACACTTGTTTCGGGAGACACATTAATGTAAATGACATAACCGGGAATTACTAAATCCGACATTAGAACTTCTTGTAACAAGGCAATATCAGTCGCGGATTCGTATAAAAATTCCTTAAGTGCCGATAATTTCAAACTGGACGTAATTTTATTGATGTTCATAGCTGTCACCATGTAGTTTTTTCGAAGAACTAATGTAGTTTCCTGTGGTTCAGGGTTCAGTTAAGCTATAACAGTTTTCTCGGAAGGCTGAATATGGAATAACACTTCCAACAGTTTATTACTTACTGTCCCGTTTTTTTCTACTTCTGATGTTTTCTCTTGTACCGCAAGCAGACTGATGTCCTTGTAAACTTTTTGATTTTTCCTCCAGTGATTCATGTAGGACCGTTTCGTACCGAACATTCTTTGGGCTTGGGTCGCCCTTTCCGGATTTTCACTTCTCTTGATTAAAAGCTTACATTCACATATGGTTGCGTTTGTATTTTACTTCGCGGCTAATATGGAGCAGCAGCAGACGCTTTCGCAATGTCTGCTGCCGGCGCCTGCCCTGAGGTGTTGACCGTGATTTCATTTTGGTCACCAGTTCCTCGTTCTATATTAATATCACTTACTTCCTGATCGAGGGAAACAAATGGAGACAGCAATTGTGGAAGCTCTCCCTGAATTTGTTTACTAACAACTGATCTTTGCAATCAGCTACTGCACCTGTTCTTTTTTGCAAATTAATACTGACTACACCCCTTTCATTTTCTGGTACCATGTGTGTATTGCCTTTCTGTTCATCAGTTTCCATTAGCATTTTGCCTTCCGGTTCCTCTGCCTCCTCATCGCATTGTTTTTGCTTGCGAACTGAGGGAGTTGGATAGGGCAGCTCGTCCTCAGACCAACTATCAGTTGTCTCCAGAGGTTGTTTTTTCGGTTGCATTTCAGTTTCACGAGTAGTGGTAACATGGTTTCCCTTTATTTTTAACGGGGGAAACTGACTGTTATCGTGAAGGGAGACATCAGCTTGGCCCGCTGCGTTAACATCCTCGACCAACTGATCCGGGCTATTCTTTGGTAACATATCATTTAAGGTAAGCTTCTGACGCTGTATCAAATTACTTGTAAGAACAATCGTTCGCCGCGGACATTCCTTTCTGAAGTGGCCGGTTTCGTTACATTTATGACATGTAGCATCCTGACCTGTATAAACAATTTGTGCCTTATACCCACAAACAGTTATGTGAGACGCAATATTCGTCTTAACGACCATTTCTACACAGCGGACCCCGTTGAAACACTGCAGTTTAAAGCTAGGCGACCATCTTTCATTTGCAATTGATTTAACGCCCCAGTAGTTTGAAAGAGCTTCGCTAATCATATCATTCTAAATTTCAATGGGAAGATTCAAGACATGAACAGTTTTATAATGAATATCAGCTCTATAGATGGAAATATTACTTTTTAACCATTTCTATGCACAAAATCTACTTCAATATGAGACTTAACATCTGACGTCAACAGTCCTCTAGAGCTTAGAACTATTTAAACCTAACCTAAGGACATCACACACATCCATGCCCGAGGCAGGATTCGAACCTGCGACCGTAGCAGACGCGCGGTTCCGGACTGAAGAGCCTAGAACCGGTCGGCCACACCGGCCGGCTAGTCAACGAACGAAGTCGGCCTGTACGCTTTTGTGCTGTACGTGTCCCTTCACGTTTCCACTATCACGTCGGAAACAGCGGACCTAGGGGTGTTTAGGAGTGTGGAAATCTCGCGTACAGACGTGTGACACAAGTGACACCTAATCACCTGACCACGTTCGAAGTCCGTGTGTTCCGCAGAGCGCCCCACTCTGCTCTCTGATGATGTCTAATAACTGCTGAAGTCGCTGATATGGAGTACCTGGCAGTAGATGGCAACACAATACTCCTAAAATGAAAAACGTATGTTTTTGGGGGTGTCCGGATACTATTGATCACATAGTGTATGTTTATGTCAACATAGTTGTTAGACATTGTCTTAATAGTTTTATCATATTAAAACAAATTTACAGTACTGCTCGAAGAACTTTTATTTTTATAAATATATGCATTAACAGAAGAATATTCACTACTAACCGATCGGTTGTTATACTTGTATAAAACTTACTTCTGTCACTCACACAGGTCGATTTTGTGAAGTTTCAGCCGAAATCATGACTGCGTGAAGTAAATGAATAGTAATTTACAGCTTAATGGCGGAAATTTCTGCCGGCCGGTGCGGCCGAGCGGTTCTAGGCGCTACAGTCTGGAACCGCGCGACCGCTACGGTCGCAGGTTCGAATCCTGCCTCGGGCATGGATGTGTGTGATGTCCTTAGGTTAGTTAGGTTTAAGCAGTTCTAAGTTCTAGGGGACTGATGACCTTAGAAGTTGAGTCCCATAGTGCTCAGAGCCATTTGAACCATTCGGAAATTTCTTTAAAAACAGTTGCATATGCAGCGGTAATGCCGCGAGTCCACAGCTATACTTGCAAACTTGTGTGTTAGTTCTCCTTAATGAGCGACTGGAGACCACTTGCACTCGACTACAGACTCAGGTGGCGAGAGGGCCGCGGCGGAGATTCACGAGTCTACTCTACGGGCAAACGGAGACGGCGAGCACCCATACGACGACGCAGGACTCGCTGGCGAATTCCCAGACGACGACGCAGGACTCACTGGCGTCTTTAATGTGATATGCGAAACTACTTCCTGATCTCTAGCGACGACCTCTGTATGGTAGAGGACGGCAACTCTCGCAGTCAGCCTAACTAGTTTCGGCACTCGCAGCCAGCTTTTCGCTGAAACGACTTGGGCGCTAAACCGCGCGAGACTACAGTCGCTTTCCTTCCGGCCGCGGCGGCGTACCAGTAAATTGAAAACAAGCTGGACGACGACTTCGCGGGGGCAGCGGGGAGGAGGAGGCACGGGAGCGGCGGCGCGTGAAATGAGGCGTGTCACGCGCAGCCGCGCGGCGGCGGCGGCGGCGGCGGGGGCGGTGGCGGGGGTGGCTGGCTCGCCCGCGGCGGTACACGCCTGCTGTAGACGCTCCGCGGCCGGGGGCAGGCCGAGCATCCAGCCGCTCCTGCTTTTCTTTAAGCTGCATACTGAGCCACTCAAGTGCGAAATGACGTGTTACCTCCGTCGTCTGTGTGTACTCAGCGACTACAACTGAAAAGGAACTTTATGAGACAGCCCTGTGCCTAAATTGCTGGTTTTGGGCGTACAGGATGTCTACACACTAACTACCGGCAGTAATTCTGCGACCTATCTGCACACGTTGTGGTTAACAGGGAAAGGGATGGGGCAGTCACATGGCGTAGACGGCTGTACATGAAATACCGGGTGATCAAAAAGTCAGTATAAATTTGAAAACTTAATAACCACGGAAAAATGTAGATAGAGAGGTAAAAATTTACACACATGCTTGGAATGACATGGGGTTTTATTAGAACAAAAAAAAAAACAAAGTTCACAAAATGTCCGACGGATGGCGTTGGACAGCAAAACGTCAGTGACTGCGCATGACAATCGTGTGTAAAAGGAGCTGTAATGAGAGAGAGAATCAGATGCGCCAGCAGTCGCAGCATGTTGACGTTACCTGAAAAGGCGCTTTTAGTGAAGCTGGGGAATGTGCTAGTTCAGCGTTACGATCCTATCGCCATAGGAAGGGGATTCGAACGGCTAAAGGTCCGTTGACAAATGCAGCTGTGGCGAGAATGATTTCCTAGTTCGAAGCCACGGGTTGTTTATACGATAGACCCCGTAGTGGCTGACCGAGCACAAGGCGTAATGCTGCTGAGACAGTTCAGGAAGAAATGGAGACTGTAGCGGGTTTGTCTATGCACGGGGAAGTCTGCGCTCGTACAGTCGCACGTCGCACCGGCTTTCCATACACTACTGTTTGGCTGGCACTTAGGCGTACCCTCCGATGCTATCCGTACAAAATCCATCGGCATCATGAACTGTTACCTGGCGATTTAGTGAAGCGGAGAGCATTTGCGGTGTGGGCGTTTCAAAAGATGGCGGAAGATGACGATTGGTCGAGTAACGTGTTGTGGACCGACGAACTTCATTTCACGCTCCGATGGTCTGTCAACGCCCACAACTGCAGAATTTGGGCAACCAAAAATTCTAGAACTGTCGCGGAAACTCCATTGCACTACGAGAAAGTCACGGTATGGGTTGGATTTAATATATCTACCTATATCGGGCCTTTTTTCTTCGAGGAAATGCGTGATTCTGGTTTTGTAACTGCTATCGTGACGGGTGAGAGGTACACCGATATGTTACAGAATCGCATCATCTCCAGTCTGGCTGGTAAACACCTGCTGGATCGTAAGATGTTCATGCAGAATGGCGCTCCACCCCATACTGCTAGATGCGTGAAAGATCTCTTGCGCGTCGTTTGGTGATGATCGTGTGCTCAGCCGCCACTTTGGTCATGCTTGGCCCCCATCTCCCCAGACGTCAGTCCGTGCGATTATTGGCTTTGGGGTTACCTGAAGTCGCAAGAGTATCGTGATCGACCGACATCTTTAGGGATGCTGAAAGACAACATCCGACGCCAATGCCTCACCATAACTCCGGACATGCTTTACAGTGCTGTTCACAACATTATTCCTCGATTACAGCAATTGCTGAGGAATGATGGTGGACATATTGAGCATTTCCTGTAAAGAACATCATCTTTGCTTTGTCTCACTTTATTATGCTAATTATTGCTATTCTGATCAGATGAAGCGCCATCTACCGGACATTTTTTGAACTTTTGTATTTTTTGGTTCTAATAAAACCCCATGTCATTCGAAGCATGCGTGTCAATTTGTACCTCTCTATCTACATTATTCCGTGATTTATTCAGTTTTCAAATTTATACTGACTTTTTGATCACCCGGTATATTAGTACAGGAACCATCAGGTGCATAATGGAATGACGGCAGTGAAAATCTGTGGCGGACAGGAAGTCGAAACCGGATTTCCCACTTCACGCGAGCAGTCACCTTAACCACTTTGGTTATCTGTGCATGGCTAACGGACATACCGAAACTTCCAGATCCTGCGTCATAACCTGTACATGCATGCATGTCCTAAGAAACATTACATCGCACTACTTAACAACAGGCCGGCCGAAGTGGCCGTGCGGTTAAAGGCGCTGCAGTCTGGAACCGCAAGACCGCTACGGTCGCAGGTTCGAATCCTGCCTCGGGCATGGATGTTTGTGATGTCCTTAGGTTAGTTAGGTTTAACTAGTTCTAAGTTCTAGGGGACTAATGACCTCAGCAGTTGAGTCCCATAGTGCTCAGAGCCATTTGAACCATTTTTGAACTTAACAACACAGGTACTGTAACATCGTATAATTGCTGTGATCCATATGGCTCGGTGTGGCATGCTAAACGAAAAGTGGCTCACACTCAGCCTGAATGTGGCACAGAAAGGAAGGACCTATTCAATCATAAAATTCTGTAACCACCTTCTTAATGAATTTAATAGTAATTATATAGGGCGATCAAAAAGTTTCCGTTTGAGGCCGTTGCTGCAGCTTGGAAGTCTGCGCGACTCCGATGCAGCGTATACAATCACTGACATGAGGTCAAGGGGTCAGTGTAGCTTTCGCTTCTTTCTGACGTGCTTTCGGTAAACTATGGCGACGTTAATAGCAAATGCGTCCAAAGAGGACCAACGTGTCTTTATTCGTTTCTTCGCTGCCGAAGGACAATCACTGGTAGATATACAGGGTTAATACAAATGATTGAAGCGATTTCACAGCTCTACAAAAACTTTATTATTTGAGATATTTTCAAAATGCTTTGCACACACATACAAAAACTCAAAAAGTTTTTTTAGGCGATCACAAATGTTCGATATGTGCCCCTTTAGTGATTCGGCAGACATCAAGCCGATAATCAAGTTCCTCCCACACTCGGCGCAGCATGTCCCCATCAATGAGTTCGAAAGCATCGTTGATGCGAGCTCGCAGTTCTGGCACGTTTCTTGGTAGAGGGGGTTTAAACACTGAATCTTTCACATAACCCCACAGAAAGAAATCGCATGGGGTTAAGTTGGGAGAGCGTGGAGGCCATGACATGAATTGCTGATCATGATCTCCACCACGACCTACCCATCGGTTTTCCAATCTCCTGTTTAAGAAATGCCGAACATCATGATGGAAGTGCGGTGGAGCACCATCCTGTTGAAAGATGAAGTCGGCGCTGTCGGTCTCCAGTTGTGGCATGAGCCAATTTTCCGCGGGCTACGCGTGAAACTTGCCCGCACGCGTTCAACCGTTTCTTCGCTCACTGCAGGCCGACCCGTTGATTTCCTCTTACAGAGGCATCCAGAAGCTTTAAACTGCGCATACCATCGCCGAATGGAGTTAGCAGTTGGTGGATCTTTGTTGAACTTCGTCCTGAAGTGTCGTTGCACTGTTATGACTGACTGATGTGAGTGCATTTCAAGCACGACATACGCTTTCTCGGCTCCTGTCGCCATTTTGTCTCACTGCGCTCTCGAGCGCTCTGACGGCAGAAACCTGAAGTGCGGCTTCAGCCGAACAAAACTTTATGAGTTTTTCTACGTATCTGTAGTGTGTCGTGACCATATGTCAATGAATGGAGCTACAGTGAATTTATGAAATCGCTTCGATCATTTGTAATAGCCCTGTACATCGGAAAACGGAGAATGTGTATGGGGCGACATATCTGTCCAAAACCACTGTTGTAAAATGCAGCTGTAAGTTCCTTGCTGGTCGCTGTTCGGCGCAAGACAACGGTCGATCTGGGAAGGACGGAGAAATTACGCCAGTTCCAGTGGATAGACATTTGATGCCCTATTCTATAGCCGCGATCTCTGCCCACGTGATTATGACGCCTTCGGTCCCTTATAAAAGACCTTGGATGATCGATGATTCCTGTCGGACGGTGATGTGCAGCAGGAAGTTATAGACTTCCTCGCAAAGCAGGACACAGTGTTTTACAAACGGATATCTTCAACCTGGTGCGTCAGTGGGAGGATTGCCATGATTGCCTCATTGCTCAAGGCGATTTTACGTCGTTGGCATATCGATTCCGGACTGTACGGCCCTCGAACGCAGACTTTCTTATCTCCCCTTATACAATTAACACTGCCTGAAATCACGTCTGCTTGACAACGTCTTATACTTCATAGAAGAATTTCTGACTCTCCAAATATCATAATGTGTGTGTGTTTGTGTGTGTCTGTAAGTGAGAGAGAGAGCATGTGAAAATAAGCTGCTTAAGACAGTTACGTAAATGATCAACATGTTGCAACATTGTTCACTGCAAAAGTGTACTAGAGTTTCAAAACCGATTTTTTTTTATTGGTACCAAACTGGTGAGGTGATCGGTCCCTTGCTTACACACTACTTAATCTAAATTAAACTAACCTACGCTAAGGACAACACACACACCCGTGCCCAAGGAAGGAGTCAAACCTCCGACGAGGGGAGCCACGCGAACCGTAAAAAGGCTACTCAGACCGCGCTGCTACACCGCGCGGCTATTGCGCACATGACGATTAATTATGCTAATATCTAACCTTAAGCTGCCAGAACTGGTAGAACTACTGAAATGCTGCGCACTGCAGAACTTAGCATTTTGTGTGACATTCCTATCATTCAGCATGGGAAATAACAGATTGGTTTTTGCTGGTTGATGGAGTAAGAGTCTAACGTTGATCATTTAGTCAACGTAAGAAATGTATTTAAATGTTCACACAGGAAGGTAAATACTATTCCTTCCTCTAAGGCACAAGATTCCGAGAAGAAACTTACGCCATAAAACATATCAAAATGTGAGGAAACTACTCGTCACTGGCAATGTTTATGGCTATGAAGACACATCAACTGCTTGAAAATAGAGTGTTATGAGTTCGAAAACTTATGTTTGATAAGAAAGACACAAATATAGCTAAATGGATATTGAAATAAAACAAGGGAATATATTTCTTTAAGGATGAGCTTCTGCAGCCATTCTAATTTTCTGTAGTACTTTTCTCAGGTATGTGACTTGGTCGTCACGTTGTTTTGGAGACCTATGTTTCGGTCGTTACTGTAATTGCTCATCATAGGGATGCTGTATATATACCACTTGAAACGTCCCCTTTGAAAAATTTATACAAGACTGTGCTTAACCTGATACACAATATTTTTTAGCGCAACGCAATCTGACTTTCAAAATTCCCTACAAAAGAATGGCCCTGCCTAACATTAACCTATACGTTTCACAAATCACTTACCTCACAAAAATCTTCGCTACTCAAGCTACTGCAATACAGCGAGCGCCACTACTGCCAGCTACATAAAAGATTCAAACTACTGAAGGCACTAGCTACTGATAGGGATAGTTAGCAAATGAAAGATATTAATAGAGAACAAACAATGTATTTACCTTGATATCATCATATATAAATATAGCAGTTCATGACAAATTACAAAACTTCGCCATCTCTCTTCCCACATCCACCACTGCTGGCGGCTCACCTCCAACTGCGCAACGCTACGCTGTTCACAGCCAGCTGCCTAACACTACAATGGCGAGTATTACAACAATGCAAAGCAGCCACAGACTGCACACAGCACAGCCAGTGATTTTCATACTGAGGTGACGTTACCAATAAAAAAACCTAAACAGCCCACTTACACACTCAGTAACAGAAAATATAGTACACTGTTACAGAACACCATTACGACACGGTCACATGCGAATGAATGTTTTATTGAAGACAGTTAATAGTATTTATGTTTCTATGTGGAAATCTTGTCAGGTGACAGCCACACCATTCACTACGAGTGTGGAAGCTACAAGTGCATTGAAACTGAGTGATCCCGCTCCTACTCCCTCAACTGACGCACTTCTTCTACAACCACAAGCATCGCCGCCTTTATTGATCAACACTACAGAAAACTGGTAAGCACTGTCATATTACTGTGTTACAGTTCGGGAGACCATTGCCCCTATTTTAAATTAGGAAAAATTTACACAAACAGTATCGCTTTGTCCAGCCTCACGTAAGACTGTATCGACGTTGTTTCTGGTATTGATACTTCCAGTCATGGTCTTCTTGAGGCACTATTGACATCACAACTGACGTTCAGTGTCAGAGTACATGAAATAGAAAAAGAATTGTAAAACAACAAGGATAATGAATGAAGAAGGAACTGAGGAACTCTAGACCAATTTGAGAAATCCAGACTGGAAAGATGTGCACAACACTCGTGGTATAAATGAAAAATGTATTACGTAACATAGTCTCAGTGAAGCAACTTAAATCACTTAATAAAAGCAAGTCTTCTGGTCCAGACTGTATACCAATTAGGTTCCTTTCGGAGTATGCTGATGCATTAGCTCCATACTTAACCATCATATACAACCGTTCGCTCGATGAAAGATCCGTACCCAAAGACTGGAAAGTTGCACAGGTCACACCAATATTCAGGAAGGGTAGTAGGAGTAATCCACTAAATTACAGGCCCATATCAGCCGGCCGGAGTGGCCGAACGGTTCTAGGCACTTCAGTCTGGAACTGCGCGACCGCTACGGTCGCAGGTTCGAATCCTGCCTCGGTCATGGATGTGTGTGTTGTCCTTAGGTTAGTTAGGCTTAAGTAGTTCTAAGTTCTAGGGGACTGATGACCTCAGAAGTTAAGTCCCATAGTGCTCAGAGCCATTTGAACCATTTTGAACAGGCCCATATCGTTAACGTCTATATGCAGCAGGATTTTAGAACATATATTGTATTCGAACATAATGAATTACCTCGAAGAAAACGGTCTATTGACACACAGTCAACATGGGTTTAGAAAACATCGTTCTTGTGAAACACAACTGGCTCTTCTTTCACATGAAGTGCTGAGTGCTATTGACAAGGGATTTCTGATCGATTCCGTATTTCTGGATTTCCAGAAGGCTTGTGACACTGTACAACACAAGCGGCTCGTAGTGAAATTGCATGTTTATGGAATATCGTCTCAGTTATGTGACTGGATCTGTGATTTCCTGTGAGAGAGGTCACAGTTCGTAGTAATTGACGGAAAGTCATCGAGTAAAACAGAAGTGATTTGTGGCGTTCCCCAAGGTAGTGTTATAGGCCCTTTGCTGTCCCTTATCTATATAAACGATTTGGGAGACAATCTGAGCAGCCATCTTCGGTTGCTTGCAGATGACGCTGTCGTTTAACGACTAATAACGTCATCAGAAGATCAAAACAAACTGAAAAACGATTTAGAAGAAATATCGGAATGGTGCGAAAAGTGGCAGTTAACCTTAAATAACGAAAAGTGTGAGGTCATCCACATGAGTGCCAAAAGGAACGCGTTAAACTTCGGTTACACGATAAATCAGTCAGATCTAAAAGCCGTAAATTCCGCTAAATACCTAGGTTTTACAACTACGAACAATTTAAATTCGAAGGAACACATAGAAAATGTTGTGAGGAAGGCTAACCAAAGACTAAGTTTTATTGGCAGACACTTAGAAAATGTAACAGACCTACTAAGGAGCCTGCCTACACTACGCTTGTCCTTCCTCTTTTAGAATATTGCTTCGCGGTGTGTGATCCTTACGAGATAGGACTGACGGAGTACATCGAAATAGTTCAAAGAAAGGCAGCACGTTTTATATTATCGCGAAATATGGAAGAGAGTGTCACAGAAATGATACAGGATTTGGGATGGACATCATTAAAAGAAAGGCGTGTTTCGTTGCGACGGAATCTTCTCACGAAATTCCAATCACCAACTTTCCCCTCCGAATGCGACAATATTTTGTTGACACCGACTTAAATAGGGAGGAACGATCACTAAGATAAAATAAGGGAAATCAGAGCTCTTACGGAAAGATACAGGTGTTCATTCTTCCCGCGCGCTACGAGATTGGAATAATAGAGTATTGTGAAGGTGGTTCGATGAACACTCTGCCAGGCACTTAAATGTGATTTGCAGGGTATCCATGTAGATGTAGATGTAGATAGTTAGAAAATTAAAGCAGAATAAATGCACCTAAACCCTGGATTACAAATAGTATCACAATACCATGGAAAACTGTGTGAAGCGTCTATTTGACATTAATCGACACAAATGATTACAGGGTTATACCACATTACAAACTATACTGTAAGATTATTGTCATCAGAGCATCAAAACAAATGTACTTCCAAGAAAAGAAATGAGCTCCTCTAGCAGCAAGATGAAAACTGTTTGGAACATAGTAGAAAAATGAGGCAGGAAAAACAAATAATGAAAATGAAGAACTTTCTTTAAAGGTAGATAATGAACTAATCAAAAAGATAACTTTTTTCTGTCTGTTGGGGAAAACTTGGAGAAGTGAAGAAAACCGCAAGACATCAGCTTGATCCACAACCGTGTATTGGGTACACGACTCTTTTCGGTTCAATTGCAGTTCCATCATCTGGTGCGAAAAATAAATCACTTAATCATGTGAACTCATCCGCACACCAATGCTGTCATGGAACCGAAGCTTCCGTGTCAAAGGAGTAAAAGGGACAAAAATTCCATAACAGCCGTTCTTACGTGCTGCGCGGCCGGTATAATATAATATAAAAAATAAATAATGTTTATAGAGACATGGAAAAACGAGATTAATTTTTTGGCGTGTCGGACAAGCGCAATAAGCTAAGCTATGCCTGTAAATGGGTAAAGAATCTTTTCATGTTAGTTCCACATAAACGAAATAGTCTCTTTCTTGTTGCAGATTTATGCTTACCAATTAATACGAGGCCTGTTCAGAAAGTAAGCTCCGATTGATTGCCAAATTGAAACCACAGTGAACATCAGAAATGTTTTACTTGTAACAATTAGCTACACCTTTCAGCTACTTCTCTACGTAGTCGCCGTTCTGACTTAGACTTTTGTCATAGCGTTGTACCAACTTTTCAATAGCCTCATCATAGAAGGCAGCCGCCAGTGCTTTCCGCCAATTCTCCACGCTGGCCTACACCTCGTTGTCTGTGTCAAAATGTTGTCTTCAAAGACAGCGGTTCATGTGACCAGAGATGAAACTCAGGGGGAGACAATTGCGGACTGTATAGTGGGTAATCTCACATTTCCATTTGAAAACGATGCAGGAGCATCTTCATTGCCCCTGCAGAATGCGGCTGAGAATTGTCTTGAAGAAGAAACAGCACGACAGTTATGTAATGTTAGCTGCATAGCTTCAGGCGAAATTTCTTACCAGGCCCTCGTACTTGGCGGCAGACACTATTTTCTAGACATCTTTACGCACTCACTGCGAGCTCAGAAATGAGAAGAGCGACGTGATGCTAACTGGGGTTATACTAGAGACACTACCCAACACATCTGTGCAAAGCTTTATCGGATTTTCATAGTCGTTTCCATTTCGCGACCGATCGGAGCTTACTTTCTGAACGCCCCTCGTAATACTATGTCCGATCGCCGCATCCACCTACAAAATCTTGACCGCGTTCGTCATTACTGTTATAATTGGAACTTCGTAATAACTTTGAAGTACACAGTTGGGCATCTTGGATTTTTATATACAGCAGTACTACTTGGAATAATGACTCAATTTTTAGCTGGTGAAATAATAATATATTCTTCCTTCTACGCACATCAAAAATACAGACTTTTAACTTATTCTCACAACCAACTCTAAAATAACATGCGTCTACCTTCGTTAATTAACAGAGAGCGATCCTCTTACCGAGGAACAGGAAAAACATTTTATGTTCTTTAACATTTGAAAATAAAATATACATGACGGTAGGCGCAGGCTCTACGCTGGGCTACCGCTTCACCTTTTCTCTTTGCCCAAAAAAAAAAAAAGAAAAAACCACATAAAAGCAAGAACTCCCAAAGGTACATCACACTGGGAACACAAATAGGACAAATGAAGATTTTTCCGGAGCTGTTTAAAACATGTTGCTGTCCAAAAATACAATCCCTTGGTTACATTTCGGTTTATTGGATTGTATTCAGAAAAGGACTTAATTTTTAATGTGCAAAGTTCAAAAATCTGTAAAAATTTTTCCTTAAATTAATGAGAGTCGTTCGGTTACCGTACAACCTTCCTAGGAACCTAGAATAACATTTTCCATATGATTAGAACTTCAGTTATGACATTTTATAAAACACAAAAAATAAACTAAAAATTCATATTTGTAGCAAATACAGATCGTTTGCCTTACGCGTGCAAAATTTGAGCTTCATATATTAATAATTATAGCTGTAATGATTCTTCAAATAGATGTTTACATTTTCGGCTACAGCCCCCTTAAGATACTACACAGATGTGTAAGCAGTGAAATAGCATACCATCTAACGATATGACAATTTTACACATATGAAAGTAACGCAAAAATTCGTTTATGGGAAATTCTAAAGAATTTAAAAACTGCGAAACATGGCAGATATAGTCCACAAATCGAAATATAGTATAGCGACAGCAGCAACAGCCAGTCACAGATCTCCTACAGCACAAATGGCATTCTCACATGTGTGATATTGAAGTCAACGATGTCGGTTATGTTACTATGATGCAGCATGCCAAGTGATGTTAATAGCGGTGCCTCATGTCAGGGGCGTTACCGGGATGATGCATCCAGGAGCTTAGACGTAGAAAGCGCGTATTTTATGAACACTAACAGCATTAATTTGCAATGCAAGTGTTAATTATAATTATGAAAACTAATAATATGCAACGAGTCGCAACACTTTGTAGAGACTGTATTGTACTACATAACTCACGATAATGTTATCTGTTTGTATGTTTGCCTAATCGTGACCAAATTTAATTACTGTTCCCTACTGATTACTTTTCAAATGATGCAGTAAAAACTTTCACTTGTGGAACAACTATTTGTCAACACTAATGTTACGTAGACACATCACATACTATCAACTGAAGAATACAAAATAAAATCATAAAATTACTTTGAGTACAAGAGAGTTAGCATATTTATGTCATTGAAATATTAACTACATCGAAATCACTTTACGTTTGAATTGACCGTTTGCAGTAGTGGTGCAGTTCTGTATGTGCAAATATAGTTAATACCGCTTTTTAATACACATTATTAGTTGATAGAAAATAAACTTCAAATTTAACTTAACTTAGTTTCTTTTGTCTATTTCTTTCAGTTACGCCTTTCTCGGAAGTTATGGTGAGATGATAGGACTCTGTTGGTGATTAACAACTTGGGTCAATAAAGTTTCACTTGCCATGTGTACGTTTTAACTAAACACGCCCTAATGTTGAGAAAAGTTACTATTATACTGGCATGCCTGTTACGCAGGCATAAAAATACTGGTTGGATCTTACTTTGCAATGAGTTGCTTGTGGTGGGATGAATGCTTATTACAAAATTTATTTCTGACAATAGGCTCTTCTAGATTAGCGAGTAACTTGAGTAGATTTGGGACACACAGTATTCTTTATTAATTCCAAAATTTTGTTACGTTATTGCACATATACACGCGCCGTCTGACTTATATTTTGCGTTGCCACAAATTGTAACACCATTTCCAGCACAATTTCCGTTTGGCATTTGCGCTTCAAAACACACGTATGTACCACACCAGAGATGCTTCGTAAATCCTCTCTGCCCTCACTTCGATGACGGTGCATTCGAGCGTCAACGATATTATGAAAGATATTTTTTGTGTTTCGTACAATATAAATTTCTCTGTTAATGCCAGCATGTTTGCTACAACGATTTGACTTAACTGTTTCTTACCTATTCTTTCAGCATACAGCAACATACATACAAATTTCTCACAAAGTTCATAAATAGATATAGTTACAAAATAAAAAAAAAGGTGTTAGACACTTCAAATAAAGCAGCCAAAAATACATGAGGCACTGATTTGTAATGTTATAACCACCCTCTGCTGCATGCATTTCCCCACCTCATCCCATTCGTAAGTCAACAAAATATCATCCACACGTCATTATTTGTTGATGTTCTTAAGTGCTTCAAAATACAATGCTGCTTTTTCATTAGCCTCTTATCATGTGCAGGCTAGACTCAAACTGTGGCTTGATTGTTTTGTACATGACATCGTGTGCGACACTCATGACGGGTATTACATCACAGCTCTAGGAGAAACACCTGGTCGCATCTTGTCTCCTTCGTTCCATAGATTTAGTTAACTGACCCAGGTAAAAGTGGTAAATAGTTCTCACATCTTAAGCTCAGAATGATTTTCAAAACAATCTAAAAATCATTTAACATAATGAAAGACTTATGTTAGCTTACCAATTTTGTTCATTTTTCGACTTTTCCTTTCCATTTTCAGTTTTCTCTGTAATTGTTAACATTTTTACGTCTAGAATCGGCGACTTATCCTCAGGTGCATTTCTCCGGGCGACACAGACTAGTTACATCCTTGATATTATAGTCGGATAGAAGCTAAATTATTCACTGATTATTTTCTGTGTACCATATCAGAGTAAGGAACAAGTTGCAACATGATGCAGTTCTCGACAATCTAGTGGTTGGTGCAGCAGTCCAGGCAGTTGTTCAGCGCTTGCTGGAGACGAGTCGAGGAGCAACGTGAAGTGTTTATATGCTCATCCGACCAAATTTTAAGAAAATCATGAGACGCAGTAAGCAACGACAGCAGTTAGAGGGTAATCCACCAGTCAGCATTTAATTTCTGCCAGTTTTCGGCCTCCAAAACACAGATGCCAGATCGACTGCACATTTTTGTAAAAGAATACCATAAATTCTGACAAGCATATGTATTTAATGGATATGGAGATCTTCGACAGAGCTGTTACATTCAGGGTAATTTGATTTTGCAAATCAGTCACCCCGTTTTCATCATGGTTTGTCTGAGCCTGCTTGGTGAAGCATGGATTTTATAAACTTGTAATTACAGGAAAATGGAATACTACAAATTATATATGTTCCTTGGAAGTTGCCACGTCAACAGATTTCTATATTCGCTCACACAGAGAATGGTCGACAATATGAGTACCGGTATATCATGCAGTGTCTTGAAACAGAGGTTCTGCGTGAAAATATAGTAATAAATGATATTATTATATAAGTTTATAATGCGTCAAGGACGATTTTCTTTAATTAAGCAACATTTTCGTCAGTAAACTATTTTACAAAATGTGTGTGAATTCAAATGGTTCAAATGGCTCTGAGCACTATGGGACTCAACTGTCGTGGTCATAAGTCCCCTAGAACTTAGAACTACTTCAACCTAACTAATCTAAGGACATCACACACACCCATGCCGTGTTTTCATTTCTATGATACGTGGTGTACAGCAGTGAGTACAATGTGTACGTGGCCGCTTACGCCATCGTGCACCCCCTCATCTGCCACAATGAGTACTCCCGTCAACGACGAGCTCATTAAGCGTCACACACACGAGCGATGCATCGCTGGCAATGGCGCGAGAAATTATCGCGTGCAGTCGGTCACATATTAGCGATAGCGATTTTCCAAGCGATTTCAACCAATAATTTCGACCACAATTCTGGCAGGAAGTTCCGACACCCTGTTATCAAACAGGGGCGTCAAGCCTTTGCGAATTTCATGCCATGTACTCAGCTGGAAAGTAACTAAGAGACCTCGCAACAGGAGCGTGACGAATACACGTACATGTTGTAACCTCCCCACATAATTTTATAAGTCAATAATAGTGAAATTGTAACCTCCCAGCAAGAATATGAAAGTCAATGTTAAGTGAAATGTTGTCTTCCCACAAAACTGCATAATAAAAATGAGCCAAGCGTAACCTCCTTGTAAAATTAAAGAATAATAATTGCCCAAAATGTAAACTCCACACGAAAGTTAAAGAATGAAGATTGCTCATTAAACCCACAATAATGTTAATTAAATAATAAACCATGAACTGAATGTAACATCTCAACACAAATAATTAAACCTGATAAATCTTATAAGGGCAGCGACGCTGACCTTCGGCGCTGTGAAATAATTAAAACCTGAACACAAAAAGCAAAATTCTTACCTCAGTAAACTGCATCTATATCTGCTCTTATTTTATGGCACAGCTCCGTGCAATGCTGGCCCATATTTAATTTTGATTCTTGGAAGTAATGCATGGGAAATATTCTTTAAATTGAAATAAATGCTTTTTCTTCAAAGGAGTGGAAAAATTCTTTAAATTGAAGTGATTACTTTTCTTTAAAAGATTTACTTTATAAAAAAATTATTATTGGGGCATTTCTTGAACAGATTAATTACAATTAACACACGTTATTAGCTGAGCGCAATGCTGCTTCATTACCTTCAATAATAATATACATATCGTCCACCAAATTCCTGACCAGACTAGTGGGCAGAGCACACCGCGGACGCATGCCGACTCGCCACACACAACTGTACCGGACTGCTACTACTCTCCAACTGTCTACTCTCTCTGCCCACTCGCCACACACTACTACCGACAGAGTGCCACTCGCAACTGAACTCTCGCGCGGTCAAGCGCAGACTAGCAACGATAAATAACTCTCTGGTCAGAGATTCTGTCATGCCTCGCCATCGCTGGTAATGAATACATACGTGTTTCAATGTCAGCATTTGAGGGAGGACGTGTGGTTGAGCTCACAGAAACCGGTTGGAGCGATCGGCGATTGGCTCGACATTTAAATAGGAACTATGCTACTATTCGACGATGTTCACAGGAATGGGTGAAACATGGCTATACACGGCGTCAAGGAGGAAGTGGTCGACTTGCGGAGATGACTGAACGTGAGTATCGAGCAATTGTCAGAGAGGCACTCAGTGCCCCAGTTCACCATTATAATTGAACCGACTTGCAAGAGATGCGTAAGTGACCACATGAACCATTAAAAGGCGGCTCACAGAAAGATGGATAAGTTCACGGTGAGGCGTAGCGCCTTCGCATCGCTCCTGTCACTTGTTAGGACGATATCGTTATAGGCATGAGTCAGCGACAGATGTCACCAGCTGACATGGACCTGAGTTACAGAGCTGCACGTAGTTGTACTAGTAGGCAGCAGAGGTCAGCAGTTGGCGGACAGTGCTAGCAGTCGTAGTCAAAACAATGTTGTAAAGTTATGTTTGACTAATATTTAATGTATTTGCATAATTATAATTGTTTTATATGTGTAGTAATTAGCACTGTGAGCGTTGTATGAGTGAAGAAGATCAGAAATAAATGAAAATTGTTTTGTTTGTTCACGAAGTACCAGTTAAAGTATACAGGGGATTTACTATAATTAAATGTGCACTCAGTTTATGGTACTAATAAATCGTGAGTAGAACACAAATTAATCGGTAATTTCAGAAGGAGTGATATTACATTTGATACTTTTCTAAATTTATTTATTTAGCAATTGCCATAGAAAGAAATGTTTTACTATGATTGGTCATTGAAGTAAAGCGCGGGTTAGCGCGGGATAATACTGCAACCTGATTTGCTGTTTGTGATGTCAGCCAATCAGAAAAATGCAGGCTCGCGCCAGTCTATGCTGGGAACCAAGGCTTTGGGGGATCTAGAGTAGTCGGGGCTGAAGGTTCGAACTAGTAACATCTCATTGAAAGTAGCTCCGACGAAAGTACTGTAAAATCGCGGAAAAATGCTAATTAAGAGTTTGCGAAGTAGTACAAAGTGTATTTAAGTGAACATTATAGTGGAACTGGTGTAGAATTTCGGACGGAATGTCAAAATTATTGCTTTTGACTGTTAGGTAAAACCGCGTGGCGTGTTGTGCGATCTAAGACTGGAACAAGTATTACCTGTAGAGCAGAGCGCACAACATTTGAGCGAGCATTTTCATAACTAAACGATCTAGTGAACTCTGTTAACTTCGGTAACGGGTGTAAATACCATAAACTGGCTACGTGTGTGATTGTGGTGTGCGTGGGAGCTTTACATTGTGAAGACACTTAATACGGACTTGGCAGTATTAACTGTGATCTTTATCGTAAAAATACACCTGAAAATTTACGTTGCCAAGTTAAAACTTTTATTTCAGTACTAGCCACATCCCGTTTACCAGATAATTCTATGTATGTTTCGACCTGCAGTAGACAGTAGTGGTCTAGTATTTTCTACTACAGCTTTTAGCTAGACAAATGAACATTGCTGGACACCGGCAGGGCGGTAAAAAGTAACGTGCCGCGCCGCAACGGCTCCCCTTTCACCGACTACGATTGACCTCAGTACACCAACAACCCATTTGCAGTCGTGTCTGGCACATTGAGCCTGCAATCTCATTGACTGGAATAGAATTGTCTTCAGTCAAGAATCGTGCTCCGAACTGAGCCAGAATGACAAGCGAAGACGTGTCTGGAGGTGCCTCAGACAGAGGTGGGATACCAAGGAAACTGCTGCGCACCAACCCTGTGCCTCTTCACACATGCAAACTACCGATTTCAGAATAATAACCATCAAATATTGTGACTAAACACTGTTTTCGGTTTTTTCTTTTTATTCCAAACTAATTCTATTTGCCGTCTTAAAAGACTTTCTATTTGTTACGTGCCAGAAGGAAAAGTGTCTTGGCACTAGTCACATAAAGTCAATCGTGCGGCAAGTATATGTTAACACAGGCAGAGTCGTTAAACAGCCTGCTTTAACCAGATAGCGCTATATTCTAAGCAAAACCATGAGGAAAATTATAACCATCCTTAATATAATATCTGAGTCACAAGTAAATCAGTAGTGAAGTATTTCCTTACGTATGTACTGTTTCTAGCTACTCAGTGGAAATATGCAAACTCTTCTTCAAGAATGTGAAAAAAATAAGAAACAATTTCAGTGAGATCAGGAAAAAGAACAAAACTCTGATCAAAGCTTTCAACAGCATGATTCTACCATATTTTAACCAGATGGCTTGAGATATTTTGTTAAATTAATAGACATGGCTGTTGTAGAGATTTATCCATTCCAAGATAATCCGAGTCGTATTAGCCTTGACCTTTGTTGGAGCTTTGTCACCAAACTAAGCTAAAGCCACAGTTACTGGAGCTAAGTACCAGAGATGATTTGAAAATATTTTTGCTGCTGCATTACTGATTACTGGACCAATATCGGGAGAATTTATCAGTTGACTCACGAATAGGAAATATCGGTAAGCAGACGTAATTGCTTCTATTGACAGAAACCAGGCCCAGATATACACACGTGCAAGAAAAATAAATATTTTTATCAATGTATTCTTCCCCACACCATATAAGTGATACTTGTAACGCCGAAAATGCATATCCTCCTATTTCCATCTATTGTACTATAAACTTTTTTCTTTATTTTGTTACCTGAAGATATGACATTTCTGTGTCTTTATATATGGTAATTGTTTTACTATTTGTATGTCTATATATATATATGCGTTTGTTTCGATGTATAATTGGTTTGTTTTGTAAATATTATTTGTATTTTTACGCTGGGTCGGGCCTTGGGAAAACTATGCTATCGAACGATTACATCGATAGGTCGTGTGGAAAACCAAAGTGTTTAGGATGTCTGGTAGTGTTAACTCTGCCGCATGGAGCGCGGGCGGACGAGAGTCTGGCTGGAGTCTGGCGGTGGAGCAGGTGTGTTGTGTGACGCTCCCGCGAGTTGCCGCGCTTTCGGGGTTTGGCAGCATGTAATTGCGCTCGACTTGCTATGATAGTTTCTGACACGGTGTTGCGGACGGGAAGCATTAGCTGGCGCACATCAAGAGCCCGTTTCGCCTGGTGACAGTGTCGAGAAGGAGGCGCGCCAACATTCAGCTTCTGCAACAGCGACGGCCGACAATGAGTGACTGTCGCCACCTCCTCGATTGACTGCTTCAAACCTTCAATCAACCAACAAGGAAGACTAGAAGCACGTAAAGTTTTAGAACTGTATGGTAGACCTCAGCTTTTAAAACTGTTCAAATCACAAAATTACAGCAACGTAGCATGAACCTTTGTTGCTCATTGTCCAAATTGCATTACCAAGCAGGGTCCCTTCCTTTTCCGAAATGAACTTGAGTGTCGTTGAAATTCAAATGCCAGCATTAAAGTAATAACATTCGATTTCACTGCTTTAATTTCAAAGTTCAGTTAAAGTATTCATAGCTGGCTACCATAAGCAAACAGAATTATATTTCGATTACACAAGCACAAATTAACAGTGCGAGTTTTGTTACCATATTTTAGCTTACCTGTGACTGCAGCTCAGCTTGGTACATATTAAATTTTACTATTGTTAATTGTTCAGAATCATTTAATTCAAGTTCAAAGTTAAATCTCTTATTTCTAAATTGAGTAGATTCAAGTAGCTATTGAAATGATTGTTGAGGTAGCCCAAGACTAACCTTATTTTATTGTATTTCGTAGTGCTTCAGAACCAAATTTCAGTCACTAAATTAACTTTCAATTTTCCAGTTTTATAATTTTTTTTTTTATAAATTAAGTCAGAGTGTAGCGAAATTTATTACTTCTAACAAACATTCAGTTTTCACACAACCTTCAGTTGCCACGCTTTTAGTGCTAATTATATGTGCAATAACCTTTCTTTTTCAGTTATTATAGTAGTTGTCCATAGGACTGGCGACCGTAATTTTCCCCAAATCTCAAATATCTAATCAACGCCAGTTAATTGTTAACGTAACGACCGCACATTTACTTTCTTTATTAACTTTATTCATTTTCAAAATTAATTTCCACCAGTTTCATTTGCATTTTTCCTTTCATTTACATGTAACCCTTTCCTCCCTCTTTACCGACAGATTAACTTCGGTGACGATTGCTTTTCCCAAATTTCGGGGTCAGGGATTTTCTCTGCCTCGTGATGACTGGGTGTTGTGTGCTGTCCTTAGGCTAGTTAGGTTTAAGTAGTTCTAAGTTCTAGGGAACTGATGACCGTAGATGTTAAGTCCCATAGTGCTCAGAGCCATTTGAACCATTTTCCCAAATTTCCATTCGGTACACGCGGTTTAATTTTTCACTGTCATTAAGGTCGATAAGTGAGGGGGAGGGTTACATACTGAATTTGAAATATGTATAATTTGATGCATATATAGCTTTTCCCGGCCACCTAGAATGAGTTACAGCTCCTGGGACGCGAAACGAGTTGACATTCTGTGGAATGCAACCTAGAGAGCTTATACATAACTCCAGTACTTCTCGGTAATCATCTCGCGGTTATTTCTGCACAGAAAGTTGATTTTCAAGAAATTCGAGAATGATAGACCATAAAACATCAGCTACTTCACTGCAACCTGCGATGTACGCCTTCTTGTCTTTTTTCAGTTACGCTGCTCTAAATATCTTGAAAGTTCCATGTTCGGGCTAGCAGTTACCCGCATCAGTGAGTCGAAACAGGGCCTCAGCACCGATTGATAAATGTGATGACGACCAGGGAGTCATGACACGTCACAGCTGAACAGTTTCCCTAGACTTGTACAGCTGCCATTTTGTCGACAAGAACTCATGTCGTACCACAGCAAAGTGCCTGAATTTGGTCAGCGTTACACCACTTCTTACCTTCTTTGTAAACAGTCATGGCCTGATCTTGTCCATAAGAAATTGAGATGTCAGGGACTCCCAACAGTTGTTCCAAATCTTTAGAAAGAGAGGATTGAAGTCTTAAAATTATTAAAATAAGTGTCTGTAACAATAAGATTTTATTCAGTGATAATAAAAAGAATGATAATTTGCGTAGAAAAATTCACACATTTCATGATCTTGTAAACATCTGATTGAGCTTAAATTTTGCACATGATGTTTCTTTTACTTATTGAAACAAATACGAATGTGGAGCAAAACGTTCAGAAAGTTGAAAAATGAGGGCCAGGTATACTATACCTATAAGTAATTTGGTTGATAAGAGACATGAATGTCTGGTAACTTAACGTTCTAGAGTGGTACTTCCAGAACTGCTGCGAACACTGGTAGGTTTGTGATTAAAAGCAGCGCTACTTTGCTCTTACGACTGATTTATGTAGGATACAAGGTTGTAAATAGCGTCTGTTGAAGAAGAATTCAACACACACTCCCGCGATGGGTACATTTTGTCAGCTTTAGGTTACATAGACCAAGAGTTTAGACACCAAGTTGTAACAGAATACTTGTGTGCTACAGGATCTGATGTAGAAAGAAGGCTACCTGTATTCCACGAGAAAATCTTCATTTTCTTTTGTATTGTAATAATTACTGTGTGCGATTTTCTCTTGTTGACTGTGCAGAAATTGTCGGTCCAGTAAACTGTGAGGTTAAACAATTTAAGCACTCTTTGCTACTCATTTGAGTGCTATGATGTTAAGTGATTAAATTAAGCAGTTGTACTCGTTTCTTAGGGTGTCATTTAACGTACCTGTTTACCCTGATCTGTTTATGTCTCTTATTTGCGTCGCTTTGTAGTCTCCCCGCCTGCCATTGATTTCTATTAGTAGCCTCATCGTAGCTCCAGTGATTAAACGAGAGGCCAGGGTTAATTGCGGCTGCAACTAGATCGCCTGGGTCACGGTGAAGTCGGGAAACTGAGCCCAGTGCCCACTTTAGCAAAAGCAGACAGCACCTGGTGGAGGTCAACTACGGCACGCTAATTTCAATCTTCTACTGGCAATATCTTCGCTACAGTTCCTTCCAGCTAGGGTGCCCATACGATACTTTTTAGGGGGGGGGGGGGAGAGGAGGGGGAGTGTAGAGCCTAGACCTTTCAAAATTTCTGAAGAAATGACTTGTAAGTAGTCATTAAACAAGTTCCACTTTAGAACCTATTAAAAAACTGAGTAATACCGACTTTTAAAACATTTTCTTGAAAGAATAAAACGTGACTACACTATATTTTTTCTTTTATCCGAGATCTAGGGATATCCCCGTCCCCCCCCCCCCCTTACTCCCGCTCCCCTCTCCCGTTGCCTCTCATATGGGCGCTACTTGTTCACTTCATTACTTAACAAAACCTACACTGATAAGCCAAAACATCAGGACCACTACCTACAGCGACTTTGGATGCCGCCTGATGACGTTGGGAACACGTGACGCGGTAACGAAAGTATGTCAGCGGAACAGACACGGACGGGGGATCACCCTAGCGAAAATATGAGCTGCAAATGGGGAAATGCTTACAGATAAGCAAATCTGACAAAGGACAGATTATTATTTCGCAGAGCCGGTCAATGCGTAACTCGAAAACGTTGAAGCTTGTCGAATGTTAATGTGCTACTCTCGTGAGTATCTATAGAAACAAGTAGAAGGTCAGCGAAACTACCACTAGGCGCTAGATGGTTAGACGTCCACAACTCTTCACAGAACGTGGGGTTCGGAGGCTTGTCTGCTCTGTAAAGTAGGCTACAGGCTGATCTGTGGCATCTCTGCTGAAAGAGCACAATGGTAGTGGACGCACAAGTGCTTCGGAGCACACCGTTCATCGTACATTGTTGAGCATGGAGCTCAGCAGCAGACCAACCTAACTTGTTCACATGTTGATCCAACGAAATCGTCAATTAAGGTGGTAGTGGGCACGGGACCATCGACCGTCGATCAATGGAAACGTGTCAGCTCTTCGGGTGAATTACTACAAAAGGTCGATGGTTGTCTCCACAAACGCCGTCATCGAGGTGAACGGCGGCTCGAAACGTGCAGCGCACCACAGACGCAGGCTGGTGGGAGGTGTATAATCCTGCTTGAATGTGTGGTTGCAATCGAAGACACACTGACAGTTGCGAACCATTTGCATCCCTTAACGATTGATGTCTTCCCCGACGGCGAGGTCACCTTCCGGCGGTGTAACCGTCCGTGTCTCGGAACCAAAACCGTGCTACAGTGCTGTGAAGAGCATTGTAGTGAAGTTACGTTGACGTCTCTATGACCAAATTCGCCTGATGTAAATCCTAAGGAACCCATCTGGGTCGCTATGTGGCGTCCTCAGCGCGCACGCAAATCAACGGGCCGTTATTTATGCGACTTACGTGACCTGTGCTAGATATCTAATACCACACACCTCTACAAACCTATCAACAAACTGATGGATCCCTGATAGACCGAAACAGTATTATATTTCGTTCCAGAGGCGGACGAACAAGCTATTAAGCTGGTGGTCATAATGTTTTGGCTCACCAGTGTATATCTCTACATGAAGAACATAAATTGAAGTGGTTTGCTTCCTTCCGTCTGTATATGCAGATTAATCTCAGGAATTGCTGTAGGGATTTTGATACGCTTTTGACTAATAGATACACTAATAGATACACTGATTCACGAGGAAGGTTTCTGTGTGTAGTTTGTAAATGTTTCTAAAAAATTGTCTGAATTGTGATGAATTAAAGTCAAGTTGTGAAAACGATGCCATTGCTACTTACCGAGCAGCCACCGTAACTCGAGAGAGCAACAGTGATTCGAGAATACCGCAGGCGATAACAAATGCCCATCTGGTGTAGTGTTCTAGTGATATAGCGATAGTTGGAAACCGAAACGTTGTGGGACCGAATCCTGGCTAGGTCACTTCTTCCACTCTGCCTTTTTTAAAATAGCATTCAGCTCTCTATTATGTGGACGTATGTATTTCGAAACATGACAGCAATGTCTGACTGGCTCCCTCACGATGAAAATTTGAGGTTTGCACACTTAATTAACTGCTGCATTTTAGAACAATGGACAATAAGTTACGCTGCTTTGAAGCACGTGAATAATGACCAATAGCTAAAAGATAACCTCCTCATCATCAGACTGTGATGTGATGAAATAATCAAACATTCTTAACCAATAATTTCCCTGCAATTGTTTGAGAACAATTGCGAAGTGAAAAAACTTGCGAATCCAGAAAACTGTATACTTTGTTTTTCTGTGCTACATGTAAAACGTTTTCAGAAAAAGTAATTCAGCAATAATCCTTCATTTACTTTCAGCATATCAGCGGATGAATCAACTTTAAGCTTTCTGTCTCCCTTGAATCAAACCTAGATGTGGACATGGTTTTTTGCGTGGCATGGCTAAGGAAAGTGTCATAAAGAGTCCACGCAAAGAAATGCGGCAATAAGTCTCAACGATGCATTACAGTGCGTACTAAGCATCTGAAGGGGAGTGCTGTAACACGAGCGATGTATGTACATCATGTGTGCTTTTTTCTTTTAATTCAGCCACCTCAGCCAGCCTCCGATTCATACCGAATCACTCTCACACGTATGTACACCCATGGACCGCGGACAGTATTTACAATGGTTGTAAACTTATTACTTACATCAAGATGTGCTTCCATCATTGCCATTGGATGTCACTCCATATTCCAGTTAAGTAAGGAACACATGACGTTTATGTCACCAAACAACTTTCCTGCCATACGCTGATTACAAGGCAGAAGTTATACCGAAGTGGTGTTATTCAAGTACTTAACCTTGTCCTCTGATATTTATTCATAACTCTAGGCAGCGGTCCGTAAACATAAACGCTATGCCACACAAGTCGCCTCGCCATAGATTTTAACTCTACCCATGCGAAGCCATGTTCTACCATACGCCAAGTGCTTACAGTTTCTGCTTCTTTTGTTTTCCCATGATCTACATATCACTTCCTTATAACTTTATACAAAAGCTTCGTACCTCAGTAAAAGTTAAGTCAGATTCAGCATTTGGTACCGGTGGAGCTCTTTTGTTATAGGACAGCATCGTCTTCTGTGTTAACCTCTTTATAATCTCTTCTTGTGTTTTCCCATCGTGTAAGCCATGCCTGAATACGTTTTGTCCACTTCTCCTGCGTCATACCATTCTGAAGTTTAGTAAGATGTTAATCTCATTGGTAAATACTGCTCACTGCCATTGACCTTGTATTATTTGTTCTTAACCGGAGAAATGTGTGTGATGGCTCGTCTGTTCAGTTTTGCTTTTCTTTTAATATTTTTTTCTCTTCAGTCAAAAATGGTATATTATTTGAATGTCAAATATTTATCTGAACTTCTAAACTTTACTTACCTCATTGCTATTCGGCGTACAAGTTAACAGAAGCACGATACGCTGCTATTCTCCCTTTCACCCTTTTATACCACAAATTTGCCTACCTTTATTTTCAACTTTCTGACTTTAATGTGGTAAAAATTGCAAATTGCTCATTTGTCTTGACGTTTTTCCGACGTTCGTAAAGAACCCGAACGCCGTATTCCAGTTCTCACAGTGGGAGCTTTTCTCTAGATCCTCAAATGCCACAGAGATGACCTTGCCGCCACACATATTCTTTTTAATCCAACCAAGTCTTGGACCACTAATGCTGGAATGAGACTTTCACTTCTACTGTGTATTATACCAGTCATAAATCCAGTAGCGTTGTATGTAAGACCATCAGATGCTTACCAGCTTGAGTAACAAAAAACGTTTTTCTGAAAAATTACATTCTGGACTATTAATTTCAATAACTAGGAAGGCATCTCTATGGCTCCTACTGAGGTATTTACGTCAAAAATGAGAAATTAATCTTTATCTTTCTTTCTGGCTGTGCGATATGTAATGGCGGTTCTAAAATAATACAAAATCTACAAATTGGGACGATAGAGTTTCGTCCCTAGACTAGCCATGGGTCATAGAAGACAAAATTTACAGTACAAAGCCCACAGAATAATGACACATAATACGGCAAATCAATATCGCTTTCCATGACTAGTCTCAAACGGACATTGTATGTACAAAATGGACAACCACAAAGAAAAAGTGGATCTGTTTCTTACCAATGCTCCAGAAATAGTTAGTGGTGAGCGAGTAATACTGACAGGTTGCACTCTATCAAGTCTAACGTTCCGTTGTTTGAAGAATGACTGGAAGATTCCGCTAGTGCTGGCGTCACGAAATACTGCCTTCTTCGAGGAATCAACATCAATCCCAATTCGTGTGCAGATCAATACTGTAACTTGTTCTCTGCGAATAATCAGAAGAACAGTGGGGACTTAGACACTTGAGTTCATTATTGTATACTGGTTAGTCTTTGCTTAACAATCAAAATCCCCGTCTCTGCGTAAGGTAATGGTATTTCTTTAAGGTATTGGTATTTCCTGAAGATATTTCGACATTATAAGGTATTAAAAGTTCCTAGGCTCCAACGGTTTGTGTCAATTTGAATAAAACCATTTTGGCTGTTAGATCACAGCATTATGAAAATGTAAACAACTAAAGTTTCGATTTTTCGACCGCCTTTGCAGCGGTCCTGATCAGAGCGATTAACTGCTAAACTCTGGCAATGGTGTTCCCGATCTAGTGCCCTGTTTCCCTTGTCAGGCTACCGACGTCATGTTCTGGGATGCTACAGGGGATTCGAAGTAAAGATAAAGCCTACCATACAGCAACCCTCCATAGCAACCTTTACAAATCCCTACAAACTGCAATTAGTCCTTTTCCACTGAATGGGCCGCATTATTTAACTGTGAAGTTTATTTTTCTTTTGTCTACAATAGTCGTGACCCTATTAAGGATGGTAGTCCCATGTTGTATGATGTGTGACTCGTGAAAGCTTTATTGTTTTGCTTTCTGGCTGGATGATGGTTTGAGACAGAAACTGGTCGAAATACATACAAAATTGGGACTTGTGTCATTCATTCCCTACGATATAGCTCTGCTGTTTTGTCTCCTACAAAATATGATAAATCACAAGACACTGTGCGAGGCATCACGCTCAGTATTTGATGTACATCAATAAAGACTGGCCTCATCTCATGCAATGTTTGCGCTTCCTCTACACTGATAAAATAAATTATCTTCAACCATTGAATAAAGCAGGCAGAATGATCGAGTGGACACGCGAAGCAAACATTCACTTATGTTCCCAACAGGAGTTGCCGAAAACAGTCAGTATGAAGGCTCAGTTCCCCCATCTGACTCAACCTCAAATTTTAAAAACATATCCTGATTTTGGTTTTGTATGTACGTAAATATAATTAAAATTCTAAGAAGGGTGATTAAAAGATCAGTATTGTGTAGTGTGTATTAAAACAGGGATCTAGAAATGACAGAGAGGTTTCGTGCCACCGTAGCCCTCAGTGGTTCACAACCCACAACAGGCCATAGCAGTCCACCTACCCCACACCGAACCCAGTGTTATTGTGCAGTTCGGCCCCAGTGGATCCCCCCGGGAACATCTCATACCAGACAATCCCAAATGTTTGTGTGTTAGAGTAATTATGGTGTACGCGTATGTGGAGACAGTGTTTGTGCAGCAATCGCTGACATAGTGTAACTGGGGGGGGGGGGGGGGGGGGGATAAGGGGAACCAGCCCGCATTCGCCGAGCCAGATGGAAAATCGCCTTAAAAACCATCCACAGGCTGGCTGGCACATCGGATCTCGACACTAACCCGCCGGGGACCGGCACGCCTTCCCACTCGGGAAGCAGCGCGTTAGACGGTGTGACTAGCCAGGCGGGCTAAGATCAGTATACTCGATCCACAGGAAAAAAAGTTCGTAAAACATAACACGCGACACCTTTATCATTTCTTTTAGTTCTGCAGTATCCACTTGTGTTTGATTTTGCAACTCTTTTTTATGTGAAAAACTGATCGACTGTGTCTCATTAGTGTGTATTTGGCGTACATGTGCTGTGAAGTAGAAAACAACACAAAGGTAAACTCACTTCACCCCGTGCCTGCAAAGAGACAGGAAAATTACTAAATCGAGACACGTCCACCGCCACCTACATGTATATCGTAACACAGTGTCAACTACTTTACTGATTGTACGCAAAGCGACCTTAAGCAGGCGTTTTTACTTCCCATCCGTGATAAGTCACTCTTAAGCTAACCAAGATGTGACATGCAGGGTACCGTTATTTAGCGAACTGCCTTTCAAAAAATTGAATATTAAGGTGTAGAATGTGAGAAAATTCCCATAAAGTAAAACGACGATCAATGAACAACAGTATGCTGTTGGAGAAGCCGAAAACCGCCACAGAAATAAACGGAGTAAAAGTGTGTCTGTAGTCCTTACATCAAATAATTTCATGATGCTACAGCGTAAGCAGAAACATGTAGAGTTAAACTAGTTTCCTGTTCACACATCCAGATGGTCAGACGACAGGACCTTAATGAGAGTGGGTAAGGTTATTATGCTACATACCGCAGCACTGAAACTTTGTGCATTATGTGGAAATTGGGAAGTCTGTTCATAAATAGACAGATATAGCGTAATAACTATAGTATAAGCGGATTTCATTTCAGGGGTTCATTTTATTATCAGTAGGAAGATCACTGACAGAGTGAGTTATTTTATACAATTGTTAAGTTTCAGGCATCATTGTACGCATTTTCATTTCTTCGTCACAATCCTATAATGAGAACTAAGTGCGAAACTTATGAATATTGCTAAAGACGAAATCGGTGCGTCGTTGTTAGTGCTGTAGCTCACGGATTGCCTGGCTGGCATAGCTTATGATTTCCACTCGACCCCAGCCACCTGAAGATATCCGTAATTTAGTTTTTGGAAGTTACAGAAATCTTTAGAACTCCGTAGTTAACAACCTATGCACAGTGTTGTACCGCAAGGAAGCAAGGGAGAGTATGTTGCTGTTGGTGCCAGTATCCTCTTTCTACAAAATAAATGCTCATGTGGATTAATACGGTTCTTTATTTACATAAATAAGGAAGTTGCTACTTACCTTGAACAGAGTCCATGTTTTGTGGTGTACCACATCAGTAATAGTCCCGCTATAGTTACTAGTCTGGTAAATATGTACTTTTGTAGCATGTGATGAACTAAACCCACTCTGCAAGTAAACTGACAGACGCCGACTGTATGATGAGTGACTCAGTGAGGCCCTCTGGTCAGCGGCGGCGGCCTAAATACTTGCTGTCGAGAGGGCGTTGGCGCCATGTTGCTTGTCGGTGTGTCTCTGGCCTCTCTCGCGAGAGACGCTTGATCCAGCGAATACTACTCGATATCCGCTTCATCCTTGCCGACCAGTGTCCTGGCGACAGCTTACTCCTGCACAACCTGCTGCAGGATTCCAAATACCTCAATAGCCTTTCTGTATGTACCTCATGCAGGGGCAGTTCTGCTCCTTTACTTTCATTATCTTTGTCTAATATTCCTCTTTCAATGTGGTGGCTTTACTTGACAATCCTGGTCTCCAATTTGGCAATTGGTCATGGTGTCAGCGCCGTTATTTTGACAGAGACACCAAATACTATGGACTTAATTATTTTATTACTGGGAAATAGCCGTGACCCTCATAAGCCTCAAAGAGAATATATTCTGTACTTTTCTACCGAGCTCTACACACTCGATTTCATTTCCAGAAGCTGCCAAGCGAAGCCTCCTGAAAAGTGAACCAGTGGATTGGACCTATGTCTGATTTGTTCCTGGTAGCGTCAACTGGGACGAAACTTAAAAATGTGTCAGTATATATGAGCTGAAATATTTTTTTAGTTATTTGTCCACCTTTCAGTCTCAACTCTGCTGCAGCTGATGCAGAAAATTCCAGTAAACCAAGAATGGGACAAAGGGGCTCCCAACTGCGAATATTTCATACGGCATGACATTTTTCTTACAAACAAGAAAACTCTCGTAATACCAGAGTAGCAAACTGTGCATATGACCTGTCATTGTTTCAAGTAGTTAATGTGCTTTGTGTGTGTGTGTGTGTTTGTGTGTGTGTGTGTGTGTGTGTGTGTGTGTGTGTGTGTGTGTGTATGTCTGGAAGAGAAAATACTAGTTCACATCGGGTCATCGTGTACAGCATCTCTGTAATTGACATTTAACGTTTGAGCTATAAATAAAGTCTCACTACCACGAAAAATTAGAGAAATAAGCATTTGACTACAGCAAAACATCTTTCATCTTGGAGTGACAGCTGAACCGGGTAACAGGAGGACAGATAATATTTCTAACTAGACACTGTGGCCACTGGTAATACCAAATGATGTACATTAATTTGAATGAAATCGAAAAGCAAAGTACCACAGATTCTTTGCCTTACCATTCTTGTGTTGAATATTACGTCACAGGTAATCTGTATGTATCCTGTAAATATAAGATTTGTAGTAAGACAATCTTTGGATCAGATATATGATGCTAGATTGTAACTGAGCTAAATGCATCGAACTGTGGTACTACTTGTGGCCTCCTTGTGGACACATCACTGACACATATTTTAGAACAAAACTTTTTGCACTTACAGCCGAATCCTAAACAATAACTTAGCCAGAAGTAATATCATCGTTTATTAACCTTCTGACGTGATTACCATTTGTTAGTGCTGTGCATAAGAGTTACATATATCAGTTTTCTCCTCAAGTTTGTTTAAATATATTCATAGCTTTCTTTAGATAACATCTTCGTCAGTTATTATTCTCTCAACAATACTTAGTTGAATATGATGTTAACTCGGGACATTTTTGCAATATAAGTGTCAATTTGTGATACAGCTTCTGCTCACAGATGCTCCCAGCTATTCTACGACGAAATCAGGTAGAATAAAACACTGTACTATTTCGTTTTCACCACTGCACTTTTTGGTATCCCTACCATCGTAATGGGTTACAGTTCCTTCTTTACAAACACATTTTTATCTCAGGCTAACAGTCGGTACATTTTCCATACTTTCATTACAAAATTACATACCTCAACATGTCGTACAACAGTATTACGCCTGATGTTTAAAGCTAAGTGTTTCAGGCCTTTATATTGTATCGGAAGTATACAGACACTATCAATGCAAGGTTATGGTTTATGTTATTACATTATACTGTACAGATTGGACAATGGTCTCACTAAGGAGTGGAAATTGCATTTATGATAACAATGGCAAACTGCATCAAAGTGTAGAAATTATGAGAAGGCACTTTACGATCTGCAGTTTTAATTCTATGGAAAATTGACCTACTTTGGAATTAAAAGACTTCATTAAAACCATTATGTCTGCATAACTTAAGAAAAACATTTTCTTTTACTTCTAGTAAACTGAAAAGTAACCGATTTGCTTGCAATCTAATTAATATATCGTACAAAGCCACAAATTAAATAACACAGTTCAAAGCTATGCTATAAAGACTTCTCAGTTAAGAATAGCTAAGAGTAGAAAGTTCAGTTGGTGACCCACTTCTCACCATTTTGAGCAGACGTGCAACTAGCAACTGCTCAGTTAAGAACAAGAGGCAACATGTGTACAGCTTGACCTACAAAATGCCTGCAAATTCCCTGCCCCACCAATGAAACACTGGGCAGCATTCCCACCACAGCAATCCGCAGCTCATCGAAACCCAGCTCATAGACTCCACACGGCAGAAGTAGTGCGCCACCGTGTTGCCGCTCGCCCCTTGACCTCATACCAGCATTCTAGCAGCACAGTTTGGCAGGTAGCCGCCCCATTGCGCAGCGGTCCACCGTTTAAGGGGCTCCGGAACGCCCTATACTTGCAATGTTAAAATAACGCTTATAAATTACAGCTTTCCTCACAAAGTATTTGAGGTAGGAAGTTGAACTTTTTACAGATTATTTATTGGAATATGGGCTACAACTTAACACAGGGATTTTACAAAATTTTAGTTCAGTTATTAAAGGTGATTTTTTTTCAATTGTAATGAAAATTCACAACATTTTTTTGCAATTTTTTATTTATATATTCAAAAATATACAGTTTTTTGGAAAAAGGCTGTGTTAAACTATGCAGAAGGTACTGTGTAACATTTACTGAAAGTTTGAAACAAATATGTTTGGAAGATCCTTAGAAAACATGTAATTAGTATGAGAAAATAAAAGTTTTGGGAATCGAGCGACAAAGATTGGATTAACTTTTTAGTGCATTCCAGGTAGATAGGATGGATTATCTTCATCCTCTGCAAACTCCTCCTCCAGCTTCCTCTTGTTCCTCCTCCTGTTTACTCTTGCTTGTATTTCTAGACTCTTAACAGCCCTGTCTGCAGCCCGAAGGCGTTCCTTGTCTAAAGCAAGCATCGCTCGTACCATGTTAGAACCTATCTTCATTCCCATATTTCTAAATACCTTGCACCTTACAATGTTGCCATCATTGAAAGTCGCAACAGCATCATACAAACCAAAGTGAAGTGTTTCTATTCCAACAAATACAGTCTTGGGGATTCTCGACCATATAACACTATTTACACTTTCATTGGGGTTTTGAGTTTTTCCGTGAATACACTTTTTCAACAGTTCAGGTGTTGCTAAGTCTCTGAAAATAGGTTTTATCACCTCATTGAACCAAGCTTCTTCTGCGAAGTATTTTCATTCCCACTTTGACTGCTATGGGCAGGTGTACTTGAGAGGTTAGGTTCACTCACTTGGTTATCGTCTTTATTGTTTACAGTAATAACACATACCTTTGGCTTTCCAACATTTCTCCTTTTCTTAAAAGCCTTCAGAGGATTTCTAATAACTTTACTTTTACTCATTATTATACTTCAACAAAACAGAGACTCAAGAAACAGAATTAATTACGAATATTTTCGAGATAACGACAGAGTAAATAAACATGAAACAATCGACAATCACACCAGCGATATATATTGAACCATCACAGGTTAGCCACAACACATACTTTATCTCACATCACTAAAATGTACCTGATGAACACGGACGTTAATAATAACACCATTTGACAGCAGTTTAACAGCGCCACAGTGGGTCACGCCCATGTAGAACACATTTCAAAAAAAATTTAAAAATAGTTGTAGTCTTCGGAATTGAATAAATTATATGTCTATTAAAAGGTAATAGTCTGCAGATTCAGAAAACGCAAAAAAGTAAAAATTGAACTTTTCATGATTTTGAGCCTTTCCGGAGCCCCTTAAACACTACTCTAGGCCGTGAGCACACCACCGACCAGGTGGCGCTAGTCGTAGGCATCTCCAGTTCCACATTGCCACTTCGCGACTGAAAACCATGTTACGCTTGTTCATGACGCCACATCGCGGGTGAAAAAGACTGTATTGCACTCTTCAAAGCACAGTACTTCCTTTTATGACATATCAGTTTTAGATTTATATTAAACACCAAAGTCTACTGCATATAACAATTTCAATAATTTTACCATAAAACGAAACCTGTTCATTGTTTATGAAAATGTTTTATTTGAAGGCAGATCATGTAATCTAGTGTCCGTTGAGCTAAGCTTCAAATTAATTAACGACACGGCCGCAACCGATATTCCCCTCTTCCCTGCAAACCACGAACGCACAAACACTGCTGTCCTGTCCCTGGCTTACAGTTTACAGTGCTTGAACAAAATACCACAAACACAATTAAATACTTGCTTATTTGAGGCGTACTGACAGGGTATGATAGTTCCCCAACTGTTCAGTGCTGAGGAAATTGGATAATTAGTTATTTCGTGCGTCTATATTGCATTCACATAAAATTCAGCTGTAGTGGTTTCTGGTTTCGGGCTGACGTGCCCATTTTCAGGCCTTGCACCTTGCTACTAACCATAATTATTCATACAATATGGTACCAAAACGCACAGAAAAGTATGCAGTTAGCAACACGTACCCTCATTCATCTGATGCTACTGACTACTGACTATCTGGTTGTATCAGTCAGTAGCAACGGATGTACAGTCTAACTCTATGAGGGTACTTGCTGCCCACTTTATACTTTGCTGTGTCTTTAGGCACCACATTGTGTGAATAATTACAGTTATTCGCAAGGTGTGTATTTTATGTAAGTAACATCAATATTTCATATTGCATAACAATTCGATGTTTCACAGTACAACAATTCTAAAAATATATTAGTGTGATTGCGCCACATTTAAGAAGACTTTCGCATTAAAAATATCATAAAAACTATAGAAGTTAGTTGAACACACTTCACAAATATACCTAATAAAATGCCAAAATGTGTGTGAATTCCTAAGAGACCAAAGTGTTGAGGTCATTGGTCCATACTTAAACTAACTTATGCTATGAACAACACACACAACCATGTCAGAGGGAGGACTCGAACCTCCGGCGGGAGGCGCCGCGCAATCCGCTACATGGCGCCCTAGACGGGATGGCCACTCCGCGCGGCTATGCTTAAGATATTCACTGCAAAATAAGAACTGTTGGACACTTCATGCGATATTCATACACAAAGTTTTGGATGATAACTGAGGACTGTATCATCCATCCCTGAAAGTGACACAATTATATGTACATCATTTACTGATTTATCGCATTTTATATAATTTTATTATGTAAATGTGTCAGATCGTAGCATTGTCCACAGATACGCAGCAAATGAAAACAGCATGGCAATCCTCACGGCTTTCCATGCATGACCATATTACATTTACCTCAATCGTTAACTGTTTCTGAATGATAACCAAAAGTGATGTTCGTCAGTATTAAAATCTTCGTAACTTAAAAACGGTAAATGGTCCATAACATTTAATACCGTAAGTAGACTGGGTGTGAAAAGACGCATCAATTGAGGAAGCCAAACTTGTATTTGATACTTTTTTATACGCATTCTTTATTATAACCACATATGGGCTACATCGTGTTTACTTAATTATTTCCATGCTTTTATATGTGCAGTATCGTCTTTGGTGGAAGAAAACCTTCTTTAACTTAAGCCATATATCTAGTCTGTAGCTGTATAATTTAGCACATGGTGGTCCATTTTACAGATTTTAATAAATCATGCTATTTGTTGTGGCAGTGATTGTTTTCCATTGGCGCGATCGGTGAGGCTCTCGGACATTCGGATTCGTGGAATGCCTCTTGGGAGAAAGGTGGGCTTTCTGAAAGAGACAGCAACACTTCGTGTAGAGATGTGATACATTGAAATTCCGAGGCTCGTGGGACTTTGACTCAGTGAGTTAGTATGGATTTTAACTGTGAACGATCATAATAAGACGTGCTTTTAAGTGGTTCACTGGTTGTTCCGGCACTATTTGTGCCTAATTCAAAGCATGGAACCCCGTTATTTTGGCGAACAAGTGATGAGTTATTGATTGCTGTGGAGTCGACTATCATTCTGATTACGCAGATTTACGCAGTGGTAACTGGAATTGGATGTCAGTTCTTATTTTTTAAACCACCTTTTCTATATATTTTCATATGACTGATTGAATAAATTATCGCTTTATTCAATACATATTTGTGGTGCCGTCTACATCAGTTTATTACTTACAAATAATAACTTTTATTTCCATTTATTAATATTCATTGAACTGCAGTTAGTGCTCATTTAAAATTTCGCTTAACTTGAGAGTGCTTCGGTTATTTGACCGGCCGATCATGCTCTGTAACTTTTTCTTCGGCTATCATAGGCTATGGGCATGAAAACAGATGAGCTCGGCTTAATCCTATGAAAACGTTGAGCCACTTTTTCGGCACAAAAAACCACCGTCTACCAATCCCTCAAATCTGGTACGTCGTAAATACACTGACAGAAATAAATCGCAGCACCAAGAAATTAATATTATAGAGTAATAAAATTTTGGCCTTGGTAACACATTTAAATGCATGACCAAGGTTAATGTAACTGCGAGATAAGCTATAACAAATGTGAAATGCTGGTATATTAATAACCGGTGTAGCCATCGGAACGTTGAGTTCAAGCATGCAAACATGCATGTATTGTGTTGGACCTGTGCCATGTGTCAGTTTGTGAGATAGAGTTTCATGCCTATTGCACTTGGCCGCCAGCACGGGGACGGTTAATGTTATTATTGGATGACGCTAGAGTTGTCCAATGGTGTCCCAAATGTGCTAGATAGGAGACAGATTTGGCGATCGAGGAGGCTAAGGCAACATGTCGACACATTGCAGAGCATGTTGAGTTTCAACAGCTGTATGAAAAACACCCCCTGGAATGCTGTTAATGAGCAGTAGCACAACAGATCCAGTCACCGTACTGAGTACAAATTTACAGTCAAGGTGCACGGGACAGCCACGAGAGTGCTCCTGCTGTCATACAAAATCGCACTCCAGATCATAAGTCTAGATGTAGGTCCCGCAAGCAAAGATATTGGTTGCAAGCCCTCAACGTGTCATCACTGGCACCGATTCAGAAGCAGTTTCCCTCAGAAAACGCAGCAGTCCTCCACTTCGCCCTCCAATGAGCTCCTGCTTGACAGCAGTGAAGTTGTAAATGGCGGTGGTCTGGGGACAACGGAACGCACGCTACAGGTCGTCTGGGTCGAAGCTGTCCCTGAAGTAACCGATTTGTAACAGTTCGCTGTGTCTCTGTGGTGCCAACGGCTGCTCAAATTGCTGTTACAGATACAGTACGATACCCCAGAGCTGTAAGCCGAACACGATGGTCTTCCCTCTCGGCAGTGCCACGTGGCCGTCCGAAGCCCGGTCTTCTTGCGACCGTACATTCTTGTGACGGCCGCTGCCGGCAATCGTGTACAGTGACTACATTCCTGCCAAGTGTTTCTGCAATATCGCAGAAGGTACATTCAGCTTCTCATAGCCCTATTACACGAGCAGGTTAAAACTCAGTGGGGTGTTGATAAGGGCGTCTTTGTCTCCTTACAGGCATTCTTGACTACCTTGAGCTCACCACGTCCAACCTCAAAGGTAACTAACTCTCACGACTGTTACAGCGTGTATTTAAAGAAAACCTGATTTGCATCCTTTCAGTGGCACTACTAGCACTACTCCTATGCGAAATCTGAGCAGACATCATCTTTCTGATAAAGAAACATACCTACCAACTTTCTTTTATGTTGCACAATGCCTTCTTGGTGTTGCGACTTTTTTCCGTCAGTGTATTTCTCGTCAGGGTATCTGATTAGATAATGTACTTATATTCATTAACAATTAGTGTGTCGTAGTGGCCTTTACTTCTAAGACAAGCTGATGAACTAATGTGCATGGCCTTGGTTTCAGTTCATTGTGGGTCCATACAGTCAATGTCACAGTTAGGATTTCTAAAAGGTTCTGATATCGAGAAGGCTATCTACACTTCAAGTGAAAATGTGCTTAATTCATTAGACAAAAAATTGCAGGCGACTGGTATATTTTGGAATCTGTCAAAGGCATTTGACTGTGTAAATCACAATATCCTTTTAAGTAAACTAGAATATTGTAGTGTAACAGGAAATGCTGCAAAATGGTTCAAATCTTATATCTCTGGCAGGAAACAAAGGGTGTTATTAGGAAAGAGACATGTATCAAGCTATCAGGCATCATCCAATTGGGAATTAATTACATGTGGGGTCCCACAAGGTTCCATTTTGGGGCCTTTACTTTTTCTTGTGTATATCAATGACCTTTCATCAGTAACATTACCAGATGCCAAGTTTGTTTTGTTTGCCGATGATACAAACATTGCAATAAATAGCAAATCAAGTGTAGTCTTAGAAAGATCAGCTTATAAAATATTTGTGGACATTAATCACTGGTTCCTAGCCAATTCTTAATTATCCGCAATATTGAGAGTGGTAGTGATGTTCAGTCCCAATGGGGCACTGTTAAGTGGGGCGTTCCCCAAGGGTCGGTGCTGGGGCCACTGCTGTTTCTTATTTATATAAATGATGTGCCTTCTAGTATTACAGGTGATTCAAAAATATTTCTGTTTGCTGATGACACCAGCTTGATAGTGAAGGATCTTGTGTGTAATATTGAAACAGTAACAAATAATTTAGTTCATGAAATAAGTTCGTGGCTTGTGGAAAATAATTTGATGCTAAATCACAGTAAGATTCAGTTTTTACAGTTTCTAACTCACAATTCAACAAGAACTGACATTTTAATCAGACAGAATGGGCATGTTATAAGCGAGACGGAACAGTTCAAGTTCCTAGGCGTACGGATAGATAGTAAGCTGTTGTGGAAAGCCCATGTTCAGGATCTTGTTCAGAAACTAAATGCTGCTTTATTTACCATTAGAACAGTATCTGAAATAAGTGACACTTCAACACGAAAAGTAGTCTACTTCGCATATTTTCATACGCTTATGTCGTATGGTATTATTTTTTGGGGTAATTCTTCTGATTCAAAAAGGGTATTTTTGGCTCAAAAACGGGCTGTTCGAGCTATATGTGGTGTAAGTTCGAGAACCTCTTGTCGACCCCTATTCAAAAATCTGGGAATTCTGACATTGCCCTCACAGTATATATTTTCTTTAATGTCGTTTGTTGTTAGCAATATTAGCCTATTCCCAAGAGTTAGCAGCTTTCACTCAGTTAATACTAGGCAGAAATCAAATCTGCATGTAGAATGCAGTTCCTTGACTCTTGTGCAGAAAGGAGTGCAGTATTCTGCTGCATCCATTTTCAATAAGCTACCACAAGAACTCAAAAATCTTAGCAGTAGCCCAAACTCTTTTAAGTCTAAACTGAAGAGTTTCCTCATGGCTCACTCCTTCTATTCTGTCGAGGAGCTCCTGGAAGAGCTAAAAAATTAAGCAAATTCCAGTGTTACATTGTTGATTGTCTTCATTTAAACTTATGACTTGTCACCTGAATATGTTTTTTTTTTCTATATTTCATTTTATCTGTTTCTAATATCGTGTTATAATTTCATGTATTGACTCGTTCCATGACCATGGAGATTTCTCCTTAATTTGGTCCCACGGAACAATAAATAAACAAACAAACAAACAAACTAAACTTTGAAAAAACACACTACATACAGTTCAGAACTTGTAAGGGGTGTCCCAAGAGTATATGTCTAACGTACGATGACAAGAAGATAGAAGAAGTGGACAGTGTTAAATTCTTGGGATTACAGCTTGATAATAAATTCAACTGGGAGGAGCACACCACAGAACTGCTGAAGCGTCTTAACAAATCTCTGTTTGCAATGCGAATTTTGTCAGACATAGGGGATATAAAAATGAAAAAGCTGGCATACTATGCTTAATTTCATTCCATAATGTCATATGGGATTATTTTTTGGGGTAATTCATCAAGCCAAGCTAAAGTTTTCCGGGCACAAAAACGTGCAGTAAGAGTTATATGTGGTGTGAACTCAAGAACATCCTGCAGAAGCCTGTTTAGGGAACTATGGATACTAACTACTGGTTCCCAATATATTTATTCCTTAATGAAATTTGTCATTAAAAATATATCACTTTTTCAAACCAACAGCTCAATTCATGGAATCAATACTAGAAATAAGAATAATCTCAATTCATGGAATCAATACTAGAAATAAGAATAATCTTCACAAGGATTTAAAGTCACTTAGTCTTGTACAAAAAGGTGTGCATTATTCAGGAACACACATTTTCAATAACTTGCCAGCAGCCATAAAAAGCTTAACAACCAATGAAATTCAGTTTAAGAGAAGCCTAAAGGATTTATTGGTGGCCAACTCCTTCTACTCCATTGATGAATTTCTTAGTAAAACCAACTGATTTGTATATAAGTACAACATAACTTCTGCACAATTTCAGTGCAGTAATGTGTTCATTGAAAATTTTTGTGTGTATGTGTGTGTGTGTGTGTGTGTGTGTAAATATAATCTAACTTCTGCACCATTTCAGTGCAGTAATGTGTTCATTGTAAATAAGTATTACAGTAGTTGTATTACATGTTTATTACCTTATAAATAAATAAAAAACTTTTTCATTTTAAATTCAGTGCGTTAGTATTTGTAAAATGACTCTTAGTGTTCATTAAAAAATGACGATCATTCCACTTGGGACCTGTGGAATGGTACATTAGCTTATTTGTTTTAGTTGTAAATATTTGTCATGTATTGTTGTTTTTCTGACATGTTCCACATCCTGGAGGACCTCCTCACTACGGATCAATTGCAACGAAAGTAAATCTAATCTAATCTAATGATGTATTGCAGGTAAAATGATGTTGACACCATCACTCTCTGTCTACCAACAATACAACATTGCTTTCTCCGTTTCCGCTAATCCGTAGTTCCGGCTATCGTTTTGTTTCTTATCACGTACTGTGGATACATTTTTCGAGTATAGACATGTAATGACTCTGTAAATCAGTTAAATTCTGTTTCATCTCTTACAAACCCAAATGTGAAAGGTCTTTCCTCTGGTGTTTTTCGCTTGGGGTCAATAAACTCTGCGCCCGTCGCACACTTAGTTGCTTCACAATGTGCACTTATTTCCGGATACTACACGTCTTCACATGACTTTGCGTGGCCATTGCAAAAAGCTCATTAATTTGACAGGATGGTCTACAGCGATGTAATGAATTTAACAACCGACCATTTCTTCAGATGAAACTTTCATCGTACTTTCGGGACGTGGCAGAAGAGTGCCGCTAGTAAGAATACCCGATATTAATTTATCAAACAATGCAATGTTTTTAGCATGGTGGTACAGATTTCGGCTCTATTCAGCAATTGCAGGCTGAAACATGGTAGAAAGCGGATACGAAAGTGCCCTTACTCATAATCCTACAACTTAAAAACGTTTCTTTCAAACGTCTTGAAAATAAAACTGAGCCGTGTGCGACTCGCGTTGATGCCGTTCACACCTTGGCATCTTGTTATAACGATTGTGGAGTCTCGTTTTCTTATGTTCACTGGCGCCACTACGTTTACTCGTCTTGCCTGTCCGTGAGTGGCTGCAGCAGCGCTTATCGATGCGCGTACTGTGGTACCATCTTTGGAGAGGCCTCTAGTATTTCCGGATCATCGTCTGTCGAGTGATTGGAGTTGGGACGGAGCAGCAATGAGGCCCGGACCGCCAATTCTCGCACGACCGCTGGCGGCATACATGCACTGTCCGACGGAAGGATGTGGTCGTGAGAGTGCACGACCACGTCAAGGATCGGATTCAGGGCGTTTTAGGTGAATGGACCAAGATATTCGAGTAGTGCAACTTTCACCTGTGGGGTGCGGCCTGTTTGCCTTCGGAAGAAGACGGAGCGTAGGGCAGCATCCGTGTGTGTGTGTGTGTGTGTGTGTGTGTGTGTGTTTCCACCCGTCAATGTGCCCTCATGGCAATAAGTTGGCAGTCGACGATTTATACTGGGATCTTTCCCGTGCCTGACTTGAGTGGGGATGACTGTTGGTTGGCTGTTCGGTCGGTCGTCGCAGCGGTCGACGTGCATTTGGTCTTCCGACCTCTTCTGGTTTCTCTGTGTCTGTGCCGACTTAAACTTCGTCCGTGTTGTTTCATAGTGACTGGTTTTAGTATTGTGAGTTGTTGGTGGAATTGATTTCCCCGATCCGTGTGTGGGTTTTGTGGTTTTCAATGAGCAGCTGTTTTAATGCTGTCTGCGTATTGGATTTGGTGGATAGTTGTGAACGCAGATCGGTTGGGGCACAGCAGCGAGCAAGTCTGTGCAGCGGGTAGGCAAGCCGCGGCCGCTGGCGGCGTGCTGCCACTGCCGGATCGAGGAGGGGTAGCTGCGAGAGCGACGGCTTCGTTGCACACCGTATCCTGGACGTTTGAGTGAAAACTTAACTGCTAATGCAACCTCGACTATTCTGAGATCTTGCGTTTGGTCGGCGGGTTGTTGCTCCGAGGGCCGCTGATCCTGGCAGCAACGAGTGAAGTGTTTCAGCTGGTAAAATATTGCAGCCGTCTTTATTTGTTATTCATCATTGAATTTAGTATTATTCTTATAATTGAAGTTCAACCAGCGGTATTTTCTGCCTTGTGGCCGCTAACGCCCCAGTTATCTGCCCTGGAGGTTAGCGAACTTTTCCGGCAGTGTACCTTTCCTCGTCGTGTTGATGCTGTGTGACACGGCGTGCAGTTCGACAGCCTCTTCTATTGTACTGTGCATATTTTTGGGAGGTCTACCTCGGTTCTAGCGTTTCCTTCGGCCCTGGGTGTTTTCTGAAGACGTAGTGCTGCCTGTCTCTTCGCCCCTGCATAAAAATGTTCCATCATTGTACTGATGATCGGACGTTAGGCGGATTGGTTAGTCGTCGGTCGGCGCTTAAGCTGCCCCTAGTTTGAATTGCCATCCTGTTATGTGAGTGCAACTCTTGGCTGCCTGTCTCACCTTACCTTATGTTTGAGTTACCTTCCCAGGCCGACCCTTCGAACACTTGCTGAGAACCGCTTGTCCTGATTCCTTAGATTGTGATGTTTGTTTTAAGGATATTTGTAATTTTCTAATTACTGTTGGTGTGGCCTTCAGCCGAGCAATAATTTCACTTCTTTCATAATAAGGCCTTCAGCCGTGTTACAATAAGTTTTCTTTGAAGCAAACTTGTTTTATAAGCAAAGTGTTTGTTGAAAGGTGTGATATTGGGAATTGTTTTTCTTGACTTCTAATTCAGGCCTTCAGCCGTTTGTTGTGTGAGGATATTGTTGGTAGCCTTCGGCCAAGAAATTGTGGATTTTTTTTTTCCTGTGATAAGGCCTTCAGTCGTCACATAGTCAATTGTGCTTTTTTCAGGAGATTGTTTTAAAATTTTAATTTATTTAAATAAAACTCACGTATTTGTTGTGCAACCGGGAGTAACTGATTACGGCCCCGTCCAGAATCGTAACCTTATCCTGCCCCATCCTGAGAAACCAGCTCACAAAAATAGCTTTTCAAACAAAAATGTCGCATAACACTGTTTGCTGGGACGCTTTTGATGGTGGGATGTTCAGCAGAATAATTAGAAAGAGTTCTTCCCTTCGCACACAATCCCTTTCGTCGTGGTGTGTGTTTCTGTTCATTGTTACGGACACTGATGGACATGTACGTGATGTGGTTTTATGACTGTTTTGAGCAATGAGGACAGAAGAAATAGGGTGAAATTCGGTGCCGGCACAAGCCTATTACTTTTGGGTAGCACCAACGATACACCTGAACTTGCAATCCCTGGCCGGCCGGGGTGGCCGAGCGGTCCTAGGCGCTACAGTCTGGAACCGGGCGACCGCTATGGTCGCAGGTTCGAATCCTGCCTCGGGCATGGATGTGTGTTATGTCCTTAGGTTAGTTAGGTTTAAGTAGTTCTAAGTTCTAGGGGACTGATGACCTCAGAACTTAAGTCCCATAGTGCTCAGAGCCATTTGAAATCCATGTCTGACGAACGGATCATCGTCCCTTCATGAGAAGCTGTGAGGGGTTTGGAACTTAATGAAGGACAACGTCACAAATTCAGATGATGAGGAACCTTACGCTTCAGCGTCTCCTCGCTTTGCCATCCAAATACTTAGGTGAAAATTTATTCCTCCGTCAGGTTTCGAACAACTCACTTCCGAATAATCAACACGCAGTTCTGCATTAGCAGCCTCGCCAAGAAATGGCACCCACCCGTGTAACTTAGTTACATTGTCTTTATCACACTTCTTGCTGCACTCAAATTTGCAACTGCAATTTCACGCTTTTCGATAATCCGAATTATCTACAGTCTACGAACTAGGTGAAATTGTACATAACTCGGATTACGGAAAATCAATAAATCCAGAAAAAGTAAATGACATGAAAAAAATCAAATCAATATTGTCAGCAAATCAATCATCACCATCACCGTTGTCTGCAGACGATGAAACGGCGAAAACGTCCCCATCATAAATCGTACTGTCATTGTCATTTTGCAACTAGTCATTCTCGGCATCTATACCTATCTCTGTACGGCTTGGAATGTTTGCCAATACTTCAATGAACTACGACTGTTCGACATTCTCACCGACTACTGTGCTCAGAGCAACTGACTCACAATTGGCTGACGGTAGAATTTTCCAGCAGTTCATGACTTTTGACTCAATGTTGTGATTGTATTTGGAATTATTGATGTCTATGAGCTCTACATACTTCGAAAGAGTTATCACATCATTGAGCCCCTTCTTTTGTAACAAACATAGTGAGTAGCTCTCAAGTAAACACACTCTTAATATTTTCGAGAACGTATTGGTTCATTGGCTGCAAAAGTGCCGTTAGGTTAGATGTTAGGAATTTCGCTTTGATGTCGCCACTGAGCAGTTCTTCTACACCCGGATGTGAGCTTTATCAATTAGCAATTGGACCTCATTTTTAAGACTTTTCTTAAATTAGCACAAAAATTTCAAAGAACCAGTCAGCTTATAAAAAGCAAACTGTCTGATTCATCATTGTTATAAACTACATCTTGCGAGCTAACACCATAAAGATGTTCGGGCTCACATGCGGTTCCTCTTTGTCGAAATGTTTTGGCTCAAACTCGTCTAGGGGTTGAACAGCATGCGTCGCATTATACGACCTAAATGCGACACTTGCGACCCTTTGGTTAAATTGTCTGGCTGATGGAAAGTTTGCAAAGTTGTATAAAACATATAACGTTAGTATAAAATATAGCAACAGTAATAATAATATCGGGAGCTAAATTAACGACCGATAAATGATGTAGGCCACACAGTTGCGATTTAGTTAGAATAGTGTTTATTCAGAAAGCGAACTAATAGCGCAAGTGGTCGTATTTAGAATTACTATTACACTCGAGCGCATATCCGTTTAACACAGTTCGATCATTCACAGTCTCATCGCGAATTACAAGTCTAATATTCCACCTCGTTAACTACACGAAAAGTTAAGAGTTCACACCAGAAGCGCGGCTACTCACCGCTCAGAGACTAAGTCCCGCGATACCACACAAGGCGAAATTTTCTAAGTCGTTTCACTTCCTACCTACTTAAAAATCGACCGTCCGCTTTCGCGTCTCCAACAGCACTGTCCCTCTGCCCGTCCGCGGCCGCGTTTCTCGCACGCCGAACATCCTAGCTCAGCTGACTAGGGCAGTTCCACTTCCTGAAGCCGTCCATATGATTGGCTACAGCTTATTCTACATTATTTTACATTTTAACATATTTAAATAATCAAAGCTTGGCCAATTTCACATTCTAAATAAATTAACAATAATATCCGTTATATAATAAAAGTTAAATTCTTTTACATAAAACCAATACAATTTCCTTCTTAGCCTTGAATGTCACGGTCAGTAGCCTTGCACCAATGTGCTTTCTGATAAATAACTAAAAAACAAAAGTAACTAGTATGCACTAAACTTTACAACAAACATTCTATTACACAATGATTTAATAAGGTGTCATGCTGTCATCGTTCAATGTGTTTTGTGTGGACGAAATTATGATCTGATGCTTAACTAGAAATATTGATAACTTAAATTTAGTATATCTTCTAAACAAACAAAGTTACACAGTTGATATTTACAACATTTGTCATTTTAATGATGTGCTTCTATATGAAATGTCGATTGTTAAGATCGACCAAAGCGTTCAGATTTTAGCATTCAGGTCTTTGTCACAAAACTTGTTAATTTCACTTTAACAGTAAATCCTAAACTATTATAGATATGATCAGTATTCAAGTTTTATTGGGATCACCATGAAAATTTATGAAGGATGGTAGATTAAAATTACTGTGCGTCATTCCCTGAATTACTACAGAATTAAATAGTTTTCATAAATGTTCTCCTTTATGGCCGATCTTAGGTCCGCCTTATTTAACACTGCTACATCTTCCTGGCCACAGACAGCTTCTACAGGGTTTCCCTATGACATAGATTCTTGTCTGTCTCATTCGCACGCTGCAGAGTTTAAGCCTCAATCAGCACAATAGACGCCTGTGCATTTCCCCATTTCGTAGTGAATCTGCACTCATTGTGGCACACGGGCCTGGGCGACAGGGTTTGTTTCACAATTCCTGGAGGTTGACTCTTTCGGTCATATACTTAATTGAGAGCGAAGTGCTCGTTAAATCACAATCTGAAGTCAACTTGCCAAAAGAAGTATCATTTTCGAATTTGTTACTGAAATTTGCGTCAGCTATTGCACCTCCTGAGAGGCTTTCACCAGTTCTCGACAGCTGGCGTATTCGACGTCGACCTTCCCATCTTTTTGACATCCTTAGCTTACTGTGAAGTAATAAATGCCATCAGAAAACCTTCTCTAAGCTCATCGCTTTCTACTGCAACATTGGTTCTGATGTTGGAATGCCACGATCCCTCGCCTCCCCCCCCCCCTCTCTCTCTCTCTCTCCCTCACTCACACTCACACACACATACACATACACTTTACCTTTGCACTAAATTGTATGAAAAGTGCATCATCCTCCTATCCGTTCTTTGCTTTTTTAGCAATCCAGTACTCGCTGATTTAATCACTGTGAACATTTTCAAACAAAAGTCTTTAAATTCTTTGCGGTCTTTCTTCCAGTCTGTTGAAGTTCCAACGACAAATTAACCAACAATGTTTTTCATAAAATTTGTTTCATCTACCCTATAAAGTTCATCTAACCTTTTCTCCTCTTTTAAATAATTTTACACTCGCAAAAAGTGGGGCTAATCAGTACTGTACAACTCAATGTTAACTGTGCCGTGATCGGTGTACAGCAATTTTCTGAACTTAAATTTCATGATTGTCATTGACGACTGCTGAGTACGATCTCTGTTTTTCGTCAGTGTAATGATTGGTTTGATACGGCTCACAACGAATGCGTCTCCTGTGCCAACCTATAAGTCTTCGAGTAGCGCTTGCATCCAACTCTACCAATTATTGGTTGGATATACAGGGTAATTTAACTTGCTCCTACCTATGGGTTTTATGTGACCCACAACATTTTCAAAACCTATGTGCGATGTTTGCATATTCTCTCCCTCGCTCGATACAAACTATCAGTCCTACAAAAGAAAACGAAAAAGGCCTTTTAGTACGAAGTTTAATGTGGCAAAATTTTGTAGTGAGATATGTTTGCACAGGATGCCACTATTTTCAAAATATTCGCGAAAAAACGAGGTTTGAAGGTCTGTTTTGTACATTTTTCTTGAACAATTCGAAAACTAAAGCCTTTAGTGAAAACGCATCCGACAACGAAATGTAACTAAATTAATTTCCCATAAAAAGCTCCTGTTCATTTTTATCTGTAGAACTAACAGCCTGTGCATAGCGACCGAAAGAATATGGAAACTTCGCGTGTGGTATTTGAAGGCATTGCGGTATGCATACAACCAATCATTAGGGGTAGCTGAACCACCCTGTGTACTACTGTATTTCTATACAGTTTTCAACCTCTACAGCTATCTCCAGTACCACTGAAACTATTCGCTGGTATCTTAACAAATGCCCTAACAGCCTGTCCCTTTATCGTGTCAATGTTCTCCACATATTTTTATCCTCTCCATTTCTGTGGGGAACTTGCTCATTTTTTATCAGCTCACCTTCAGAATCAGAATGCTAAAAAGAATTATCTTGGTAAACCGGATATCGTTATTATGGGCTGAATAAACGAAGTTACACTGTAAATGTCTGTGACAAAACAGAATGGGCGGCTGCGCAGACAACTTATTTCTGCGCCCTCATCTGGCCGGCGTCGGTATTGACATCAATCAGGGGTGGCACCGACAGACTACCGAAAACAGGCGCGCGCCTGCCGCTGCCGGAGAAGGAAATTAATTTTGTTTCGGAAGTCTGTTAATTTCCCCTCCCGGCGCGTCGCTCAGTAACTGGTGGCGGGCTGGAGGCCTTCGGCGGGCCAGGGACCGCCGTGTGGGAGTTAATAACAGCGAAGGCTGTGGGAGGGAGGGCAGGGTAGGCTTTAAAAGCTGCGCCGCCACCGCCAATTGGATCTGCAAACTCGACTCGCTGTTTCTCTGCTCCATTCCACAGTACGAGACCTGCTATTGGCCGCATCCATTGAGAGTGATCACGATGTCAGAGATCGCCGTCTGTGTGAACAGTCAAACGGCTTGAGTCAGTTAATGACTCATGGTGAGATTCAAGTAACTATTCATACCGGGTGGTTGTAATTAAAGTGCAGCTACTCACTGAGGTCCGATGTGCACTGTAATTTTCATATGACAGCGAAACATGGTAGATGCGCTAATGCGCTAATGTGGAACTAGTTTATGCTGGAAATATTAGTGCCACTTTTGGCCACCAGCTGCAAATCTGGCGTTGTGAAGGCAAGTAAGGCGTATAGAAGTGTTTTTCCATGTAATCCGTTAGGATCAGGACATGGGCAGTAAATGCCAAACAAGAGAAAAATGCATTATGTTCGTTTTGCTATTATAATCTTCTTACACAATTCGTTCAGTATGAGCGCCGGAGACGTCGACCAGATCGTGCATCCAATAACGACTTGATCAACAGTCGGTCAAGGCAGTTCCGGTGGAATCTGAACAACGTTTTCCTGTATACTGACCTTCAGATCTGGTAGAGATGAAATCTACCCCGGTATATGCGTTCTTTTAGTTATCTCCAGAGCCAAAGTATTATGGAATCAGATCACGCCACCTTGCGGGTCATTCGTCTGGAAAACCTGTGGAGATAACATGTTCGAGGAAGCTTCCATTAAGCAGATCTTCCAATGGGCGAGTGACATGAGGTGCTATCTCAACTTGCACAAAGACAGTGGTTTCCATGTAGTTGCACTCTTCCAAAGCAGAACTGAACTGCTGAACAAGGACCTCTCGATAACGTGCACACTTCGCAGGCAATCTGGGTGTTTTATCTTGAAAGAAGAAGGGAGAGGGATTAAAAGTGTTTGCGCATCCGCACCACACAGTCACACAAGGCGAGTGCAATGGCTCTTCATGCACAACACGCGGTTTAGCAGTACCCTAAATTCGGTAGTTTTGTATATTCACAACACCCTGCACTGTAAAATGTACCTCGTCACTCCATAGATCAAGCCCGACCACAAGTCATGGCTTCGATCCCTGTCAGAGACCGAAGAGCAAATTCAGAACGTAGCTGCGGATCATGAGGTTTCAGTTGCTGCATCGTGTCGATCTTGTACGGGTACCAGTGAAAAATGGATTACAAAACTGTCCTTACTGTTGACCATGGTATGGATAATGCACGGGGATTAGCAGTACCTGCATTATGGTCAGTTACAGCAACACAAATCTCGTCAATAACTAGCACCGGAATATAACGCTTTCACCTCCAGACGACACACCAGTCTCTTTCGCATTTTCCAATGTGATTATCATCTTCTTTAAACCATTTAATGATATCGGGCCTCTCCTCACATCTTTCAGCCCGCGATAGTCTCTCACTGCAGCACTGTATTTGCTTCCATTCACATTAAAGTGTTCACTGAACGCGCACGATCTCTATTCTCGATAGGCACACTGTTCCCTCACGTTATGGCTTGCCAGATGAAGGCATACCAATAGTGAAAAGAGGCAGATTTGCACCTGGTGGCGAAAATGCGTACTAATTTGTTTTCCAGCTTAAATCGGTTCCCCATTTACGAATTAGCGCATCTGTCAAGTTTCGCTGTCATGCGGTAATTGAGTACCATACTGGATTTCCGTAAGTAGTTATATTTTAATTATACTCATCCGATATAATTGTACTAACTGTTCATTAGAAGAAGATTCTCCGCGTGATGGATCACAGGGGTAGCGACATTGATAGATGTAGAACAGCCTCGGTGGGAACCAATTTATATCCCGGCACGCCCAATCTAGTGAAGCTTACACAGACAACGGCACTGCGTTCAAGAAGATAACAGGTAAATGTGAAATCCAGGTTACTAGATATGGTAGGTTCACATGACGTGCTATCCACAGCCAATATTTTTATCCCTTATGATGGTACAAGAGGCATTGAAACCAGTTATATGTTAATAAAAATACTACCAACAGAGACAAATCTTTTATATAGCCGGCCGCGGTGGCCGAGCGGTTCTAGGCGCTCCAGTCCGGAACCGAGCGACTGCTACGGTCGCAGGTTCTAATCCTGCCTCGGGCATGGATGTTTGTGATGTCTTAGGTTAGTTAGGTTTAAGTAGTTCTAAGTGTAGGGGACTGATGACCTAAGATGTTAAGTCCCATAGTGCTTAGAGCCATTTGAACCAACCCACCATGACATTCTCTTCTGAGCCAAACTCTTCATCTCTCAGTGGAATTTGCTCCCAACGTCCTCACTTATTTGTTGTACTTCAGTATGTGTCTTCCACTGCTGTTTCTACCCTTTCATTCTTCAACTAGTATCCTAACACGAGTCCTACCGTCCTGTCCTCTCTTCTTGTCACTTGTTTTCGTATGTTCATTACCGAATTCTTTATCCATTATCTTATCAGCCTATGTAGTTTTCAATATTGTTGTAGAGAAAAAGTGGTTTTCGTATAGTCCTTTCCCAATTCTTCATTCATTTTTTTATCAGCCTTTATAATTTTCAACATTGTCCTACAGCACTATAGTTCTCAACCTCTTCGATCATCTTATTTTCTGGTTTTTCCGCTGCTCATGTCTCCTTGTTTCCTCCGTCATGCATCATTTAGTTTCAGATGTATCAGAATTTCTTCATTTCATCTAGTTCGTGGTGCCTACTTGTTATGTTAACGTTAAACGCTAATCCCCTTTCTCTATTCCTCGTTCCTCATTACGTTTTTATTTCTTCGGTTTAGTCTCAAACAATAGTAGGTGCTCATTACATTGTGAATTCCACTAAAGAGGTCCTGTATTTCTTCCTCATTTTCATTAACACTAGCATTTAGTCTACGTAATCGTAAACGAAAGCAGTCATATCACGAGAAAGCGTAAGACGTCCAAATCGCAGCAGTTTGCTCTGCACAAGTCACACTCGAAACTCGGTATGGCGTAGTTCATACAGAACAATACAGTTATGACACTGTAAACGTACTAGCGCACAGTACTGACGGAGAAAGTAGGTAGTGACCGCAAACAGGTTGTATCGTTCTGGAATCGTCTTCTATCGAAACAATTGCAAACCTGATCCACCATGCCAAGAGTCTTCTCAGAATGAAAGATTAATACATTATCCGATTAAAAATAATTAGATACCCCATTTAATGTGGAACAGACCAATAGGTGTCACAAGAGGCGGACACACCCGGAATAAAAGAAGGCAAGGAGTGTCATGTTGTCTATAGTGCAGCGTGGGATTTAGATGGAATGGGCTGGGATTTGAGAAAACGTAGGCTAAGTTTTCATAATAATTTATTTAACATGCGACGTATAAATACGAAAAACAGAAGTCACTTTGGCAGAACAACAAATTTGTTTTTTAGACGGAATAAACCTTAGCAGGATTCGAATAATACCGCAAAATATCCTGCTTAAAACTCGTTACAGACATTTACATCGGGGGGCGATCTGCAAATTGTATTATTACAAGACGTACTTCAGAGGCAAGAACGCACTTAAATATTTATTATGAATTGATGACCGCTTTCAACAGAACTTTGCTGGATCTCGTCTTTGACAAATTTAGCAATATATTTTGACAATGTTGGAAATTTAAATAGTTTGAAACTTCAAGCAGGTAGATCTCAACCAGTCAGCCCATCATTAATAGAAATACTATTTACAATCAAGTGGCAACATGATTCCGAGTGTACTTTCGACCAAAAGGCGAATCTGGAAGCTAGAGTGCAAGGTTTTTGTTAATCTTGCCTTTTGCATTCTTGAGGTGGTAGTTCCATGGAAACTTTCTTTCCGTAACACATACTTCTTTGTATCTAACCAAGAAGTGAAATACTTATTTTCATAGATATGGCTTTAACTTTTTTGATGCCACGAAATATTTTCTTAAACGTTTTCGTCCCCTTATTCCGTCTCCTCATAGGTTGAATATCCAAAAACAGTGAAACACTTTTTTGTAATTTCTAATAGACGAGCTAAAAACAAATTTTCAAAGATATAGCGTTGAAAATGCTTCCATAATGAAATAATTTCATAAAACGTTTCATCCTATATGTGAGTCCCTTAGAGTGTTGGATTTTCAAAAGCAACCAAAGACGTAGTTTTTCATTTCTAATCAGGAAATCAAACACCAATTATCATTGATGTAGCTTCAGAAATGCTTTAATAATTATTAATTTTTTAAAAAAGTCTCAACCACTATTTTACTCCCTCAAAAATGCTGACATTCGTATTATTTATTTCTAGCTAAGAACTCAAATACCAATTTTTGTAGTCCTTATTTCAAAATTTGCTTAATATCGGTATTTTTCATAAAGCCATTCATCCTCTTGTTACGTCCATAGGAGTGGAATTTCGAACAATCCTTTCTTATACGAATGCTATCGTATAAGATCAACACCCTCCCCAAATTTCAAGTTTCTATCCTAAATGGCAATACTTCCACAATTTTTCATAAAGCCATTCATCCTCTTGTTACGTCCATAGGAGTGGAATTTCGAACAATCCTTTCTTATACGAATGCTATCGTATAAGATCAACACCCTCCCCAAATTTCAAGTTTCTATCCTAAATGGCAATACTTCCACAACGAAATATTTTCATAATACATTTCATCCCCTTAAGGATTGAATTTCCCAAAACAGTGACGTGAGTACATTTTAATTTGGAACAGTGAAGATAAATACAGATTTTAATAGATTTATCTTCAAAAATCAAAGATTTCCATAAAAACATTCATCCCCTATTTCACCCCCCATAAGAGTTGCATTTCCAAAATCAATGAGAAACGTATTTTTCAAATTCTAACTGAGAAGCCAAATCCAAATATTCATAGATTTAGCTTTAATAATGCTTTCATAATGAAATATTTCCTATAACATTTCGTCCTTGAGGGTTGAATTTCCAAACTCAATGACACAGTTTTATATTTGTAGCTGGAAAGTCAAATACAAATATTCATATATGTAGCTTTAATAAAAACTTTTGTGGATCTTTAATAATGCTTTATCTTAAAAAAAGAAAAAAAACAATTTCCTCCACTTCTTCATCCCCATAGGGGTTAAATTTCTCAAAAAGCTGAAACACGTATTTCATTATTTCTGACAGAGAAACCAAATGTTAACTATCGAAGGTCTAGTTTCAAAATTGTCTTGGTAATGGCTTTTTTAAAAAAAATGCCATCCCCTACCTAACCCCTTTATCGATGGAATTTCGAAAAAACCCTTCTTAAGTGGTGCCTATAATATAAGATCAACGCCATCTCCAAATTTCAAATTTTTATTCCTTGTGGTTTGGGCAGGGCGTTGATGAGTCATATATACGCTTGTCACTGTGCTAGTAGGAGACTCATTTGAAACATTACTGCAATGTACCAACAAGGGGAAAAAATGAAACAACTGCACTGTGTTATGCATGTCTGGCAAGGGCAGACTTAATAGCCGTTGTGTGACACAGATGATGCGACGGAAAAAATTAACAATCTATCGAACGGATGTCGGAATTGTTGAAAACAGTCAAGGAGTTGGCACGGGAGAAGCGCATTAAAAGAAAGTCAAATTCCATACTCTTCTACCTAAAAATGAGCACACAGTTTCAGACAAAGGCTTGTCACTTGCATAACCGAATGAATGTAGCTTACAACCGAGACTGGCACTCCAACGATGCTAAATTATTCTGGAGCTTAGGGACTGTCACTAAGCACATATTGGCATACTGATGGGGGAACGATTGAGTTAGGACAACAGCGTGATTCATGTCAATACATAATTCATTACTATCTTCAGTCAGACCAATCTATACATCACTGTCCCTGTTCATCAGAGGCAAGTTATGCCCAAGGATACATTGCGGTGGCACTGACACACGGAAATACGTATATCTTTATTGCTTCCTGATGACATGCCTCCTTGTGTATCTAAGGCTGGTCGTACAATAATATGAATATTCCCTACACATTCTTAGCTTTTCAAATACAATATTGAAGATGGCAGTTTTTACAGAGTAACCAAGTCAACGAAAGAGAGATCCTAAAATGAAATGACACAAACTAATTAATAAAACATAAACGAAAATGTGACTACTAATTCGCTTATAAAATACGTATAAAATATTTTTAATGTCATTCAGTTCTAGCTACCTGGTTAGGTCTCGAATTTTGCCCGCAGCAGTCTTCTAACCCTATAGTTAGTACTCATTTGCTACAGTTCTTACGACCAAATAACTTTTACAGTGAGAGTAGCACTCTGTCAGTGTCTGTCTCGATAATTCTCGTTCCAGTACACCCCAATAGATGTTTCATACGTAATTCTGTTTCTGTTTGTTTAGCTTCGTTAAATATAATATTGAGATTATAACTAACTCAATGGCTACTGTGCGATGGCTAAATCGAATGGTAGTAGTATCAGTCTCAATCGGGAAATATTGTGTCCTGTGGAATGTATTTCTTTTTCACTTCAATCCGTTATTTGTGTAATTTATGATTCCAGAAATTTCCACGCAGTTGTGCACTAACGTACATTGCACTGCTCTCACAAAAATTAAATTGCTGCAAAATATTATTTCTTCTAACTACTACAGTCGAATAGGAAAAACCAGCTGAGACAGCCTATGGTATACAGATCCACTATTACTCTTTATTGTAATCTACTTACAGTTTTTTAGAGCAACGTGACCCTGTACCTTTCGTACTAGCTTTGGCGTCTGATATCCGTTACCTTTCTCAGTAACAAAGGAATAAAATATTGTGTAGTAAAGTGTCCTTCAAATATCGTACAGTAAATTTTTGTTTGTCAGTTGACCGCTTTATTCTGTATCATTTCTGTTCCATAAACATTCCGATTGTTGCTTCAGTCTGAATTTCTATACTTTCTTCTTTGGGTGTCTGACCATGGAACAGTTTATTGTTGTGCAGCGTACGCTAATGGCGAAAATTTTTTATCACAACGCTTTATCGCGCGATTCTAGGGCACGATGAAGCACGGAATGCATCAACAGTTGGCAGTCTTATTGTAAAGTTCGATGAAACGCCCTCGTGTTGGCCGACCTGTGCAAGACGTTGTGGTGGTTCGTAACAGTGTGACTCTTGGTCCAATAACGTCGGCTCCTCGCCGCTCCCCTGGAAGTGAGCAAGGAATATTCTTCTGTACGACGAATTCTCTCGTATTATCTTCGTTACCACACTTAAATCATTTTCAATTCCTGAAATGGTAAGATGTGGTGAACATGTTTAAGTATTTTCTTAATGTGTTTTGAAAAAAATAAAATAATACATCAGAACAGGGGCACTGTTTGAGGAATCGTGTACTACTACATTGTGTTGTCATTGCTATGTGCGGTAAATTTTATTGTTCTTTACAATGTAACGATTCTCAGCTATGAAATTTTGTTTGGTTTGCTTGATGTTCTGCTGTTCTAACAAAGGAAAATAGTGAATAATTTCCGAAGATGTGTTGCATTGTTTGATATCTAAATTCCAAGGTAATTTAAAAATGCTATTTTCTGTCAGGCACGTGAGGGGTGTGTTTTATATCCGGGCTAATATTTACTGTATTTTTAGCCAAACCACATCCAGAAAAGAGTACGGCAGGGTGGGTTACCACTAGAGAAGATAGCGGAACCGGGGAACCGGTGCCGTTATTTGAATTAATTTCTACGAGTAAACGTCCCAGTTGATAAAATTTGAGACCTGTAAAGAGTGATTTCCTCCAGGATCAATGCCAGCCACTTTCTTAGAACGTCTCCGCTAAAGAGAAACATACAGAGTGCCTTTTTAGATATTTTAATCTCATTAACTCAACGATGTTAGTGGTGTTAGTGACGTTAACGCTAAAACTCCCCTGCGCACGAGTAAAATAAAGATGTGCTCGCTCTGATTGTCTGCACCAAAATTTTTTAATGAGACCAATCTATCTTCAGTGGGGAATATTCAAAGAAAATAATTTTCGATTAAACAATACGAATAGTCGGTTTCTGAATTTAAATTACTCAATAGACGTGCTTATGGTGACATCAATTAGGTTTTCTGTAGACACTAAAAACAGTACTATTTAATACGTAGTGATCAACAGTTTGTCCTAGACAGTCAGAAATAAAAGCCGTTACCGAAATTGTGATCTATGAGCAGTCTAAATTGCATAATACTTCACTTCATTACACCGACGTAATTCCTATGTTAAAACTCCGCTGTACATAAAATATCCTCTAGCAGGAGAAATGAAATTTTTTACGCTTGCTACCAAGTTATGCTGATGCTACACCTGAGGTGGACTGTGTTCATTGTGGTTCATGTGTTTTAATTAACAGAAATAATACTGACGTACGAGTAGTTGTACAAGTGCTGTTGGAAGCACAGCTGAACCGTAATGGTTATTGCAAAATAAACATACAAATGAATGAAGTATGTATATTTCATTCTATAGGCAGAGCTGGCTGCAACAAGTAACGACCCGTTGTATAATCAGGAATTATTTAAATCAAATACCAGTCGAACTGGTAGTGGAGCTTGGAGAGTCTTTGCTGCGAATATGTTGGAGTGTAAAGTCCACACGGTCAACTCATGTTAATGTGGTCACCGACTATGTTCGACGTCAACGTGCAATAACCACTCACAGATGGCAGGTAGTAACACTAGCAGTGGAGGGAATATATATGCGTGTCGAGGGACACGTAAATTATTGTGGTAGTGGTCATAAAGCAGAAATGGAGCAACTTACCGCCCAGATGAGCCAAGGAGCTGTCAACAGTCTCCACAATGACTGTTCCGCGAACATGCTGCATACGAGCCTATGCAGACGGCGCCTAATTGGTTCAGATGGCTCTGAGCACTATGGGACTTAAATTCTGAGGTCATCAGTCCCTAGAACTTAGAACTACTTAAACCTAACTAACCTAATGACATCACACACATCCATGCCCGAGGCAGGATCCGAACCTGCGCCTAATTGATGCACCCGTGCTGACTGCTGTTCATTGGCGACAAAGGCTGGAAGTTGCAAGCCGGTACAGCAGGTGGTCATCCACTGACCGGCGACAAGTGGCCTTTCACAGATGAATTATGTTTTGCGCCCCATTGAAGAGATGGCCATTGGGTCGTTGGAAGAGTCCAGGTCAGAGGAGCGGGTATTATAATCTGGGGAGTATTTTCGTGGAAATTCCTGGGCGATCTCGTTATTTTAGAAGTAATAATGGATCAACACAGTTATGCATCTATACTTCGAGACCATGTGCGCCCCTGAATGCAGTTTCTTTTTCCTCTGCCGTGTGGCATCTACCAGCAATTCAATGCAACGTGTCACACAGCTCTCAATGTATGTACGTGGTTGTAAGAGCACCAGGCTGAGTTTAACATACGCCCTATTCCACGGATTTGAGCCCAAACGAGAGTCCGTGAGACAACCTCAGCTGGGCTGTTCCCACCAAGGATTTGCAACCGAGAAATCTTGTGCAGCTGACCATAGCCCTGGCATTAATCCACATTCCTGTCGGTTCCATCTACAGCCTTCCTGTACGTCTCGCAGCGTTCCGTGTTGCAGTAGATGATTATCTAGGCTTTTGGCAGGTGACGTTAAGTGACTGGGCGGTGGAGTTTCAACAGTTACAGTACAAGCAAAACCTCGAAACGCCCAGAATACGTGTGTTGTTAGCGATGTAAAGTACTTATTTTAGGATATTTCCATCCCTACAAGTAAATGTAGAGCAGGCAGTCAAGATAAACACTCACTCCAGCGTTAAGGGCTTTAAATACCACATGAGCTGGTGATGGAGCTTAGAGAGTCCCAACTGGGAATATTTGGGAGGCTGCATGTATCTCCGGCATTTGCCTTACAACCAGGGGTAACCTGTCAAAACCCTTGATCAGAGCTGCGTAATGTGAATTATTTTTAATTTTATTCTACGATGATACGTGTCCAACAGAAACTGTGAACCGTTGTGTATGGTAAGTATATTTGATGGGAACTCCATTCCAGGGAGTAGGGGCAGCTGTTTTTGATTCGACCCATGCTAGAATTGCAATTCATTCCACGAAATTGTCAGGCAAACTAGTAAGGAAAGAGGGGATCCCAGTTGGAGATAGAAGGAAGGGGCTGATCAGACCCGGAATTTACCAGACAAATTTGTGTATGCGCTTTGTGTGTTGTGTGTTGAATGTAGGTTAGTGTGTTTGTGTGTTAGTAGTACTGTAGCGAGTGCTGCAGAAGTGTGCGTATTTTATTAGCTTTTGTGTTCACTGCATCAGCTATACCATCTTTGAGCGTTACGATCTGCAGGTTTGTGAGTGAAGAGGCGGTTAATTCTATTTTTGGACAAATATCGGTGCTCGTCTATTTTGGGGCATATATGGACGTGGCAGCGTCGACGTCAGTGGAGGATTGCTTGCTGGCATTCTTTTGCATTGACTCATGGAAATCCCTGGCAATGCAAAAGACTGACGTACGAGGCGAGAATTCGATTCCACTGATTGCATACCAACCGCACGCTAATTCCAAGCAAGGCTTTTGCATTTAGTTCTCCAACACTGTTACGCCTCCATAATGTAGACTTCCAGCAAGCACAGCATTCGACAGCAACTCCTGTTATGAGCATGTGGTAGCTTATGGTAGCACATTTTGACGTTGGCCGTCTCACATACAGTTGGTGCCATGGACAGGAACATATGAAACCCTGAGCGATCGTGCACTCGATTTCATCGTTGTGGAGTGATGTGATATTACACACTTTGAATATCTTGCTCACTAATGTCGCCTCGACAGTTACAACAAGTTTTGACAAATCCGAGTCACGTCATAAACCGAACAAATCAATTCCCTGTACCTAAAGCAAACGCTACTGTTATTGCAATTACTCATACGAAAGGTAGTAAAAAGCTTTAATTATTAGACTTGTCAGACAGTCTATACATATTCGTCTTTCAATGCGGCATATTTTTCCCAACGACTGATGACGTGTAGTCATCTGCATTTTTGTTGTTTGGGATTCTTTCCATCTTGAAAATCCAACGTCGTCTGTTTGAAAATGTCTGCTGGGCAAAGGTTTCCTCTTCCAACCAAAGTGAAAGAAGTGCCTGAGTGCCATATTAGAAGATTACATGAGGTGAAGTCAAGTTAGACCAAAGATACATGTGTATCTGTGGCCTGTGCAAAATGAATAGCGCAGCAAGAAGATCCGTTAGACAGCTCCTGGGACGCTTTATCTTGCAGGAGATTTCGGTAGTGTACCGTGTTAAGGTTCGACCTTCACGTGGACAATCTCTTAGCACTACAAACTGGCAGTTGCAAGGTATCTTGGTTCTTGAAACGAAGCTAAGCCTGGAAAATGTTGCAGTAATGTTAGGGTACTCTCCAAAATAATGGCTGGCGAAACTTATGACTGCTAAATGGGGCACGAATAATAATTACATCGATTTATTCCGATAAAATTATTCACAAAACAAATCAAAATAGTGACAATTCTATCATAAGGTTTGAAATATCTGGCATAGGCGTTGGCGGGAAAGATGCTAATAATCATGGAGTTGAATTAATTGTAATTGTGAAGTGCCCAGTGTTTGAAAACAAATAGTACTACACAAGGGAATACGTCATGCCTGTGGTCGCAGTTCAAAGCACACGGTACACTGATATTAAAACCCAAGTCTTCAGAGTGAGGCTTGAAGTAGCTGAATTACTATAAAATGTCTTTAATATCCCTTGTTCGTTCAGAAAAGAGCAGGATATTCCGGCACGGCACTACAGAGAAACATGACCAATGTCCATCGTGATATTGACCATCACCCCTCCGTCGGCAAGCCTCCTGCGTCTTGGCTCGAGAGTTGGCGGCTGAATCTAGTGTCCCTGTAGAACGGCGTGCTTTTTGCAATGTTCAGAATGCTTTCAACGTTCTCTCACTTCAACAAGGCATGCAAATCCGAAACAAGAGTCAGCCAGTCAGACAGTTATCGAACACCACTAGTACCGCTGTTTATCATATTCCTGGGTGTTAAACAAATTCTCCGATCAAATGGGCCTTTCACTAAAGATCTGCATACATTACATATCTGTTTTTTTAGTTTGGTCTGACATAGCGGTTCGATGAGCTGTTTCAGTGGAGACCTTCGTCATGTTTAAAATGTCGTGAAATATATCAAATGGTTCAAATGGCCCTTAAGCACTATGGGACTTAATATCTGAGGTCATTAGTCTCCTAGACTTAGGACTACTTAAACCTAACTAACCTAAGGACATCACACACATCCATGCCCGAGGCAGGATTCGAACCTGCGACCGTAGCAGCTGCGCGATTCCGGACTGAAACGCCTAGAACCGCTCATCCACAGTGGCCGGCGTGAAATATATCGAAATTTAATCCATGATTGTTAAAAATTCTCGCACCGTCGCTTCGATTAAGATAACGCTGGTTATCGAGTACCGGTGCTCCAGATATCGTACGAATACCGATCCTTCGCAAGAGAGTGTCTGCCACTTTTTTCTCCGTCATTCAAACATTTTTTACTTAACTGGCGAAGTCTGCGCCACATAACTACCACGTAATATGATGGTGAATTTTATCCGTACACGTCCGCCAATTCAGCGTCGCACCGTTTTTCCCCTTTTAGCCCCAGTGGTTTCAGCGTGAAACAACCATTTTAGTAATTTTTTTAAGTGAGAGTAGTCTTGAAAGAACTGAGACACCCAAACAACAGATAACTGACATGCATTCATACTATGAAATAGTGCATTGGTAATGTATAGGCACTAGCCGAAATCTAAATTTGCCAAATAAAACCTGCAGAAAAGGACGACTGATTACTGTGCTCTACCATTTCTAAGACTGTTACGTTTTGCCAATTTCTCTTGTATTCATTGCTTATTTTGAGGATAAGGGTTATTTAGGTAAAAAGGTTTTTTCCTTAATGTTGGGACTCAAAGCGATAAAAGACAAGTGTTGCTCCCCATCAAAAGCTGAAAACGATGTACCATAAGGCACAGAGATTTAATTTGTACCAGGTCTACAGAGAAGTACCTGCAAGCAAACGAAAGATTAATTACCTTACCTTAGGTTTCTGGGTAATATTTAAGACTATGAATACCGCTTGTAAGCTAACACATAAACTGTACCTCTGCCTTTTGCAATGAACCATTAAACTGACCGATGTATTATCAAAGCAACTGAGATGTCTCGCGCATCATTTCAGTAAGTTAATTACTCAGTAATGTTTATAAAACTGTCGTACGTTTTATCAAAAGTACTTGTTGTTTGATGATTGCCACATAAATCGTCGTCATGTCGACTGTCAGCTGGGCCTCGGTTAACGGACAACAGGGAGCAGGCTGCCAGCAAGGGCTCGACGTGGTTTTCCACGCAGCGACCGGCCGAAGTGCCTCACGGCGGGTCAAACGTGTAAGCTGCATTACTTGAAAACCGCAACTAACACTTCGTCCTAGTGTACTGGCACAGGCGGACAGTCTGCGTGCTACGTTGGGAAATCTGTATCGAGGGACTGAGTTCCATGCCGTGAAATGTCAACTGACAATTTTTATAAGACTCTGTCTACTCTCAACGTATCTAGGAAGACTAAGGAGCCAGAATATTGTTTTACTCTGATCATTACCAATTCAGAAAGGACACAGTTCCTACACTGGCTCACCATCATACATTTACGGATGTAAAGCTACCATTTGGTTTCTTTCAACTCGTAACTCCATTGGCCTAAAGATTCCGAGCCAGCTATACCTACTTTCACTTTTATGGCCCTTGTAAGTGATCAAATAAAATATAAACTGGTTGCTTACTCTGGATGAGACGACAGTTCGGGAACTGGACTTCCAGTAGTCATTACTGACTACTGGAATCTGTATTTTCCACAAACAGCTGGCGTTTTCGAATTCCTGCTACTTTTCGGGCTCGTAAGCACCCTCACGAAGCTCTCTTCCCCTAGCCACAGATATGCCCCATACCTCTTTCTTTGGGACACGTGACAGCCCAAGTCGTTGCGTTTAACAGCCATTTGTATCACTCGGTCACAGAACTTGCCTATTTTCGTCTCACTATCAACGTTAACTTGAGCACTGCGTATAGCACTTTCAACAAAAGTGCTAAACGACAACACGTCTTAACTTCATGGAAGAATTTGAGCCCGACTGCATCAGAGAAAACATACCAATTATCACCGACTTAAGATAATAACTAGTATTTACTTCAGAAAAGAAAGTCATGTAAATGATCTTCTATGCTGCATCAGTACTTTATACAATCAAAGTGATAGTGTTAACTGATCAAAAATAACGTAAGACGGTCAATAAGAAAGTATGAATTGAGTCCATTATTGTTCAAGCTGTTCACCCAGGTTCGATTTCCGGCCGGGTGGGGGATTTTGTGGCCGGGGACTGCGTGTTCGTGTAGTTCTCATCATTTCATCATCATCATAATCATCATTGTTTGTGACAGTGGTCAGATTGGGATGTGAAACAATTGGAACTTTGTACTGGTGCTGATGTCCGCGCAGTTGAGCGTCCCACAAACCAAACATCATTCTCAAGCTGTTCACAGAGACGTTACACCTGCTTAATTTTTGGCGAGTTTAGGCACTGTGTTCAACGAGGCGATTACAAGTAATTCCTTACGTGCTGTATAATTGTTCCTAGTTATGCCTTTAGAACTGAAGTTCATAAGGAAGCGGAGTTACGACGTTAGTGGAGGCAGTGTTGGTAAGATCGTTAGTTAAATGTCCGTGAATTTTAAGCAAGGATATTTATGTTCAGCATTCATCATAAAGTACTTAACTGGAACGACGAACCATCCCTGCAAAGGTTTGAGCGCTTAAAACACGCTCTCGAATATTAACTATGCAGTGTTTCAAGCCGGTGGTGTTAGTTAGATCTTACCATAACGTAGAACAGCAGCAGACATCTTTACCGCAGAGAGTAACACCTATTTTGTCGTTACAGGACCATTTGTTATGAGCCAGCACTCATCTGCCGTTGTAGTCTCATGTGTTTATAATTACCAACAGTGTAGCTTTAAAACAATAAAGAAGGGTCGCAGGCAAAACCGGTTCAGTAACATTTCTCGACACAGGTTGTATATCATGTGGAGCTACCTCCGTTCCGTTCCTTGAGACATTAGATGACTTTTCTTGGGCTCTTGCTAAAAACATTTTTTTAAAGAAAGAAATCTTGTGATCATACAAATGAGTTGTTTCTTATTAAAATAATCACTAAATAGACAATCCACTGTAACAGAAATATATTGCTTAATTTCATTCCAATGCTAAATAAAAAAGACGAAACAGTTATGATGTAGTTCCTGGGATAGTTAAACGCTTTTTGTGAAAGGAGAAAGAAGTAGATCTCTTGAACTATTATAGTTACCATACAAATGTGCTATCTATTAAACTGAACGGAAAGAATGACAATATAAAATTTACCTTATTTCTTTAGTTTATTAATGAAACTTTATAATTTTATAATTTGCAAATTATTTCACTTTCCATCAAAAAAGTGCGATATAAATCCAATAATTGACATCAGATATTGATGTGTTTTAGAGAATTTGCCATGGTAGAGGTTGGAAACTGATAAACATGCTGAATATTTTTGTATGTTAAACCAAAAGGGGAAAATTGAAATTTGTGTGCAATACTGAAAAGAAATATTGTATTAATAAAATCATGTGAGGACGAACGCGAAATACTAATAGTAGCATGTAATTTGCTCAAACAATATTCCATTTGTTGTTAAGTCAGGCTTTGGTGACAGTTGAGATCAGTTAGATGGAAACGTAATCTAAAAGTATACGTTGCTCATAAATTTGTACGTACTAGTGGAAAGCTAAAGCGAGTGGAGCTGGGAGTTGTAAATCCCGGTAAAAACTCATTTACCCAAAAAATCGAAATTATTTTATCCGACTCGAGATCAGTGGTGCTCTATGCTATTAGCGATCGTTAAATCGCCAATCAATGGCTCTACTAAAAGAAGTGGCTCGTAACCGCATATTCGTTTTTATCCCTCAAACGGTACGCTAACGGCTCGATATTCACTGGAAAATTTTTGTTTCTATCATCAGGTACTTTCAGCCATATCAGTTCCCACTGCTAATTGCTATACATCTCGCACACAATTTTTGCATTTGGGCGCCTCTGACACCTCTTTGATCTTGGCGCTCCAAGCTTGACACAGCTTAAATTCGCCTTATGTCAAAAAGTATGTGTCTTGTTGATTTGACTGAGGCTCGTCCATATACGCGTAAGCTGCGCAAAAGGATTCGAATGGTCCCGCATAGGTATCCTACCGATGTTTTACAATTTTATAAAAATCATTAATATACCATAATAGCACAATTTACGCTGTGTTGTGGTAGGTTTTTTACTTCAAGACAACGCTGCAATTTAGGCGATAAACTGAGAATATTTCAAGTCCTTCTATCTTTCTTCCCCTTTAATGGAAAAGAAACCTGATCAACGATCTCCATCCTGGATCATTTTAGACAGGGCAGGGTCCGTACTTGTGCTGAGAAAGACAACCGGCGATGTAAAAGAAAGGAGATACCAGGACCGGCCGCGGCATAGAGTTTATGTAAGGCGGGCAGGCTGCATCCCAGGGGTGCCATTCAGGGCACGGGCTCTGCGGGATGCCATCCTCCAGGGGCGAGACATCTCCCACCGCCACGAAAGAAAAGTAAACCTGCGAGCATGTGCTCTGCTGGAGCAACCGCCGGCTGGGATAGGTTCCAATACTGTACACGGGCCGTCTGTGTTATATAAGCGAGTCAGTAGAGATCCGTGAATTTAATGTACATTCGTGTTCAAAATTTAAGCCTAAGTGGGATATTATGAAATGAGAAAGACGGCATGATACTCGTATTTTGTGTGTGAAGAAATTAACATGGTACAAATACTTTAAGATTGTTTTATTTTAATGCCATTGCCGTTTTCGGACTATCATGCCCTTTTTATGATGAGTAACATTATCAGTTACATTAATATGTCCGCCAGTATAATTCCAACAGCTCCTACACTTTATAACGGTATTTTAGTATTTAGCTTCACTTTACTGGTTGTGTGGATAGCAAATGCTACTAATGTGCTTGCATTTTGTAAGATATCATGTCGAAGAGTTATATACACTTAACATTTGTTCTAGTCGGCGGCGGTTCGCTGCGTTTTGGTCTTTGTGCTTTTCGGGACGATACACAGAGTACTGAAGTGTTGAGAGAACATATAAATTCTTTACAAACTACTGTGGCACACAAACGCCTTACAATATTTCTGACGTCAGTTCTAGTGACTGATGTGTGCTTTAGACTTTTTAATGTTATTGTTAAAATCCAATTACAACCACGAAACAAATATATCACTCATTTAGCAACAATAAACAATCTAGTTACCTTATATGAAGCGTAGAATATGTATAGGAGGTGTACAAATTAACAGAAAAATTCTTTCTCTGTAACAGTGAAGTTTTTATTTAAGAATTACATAGATTATATGTAAATGCATGTACAGGATATATCCAACGAAAACCGATAGTTCTTTTGCAAATAAGAGGTACGTTGTTTACATGTAAGTTAACCAGTTTGTATCTTCATTGATGTAGAAGATATAATCTTGCGAAGTCGGATGACTGTCTCTGATACGTATTCTATATAATGTAGACAAATTCAGAGTAACTAATAACTAAGATAAATTATGTTTTTCCCCTTTTTTAAGTGGAAAATAGTTTACATTTTGTAATTATAGCCTTTTTTGTAAAAATTTTTTTTTCCATCCAGATTTATGGTGATATTTTTTACTAGTTTTCTTAGGTTAATGTGGTACCAAGATTGAGTATGGGGGAGGGAGGCGAGTATGCTTTACAAAAATATTCACGATAAACTGTTGGCGCAATATAAGTATCACAAATGACTTCCTAGGATTTAATTTCGGACCCAAGTTTTGTGATCATCCTTATATTACACAACAGTCATAGCTACAGCCTAAAAAATACGTATCATATGAAATTCCTCAGTGGAATACCTTCTTGGTCCTCAACCACACAATTCATGTGTAATATGACAAAAGCGACGAATTCAAATTAATTTTTTGCAAGTCAGAGAGCAATAACGCACGTCGACAGAATCTTTTTCCGTTCGACAGCCTTCGCTTGACGCTCATCAGCTGTCAGCTTTCTGTCATCGGCGGCGGCGTCGAAGATGCTGCCGACGTCGTATTAAGGAGCTCTTCCTTGGCAGAAAACAAATAAAAAGATCGTTCATGTACACAATTCAAACTTTACAATTACACAAATAACATTAACAACAATTCCACTAAACATTCTACGTCATAAATGTATAATATCCTACTACATGCAAACTGAGCAGTAGAAGACCAACCGCCTTGATGTTTGGTTACACTACATTAGGTACTCTATTCTCTAGTTACAGCACTCTGCCGTACAATATACCTGCATGCCTTACATGCCATAGAATGTCACATTGCGAATAGAAAAGGTTTTACCGAGAAATTAGAAATAAGAGAAAGACGGGTCTTGAGGAAAACTGAGGTAGAATCAAAGAGAGTCGTAAATTCGAGAGACGACACAAATATGAACTCAATACACACGTAGAAAAGATGATAGACATCACTCACAGTATGAAGATTAGTTTCTGTGGCAGCCGGATCTTTCGTTATTTTCCCAAGAAGAAAACCGAAGTAGAAAAAGACCTGCAAGAAGTCGAGAAAATACTGTAGGGTATCCATAAACTCATTCCGCTCAAGAAGAAACTGCAAAAAAAATCTAGGTTTCCAAGAACAATCGAAAGTAAATCAGGCAATACGTTGATTGAGGCAAGAAAGAAATAGCAGAAGAAAGGAATGCAGGAACAACAGGCTACATTTAAAGCCCAGACGCAAAGAGAAATGAAAGTGCAGTTGTAATAGCTGGGTCTGAAAACGCGCAATAAGGAGGGAGGAAGACCATACCTATATAGCTGGTGGAGAGTTCTCGGGCTTCCAGCCGGTTGAAGGTGTCTTCAAACTGCGACGTTTCGACGAGTGACATACTCATCATCTTCTGGCGAAGTGCTGAGACTTTGCGGATGCCGGTCCCTTCATACCTGCGGCGCGACCCCCACCACCTGGCCGCGGGAGGCTGGGTCCAGCGGAGCCGGTGGGCGGGGTGAAGGGGGAAGCGGGAGCGACGTCCGTGTCTCCGTCAGAGCATTCCGGTCACGTCTCGCGAGCTGGACAGTTCTTGGTGCGTTCACGGCGTATTGCGGCTAATGCTGGATTCCAGGCCGCGCTAAGTTGATAACCTTCGTCCCTGTTCACAAGACTCTCGTGCGCCCGTATTTCTATCGTTGCTTTAATGACGATGTCCCAATAGCTCCCGGCTCGGCACAGCACCCTGGTGTTCTCGAAATCAAAGGTGTGTTTTTCTTTGATACTATGTTCAGCTGTAGCAGATTTCTCTGTCTGTCCAAGTCGGCCGTGTCTTATGTGTTCCTCGCACTTTTTGGAGATGCAGCGCTGCGTTTGTCCAATGTACTGTACACCACATTCGGAGGCAATGCTATATATGTCAGGTATGTTGAGTTTGAATGGGTCTTTAGCTGAGCCCAGCGGTTCTTTCGTCTTCAGCGGCGGTCGGAAGACGGAATTTATGTTCGATTTTCTCAGTAGACTCCTTATTTTGGCTGACAGGGGCCACAGATATGGAACGAGTCTCTTGCTATCTTGCTCTTCTTCTTCCCGAAATTTTTCTGCCTGGCTCCTCTTGAAGGCCCTACCAATCTGTGTTTCACTCTACCCATTTTTCAGAAATACCTCTCTTAGGTGGTGTAATTTGTCTGAGAGGCTTTCTTTGTCACAAATGACGCATGCCCTATGTACCAAGATGGTCAGTACTGACTGGCGTTGCGCATAATTATGTTGTCACTGAGCCATTCGGTAGACTTGAAATAATGAATGAAATGTAGTTTTTCTTTATTTTCCTTCTTTGTATAGCAGTCACTGATTATTTATTTTACATTTGCTGATCATTTTGAACATGACTTTTACTTTTCCTGCTCTTGTAGTAACTCAGTATCTATAGTCTAGCTTTTGTTTAATAACATGGCACTTTTTATCACATTTTTATTAAGTCGTTTTCTTGTTTGTCTGTCTGTTCGGAACAAATTTTACAGTTGATTTTAAACTAAATTCCTAATAAGCTAGAGACCTGCAATTTTAAGCATAGCTCAGTATTGGATAACAATACAATACTAACGCGCTTTCTCATCTGGTGTGTGACGGAAGGTACTTCGTTTACCACTGTCTGTTCCCGATGAGCTACATGCCTGAAACTTTCAACATCACTCAGAACTGTTTGACAAAGCAATATAAACTCGCTTTCTCGTCTGATGTGTATTGGGGTGTACTTCATGTAGAGCTCATTTCCGCATTTCTATTTTCCAGTAGTGAATGGTTCATGGGAAGAACGGCTGCAGGTGATCCCTGTATTTTTTGCCTTCACGGTTTTCTCGCAAGATATACGTAGGAGAAAGCAATATATTGGTTGAGGCAGGTGAAGAGAAACTGAAATAAATCGAAAATTTACTACGGGTCTGTATTGTAATATCATCGAAATGTTTGAAATCTATCGAAAACTTTCTCACACACGAGACTAAAAATCAAAAATTAATTATTTGAATAGAAAAGAATTTTTAAAGCACCACATTTTTAAATCGGACTAAAAATTAAGAAAATAATTTCTCCTAGCTCCATGCAGATTCCAAACCCCCATATACTTAGTCTTGAAAATTTGTGGTTGTTAATTTTTAATAACTACGAAAATACTTACAAGATTGAAAACAAAAGTGTGAGGTGTATTCAGTACATAGCTGATGCATGGATAGTTTACCTTCTTACTACTACTCTACTTGCTTCCTCATGCATGAATAATTCACGTCCTTATTATTATCATCCCTTGCTTGGGCCCCACATTTCTCGCTTTAAATCTTAAAATTTTTTTTCTTGTGAATTAAAAATTCGCAATCACAACTTCTCAGGGCAATATGTAGGAGGTTAGGAATCTGTATTGCACCAGTAGAGTTACTTTTGTAGTTTTTAGTCCGATTGCAAAAGTGGTGTATTAAAAACTGATTTTTATTCAATTAACTATTAATTTTTAAATTATCGTTGCTCTGACTGTGAACGTAAATAGTGCCGTTCAATTTAAGAATTAGGAAAGCTATCGTACCTGTTTTACAGCACTTATTCAGAGAACTATCCTCTTAAAAGTCGTTTGTCAATAATCTGTGTGCTACTCTTCTGTGCCGTAGTCGTAGAGTTTCAGAAATGTGGAAGTCACCATTCTGTCCACCTGAGAATCTGTGACGTCATCCAGCAACGCACGCAGTACTGTGCAGTATGATGGAATGGCTTCATTAAAATTCCCACTGGCGGACAAACGGATAAATGAAAGCGTGAAAAACGTTTTACGGGCGCTCTGAATCAGTTTTAACTTCGTTAGTGCACAGATGCGTGACGAAAATTGTTTTTGTTTTGATCGCGAGTGGATAGGGCTGCAACGCCGATAACGAGAGCCTGACAGCTTAAGCGTTGTGCACAGCCCTGACTGAGCCGCATTACTTATTATCCCGCGGTAGCACGGGACACTAAGCGCATTTCATTTCTGCATAAGAAGATGGAAAATAAATATTCGTTTGAATCTACCATTCAGTGTTTTGCTGGCTGAATAGACAGTTCATATTACACATGGCGATGACAGTCACGACACTGAACTAGTGAGCTAAGCGTCGCTTTGTAGTCTCGTGTTCCGGCAAATCGAGATCCAGATATCCGCCCAATCATTCAGATTTACATTTTCCAATCTATAAAAGTAAGTGTCGAGGTCGATTCTCTGAAGTTGAAACGGAAAATCTGAACTCTTACTCTCTCACTAATCACCTTGTCATCGACAAGATATTAAACTCAAATTTTCTTCCCTACTCACAATACCGAAATCATATTAAAGAACAATAATTCTCCAAATATTGGCTGCTTAGTACAACTGGAGAGATATTACAATTTCAACTTTATTAGCTTTCTGCTTCCGTCAAGGTTGTTCTCAGCCAAACCACACAGATCGACGCACTCCACAGCTCAAATGTCACCAGCAGGCCACGGCTTAGAAAATTAGTCGTTTTAAAAGGGGTCTGCAACATCCACGGAGGAGCTTCTCTAATATCTTCCTGTAAGTATCGTAACGAGAGACCATTCGGAGACAGTCTTACCGCATCTGCCCCCCCCCCCCCCCCCCAAAAAAAAAAAAAACGCGAAACGTAGACAACTCCCGCATTCGTACAATATTTGCAAGACGTAACCCATTACAGAGTCTACGCTATGCATACTGTGACAAGCGCCGGACTTCAGTTGGCCTGTCCTACCCACGGTCCTATCCACTGAATTAATGTATTTCCACCTCAGATATGAGCCCAGAAGTCTCACCTTCCAAATCAAAAAGATTATTACATGAATTTTATCTATATTGGATGCTATTGAACTTCCGTGACTGTTCGTTTATAGGGTTTAGAAAAATTTCCGCTACCAGATACAAGTGGAACAATTGAAAGTGACAAGGAAGCATTTGTCGAAAATATATCTGTACTTCCATAAATATGAAGCATCATTATTATAATTAGGCTGTGGTGACAGTTTTTCAATTTAGTTGCACATTTGTTTTCATTTTCACGTCCATGTTTTAGTTTTATAAAATTTAGCTGCATATTTCACTATTGCGTTGTGCACTCGCGATATACACTGTGTTCATATACACATCTAGGCTATGGCCAAAGAACTTAGACGTAGAAGGTGTAAAGATGTTGCTCATACAGAAACATGTAGGTTATGGCCAAAGAACTTAGCCGTAGGAAGTGCAAGGATATTGCACATATAGAAACTTAAAAAGCTATAATAAATTGCTAAGTTTTTGATCCATATTATGAAATTTATGATACACAGTTTTGTCAGAGAACTTAGACCTAGCAAGTTCAATGTGTTATGCATATGAAATTACTAAAAGGTATTACAAACATGACAGAACTATTTTGACCCACACAGTTGTAAGGGAACTTGGACCTACGAACTACTATAATGCTATACACTGGAAACTTTGAAAGTTATTACAGATTGCAGAAATGGCAGTTAAACCTTGTGTTTACAATACGACTTTTACAAATTACGATAATGACACTCGAACTGTTGTATGATTTCTACATCAAATTTTCATAGCGTATTACTTTTTTATTATATCAAAGGGTAATGAGTATTTGTTTTCGAATATTTCATGGAATATGTGGAGATACGATTTGTTCGCAAGCTCCACTTGTTCGTTGAGAATAAGGTGTGATGAGTTAGAGGTGTGGATGTAAATTTGCAGCTCTTCGAGCAGATTCATTTTTTTTCCTTTGTTGATGGTGTGTAGTATTTGTAGGTTGTCTGTAATGTCTGTGGCTGAGTGACTATGTCCTTTAGATGCATTGCAAAGGAGGATTTATCATTGTTATTTAGCTGGAAAGCATCTATATGCTCACAGTATCTTATATTCAAATTCCTTCCAGTTTGACCTGTGTAGAACTGAGGGCAATTGCCACATAAAAGTTTGTAAATACCTCATTTGTGGTGGCATTGGCTATTTGTCTTACTGTCTTGGATGATGGGCTGTTGTAGCTTGTTGATACTGCTGAAAGAAATTTGAATTCCAATTTTCCGAAAAATGTTGGCAATTTGGTATGAAATTTTACCTGTAAAGGGTATGTGGGCAAATGCGTTTTTTCTTCTTGTGAATCTGATTTAGAAGGTGCGCATTGTTTCTTCTTGATTTTGTTAAGTTTATCAATTACATCTGGATTGTATCTATTTCTACGTACAGTTGCTTTGATAATGTAAATTTCTTTTTGTTTTTCGTGGGGGCTGAGTGGGATTTTATCGTTATAATTATATGTAGATCTAAAGAATGCCATATTGTGTTGCACTGGATGACATGAGGTGTTGTTAATGACAACATGACTAGTAGTCGGTTTTCTGTAAATCTGTAAGGCATGTTTGTTGTTGGCATTAGATATTCTAAGGTCAAGAAAATTGATTCCTTTATGTATCTGATGTTCTACAGTGAAGTTGATGTTGTTGTGCATGTTGCTGAGACCTTTAGCAAGTTTCTCAATCTCTTCAGTTTTACTACTGTACGAGATTATAGTATGATCCACATACATTTTGTAGTATATTATTTTATTTTCAAGTGAACAATCGGATCTGAAAAATTTATTTTCTATACGCTTAATGTAAATATCTGCAAGTATTCCTGCCAAACTACCGTTCATTGCAAGACCATCTTCTTGTTTATAAATTTTGTTATTAAAAAGTTAAATAATTGTCTCAGTGTTGGATAGCTTTTTGTGTTTTAATAGGTTGCTTTTAATTATCTGAGTACTGTCATGTATAGAAATGTTGGTGTAAAGGTTTACTACGTCCATTAAAGCAAATTTGGCACCCTCTGGTATTAAATTAACCACATACTAAAAAAATTTTAAGATCACATTGTTCACTTGAAAATAAAACAGTAGTCTACAAAAGGTATGTGGATCATACTATTATCATGTACAATCGTACAACTGAGGCGATTGAGAAACTTGCTAAAAAATGTTCAAATGGTTGAAATGGCTCTAAGCACTACGGGACTTAACATCTGAGCTCATCAGTCCCCTAGACGTAGAACTACTTAAACCTAACTAACCTAAGGACATCACACACACCTATGCCCGAGGCAAGATTCGAACCTGTGACCATAGTAGCAGCGCGGTTCCGGACTGAAGCTCCTAGAACCGCTCGGCCACAGCAGCCGGCTACACTTACTATAGGTCTCAGCATCATGCACAACATAAACTCGACACAAGCAGCATATTGGAAACCGACGTATATGGATTTCACAAGCTGCAACATGGTCGCGAAATAGACAGTGACCTGAAAATAGAATAAATTTCCTTTATTTCATGTCTGTGGTTACAAAGTTTTAGGTCCTCAGACTACCGGTTTCGATCAGCAATGGCGATCTTCAGATCTGTTTTATAAAAACATTTCCTAATATACTGGAGCCATGGTATGGCGTGGCATGGTATTGTATGGGACTGGGGACCTAGAAACGACGGAGAGGCTTCGTCCCCACCATAGCTCTCACTGGTTCACAGCCCCACAACAGGCTACAGCAGTCCACCCACCCCACTGCTGCCCCACACCGAACACAGGATTACTGTGCGGTTCGGCCCCCAGTGAACCCCCACGGGAACGTCTCACACCAAACGGGAGTAACCCCAGTGTTTGCGTGGTAGAGTAATTATGGTGCATGCGTTCGTGGAGAAAGTGTTTGTGCAGCAGTCGACGACAGAGTGTAACTGTGGCGGGATAAGGGGAACCAGCCCACATTCGCCGAGTCAGATGGAAAACCGCCTTAAAAACTATTCACAGACTGGCCGGCATACCGGACCTCGACACTAATCCGCCGGGCGGATTCGTGCCGGGGACCGCCACGCCTTCCCGCCCGGAAAGCAGTGCGTCAGACCGGTCGGCTACCCCGGGCGGTCTCTACTGGAGCCATAGTGGCATCGTGAAATGCTAAACACAGATTCAGCTTCAGCATCGTCAGACACGTATAAATAATAGTATACATAAGAGTCTTCTTGTCAGCAACACTACTGTTAAAAACAAACTGCCGTACAATAGTCACAAAATGCTTTGTGGCTACCGTAAGGCAGGTTTCTCTGAACAATAATGCTGATGACAAGATGACTCTAGTGTATACTGTTATTTACACGCTTTTGAAGACGCTGGCGCTGATTTTCTGTGTAGCATTTGACGTTGCTACTATGGTTCTAGTATATTAGGACATGTTTTTATAAAACAGATCTGAAGATGGCATTTGTTACCGTAGACGTGAAATAAAGAAAATTTTGCATATATATTTATATCTTATTAGCTACCACCATCCTTCCCAGACGATGAGTGTTCTCAGTACTTTGATTCACAGAGCACACATCATTGATGACGAGCGCAGTTTGCAGCAGGAGCTTCTACACTTGATGAGTTTTTGAAGCCAACGCGTATCATCCACAATTAGTAAGTATGGCGCTACGAATGAATCCAGAGGTGGATATAAGGAACAAAGAAGGATATATAAAGAGATTTCAATCCACGGCTTTACTGGCACATGTGGGAAACTTATCTTCAAGAATAGGACGGATTCTCAGCAACGACAAAATAAGTGATTTTTCGCACTCCACCGAAGACAGCAGCACTCCCGCTTCCATGCTACCTAAACTTCGGGTTTGCACGATTACCTGGGACTGTCGCTTTTCATACACTGGACAGACGACTCCAACAGTCTACGAAAGATGCACGGTACACTGTAGATACACCTGGCTCCAACAGCCCAATAAATCGGCTGTGCTAGAGCATTGTATTTAAACTGGTCACTTTGTGCTGTACGAAATTGTCGAAATTCTGGAGTCGAATTCATGTTTTTGGGAGTAGTTGGTGAAAGAAGCTGTTCAAATTCGTTTGGCCATGGATTTACTTAACAGAGACAGCGGTTTCGGCATGGATGATTCATGGACTCGAGGGTTTCCTTTAATAAACATTTAATGATTTCGCTACAGTGCAGCTCGCATTGATACGTCGAGGTCCCAGCGGGGATCGACCGTGCAGTCACAGATCCAGTTTATGCATTGCTGTACCTCTTTTCCGCCGCCCAACGTCTCTTGCGCCTGTGTATCTAATGCCGCATGTGCAATGGCACCGCTTCAGTCTGGAACCATGCGACCGCTACGGTCGCAGGCTCGAATCCTGCCTCGGGCATGGATATGTGTGATGCCCTTAAGTTAGTTAGGTTTAAATAGTTCTGAGTTCTAGGGGACTGATGATCTCAGATGTTAAGTTCCATAGTGCTTAGAGCCATTTGAACCATTTTGCAATGGCACGGTCCGCGAGGTTATAAAGCCGAATGAAGTGCTGGAGCGTCAGGCATTCGGCTCACTCAGAAGACTGCAGAACGATACATAGCCGAAATATGAGAAGAAGTAGATGGATTTAAGCGGCTGTAGGTACAAAATTTACTGGAAGAAACAGTATCTGGTCTGAAAACAGAATCAAAGTTGCTATCTGTTCCCTGCTGTAGAAATATTTATTTATTTTCAGATTATTAGATGTGCTTTTTGCATCAGTGCATGGAATAGTTACAGTATACAAGACAGTAAAAACGGAGAAGTGCATAGTTGTGCCTTCTTCCTTCCAAAGCCGCCGGTGTTTTCCTTTAATGGCCGCTTCCTGGTGGGATTGTTCCTTCTTTCCACAGCCGGCCCTCGCCCTCCGTTTTAATTTCCTGCGTTACAGCAGGCAGTCGGCGGCCGGCCGTGATATTTATGCTGTTTATCCTGGAAGATTGCTGACTGAATTATGCACGCTCGGCTGCGGCGAACAATGCGCCCGCCCGGCCAGCCGATGGGCTGCACAGCTCGCCTCGCAGCGCGTCTGCCGCTCGCAGTTCGCTGCTGCCCATTCGCGCCGAATGTGCGTCCCTGCGTTTGCTTTACTTGCTAACTCCGGGCAGCTGGAAACTCTGTTGTTTTTGTTTGTTACGATTATAGTATAAAGTTACAGTGCAATAAGGTTTGCAGAGTACCGAAGGCACTGAGATTAAAAATTTCCTGTTATTCTGGTTGGAACTATGCATTTTGCGTCAGGCTATTAAGTCCAAGATGTTTGAGTGAGAGCCTAAAAAGTAACGGCAAATCTTTCAGAATAAGAAAAAGTGAAGAACTAAGAGCATTCGAACAGGACGTGTTTCTCGGAAACCACGAACAATTGTGCAAAGCACTTCGTTTCCAAAACAGGTACGAGAGACTGCAATGGACTGTCATTTTATGCACTTAGTGACTAATATAAGAAAAAGTATACCCGGTGAACAAGAATTCCACCGACAGAACTTCGAAGGTTGCTCTGGGATATTTCCATAGTATTTTGGTATGAAGGAGGCTAGGTTAATTACTTTTCGTTTTATTTCTTGTCGTTTACCTTTTCCACTGACAATATCTGCATAACACAGCAAACATCGATGACATTTTTAATTTTTAGGTAATTAGTTAACACTTCTTTAACAGCGAAACACAGTACTACGGATACGTTTACTGACAGAGTGTTTGCCAAAATGTACCTCGCATCTGGATTCACTGAATGCTGGGTTGTTCCGCCATCGACGGTGACCCCATTACATTATTTTTGCAATTGTTTGAGACTTTTTACATTATTCTGTGTTTTGCGTTGTATTACAGACTTTTTCACTATTGTGAAGGTATGTAAAGGATGAGCCAGAGAGTAGATTTTCCTTTATTATATGAGCTTTCAAACGGTAACTTCATTTTTCCATTGCGGCCAAGCCACGGCCGGCAGTGTTAGCTGCCTGTAAATTCTTTCGTCCCACGGTCTAGTAACAGGAAGTCAGCACTGAGGAAGGGCATCTTGGCCACGCGCCTCTCATGTGCTTACGAGGTAACGCCGCCCAAGCATCGCTTAGCAGGCAATGTTCTGGAAAGTTCCATGCCGCCCGCACGGTTTGCTCGGTCCTGACCAATCAGGGCGGAGGAAGCCGCATGGTGCGTCGAATGTACCCGGCCGCCCGTCGCCGGGCCCACGCTCTTGTATTCTTGCTCACCCGCGAGTCGGATGCGCGCCCTGTAGCAGTGTAGACCTTCCCGCTTCTCCCGGTGCTGCGGCACTGTGGACTTAGTTTTGGCAGACAACTTTCGGTATCTTCTCGAACAATGTTTCTCGAAACTCTAAGCTCTGGCTCACCCTCACTTCCCTAGGCCTATGTAGCCCTTTCAACATGCTTTCGCTAATAAATGGCCTTTCTCTAAAAATCATGCTAATCATTCCATAACGCCCACCGCCTGCCCATACGCCCAATAAGGTAACTGGGATGGCAATCTGAATGTATCACAATTACATCATTACATGTAACGAGCCACCGGAGAGCAGAGATCCTTTGCAGCAAAATACTCGAGAAATATCACTGTACAACCTCCGAAATTTTGTTATTTAGGTTCACCCTTACAAGCCCATGGAAACATGTATAAGTGACAGGTAACATTGTACAACACATTTTAACATTTTGTCTGCGCTCTGGATAAAATTGTGGTTCTTCACTTGTCGTTGTTAAGGGGAATAAGAACTTGAAAATATAAAAAAAATACAGCTTTCCAAAAGTAGAGGTTTTAGTATTTATTAAAAAGTATATAATTTTTAAACCTTGGAAAGAGAAATATTACGCCTAAGAATAAGTTTTGGAGGACTTGTTTGGTAGTTTGCTTTTGTATTCATACTCTGCAGTGTCTAAGGAGCGTCAATATTCAGCCAACTTGCTGCAGTTCCATCTCTCCTCACTCCTGTGATTCGCCATCGAAACAGATGGTCCGGTCGCTACCTCTGCCCCCTTGGCAACCAGCTACTTGCTTGCTGCTGTATTATTCTGCAGCACTGTTTAATGCAGCGAGGTACCTTCTGCTGTCTTCCGAATTCCGGTAAACGAAAAATTTGAAACAAATGAACACACTCCAAAACAGGAGGAACCTGACAGTCAACCCTATTGTCGGTTAGGGTGGATGGGACCAGACGGATAACGTGATTTCTACAAACTCACTTTTTCTCATCGGTTTCTTTGTCACTGGTGCCTTCAGTATCAAAGACAGCCAGGATATCTGTTTTGAAGACACCATACATAACTGGTTGCAAGGCAACACCATCGAAAGGTAACAGTGCACGAAAGCAAACCTTTCTGAGCTGACACCAATGTCGCAGTGAACAGGACGCTGGAGTTGTGTTCCAGAGGAAAGGAGTTCTAGTCCCTGCCAAACCACTTGATTTAGAAATTTGGGTTTTTTCAAAGCACTTCAGGCAATTTGAATAGAATCTGACATAAAACAACAGTTTGGCGAGCAATCATAACGTCATCTTTAATTTTCTCGATCACACAGTTTTTTTTAATAGAATTACCTATTTCGGCTACCCAATAGTCATCTCGAGAATTCTACACTGGAAGTAAAAGAAAATACATTAACAGTACTACATTGTTGTTGTTGATGTGGTCTTCAAAAAATGGTTCAAATGGCTCTGAGCACTATGGGACTTAACATCTGAGGTCATCAGTCCCCTAGAACTTAGAACTACTTAAACCTAACTAACCTAAGGACATCACACACATCCATGACCGAGGCAGGATTCGAACCTGCGACCGTAGCGGTCGCTCGGTTCCAGACTGTAGCGCCAAGAACCGCTCGGCCACTCCGGCCGGCGATGTGGTCTTCAGTCCAGAGACTAGTTTAATGCAGCTCTCCATGCTGCTCTATCCTGTGCAAGCTTCTTTATCTCCAAGTACCTTCTGCAACCTACATCCTTATGAATCTGTTAGTGTATTCATCTCTTGGTCTCCCTCTATGATTTTTACCCTCCACGCTGCCTTCCAGTACTAAATTGGTGATCCCTTGATGCCTCAGAACATGTTACATGACCTACCAATGTAATCTTCAGCATTCTTCTGTAGCACAAGATTTCGAAAGCTTTTATTCTCTTCTTGTCTAAACTGTTTATCGTCCATGTTTCACTTCCATACATGGCTACACTCCATACAAATACTTTCAGAAAAGACTTCCTGACAGTTAAATCTACACTCGATGTTAACAAATTCTCTTTTTCAGAAACGCTTGTCTTGCCATTACCAGTGTACATTTTATATCATTTCTACTTCGACCATCAGTTATTTTGCTCCCCAGATAGCGGAACTCATCTACCATATTAACAGATTAAACACAAACGATATAACTTATAACAAGCACTCATTCCGCTGCACTGAAACAAGTCATACCCGTGTAAAAATAACAAGAGTGAAAAGTACCATGCACGCTATGAATAGTTATATATAGGATGCAAAACTATCCTACAGGTCGCTGATGCATACATAAAGTACAGACAATTATACAAAGTAATTAAAAAGGGATTCATCACAAAGTACATTTCTTTAAAATATTCTCAGTTTTATGAAGGTAAGAAACATTTTTTAAACAAATTTTAATCATATGAAAAATCTATGTGTCTGAATTATAAACTCAATAAACGGCTTAATAACCAGTTATAGACTGTGTATACTTTTCAAAAATCTTACAGCATTAAGAAGTGTCACAACTTTGTGAAAGACATTGAAAATGTAGGGATACCAGAATAATTGATATTAGCCCATCTCTACATTGCTAACTTCAATGTCCCTGTTGATTAGATAATACAAATCATTGACGCAAATGTTCTCAAATACAGGAGAAAACCGTCGAATTTACTGAGCTGTTGCAAATAACTTTATCTTTCAACTATTTTACTTTCAGTAATAAAATATACTAACAAACACAAGGTTAAACCATTGGAAAAACTTGGGGCACCATGGCAGAAATACTAACAAACACAAGGTTAAACCATTGCAAAAGCTTGGGGCACCATGGCAGAAATATTTATTACTCACTTGGGAAATTAGTTTTCCTTCAAATTCCCTATTTTTCAACAAAATGATATTTTGGAAGACGCATGGGTGATATAATTTTTCTATACAAATGACAAGAAAATGACATTAATAATCTACGCACTCCAAGATTACTTTCACGGTGGAAACAGGAAAAGAGAACAGCACAAAATTCCTAGACCTGAAAATGACCAAAACAGTTAATAAGTATTCGTTACAAACTAATAGAAAACTCATCGCCGCAGACAGCATAATACGTTCCACATCACGCCAACCCCAACAATACAAAGAAAGCCTTCTTTAATTCGATGATCCATCGTAGGACACGGCACCTTCTGTCACAAAAAGAAATACGTAAAGAACTCAACATCCTTAAAGAAACAGACTGTGCTAGGGGATATAAAATAAATACGTTATGAATATTTATTACAAGACCAAAAAGTGAACAACATCACACGTAAACGATCTTCTGAAAGCTGAAGCAAGATGGAGTATCAGGTTGGTTGGTTGGTTGGTTTGGGGAAGGAGACCAGACAGCGAGGTCATCAGTGTCATAGGATTAGGGAAGGAAGTCGACCGTGCACTTTGAAAGGAACCATCCCGGCATTTGCCTGGAGTGATTTAGGGAAATCACGGAAAACCTAAATCAGGATGGCCGGACGCGGGATTGAACCGTCGTCCTCCCGAATGCGAGTCCAGTGTCTAACCACTGCGCCACCTCGCTCGGTCGGAGTATCAGGGAAAATGCCGATTATAGAAAGCTTACTTACACCGAAAATTTAAGACTTGAGTTTCTCCTGCAGTATTCAATATTCAAATAATCTACGGGAATGCAGCATGTGGTGTCGTCGGCAGTTGTCAATATTTCGACAGGTGCATACCCTGTCATTTTCAAGCCAATCAAGCCTAAATTGCTGCAAGTCAGTGCTGTGCAAGAGAATTTAAAACCTCAATTTACAGTGCAGTTCTGGAAAGATGAAACACTCACGTTCGCTTTAAACCAACGTGTGAGGTAGCATTAACTCTGAGCCTCTGTTTCTTCACAAGTGAAAGGCCAGAATTTCAGGCATAATTTAAGAGGGAATCTACATTTCTATTGATGAGGCTACTTACTAATTTAATTTCTACTGCTTCTTTAATAACACTGTCGAAACAGTTGAAAGCACGTGCCAGAATGTCAGTGTTATTGTATTCCATAAAATGACCGGTGGCAAGAACATGTTCTGCAAATAGTAATGATTTGCTGGGCTGTTGTAAGCATGTGTGACGCTCAGTGTACTTGTCCTTCACGGCCCTGATAGTTGGTTGGTTGGTTAGTTGGTTGGTTGATCTGCAGGGAGGAGACCAGACAGCGAGACCATCGGTCCCATCTGATTAGGGAAGGATGGAGAAGGAAGTCGGCCGTGCCCCTGCAAAGGAACCATCTCGGAATGTGCCTGAAGTGATTTAGGGAAATCACGGAAAACCTAAATCTGGATGGCCGGTCGCGGGTTTGAATATCGTCCTCCCGAATGCGAGTCACCTCGATCGGTAGTCCTGATGGTCTGACCAGTATAGTATGACACGCCGCAACTGCAAAAAATGAGATAGGCGCACACCTTAAGTAAACAAAGATCATCCTTAACGGAGCCTATCAGAACCCTAATTTAAAGTAGAGGTTCACATCATATTTCCGCAAAATGCGACCAATATTGATGGAAATGGCCCCTGTGTAATGCAGAGAGGACGGTCTATGCTTGGTCGATAGCGCGACGCACGTCTGATTTACTGTATCTTTCAATATAACCATTCTGACCGAAGGTGATCTCAAGATGAGCTAACTCAGCTGGCAAACTCTCGGAATCCGAGGTGATGTGCGCCCTGTGAACCGAGGTTCATGCTGAGCCTGATGGTGACAACTGTCAGTCTGTAGACACAAGTCGGTGTGAGTAGGCTTTCTATAAACGGCATTTCCCAATGTACCATTAGCCTACCTCCTGACGAGCACATCAAGGAATGGAAAGCAGCTATCGTTTTCCACCTCCTTGTAAAACGAATATTCGGGTGGACTGAAACCAGGTGTTCTAAAAAGTCGCAGTTTTGCCTTGAAATGACACGGTGTGCATCTGTCGAAATATCGACGATTGTCGACGTCACTCGGCTACATTCCCATAAGTTACTTGAAAAAACTGAAAAACATTTTCAGAAATCCAACTTAAAATTAGGCTTCCATATTAATAAAATTTTGCAAACGCGCCGTCGCCATAAAATTGGCCACAATCGCAGTATATTTTCTAATTCAGGTGTTTACAAAATAACATAGGCGATTGCAATTGCTTTTCTATTGAACAGACGGGACATAACTTCCAAATAAAAGTTTAAGAACGCACACCTAACTACAGTAAACAGGTTTTGGTGATAATTTGAAAAATCAAAAACGTATGATAACGCAAAATAGCACATAATTTGATAATTTCTCGCCCGCATCTCGTGGTCGTGCAGTAGCGTTCTCGCTTCCCACGCCCGGGTTCCCGGGTTCGATTCCCGGCGGGGTCAGGGATGTTCTCTGCCTCGTGATGACTGGGTGTTGTGTGCTGTTCTTAGGTTAGTTAGGTTTAAGTAGTTCTAAGTTCTAGGGGACTGATGACCATAGATGTTAAGTCCCATAGTGCTCAGAGCCATTTGAACCATTTTTTTTGATAATTTCTCTCACAGCTCCCAAAATAATTTTCCTCAGCCTTTTGGAAGAGCGAGAATTATTTCGCAGTAAGAGACAGCATCCTGTTCGTCTTCTTAACGAGAAAAGTGTCTTCACCTAAAATTTTCATTTCTAAACCGTTGAAGAACTTACTTTCTGACACTGGAGTTCCTGGTGAGAGGGATTATCGTGCTCTGTCGAAGGCTCGCTGAGGTCAACAGTGCCGCCGTCATCTGCAGAGTTTTGTGGGTGCGTTGGGCACGTTCGGCAGCGAGCAACTCCCTGCAGAAACGTCGGTTGCCTTCAATAGCACAACAAGAACTGTACACAAGAGAAGACTAACATGGAACTACGAGGAACTTGAGCCATCTATCGACGTCCGTAGCACTTCGTTATCTACCCACTACAAATTATGCTGTCTCTCATTTACTTTGTCTGCATCTCGTGGTCGTGCGGTAGCGTTGTCGCTTCCCACGCCTGGGTTCCCGGGTTCGATTCCCGGCGGGGTCAGGGATGTTCTCTGCCTCGTGATGACTGGGTGTTGTCTGCTTTCCTTAGGTTAGTTAGGTTTAAGTAGTTCTAAGTTCTAGGGGACTGATGACCATAGATGTTAAGTCCCATAGTGCTCAGAGCCATTTGAACCATTTGAACTCATTTACTTTGCTCTTGCAGTTTGCCTCTTTTTGTTACTTTACGTCCGTTCCCTATCCATTTTCGTTTTTATTACTTGTCGTTGTAATCACAATATGGACTGCAGTTTGAGAAACTGATCAGTATTTAACTTTTCAAAGTTAATATCGTCTCGTTCCTTTATAACACTAATTCTATAGCCATCATAATGCAGTCAGTTTCAGAATGATTTCTGTAACTACTTTTTATTTTTCGAATATCTTGTTAGATGTCCAAGAGATGAATAGACTTTTCATAGAATTAAATATATAATGAAAAGAATCTTGCTTACTTACATACAACTGAGAATATTTTAAAGAACTTTACTTTTAAATGAACATTCCTTTAATTCCTTCATATAATTACCTGTAGTCATGTATGCGTCAAAGACCTGTGGGATAAGTTGTCATTCTATATAAAACTGTTCGAAGAATGTACGGCAATTTTGATTCATGTTATTTTCACACGGTTTTGACTTGTTGCAGTGCAGCAGAATGAGAGGATGTAATCTCGTAATGTAGTAGTTGTTATATTTTCTTTCAGTTGTATTGTAGATTTCGAAGATGGCAATTGCTTAGCTGAAACCGATGGTTCTATGAAAAAAAAAAAAAACTTTTCTATTAGGACCATTAACGCTCCACCGGTCGCTTCGTCGTACTGTGTGCAAAACCTGTCTTATTTTAGCTGCCCATCGTTTCCAGTCTGCCTCTTGGAATACTGGCCTCAGCTATTTGTCGCGACAGTACTCTTGCCGACTGCCCCTCAACGCGTTTATTGCCGGTAAATAAACAATTTAGTGTTGCCAAATTTGGGGTCCCCCCTCTACATTTAAGGGGAATCAGCTGCCTTGGGTAGGGGGGGGGGGCTTGGGGGGGGGAGGGGGGGAATTTAGCGTGGATATGTGCTTCACGGGAGATGTAGGGGGGACTGTGCTTTGTAAGACATTTTTAAGGACCTCTCGAATGTCAATAATGGATATCAAAAATGGTTCAAATGGCTCTGAGCACTATGGGACTTAAAATCTGACGTCATCAGTCCCCTAGACTTAGAACTACTTAAAACTAACTAACCTAAGGACATCACACACATTCATGCCCGAGGCAGGATTCGAACCTGCGACCGTAGCGGTCACGCGGTTTCAGACTGAAGCGCCTATAACCGCTCGGCCACAGCGGCAGGCTAATAATGGATATCAATTAAAATTATTTAGCCGTAGCTAACACTGAAATATTTCACTATCGATTTTCCTTTCACAGCCCTCCTGTACAACCGCTACTCAGCTATGTAAGGTAAAGTAAAACCTATTCTTTATTTAGGTGTTTCCCCGAATACGATTAGTCGGGATCTCCTGAAAAAGATTATAGAGAAGATCAGTTAGTAACAGTGTATCAATAAAAAGAAATGGTGCAGTGACGCTTATGAACTGAAGTTTGAAAACGTTTTAAGTGTAATAGTGTATATACTGCGTGAATATGACATCCAGAGACAAAAAATATTTCCAGAGATATACAAAGAAGTGCGATTTAAATCCCTTGCTGAAATCTGCGTTTATGTCCAGTTTGTTTTATTTTACGTACATAGCTGAGTACTGACGTTTATTAGCTTGTCCTGTGCCCTATATGATAAGGTTTACATCTAAGTATGTCCTATGGAAACTATTGCTTGTTTTAAGTAAACACTAAAGAGTATAATTCAAACATTGTTTATTTCCGCAATGGGCTTTGGACTGAATGCCTGAATACATCGCTCGACATCCAGAGTTGTGATGGAAAGTAGAAAAAACGTTTTAATGGGATTATGGAAACTATATATTTTGTGAGTGGAATCTGGCCTATTCTATATCGAGCTTATCTAAACTGTAGCCCAAACACAGCGGAAGATACTTATAAAATTGTAAAATTACTTGCGGGAACCTAACTTTACTGCATGTTCTTTGTAATGATTTAAACAAGTAAGTTAATAATACAGCAGTTTAGTCTGATAAACTACTTGGAAGAGATTGGTCCGATTAAGAGGTATATCAAATACGATATAGTGGGAAACTTTGCTTCAGAGTTGGCAACACTGAAACAATTTAGTCAGCACGTGCCAGACTGTTGTACTGAATGCACCGCACGAGCGGCGGAGGGTTAAACAAAAATTAAATTCAGGCAAATACCGCAACAGTTCTTTTAAAAGTGGGGGACAACTTTCTTACCAAACTTCCTGGCAGATTAAAACTGTGTGCCCGACCGGGACTCGAACCCGGGACCCTTGCCTTTTGCGCGCAAGTGTTCTACCACCTTTTTTTTTTTTTTTTAAGTTAATGAACCGCTGCAGGAGCAGGACGACGGGTAGGGCAGGGGTCGACACCCGAAGCCTGGCCATCCCGCCGCCACGCCCAAGCAACGTGTTCGAGTTCGAGGATCGAAGGATCAGGAAGAGGATGGAGTGGGTTTGTCGATGTTGTTCTTTTTATTTATTTATTTATTTAATTTTTATAACTTTTTTTTTGTATTATAGATTTATTTTTGTCTCATTACAAAGAAAGATCCTACAACTGCCGTAGCCGAGCGTCCGTGTCGTCTTCTCGTCTGTTGGGAGGGGTTCCCCCCTATTCCGTCCGTAGAGGATCAATATGCTCCAGGATTCTTCTTCATTTTCAGCGTCTCATACCCGGAACGCCCCAGTGAGCAGGAGGATCCGCAAATAATGAACCTAAATAATTTGCGAAACGAGTTCTGTACTTCGGGTGGCGGCTGAAAGCTGCATGTGTCGTCATCAATAGGGACCAAAAGTCGAGTGTGCCTTTGGGAGCATCGCAAAATATGTAGTATACGGCCATGCCTTTTAGCCAGTTAACGGCGTTCGTTCTGGTTGATGGAAAGTATACGACGTCGGGGCGCAACACGTCGTCAGGGGAGATAGACTCCGGCAATCGCCGCAAGAGTAATGCCAGCATGCGTTGCGTCAGTAGCCAGCACTCGCTGGTCGCGGCACACGTCAGACGGTGTGCATCCGAGTCAGCGACTGAGCATGTCGGACACAAGGGGTCGTCCGTCAGATGTATGGAATGTAACCTCTGACGAGTAGCGAACTTCCCATTCACAACCACGTACCACAATGAACGCACCGTCGTAGGTAGAAAAGTCGTGTGTACCGCTCGCCACACCGTATTCCAGGCAACTTCAGGATGTCTGTGGGTGACCGTATTTACAGGTTGCCGCTGCTGATAGAGGCGATAATAGTCTTTTGTGCTGGGCTTCCGTGTCGTCGGAAGTTCTGACCGTAAGTAGCTGAAGTCAATAAAGAAGTCTCTGATGTGGGTGAGTGCCGGTGAAATGTGTCCTACAGAAACCGGGGGATGCAGAGAGTGTGGTGCCACTTCCGCTATCAGGGTGCCCGTCAGAGTGGCGTGGGCAGAGGTCCACGTGCGACGCATAGTGTTGAGATAAAGCGATCGCGCACGGTTATATACGTGAATTAAACCGATACCGCCCGCCCGCTGCGGCAGTGTCAGGGTGGCGTATCGGACTTTAAAAACCAGACCGGTGCTTACGAAATGTCCATATGCTGCTTGAAATCTGTCGGCCATCGTAGCTGTCAAGGGAAGGATATGCGCAAAATAGTTCAGTTTTGAGACAAGATAGGTGTTGACATAACGTGTTCTGAGGAGCATATCCAAGCGACGCAGTTTGTTGTCCTGCAGCAGAGCACGTGTCTGGTGTAGGAGCCGGCGGTACGTAGCCGCCGCCGTGCGGCGGATATTGCTATAGAATTGCACTCCTAAACACTTCAGTACGGGCACCTTGTCAAAGGGCACCGCCGTTGTGTGGGAAATCCCCCCTCCGACATCCATGTATTTTGTCTTCTTCACGTTGATGACGCTCCCAGCGACCGCCCCGTACTGGCGTAGCCACTGTAGCGCCATATGCATTTCATCCTCTGATCTGGCCAGGAACACCACGTCATCGGCGAATGCACCACAACAAAAGGTCACGTCCCGCAAGGAGATACCAGTTAATCGCTGCCGTAGACCATGTAAAGCTGGTTCAAGCGCTGCAGCAAATAATATGCCCGACAGGGGGCACCCTTGTCGCACTGACCGTCCAACAACAATGTGACCAGACTGATAACCGTTGACCATCATGCGGGAGCGCGCTCCGTGGACCAGTCGAAGGACCACCTGTGCAGACTCCGGAGAGAGGCCCATGTGTTGCAAAACTGCGCGTAAGAAGCCGTGATCGACGCGGTCGAATGCGTGGTCAAAATCTACGGCGACAAGGGCGCCTCGAATTTTGCAGGCCGCCGTCAAAGCAATTACGTCGCGGTATGCTCCTAACGCCGTATGAATGTTGCTGACACCACCTAAACATGTCTGATCGGTGCGGATGGCTTTCCCGATAGCGGTGTGGAGACGCGCGCGGAGGATACGGGCGAAGATCTTGTAGTCGTTGTTGAGGAGTGTGAGTGGGCGAAAATCCTGCCACCTACAACCACAATTCGGTTTCGGAACTGGGATCAAGATGCCTTCTGTGAATTCTGTGGGGACAGTGAAATCAGGGCGGATCAGGTCTTGAAACATTTGGAGCCACTTGTCACCCATAAGGTGGTAAAAAGTGCGGTAGAATTCCAGGGGTAAACCGTCCGGTCCAGGCGACTTGTTCGGTGCTCCGAATGCCAAGGCCGATGTCAGCTTGTCGGGTGTAATGGGCAACAGCAGACTATCATCGGGTGCCACGTTCCGAGGGGCGGGAAAATCGTGCAACAGCTCGTCATAATCACGTACATTTCGCGGATCTTCCATGTACAAGGTCCCATAGTGTCTGGCGAACGTGTGCGCGATGTCCGTATGTGTCACTGCGCGCCCGCCGTCCTCCGTGTTTACCGCCGTAATGAGCTGACGTTTGCGGTGGCGCCTCTCGTGCACAATGTGATACACTGACGCTGTTTCGTTGGGGATACAGTCTTGCACTCGCGCACGGATGCGGACACCGTCTAGCTGCTCTGTCCTGATGCGAAGTAGACGAGCTTTGATGCGTTGTACGGACATCTGACGTTCGGGAGACGGCGGTTGCGTCGCCAGCTCACGTAACGCTGTATAGTAAAATTCCGATGTTGCCCTTTGCCAGTTCGATCTGTCACGCCCGTAGGCCATCAAGGTCTTTCGGAGGGCAGGTTTGACACATCCCAGCCACCACAGCAACGTGGAAGCATACATAGGTAGGCGCCTGATACATCGACGCCACGTGTCAGTGACTGCTCGCCGACATGCTTCCTCGCGAAGGAGGGAGACGTTCAGCGTCCACGGGCCCCTGCTGCGTCTTGTGAGTTGTCGGGGCAAGGTGACAGTGCAGATGTACGCGAGATGGTCCGTGAAGGCCGTCGGCCAGAGTTCTGCATCACGGGTTGCTGTGCGGAGGGCACGCGAGACGTATATCCGGTCCAGACGACTAGCAGAATGGCTGGTAAAGTGCGTATATCCACTCTGGGTCCCATGATGTAAAAGCCATGTGTCGTGGAGCGCGAGGTCACGTATCAATGCTTGTAGAGCCGGGCATGGGACGTAATGCGGTATCTGATACTCGGGCCGCAGAACACTGTTAAAATCGCCGCCCACTATGTAATGGTCCATATTTCCTTGCAAAAGTGGGGCCAACTCCTCCGAATAGAAGACATGCCTGTCACCACGGTGCGAATTACCGGAGGGAGCGTAGACGTTAATGAGGCGCACTGCGCCAAGCGTGAGTGCGATGCCTCGCCCGTTCGGCAAGTACGTCGCGTCCGTCGCGTCTATGCCATCTCGGAGAAGGATGGCCGTTCCTCCTGCGCCATCACCTACGGGTAGGCTGTACGTGGTGTAGCCATATAGGTCTAAACACAGCTCGGGACGGACCTCCTGGAGAAGGGCAATGTCCAAGTCTGCCGCTCTGATCATGTGGTGCAACATGCAGGTCTTGACAGTGGAGTGGACACCATTTACGTTGACTGTTCCCACACGGTATGACTGAGACATATCAAGTGGCGGACGCAGTGTGCCGGTGCAACCCCACAGTGATCTCACACACCACACACCACACAGCCATCCATCTGCATGCTGTGCATTACTGTGCCGGAGGAGTCCCTGACTGGCAGAGCCCTCCGGGCTCAATGTCAGCCATAGGCTCTGGTGGAGATATCGATGTTTGCTGTGCATCATCTGCCTCCATATCGTCTGCCCAATCACCAAGAGACGATTGTGATGTCATTGGGGGCTGGACGCTTTCACAGGAGCCCACATTTTGGGAGTCGACGCAGTGCGCCTCGTTTTCTGGGCCACCAGATTTAGGAGAGTGTTCCCTGTCTTCAGGCACCTTCTGGTGAATGATGCCACTGGAGTCCGTTGCAATTGTGGGCGAGTCAACGAAGTCGATGTCTGCCGCCGGCTTCACATTCCTGTCCTGTTCGTCAGCTGACAATCGCCTCTTCTTGTGTCGCTTGGGTGATTTTTGCTTTCGGGTCCGAGATTCGACATCCACTGGAGTGCGGGGCTCGACACAGTCTCGGTCGCTAGGAACCCCTGTGTCTGATCCCGACAGTGACGGTGGCTGGGTGCCCACGACGCTGCGGTGGGCGGAGGCTGTAGGAACCTCTGCACCGTTGGGCTGCGGCGTCGTCGACGGCGCTGACTCTCCAACGGAGCTGGCAGCGTCTTGAGGATGGAGCAGGTTTTGATCATCCATCACATCATGTCGTGCCGCCTCCACATATGTTAGCGGGAGAGAGGTCATAGTGGATCGTGGGGGACGTTCATTGCGGGGCACCTGAACGAGGCGGCGCTGCAGACACTCAGTTCTAACATGGCCCTCTTGACCGCAGCCCGAGCAGGTCCTCGGTTGTCCATCATATATAACAATGGCGCGGCAGCCACCAACGAAAACATACGATGGAACGTGCTTCGTAAGTTCTATGCGCACTTGTCGTACCCCGTTAAGGACAGGGTACGTTTCGAATGTGTTCCATTTCTCCTCTGTGTGGCTCAGAACTGTGCCGTATGGCCGCAGCGCATCAACGACTAGGTTGGTAGGAACTTCGAACGGTAGTTCAAAGATGCGCACGGTACGCACCCCCAGACCAGCATGGTCAACTCCTACCACGCTCACGTTACCGTCTGCGGACAGAAGCGAAAGCCGTTTACAGATCGTTGGAGTAGTCTGTCGCAGGCCGCTTCGTCAATCAGTTTGAGGTACACTGTGCTGGTTACAATAGACAGATGAATTCCTATCAGTTCTTGTGGTTCGATGTGCATGATGTCTCGTAGAAACCGTTCAATTTCATGGGCCTTCGGTCTCGTGTACGATGCGTTGAACGTTAGTTTGATTGTAGCTTTTCGATATGAGAACGCCATGTCGGGTCGGTACAGGCACTATACGGCAAGACAACGACGCGACCGCGCGCTAGCGGGTAAACAACAACACCTGCGGAGCACTGCCCGGCGCGCCGAGCCCGTCCGCACGGTAACACGGCTGAAAGCCGACTGGCCACCTGAGCTACCGAAGCACGACTCACGGCCGGTACTCACAGCTTTACTTCTGCCAGTACCTCGTCTCCTACCTTCCAAACTTTACAGAAGCTCTCCTGCGAACCTTGCAGAACTAGCACTCCTGAAAGAAAGGATATAGCGGAGACATGGCTTAGCCACAGCCTGAGGGATGTTTCCAGAATGAGATTTTCACTATGCAGAGAAGTGTGCGCTGATATGAACTCATCATTTGATTTCCAGAACAGTACATACGTTAAAATGCTTCATGCTAGTAACTTCAATTATGAATATATCTATCGCTCCGTATATGCATCGCACAGTTTTTGGCAATCTTGCGTAAAGAAGGTTTCATTTGTATGTAACCCTGTGATTCAGTACAAAAATTGTTACTATATAATCTTTTACAGCGTCATAATTTATTGTACTATTCTCTATATTAAAACGCAACAGCAAGCACGGAAAGAAAACCACTACAAACCTAATTTGAATGAATATACTGATGTATATATTTCGAAATATTCAGCTGATAAGAAAAATACGGCACTATGTTTCTTTGTACAGGGTAGCTGTTAATGAGAATCGCATGTTATTTTTATAGTCTTCAGTCCGAAGATTGGCTTGATGTTCTGTAGGCTAGTCCATGCTGCTTAACTCTCCTCATCTCACAAAGGATCCACCTTTGGACGTAGACCACATCTCTAGCGGTAACGCGTGGTGAATCTACCTTTGAACGCTATCCCAGACGTAGTGCATTGTGGATCGGTTTCTGAACAACGGTCTGGATATAACGTGCTGCGGATCCACCTTCAAACCCTGTCCTAGATGCGGCGTATTGTGGATCTACATCCGAACATTGCTTCACATACAACGTGCGGCAGGTCCATACTCTAACACTATCTCGAATCTACTCCGAGTTATGGGAGGCATCGGTGACACACTCACAGAGGTAAAATATGTATAAACTGAGGGAAAATACGCCAAAATGTGGAGAAATCGAGGCGGAGTGAGCGAGTACTTGCATGTCTCTGCGTCGTATAGAAAAATTCCTGTACATGGGAACGAGTATGTGACAGCAAGACGAATACGAATAGAAGTTGACATGGGAGCACCGGGATCCAGTCATTTTTCGTCGGCCGGCCGCTATGGCCGAGCGGTTCTAGGCGCTTCAGTCCGGAACCACGCCGCCGCTACGGTCACAGGTTCGAATCCTGCCTCGGGCATGGATGTGTGTGATGTCCTTAGGTTAGTTAGGTTTAAGTTGTTCTATGTCTAGGGGTCTGATGACCTTAGATGTCCCCTAGTGCTTAGAGCCATTTGAACAATTTGAATTTTCCATCGACAGCGATAAGCGGACTGGAACAGAATGTAAACGTGCACGACCAACAAACGTACAGTACTAAATCTGAATATGTCAGACCACAAGCGCAGCTGTGAATCTAAAGTTACTGACAACTACCTTATTGATTTTTATAAAGTGCCCTTAGCTAAAGAGCGTTGTATTAGCTGGTAGACTGCAATATAAAAATACAGAATGGATCGCCTAGTTGACCTTGTGCAAGACTGTTTAGATGTTTTAAATTCTAGAAAACAGTATTTACAATGTGCTTCTCTGTACTCTCCATCAATAACAACCATTTGGTGTCAGCTCACAAATACCTTACAGAACAATTGCTGTATTGTTTTTGAGCAACTTTCTACTTCAAAAAATTGCTCAAATGGCTCTGAGCACTATGAGACTTAACTTCTAAGGTCATCAGTCCCCTAGAACTTAGAACTACTTAAACCTACCTAACCTAAGGACAACACACACACACATCCATGCCCGAGGCAGGATTCGAACCTGCGACCGTAGCGGTCACGCGGTTCCACACTGTAGCGCTTAGAACCGCTCGGCCACTCCGGCCGGCCAACATTCTACTGTATGTCTATTGAGGTAATAGTGATTCACGCAAGTTGACTGCTGTCTTTGATACTTTCCTCGAAAAGAGAACCGCCTGACTCTAAATTGACATGGATCTGCGTTAAAGGATGATAGAAAGCAGATGGAGTGATTGCTTGAGTTGGGTTGTAATGAGGTACGATTTAATGGTGGGTTGGTGAGGCACTCTTTAGAGAAGGACATAGGCTGAAGATCATCTAGCATGCATTTAACGATTTTTTCCGTTGTTCTCTTAGTGTGCATGAGTTGTGTAGTATCAGTTGCGATCGACTTATATCCAATTGCCTGTTCTGTGTGTGACATACAGCGCTATCTGCAATCGTTAACAGCAAATGTCTCCTTACCACAGTCAGTATAGGGCTTCCAACCCATGTGTACTGAAAAATGTCAATCGATGGAAAACCTACTTCAACACCCTCCCCCAAACAAACGAAGATGTATGTGAAGTAATCCATTTTCGGTCGCATCTGGGGCACAAACAGAGTCTTCAGTTTCATAACTGCAAATTTATAAGCTAATGACAGATATTTGTGAGATTCTGCAAACCCTGTGTATACATTTTCTTGATTGTTGTCCTCTTTACTGAGTTAGTGCAGCATGGTTTATAATTACACTTGTCAAACACCGTTACCATGCGTTTCTTTGTTTCCTTATAACAGGCATTTTCCGCTACCTACGATCATTTTATTCGACTGATGCGAGTATAGTAGAATTTCCGAAATGTAATGAAATGTGGGCAGTGGCCACTATACACTTCTGGAAAGCTATATTGTGCATGTATCACAAAGACTCTATGTTTTTCCTTGAGGTAAAGGGAATAAATTTTACCCTCTTATAGTTTGTCACCATAGTGAATGGGATAGAAAACTTGCAGTGTGGGTGTATGCTGGATGTCGGACATATACACACATCAAAAAAGGTTTTGCGTCACCCCTGTTCCCAGAACTCCAGAAGATAGACGTTGACTGTGGATATTGTATCGCAGACACAGTCCCTTTGACTGTTCAGAGATTTCACTAAACTCGCCCAAAGATCTAAACAACCATGCTTGAGCAGAGTCTGTTCGATGGAGGGAGTCCGACAGCCGATCAGTTCCAGTCATTCCACCTGGAAGCAGGTACACGGCTCGTGTTGTCTACAGTTTAACCATGCCTAGGCGGTCAATACCGCGGTTCGATTGCGTCCGCATTCTTACTTTGTGAAAGAAAGGGCTCTCAACAAGGGAAAAATCCTGGCGTCTCGGAGCGAACCAAAGCGATGTTGTTCGGACTTGTAGGAGATACAGAAGGGCAGAAACTGTCGACGACATGCCTCACTCAGGCCGTCCAAGGGCTTCTACTGGAGTAGGTAAGGGCTGCCTACGGATTATGGCTCCGAGGAACCCTGACAGTAACGCCACCTTGATGAATAATGCTTTTCGTGCAGCCACAGGACATCGTTGCAATAGGCTGCATGATGCGCAACTTTACTCGCGACGTCCATAGGGAGGTCCATCTTTGCAACCACGACACCATGCAGCACGGTAAAGATGGTCCTAAAACCTGTTGAACGGACATTGGCATCATGTTCTCTTCACCGATGAGTGTCGCACATGCCTTCAACCAAACAATCGTCGGAGACGTGTTTGGAGGCAACGTTGTTAGGCTGAACGCCTTAGACACACTGTCCAGCGAGTGCAGCTAGGTGGAAGTTCCCTGCTGTTTTGTGGTAGCATTATGGCTCTAAGCACTATGGGACTTAACATCTGAGGGCATCAGTCCCCTAGACTTACAACTACTTAAACCTAACTGACCTAAGTACATCACGCACATCCACGCCCGAGGAAGGATTCGAACCTGTGACCGCAGCAGCAGCGCAGTTCTGGACGGTGGCATTATGTGGGGCCGACGTACGCCGCTGGTGGTCATGGAAGTCACCGTAACGGCTGTACGATACGTGAATGCCATCCTCTGACCGATGTTGCAACACTATCGGCTGCAATTCTTTTTTTTTTCTTTATTGGCGAGGCATCCGTCTTCGTGGACGCATAAATCTTGTGAATGCCTTCCTTCAGGATAACGTCATCGCTCGACTAGAGTGGCCAGCATGTTCACCAGACATGAACCTTATCGAACGTGCCTGGGATATATTGAAAAGGGCTGGTTATGGACGACATGACCCACGAACCATTCTGAGGGATCTACGCTGAATCGCCGTTGAGGAATGGACAATCTGGACCAACAGTGCCTCGCTGAACTTGTGGATAGTATGCCACGACGAATACAGGCATGCATCAATGCAAGAGGGCGTGATACTGGGTATTAGAGGTAACAGTGTGTACAGCAATATGGACCACCACCTCTGAAGGCCTCGCTGTATGGTGGTACTACATGCAAAGTGTGGTTTTCATGAGCAATAAAAAGGGTGGAAATGATGTTCATGTTGATCTCAGTTCCAATTTTCTGTACAGGTTCCGGAACTCTCGGAACCGAGGTGATGCAAAACTTTTTTTGAGGTGTGAATATCCTGAAATGAGTATTAAGAGTGTTGCGTTCCACATGACTAATATTTTGGACTCCACATGGCTTTATCATTATAGCGTGTTTAAGTGCACAAACGTGTAGCCTTAGGAATTCGTGTGTTTATGTTCTCCGATCATTTCTCTCTTGCTAATACGTTCTTGGTACTGACCCAGACACTAGAACAATACTTTAGAATTGACAGCTCAGTTGATTTACCCAAAATGCTTCAATCATCTCCTGTCTGTAGCTCCATCATGCGTAGACCACACATTTCTTCTTAACTGTCTTACGGATGCTAACCTCCCGACAAGTGCGCATCTGGAGAGATCGCGAGCACATGGATGGGCGCTATGAGTACGATTAGTGTGGAACCGTCTACACTGAGCAGCAGTTATGGACTCAGCTCTCTCGGCTCCTGCATTAGATGTGGAGTGTAGTGGGTATAGTATACTCCTACTTCTGGTCAGATGCAAATTAAATCGTTGGTAGCATTGTAGCGAGCGTTGGTCAAAGACAGTGTAGGGAAGATCTTTCTATCTCCAAATTTATCCTAAGAACGTGAGAATACTCTGTGACACCCATCTACACAGGGAAATATGGACAATCGCAATTGTAAATTCTTCGCGATACGTCGACCGAAAGCATCCCAGGCGTGCTCGATGGAGTTTAGGTATGGAGAACAGGCAGGCCACTCCATTCGCCTGATATCTTCTGATTTAAGGTACTCCTCCACGATGGCAGCTCGGTGGGGCCGTGAGTTGTCATCCATCAGGAGGAAGGTGGGACCAACTGCACCCCGAAAAGGCGGACATACTGGGGCAAAATGACGTCCCGATACACCTGACCTGTTACAGTTCGTCTGCCAAAGACTTGCAGGGGTGTACACTGTAATGGTCGCCTAGTCGTAGATATTGCTAATTGCTATAATCGCACTATTTCACTCCAATTTACGGAGCTTGTTAGCACTTGATGTTAGGTTGGCACCATTAAAATGCATTGTGGTAATCGCTGCTGCTTGCTGGATCGATGCTGTGTCTCGATGCTGATGCTGGCTCTAAATCTGGTTGTCTAGGGTTAAAAACATGAGGCCCCGTGTTTTTTATGTGCTGTTGACGATAAAGAACGAGCGAAACCAACAAATATGTAAAACATCAAATATTTATTTCTCTGGTGGCCATATTAATTCCACTGTCCACCAAAAACCATGACACAACACAAAGTAGTACTTCCTTTACATGTTATTTTCATTGTTTATCCACCTCAAACATTAACACACAAACACACTTTACCAAAGTGACATTCCGACTGCGTCCTCGACCCTTCTTGCTGCTTGTATTTATAACATTGTCAAAGAAGTACTAAAAAGAGATATAGTTTATAAGTCACATGTACATCTGTTATCATAATTTGTGCAGATAAGTTATTAATTTGCATCGAGTGACATAATTTAACATGTTATGAAAATGACAGACAGATTTGTTGACTTGACAGAATAATTCTCTGTTACAAAAAGGCCGTTTTTTAGAAGTTTGTCAATTGACTTCTCTAATTTGCATACATAAGTAAGTAACATGAATTATTAAGAATTACATTGGTTTTCGTCTAAAATAGGATTGATTACGTGAATACTGAGTAAAAACGCTCCTAGTGAACCAATAGGTTTCACTGGGTGATTTTTATTTAAGGAGATCCAAAATACCTAAGTTGGCCACTATTTTTCGTACTTCATATTAATTATTTAAGATAAACTTAGTGTTTTTACATGATGACATTTGCTGTATCAGTGATCAAGTGATATTAACTTTTGTGTGGGTCAGTTATTCAGTATAATTTAATGGGTTGACTGTTTATGGAGACATGTTGTGCAATCATTGTTAACATACACAATAACTTTTCTATAATCATAAATACTCGTTAAACTGGTTGAATTTGGAGGGTATCGCATACTTCATTAAAGTAAAGCCTTTAATATGTTCCGTTACAACACGCACCAATCAAAATCCCACCCCACACCATCAAATCATGGCCTCCATACAGGTCACTTTCAAGAACATTATGAGGTTGGTATCTGGTTCCTGGTTCACGCAAGATGAAAACCCAGCGAGAATCACTGTTCAGATTATACCTGGACTTGTCCGTGAACATAATCTGGGACCACTGTTCCAATGACCATGTACTGTATTCATGACACCAGGCTTTACGGGCTCTCCTGTAACCAGGGATAAGTGAAATTCACCTTGTAGGTATCTGGGCCAATAAACCATGTTTGTTCAGTCTTCTGTAGACTGTGTGTCTGGAGACAACTGTTCCAGTGGCTGCGGTAAGATCCCGAGTAAGGCTACCTGCAGTACTCTGTGGCCATCTGCGGGCACTGATGATGAGATATCGCTCTTCTTGTGGACGTCCCGTACTGTAGCGCCTTGACACGTTTCCTATCTGCTGGAATCGTTGTCATAATCTTGAGATCACACTTTCTGGCACACGGAGGGCCCGTGCTTCGACTTGCTGCGTTTGACCAGCCTCCAGGTGCCCTAGTATTCTACCCCTCATTACGTCATCAATATGTGTTCTTTGAGCCATTTTCAACACACAGTCACCATTAGCACCTCTGAAAACGTCTGCACACTTACTCGCTGCACCGTACTCTGACATGCACCCACACACCCCTGCGTATGCGGACTGCTGCCAGAGCCACCCTGCGATGACTGCAGGTCAAATGCACCGCATGGTCATACCCCGAGGTGATTTAAACCCGCAAACCACCCACCAGAGCGTTGTTTCACCATGTATCACCATTATCCTTACTCTATGAGCATGAGTGTAGTATATGGCACACACAAAGTAGTGGAGGGGTGGTTCAGCGATGATACAGAAATTGGGAAGCATGCTGCTGTGTCACTGGTTGACGTTGAAATTATGGAAAAACTGACAAAATTACTAAAATTGATCACACTATCAACTTTGGTCCTTATTATAGGACACTGTCCCAGATCAACAGGGTCTTTTCTATCCCATCTACCGAATAGTGTGCTACTGATTGGAGTGGCTGTGCGGTTCTAGGCGCAACAGTCTGGAACCGAGAGACCACTACGGTCGCAGGTTCGAATCCTGCCTCGGGCATGGATGTGTGTGATTTCCTTAGGTTAGTTAGGTTTAATTAGTTCTAAGTTCTAGGCGGCTGATGACCTCAGACGTTAATCGCATAGTGCTCAGAGCCATTTGAACCATTTTTTGTGCTACTGATTACCATATAATGACTGACTGACACTACTTTGGTGAGATGGAGAGTCTTTGTGGTCGAAATACCTTCTGGGGAATGGCCAGCACCGAAATAGTGAACAATCACTACATAGCTGGAACATAATGCTCTTGATCTCTTCAAAACAGCATACCTAAACATCTGTTACCCCGTCACTGTGAAAGATGAGATTTAATGTAGAAATCATCATCTTTGGGTAGCTGTTTGAAATGCTCGCCGGCCCGAGTGGCCGAGCGGTTCTAGGCGCTACAGTCTGAAAACGCGCGACCGCTACGGTCGCAGGTTCGAATTCTGCCTCGGGCATGGATGTGTGTGATGTCCTTAGGTTAGTTAGGTTTAAGTAGTTCTAAGTTCTAGGGGACTGATGACCTCAGCAGTTAAGTCCCATAGTGCTCAGAGCCATTTGAGCCATTTTTTGAAATGCTCTACAATGCTGGTTCAAAACGGGTCTGAGCACTATGGGACTTAACATCTGTGGTCATCAGTCCCCTAGGACTTAGAACTACTTAAACCTAACTAACCTAAGGACATCACACACATCCATGCCCGAGGCAGGATTCGAACCTGCGACCGTAGCGGTCACGCGGTTCCGGACTGAAGCGCCTAGAACCGTACGGCCACACCGGCCGGCCACAATGCTGGAAACTTACCTGTTTCCATATATAGTTTTGTCACTAAGACACATAATCTCTGTCTTTTATATCTACCAACCTGTTTGTTATGAGCGCAGCATAGTTAAATGTCCAGTCCAGTTTTCTGTGAGTGCCAGTGGGTCAAAATATGTTAATGTCAGTTTGTCACCTGACACAGACCTCGAAGTCATAGAGGAAAAACAAAATGTATGGTGCTGTACAAAGCTGTAGTTATTCATTGGATGTGTTACAGAAGAAAAAACAATGTATCAAACTGCTTATGAAAGAATAACACAAGGATCCTCTCTTGCAATTGATAGTCTGTGGGATATGGTCTTCGTACAGTATGGGTGACGAAAGTTTACACTGGTCTGTGCATACGGCTTTGATCACTGACCATCTGCCATAATGGACCAGTAACTGTATATTTAATAGGATCGCCACATATGCTCAACGTCAGCATGCAGATGGTATTTGTTTCCAGTATATCAGAGGAGAGGAATGTGGTAGTATCTTATCGAGTTCATGACATTAGCGGAATGTTTGTAGTTCATAGTTTTTCTCTGTTGGGTGTTACAAAATAACAAGGAAAGAGAGTATATTTGGGTGACAGAAATGAATGCACCCTGAGGACACAGATCTCTTATGGACTGCAGTACTTGTATTTAGTTTGGGGGGATACTGCAACACAGTAGCAAAATCCTTATTCTTCTTCCAGTTCCCATATGATGTGGACTCTCTGTGGTTTTCTTGATAAGAAATATCCTTGTAACTGCTCGTAATGTCTTTTCTACTACCTTATGTTGCAAGACAAAGCTTCGATTCATGCTGGCCTGACACACTGTATGCGGTTGGCAGAGGTATGACATGTTCTCATTTCCGCCAACCGGTTAAAACACAGTCCTCTCACATTAACTCAGCTCACATTGTTTTCCAAGGTATGCAGATGGACTTAGACATAGCACTTTCTACTTGCATTCAGTTCCAACTTAAATTGGACCGATCACATGGACAGAGCTGCAGGGGATGTGGGGCAGAAACTGAGGAACAGTTACAAGATGCAGAGGATCTGCCTAAAACCACACTGGAGTTTTGCTGTATCGGGTTATTAGCAGAAGGTTCGAGAAAGGTGACTCATTTCGAGATATGTTTCACCAGTGGCTGTAATCATTACAAGTAGGTGGTGAATGGAGGGAGTTGATTTCAAATTGCAGACAGCATTTATACCAGAAAGCGAAACACTACAGATCTGAAAAGCCAGTGTATTGGTCATAAGATTTTATACATTTGTTACCACCTCAGTCCAGTATTGCATTTTAAGTGATTCCACACTTAGCACACCATGCACTGCATGTGATCCTTCTCAATCAACCGTCATCCTCCCACACATATAACTGAATGGACATATTTCAGAACATCTGTTACACCATCTACATGGTATTGAGATAGAATGCATTACAAAAACTGTTCGCTAACGTTGGAAATGTCTAACAGTAGCAAGAGGGAACTGTAAATATCTGCTGAATACCACGTTCTTTAGCCGGAATACATTCAAAATTCGGTTATAAAGGTGATACTATTACGATCTTACACCGCCGGCGATGTGCACCCGCAGTTTCGGTCTGTTAATATACTCCCTGCCATCACTATCTATGTTCAATGCTGCGGCATTTGTATGGAAGACCACTTCATTCAAAAGCAGTATTGTACCTCGGTTTATAAGGCATGTATACGTTTTAACATGGATATCATTAGCGATACTTGTGCATGCCTGTAGAACCAAGACGACTTTTTATGCAAGTTGACACTAACATGGTCGTTCTAATTCTGTTTTTAGCACCTTACAAGATGATTACATGTCTCTTCCTAAGACAAACTGGCACCACTCACAAGAAAAACAAATCGTGCATGTCCGTAAATCACTGATTTTCCTTCAGTATTGTTTTGTGCCACCAGAATTTTGTTATTTGCGATGTATTACACTTAATATGGGCTGTGTGCTAGATTCACTATAATTAGCAGACTTATAAAGTTTGTTTAGAGGTGCAAAGTTATTGTGGTCATCGGGCAAAGAAAATGACTACGTCCAGTCATAAGTGAGGTATGGATCTGACGTCGGAGATTGAGATTTCAAAGCACTGATAGCTGTAAGGGGGATAAAGGATTTTATGTGGAAAATTATGTCCAGTCATAAGAAGGGACATAATTATTGTTATTTCCAGAGCCGCAACCGTCAGAAGGAGGAATTTCCAATACTTCACTCATTGTCAGACGTCTTCAGACTGGGACTGCAATCATAATACTTAATTGTAATTACAGTGATGAATATGTGGCTGGTTTCCTAAGATGATACCATCACATGATACCATGTGGCATGCAGGGTATGTGGCGGAGATAGCCTGTGTCCAGAACGAGTGAACATTTCCGGCTTAAGACTCTTACAAGTGAAGGGTATAAAGAAAATTTCTGGGCATTTGTAGAATGTAGGAAGATTCTTGCCTGCAGCTGCAAGGGCAAGTCCTGGCGGTGGCGGCCTCCGGATAGCTGAATAGTGAAGTAATACTCAGTATGTGTTGGGTATGCGATCACGTGTGTTGAATGTATTCTCCATGGAAAATTGAGTGATTCAGTATCGATCAGTGCCAAGTGTTTGCCCTGAACATATAGATATCATCCGAATTCCTACCGCTCCAGTCATCTCCAGATGCCATTCATGATCGCGGGGGGTGTACTCTGTCATACACACATGTGGTTGCAGTCATGGTGGCAGTGAACTCTGAGCACTGGCGCTGACAGTTTATGAGGGGACTGGTGTGCTGCTTGTCGACTTCAGGGTATGAGAACATGGCATGCTCGACTGTTTCATCGATCTCAGACATCTAGCCACAACAACTACTGACATGGACTGGATTGTGGTTTAAGTGTGTTGTGTTTAATGCTTCTCAGTACATCGCAGTTGACTCTGTCTTTCAATGGTATTTGCTGTTGTCTCTATCCTGACACACAGTAGGCCCTTCCTCCTCCTCTTTCTCAATGCAGCGGAGGGGAATCCTACAGTGCTTTAAAAACCCAATTCCAACATAAAATTCCTGGTTGATCAATTTATTATTTCCTATATTTGTACTTTGGGCATGCATCTGTCTAGCCCCTCCCACCAATTGTTTAAAAACACAGCATGCAACTGACCTAAAATTTGAAATTTTTCAGCTACCTCCAGTGTAACGGACTTCCTGCCAAATGACCTAACTATGCCAGTAATAGGAGGCAAAGGGGAAAAAAAGCCGGAACGGGAAGAGTAGGGTTTGGGAACCGTGCAGTTGCAGGATCGAATCCCACCAAATATAGCAGTCCTGGTAGCGAACAATAGGGTGCAGGGAAGAAACCACAAAATGTATCGATTTACTCTATTAGCCAATCAATCTGACAGAGTGAGGGAATATTTCCAAGACATCCACAGCTTTGGGGGTTTGACAGGTATCCATTACTTTGTTCAGGACAAAGGAGGCGTTAGTATGGCACATGACCCATGCTACCTACTTCTTCTCGAATTTCTTTGTTCTATCAGCTACAGGCCTCCATAAAAGCGAAAGCGTGAAAACAAAGGGACTTACTGACTGCCAACACCAGGTCTGCATGAGCAGCAAGGTGGTGGGGGCAGGGGAGAGGGACAGAAGGGAGGAGGGCTGGGGGACATCTTGGTTTGTGTGTGTTTGCGTATGATGTTTCACACAACAGGAAGCAGCCATTTGGGAGAGAGAGAGAGACAGAGAGAGAGCATATGTTTTGATAAGAATCTCTCAGGTATCAATACCAAAGGGTTGCCGCCACTGGATGCTTTCTCGAGTATAAGCCCAACATTCAGTCTGTAAGCAACACTAGTTGGTTGGCTGTGCAGCAGCCAACAGCAGTCATGGGGGCCGAGCAGGCATAGAGTGGCCTCTTGGACACCAGCATGTAATGAAGCATATCGAAACGGCTGGGGCATGGGTGCACAATGCCCAGTAGTTAGTGAAAATGATTTTTAACAGTGTGATTATGTGTGATGACTTATTTTGATGAGAATGAAAAGGTGATCTATTTAATTATATCCTTTCGATGTAGTTTGCAAGATCTGCATCTTCACAAACAGCAGAGAATGATGAACAAGAGAGATCCAACCACTGTAAATTGAATTTTATAAATGAACAATATACCCTTTGCTATATAACTGAATTTCATGTTGTAAGATCCTTCCTTTCCAGATGGGGGAGGGCTAGGTAATTTACCAGAGTGGGAGGGGTTAATTAACAGACAAATTTAGTTAATTATTCAATCTAACTGATAGAGTGGGAGGGGGCAATTCGAATGACTCAGACCTGAAAGTGTGCTTGTACTGGCGAGGCAGAGTGGGGAGTTGTGGGGGGGAGGGGGAGGGGCGGGGAGGCTTTCCTGAAAGGATGGATACCCTCAAGGGGTCACAAACAATTTACCAGAATAAGTTGAGGGGGTCATCAACTCAGTTTGCCCCTGAATTTTTTAATCCACACTAATAACTTGTGCTGATCCCAGCTTTACCCTACTATTTATGTGTTGGACAGCCAGCATGTTCGTTCCACAGGTTTTTGCAAGTCTGCAGAGGAATGTCTTCGACCATCCGCGCAAGATGCTCTGTTAGGAATGTGCATTCACACACACCATATATTTACACTTCATGGACGCTGCCATTCCACCTGACGAAGTCAACAGGGATTGTCAACACACCAATAGTACAAGTTTCCGCGGTTTACTTGGACATAGTTGATTACTGAATAAGATACATCTGGAGTATCCTGTCTTAATGCTCATGTACAGAAGTTAACACGATTTTCATAAACGTTTCCATGCAGTTCTTGATGGAGAGACATGTGATAGCTATGCAGCCTGTGTCGATAGAGAATGCATAAGACAGTTGCTGCGTCATGCCACGTACTTGTGCGATTGGGAGAGAGCTAACTTGCGAATCAACTGCATCAGCAACAAGGACATTAATTTCCCCCTCTTCTGTGCTAGCCTGTTCCCTTCTGTCACATTGTGTACGTGTTACACTACCACTATCACGTAATTTGTTGAAGAGGTCGAGAAATAACTGCCGAGATGATAGACGTCTATTAGAATATCTTGCTGCATACAGCGTACAAGAACGAACTACATTCTTCCTACACTCTCCATACATCATGAACATGTTGGCTTTTCTTCATTGGTAAATTCCATTGAATGTCACTCTCTATGCACAGTAATTGTGCTAGCTGGATATCTCGTTATACTTTAGGCTCACGATTAACCCTTTCCACTGATTTCACGCGTCTTTTTAAAACCACCCTCCGCAGTACAATGGTTCAAATGGCTCTAAGCTCTATGGGACTCAACACCTGAGGTCATCACTCCCCTAGAACTTAGAACTACTGAAACCTAACTAACCTAAGGACAGCACACAACACCCAGCCATCACGAGGCATAGAAAATCCCTGACCCCTCCGGGAATCGAACCCGGGAACCCGGCCGTGGGAAGCGAGAACGTAACATTAACAACAATTCCACTAAACATTCTACGTCATAAATGTATAATATCCTACCACATGCAAACTGAGCAGTAGAAGACCAACCGCCTTGATGTTTGGTTACACTACATTAGGTACTATATTCTCTAGTTACAGCACTCTGCCGTACAATATGCCTGCATGCCTTACATGCCATAGAATGGCTCGTTGCGAATAGAAAAGGTTTTACCGAGAAATTAGAAAGAAGAGAAAGACGGGTCTTGTGGAAAACTGAGGCAGAATCAAAGAGAATCGTAAATTCGAGAGACGACACAAATATGAACTCAATACACACGTAGAAAAGATAATAGACATCACTCACAGTACGAAGATTAGTTTCTGTGGCAGCCGGATCTTTCGTTATTTTCCCAAGAAGAGAACCGAAGTAGAATAAGGCCGGCAAGAAGTCGAGAAAATACTGTAGGGTATCCATAAACTCATTCCGCTCAAGAAGAAACTGCAAAAAAGAATCTAGGTTTCCAAGAACAATCGAAAGTAAATCAGGCAATACGTTGATTGAGGCAAGAAAGAAATAGCAGAAGAAAGGAATGCAGGAACAACAGGCTACATTTAAAGCCCAGACGCAAAGATAAATGAAAGTGCATTTGTAATAGCTGGGTCTGAAAACGCGCAATAAGGAGGGAGGAAGACCATACCTATATAGCTGGTGAAGAGTTCTCGGGTTTCCAGCCGGTTGAAGGTGTCTTCAAACTGCGACGTTTCGACGAGTGACATACTCATCATCTTCTGGCGGTCCCTTCATACTTGCGGCGCGACCCCCACCACCTGGCCGCGGGAGGCTGGGTCCAGCGGAGCCAACGGGCGGGCTGGAGGGGGAAGCGGGAGCGACGTCTGTGTCTCCGTCAGATCATTCCGGTCGCGTCTCGCGAGCTGGACAGTTCTTGGTGCGTTCACGGCGTATTGCGGCTAATGCTGGATTCCAGGCCGCGCTAAGTTGATAACCTTCGTCCCTGTTCACAAGATTCTCGTGTGCCCGTATTTCTATCGTTTCTTTAATGACGCTGTCCCAATAGCTCCCGGCTCGGCACAGCACCCTGGTGTTCTCGAAATCAAAGTTGTGTTTTTCTTTGATACTATGTTCAGCTGTAGCAGATTTCTCTGTCTGTCCAAGTCGGCCGTGTCTTATGTGTTCCTCGCACTTTTTGGAGATGCAGCGCTGCGTTTGTCCATTGTACTGTACACCACATTCGGAGGCAATGCTATATATGTCAGGTGTGTTGAGTTTGAATGGGTCTTTAGCTGAGCCCAGCGGTTCTTTCGTCTTCAGCAGCGGTGGTCGGAAGACGGAATTTATGTTCGATTTTCTCAGCAGCCTCCTGATTTTGGCTGAGAGGGGCCATAGATATGGAACGAGTCTCTTGCTATCTTGCTCTTCTTCTTCCTCTTCTTCCCGAAATTTTTCTGCCTGGCTCCTCTTGAAGGCCCTACCAATCTGTGTTTCACTCTACCCATTTTTCAGAAATACCTCTCTTAGGTGGTGTAATTTGTCTGAGAGGCTTTCTTTGTCACAAATGACGCATGCCCTATGTACCAAGATGGTCAGTACTGACTGGCGTTGCGCATAATTATGTTGTCCTTGAGCCATTCGGTAGACTTGAAATAATGAATGAAATGTAGTTTTTCTTTATTTTCCTTCTTTGTATAGCAATCACTGATTATTTATTTTACATTTGCTGATCATTTTGAACATGACTTTTACTTTTCCTGCTCTTGTAGTAACTCAGTATCTATAGTCTAGCTTTTGTTTAATAACATGGCACTTTTTATCACATTTTTATTAAGTCGTTTTCTTGTTTGTCTGTCTGTTCGGAACAAATTTTACTGTTGATTTTAAACTAAATTCCTAATAAGCTAGAGACCTGCAATTTTAAGCATAGCTCAGTATTTGATAACAATACAATACTAACGCGCTTTCTCATCTGGTGTGTGACGGAAGGTACTTCGTTTACCACCGTCTGTTCATTGGTAAATTCAATTGAATGTCACTCTCTATGCACAGTAATTGTGCTAGCTGGATATCTCGTTGTAGTTTAGGCTCACGATTGATCCTTTCCACTGATTTCACGCGTCTTTTTAAAACCACCCTCCGCAGTATAATGGTTCAAATGGCTCTGAGCTCTATGGGACTCAACACCTGAGGTCATCAGTCCCCTAGAACTTAGAACTACTGAAACCTAACTAACCTAAGGACAAAAATGTTCAAATGTGTGTGAAATCTTATGGGACTTAACTGCTAAGGTCATCAGTCCCTAAGCTTACACACTACTGAACCTAAATTATCCTAAGGACAAACACACACACCCATGCCCGAGGGAGGACTCGAACCTCCGCCAGGACCAGCCTAAGGACATTACACACATCCATGCGCGAGGCAGGATTCGAACCTGCGACCGTAGCGGTCGCGCTGTTCCTGACTGTAGCGCCTAGAACCGCTCGGCCACAGCGGCCGGCCCTCCACAGTACTTGACGGTCTCTACCCGTCAGTACATGAAGTATTCCAGGTCTTCAGTTATGTTTCTTCTTTAGTGTTCCCACATGACAATCAAATAATCAATAATAGTCATAGGCACCTTCAGATATGTTAAAATTTTGCTGATGGATATCTTACTCAGGGGACATCCAGTGACTAACCCATGTTCAAGGTCACAGAAGAGCTCTCGTGCTCGATCTATCCTGCTGTTACTGGCAACACAGTGCTGCTCACCTCCTTCTACAATGGCGGATGCGCCCCGCGCGATATATAGAGGTCAATTCAGCATGACAAAGAAATGTCCGAATACTTTTGTTCGAATACTGTATGTGGAAATACACAATGGGTCATTAAAATTGCTACACCATGAAGATGACGTGCTACAGACGCGAAATTTAATCGACAGGAAGAAGATGCTGTGATATGCAAATGATTAGCTTTTCAGACCATTAATACAAAGCTGGTGCCGGTGGCGACACCTGTAACGTGCTGAGATGAGGAAAGCTTCCAACCGATTTCTCATACACAAACAGTAGTTGACCGGCGTTGCCTGGTGAAACGTTTTTGTTATGCCTCATGTAAGGAGGAGAAAAGCGTACCATCACGTTTCCGACTTTGATAAAGGCCGTATTGTAGCCTATCGCGATTGCGGTTTATCGTATTACGACATTGTTGCTCGCGTAGGTTGAGATCCAATGTTAGCAGAATATGGAATCGGTGGGTTCAGGAGGGTAATACTGAACGCCGTGCTGGATCCCAACGGCCTCGTATCACTAGCTGTCGAGATGACAGGCATCTTATCCGCATGGGTGTAACGGATAGTGCAGCCACGTCTCGATCCCTGAGTCAACAGATGGGGGCGTTTGCAAGACAACAACCATCAGCACGAACAGTTCGATGACGTTTGCACCAGCATGGGCTATTAGCTCGGAGACCATGGCTGCGGTTACCCTTGACGCTGCATCACAGGCAGGAACGTCTGCGATGGTGTACACAACGACGAACCTGGGTGCACGAATGGCAAAACGTCATTTTTTCGGATGAATCCAGGTTCTGTTTACAGCATCATGATGGTCGCATCCGTGTTTGGCGACATCGCGGTGAACGCACACTGGAAGCGTGTATTCGTCATCGCCATACTGGCTAATCACCCGGCGTGATGGTATGGGGTGCCATTGGTTACACGTCTCGGTCACCTCTTGTTCGCATTGACGGCACTTTGAACAGTGGACGTTACATTTCAGATGTGTTACGACATGTGGCTCTACCCTTCATTCGATCCCTGCGAAACCCTACATTTCAGCAGGATAATGCACGACCGCATGTTGCAGGTCCTGTACGGGCCTTTCTGGGTACAGAAAATGTTCGACTGCTGCCCTGGCCAGCACATTCTCCAGATCTCTCACCAATTGAAAACGTCTGGTAATTGGTGGCCGAGGAACTTGCTCGTCACAATACGCCAGTCACTGCTCTTGATGAACTGTGGTATCGTGTTGATGCTGCATGGGCAACTGTACCTGCACACGCCATTCGAGCTCTGTTTGACTCAATGCCCAGGCGTATCAAGGCCGTTATTACGGCCTGAGGTGGTTGTTCTGGGTACTGATTTGTCAGGATCTATGCTTCCAAATTGCGTGAAAATGTAATCACATGTCAGTTCTAGTATAATATGTTTGTCCAATGAATACCCGTTTATTATCTGCATTTCTTCTTGGTGTGGCAATTTTAATGGCCAGTAATGTATAAACGCTTTGGTTTAAATGTGTTCTCCCTGTGGACCAGCGCCTCTTGCCAAAGCGTCCGACACGAAGAAATACGGCGGCAGGTGAGCGTGTGACGAGGTGGGCAGCCACAGTGGTGGCAGCTACAGTCGGCCTCGTCGGGGGGTGAGGGGGGAGGACGGAGGGAGGGCGGCAGCAGAGGTGGGCGCGTGACCCAGATAATATTAATAGGCCGGCAGCGGTAGACAATGGCCAGGCGTTTAATGACGGCCGCGGGCGTCGCTGATCCCATTGTTTGTTTGGCGCAGCGGCGGCCGCACCTGGAGCCGCAAACACGCGCCCGCATCCTGCCCTGCCCTTGCCCGCCGCTCACGCAGCGTTTCCCGGCTTTTGTAGTGCACTCCTATTTCGCTGGAATTCCCGATATGGAACCTGTCGTACCTCTCTGTGTCGCAGAAGCTGGACAGGATCAACGGGAAATAGGCTACCCACCTGGAAGCTTTAAAGCCCAACTAAAAGAGGCATTGTAGAGCACCTGGCTTATTTCCCTGACCATTTATTACGGTTTTCATCTTTGGTCGGTTATTTACATAGCTGTGGGCAAATACGTGTTCTGTATGATATTGTGGTAAGTCTCTAAATAATTTATTTAACTATGAACCATTGATGCTGAATAGACGAGGGTCACTCCAAAAGAAATGCACACTATATTTGTAAAAATACAGTTTTGATTCTGCATGTGTGAAAGTTTTACAGTGTGTAGATACATCCTTCACACTTGTTTTCAAACTTAGGTCAACCTGTTCCCGTGAGTGGCGCCGTCACAGCATGTCTTCAAGATGGCTGCTACACTTCACGATTGTCATAAGCAACGTGCTGTCTTAGAATTCCTGTGCTGTGAAAACGAGAGAGTGGGAAACATCCTCAAGAGGTTGAAAAAGGTGTATGGAGATGCTGCTGTCGATCGCAGTACAGTTAGTCGGTGGGCAAGCAGGTTACGTGATGAATGCGGGCACGGCAATATTGAGGATTGTCCTCGCAGCGGCAGGTCTCGTACTGCATGCACTCCAGACAATGTGCACAGAGTTAACGAATTGGTGACTGCTGACAGACGCATCACAGTGAATGAATTGTCACGCTACGTTGGGATAGGGGAAGGGAGTGTTTGCAGAATACTGAATGTGTTGGCATAAAAAAAAAGGTTTGTACCAGGTGGGTTCCCAGGATGTTGACAGTGGCTCACAAAGAAACAAGGAAAACGGTACGAAAAGAACTATTGGAACAGTACGAGAATGGTGGAGATGAATTTCTTGGAAGAATTGTGACAGGTAATAAAACATGGCCCCACCATTTTTCACCACAGATGAAGAGGCAATCGATGGAGTGGCATCATGCAAATTCACCCAAAGAAAAAAAATTTAAAAGCACGCCTTCTGCTGGAAAAGCTACGGCTACGGTGTTTTTCGATTCAGAAGGACTCTTTCTTGTGGACATCATGTCAAGTGGAACCACCATAAACTCTGATGCATATGCGATGACACTGAAGAAACTTCAAGCTCAACTGAGTCATGTTCGACCACATCAGCAAAAGCAGGATGTTTTGCTGTTGCACGACAATGCACAGCCACATTTCAGTCAAAAAACCATGGAAGCGATCACAAATGGTTCAAATGGCTCTGAGCACTATGGGACTCAACTGCTGAGGTCATTAGTCCCCTAGAACTTAGAACTAGTTAAACCTAACTAACCTAAGGACATCACAAACATCCATGCCCGAGGCAGGATTCGAACCTGCGACCGTAGCGGTCTTGCGGTTCCAGACTGCAGCGCCTTTAACCGCACGGCCACTTCGGCCGGCGAAGCGATCACAAAACTCGGAAGGACAACACTGGAAACACCCGCCTTACAGTCCTGACCTGGCTCCATGTGGCTATCATCTCTTTTGGAAACTGAAAGACTCTCTTCATGGAACAAGGTTTGAAGATGATGACTCCCTTGTGCACGCTGCCAAACAGTGGCTCCAACAGGTTGGTCCAGAATTTTACCATGCGTGTATACAGGCGCTGGTTCCAAGATGGCGTAAGGCAGTTCAGAGGGATGGAAACTTTGTGTAGAAATGAAAATATCGTTCCTAAAGGATGTATCTACACACTGTAAAACTGTCAAACATGTAGAATAAAAGATGTATTTACAAAAATAGTGTGCATTTCTTTTGGAGTGACTCTCGTAATATGGTTTACTCGTACATCTTAATGATACTCGTATTTTGTCGGTGATGATGGTGTTGCGCTGCATGTTCGACTTGCCATTACTTGCCAGGAAGTACAGTACTTGCCAGTACTGTACTTGCCAATGTGGCTTTCAATAAATAATGAACAATTTTTTTCTCGGCCAGTTTCGGTTGAATAAATGCGGAATTTGTTGTGTGGCGTCGAGTAATATTCCTGCTTCAGCTCCTACAGCTTCATGAAGTTCCGAAAGTTGGCGGGGCTATACGTATCTTTCAAAATGACGTTTTAACGGAGGTGCGTTCCAAGCAGGGAAACCAGAGCATCGCAGAAATACAAAGTCGCCTGCAAAACGTCTGCGGAGACCTGGCAGTGAACAAAGGCGCGATGTGTCGTCAGGCGAGCGGTCTGTCATCATCGCTACATGGTCGCTCAAATCTGGCCTATCTCCCGAGCGCCGGCCCGCCTCCCACATCTGTGACGCCTGCAGTGTACGAATATGCGGACACACTCGTTCGAAGTTATCGATAGATCACAATCAGACACCTCGTTGCACAACTGGACTTCTCTACCGGTTGTGCTCAGACACTTGTCCGTAAGTTGGTACTCGAAGGTGTGTGCCCGATGTGTTACTCGCCGCTAACAGAAGACCACGAACAACGGAGGACCATCTGTGCGGAATTGCTTGCGCTTTATCTGACAATATTTTGACGAACATCGTCACAGCTGACGAAACATGAGTTCATCACTTGGAACTGGAAACAAAGTGGCAGTCCATTGAGTGGCGTCACATCACCTCTCCTCCGAAGAAAAAATTCAAACCGCACCTCAGCTGGTGAAGTCATGGCGACGGTCTTCTAGGCCTCTGAGGCGCTTATTCTGTTTAACGTCCTTACTCATGCTGCAACGATCAACTCTGAAGTGTGTTGTGCTATCCTCAGGAAACGCAGGAACAACTTCAGCGTCTTCGTCGCCACAAAAATTCGAACTAATTCTCTTTCTCCACGACAATGCGAGGCCTTACACTACTACCAGCGTTGTCCAGAAAGTAAAGCACCGCGTTTTTTTTTGTTTTTTTCTTCTTCTACAACTCTTTATTGAACATAATGAGAATCACACACACGAAAGAATGGTGTTTTATCTACACACCCTATTTTTCCACGTAATCTCCATTCCGTTCTATGGCCTTCCTCCAGCACGAAACAAGTGTGTCTATGCCCCGTCGGTACCAGTCCTTGTCCTGGTGGCGGAGCCAGTGCTTCACTGTGTGAATCACATCCTCAGCGTTCTCAAAATGTCTTCCGCGAATGGCAGCCTTTAATGAGGAATGATAACATGAGCTCGCTGCAACATGTCACGTGATAGCCGTGGATGGTCTCCCCGACCGCTGCAAATCGCGGAGCTCCGCCGAACCGCCTTCTGATGACCTCACCCTACGTGCCCAGCGACTAACTGTACTTCTGTCTACAGCAGATGCTCCATAGACTTTGCACAAGCGTTTGTGAACATTCCCCACAGTTTCTTTCTCTGCAGTGAGAAATTCAATGACGGCACGTTGCTTGTAACGTACATCACCTACAGACGCCATTTTGAAACTATCCTGCAGAAGTGACGGAAACTTGGCGCGCTCGCTCAGGGGACTTTAGATAACATATACGTAATGTTTGGCATTCTTAGCATTTTTTTAGGCTGAGAAAAAAATGCGATGCATTACTTTCTGGGCAAACCTCGTAGTACTAGTGCTACTACTATTGGCAGTATTTTACTTAGTGCATACAGTACTATCTACCGTTGGTGTAAAAACAAATACCTACATAATTCCATTTCGAGTTTCATTTAGGTATTACTTCGAAAGCGTGATATTCACATTTACAGATGCCTAAAAAATTGCTGCGGAGAAACCAATCCAAGTGTCGGTGTCTACACTCCTGGAAATTGAAATAAGAACACCGTGAATTCATTGTCCCAGGAAGGGGAAACTTTATTGACACATTCCTGGGGTCAGATACATCACATGATCACACTGACAGAACCACAGGCACATAGACACAGGCAACAGAGCATGCACAATGTCGGCACTAGTACAGTGTATATCCACCTTTCGCAGCAATGCAGGCTGCTATTCTCCCACGGAGACGATCGTAGAGATGCTGGATGTAGTCCTGTGGAACGGCTTACCATGCCATTTCCACCTGGCGCCTCAGCTGGACCAGCGTTCGTGCTGGACGTGCAGACCGCGTGAGACGACGCTTCATCCAGTCCAAAACATGCTCAATGGGGGACAGATCCGGAGATCTTGCTGGCCAGGGTCGTTGACTTACACCTTCTAGAGCACGTTGGGTGGCACGGGATACATGCGGACGTGCATTGTCCTGTTGGAACAGCAAGTTCCCTTGCCGGTCTAGGAATGGTAGAACGATGGGTTCGATGACGGTTTGGATGTACCGTGCACTATTCAGTGTCCCCTCGACGATCACCAGTGGTGTACGGCCAGTGTAGGAGATCGCTCCCCACACCATGATGCCGGGTGTTGGCCCTGTGTGCCTCGGTCGTATGCAGTCCTGATTGTAGCGCTCACCTGCACGGCGCCAAACACGCATACGACCATCATTGGCACCAAAGCAGAAGCGACTCTCATCGCTGAAGACGACACGTCTCCATTCGTCCCTCCATTCACGCCTGTCGCGACACCACTGGAGGCGGGCTGCACGATGTTGGGGCGTGAGCGGAAGACGGCCTAACGGTGTGCGGGACCGTAGCCCAGCTTCATGGAGACGGTTGCGAATGGTCATCGCCGATACCCCAGGAGCAACAGTGTCCCTAATTTGCTGGGAAGTGGCGGTGCGGTCCCCTACGGCACTGCGTAGGGCGTGCATCCGTGCGTCGCTGCGGTCCGGTCCCAGGTCGACGGGCACGTGCACCTTCCGCCGACCACTGGCGACAACATCGATGTACTGTGGAGACCTCACGCCCCACGTGTTGAGCAATTCGGCGGTACGTCCACCCGGCCTCCCGCATGCCCACTATACGCCCTCGCTCAAAGTCCGTCAACTGCACATACGGTTCACGTCCACGCTGTCGCGGCATGCTACCAGTGTTAAAGACTGCGATGGAGCTCCGTATGCCACGGCAAACTGGCTGACACTGACGGCGGCGGTGCACAAATGCTGCGCAGCTAGCGCCATTCGACGGCCAACACCGCGGTTCCTGGTGTGTCCGCTGTGCCGTGCGTGTGATCATTGCTTGTACGGCCCTCTCGCAGTGTCCGGAGCAAGTATGGTGGGTCTGACACACCGGTGTCAATGTGTTCTTTTTTCCATTTCCAGGAGTGTATATTATTTGTTATTGCCCCCACTTTATTTTTGTGTATACTGATGGCGCTTGATGTCAAGAGGTTCAGCAGCAGGAAGTGAATTTCTTCCCCATAAGCAGAAATATTCCAAGTAATTTCGTTGGCTCCATATTGTTCAGTTTTTACAGCAGAAACGACAGCAATTCGAGAGGCTCTCAGATTTGGTCGTCATGAGTGGCTCCAGAATTTGCTGATAGCACCAGATTCTAAAAGCGTATTCCAAACTACGGTAAGAATAAAATGAATGTCCAAAAATTAGAAATTATTCGAGACTTATTGCAAAATTAACGAATAGGTGTAACAACCTCCTTTTTATGGGCCCCACCTTATGTAGAAATCCTAGAGTTGTAAGTCTACAGTAGTCTACCGTTGACTATCACTAGTAAATGTAGACTACACCAGTTTTCCTAGCACCTTTGGTTACTTAAAGGCGTACCTGCGTTACCTGTACATTAGGCGTGTTACATACCTATAGGGCGTTACCTCGTGACGGTCAGTTTAGTTAAGTATATTCGCCTGCTTAGCTGAGTGGTCAGCCGGGACGGTAGCTCAGCCTGTTCCGTCAGAGGGTTAGCTGTTCTCTGTAATAATAATAATAATAATAATAAAACAGAGTTAATGGATCATCGACGAACTTAAACGGGTGTCTTGTGACGTCCTCTCAGAGCAGATGCAACGAACGAAAACGAACAAAATGAGATACGTGCTTGCCTACCTTGCAGCGGACCCGGGTTCAATTCCCGGCCGGGATGGAGATTTTCTCGGTCGTAGACTGGTTGTTGCGTTGTCCTCATCATCCTTTGATCTTCATCACCGGCATGCGAGTCGCCCAATGTGGCGTCGACTATACTAAGACTCGCACTCTGCGGCCGATCTTCCCCGGATTGAGCCTCACGGCCGGCAATGCCTTAAGGTCATTCCATTCATATTTACTATGCGACCTGTGTCTGACATGATTTCCCCAAAAACCGTATACAAACTGTGTGGGGGTATATAACGTGCAGGGTGACCTACTGAATATTTTTGTTCTGCATAGTTATCATCCTGCCTTGTACTTAAAAGTAAACAGTGTTTATACACTATTTAATTCACGTTTTATTCGAAAATTGTTGATTTGTAACGTGAAACACGGGGCTTTTGTAGAGAAAACATGGAAATCAGTATACACACGTCAAAAAACGTTTTGCATCACCCCAGTTCCCAGAACTCCTGAAGATAGACGTTGACTGTGTATATTGTATCAAGCACAGTTCTTTGACTGTTCAGAGATGTCAACAAACCTGCCCAAAGATGTAAACAACCATGCATGAGCAAAGCCTATTAGACGGAGGGGGTTCGTCAGTCGATCAGTTCCAGTCATTCCACCAGGAATGAGGTACACGTCTCGTGTTATCTGTAGTTCAACCATGCCTAGACGGTCAATACCTTGGTACGATCGCGTCAGTATTGTTACTCTGTGCCAAGAAGGGCTCTCAACAAGGGCAGTATCCAGGCGTCTCGGTGTGAACCAAAGCGATATTCTTCGGGCAAGGAGAAAATACAGAGAGACAGGAACTGTCGATGATATGCCTCGCTCAGGCCGCCCAAGGGCTACTATTGCAGTGGATGACCGCTACCTACGGATTAGGAACACTGACAGCAACGCCACCAGGTTGAATATAGATTTTCGTGCAGCCGCAGGACGTCGTGTTATGACTCAAATTGTGCGTAATAGGCTGCATGATGCGCTACTTCACTCCCGACGTCGTTGGCGAGGTTCAGCTTTGCAACCACGACACCATGCAGCGCGGTTCAGATGGGTCCGACAACATGCCGAATGGACCGCTCAGGATTGGCATCACGTTCTCTTCACCGATGAGTGTAGCATATGCTTTCAACCAGACAATCGTCGAATGCGTTGTTGGAGGCAACCCGGTCAGACTGAACATCTTAGACACACTGTCCAGCGAGTGCAGTTAGGTGGAGGTTTCCTGCTGTTTTGGGGTGGCATTATGTGGGGCCGACATACGCCGCTGGTGGTCATGGAAGGCACCGTAACGGCTGTACGATACGTGAATGCCATCCTCTGACCGATATTGCAACGCTATCGGCAGCATATTGGCGAGTCATCTGTCTTCGTGGACGACAATTCGCGCCCCCATCGTGCAGTTCTTGTGAATGTCTTCACTCTACTAGAGTGGCCAGCATGCTCTCTAGACACGAATCCTATGGAACATGGATGGGATAGATTGAAAAAGGCTGTTTGTGGACGACGTGACCCATCAACTACTCTGAGGGATCTACGTCTAATCGCCGTTGAGGAGTGGGACAATCTGGATCAACAGTGCCTTGATGAACGTGTAGATAGTATGCCACGACGGATACAGGCATGCATCAATGCAAGAGGACGTGCTACTGGGTATCAGAGGTACCGGTGTGTATAAAAAAATAGTTCAAATGGCCCTGAGCACTATGTGACTTAAATTCTGAGGCCATCAGTCGCCTAGAACTTAGAACTAATTAAACCTAACAAACCTAAGGACATCACACACATCCATGCCCGAGGCAGGGTTCGAACCTGCTACCGTAGCGGTCGCTCGGCTCCAGACTGTAGCGCCTAGAACCGCACGGCCACTCCGGCCGGCCCGGTGTGTACAACCGTCTGGACCACCACCTCTGAAGGTCTCGCTGTATGGTGGTGGTTTTTATGAACAATAAAAAGGTAGTAAATTATGTTTATGTTGATCTCTATTCTAATTTTCTTTACAGATTCCGGAACAGAGGAGATGCAAAACTTTTTTTTAATGTGTGTATATTTATCATGCAGCGTTAAAAAACGCAACTTCCTCAACAAAACGTTAAAAAGGTATCAGCAAAATATACATATTAGTGTTATTCTTTCAAGTTTTTGTTGAGAATGTTATATATATATAAGAAAGGTTTCTGTCATTTCGTCCGCATTTATCAATAGTAACAGAGTACTCTTGTCTTTGAAGAAGATGAAGAACGTGCTATTGAGCAGAATATAATTGTGTGTGTGTGTGTGTGTGTGTGTGTGCATGTAAAATGTGCTAGCATCAAAAGTAATTTCTTTGGATATATAAAACCGCAGAAGTTACGCGAGCAACTAATTTTTATTACTTGTGAAATGCAATCTGTGTTCTGTAAGATCACAAAGTACACAATGGACTATCACTGAATGATGTATGGTTCTAATAATGCAGCGAGGAAGAGGAAGTGAGAGGAAGAGCCGTTGGCTCCCATTTGCGCTCTTACACATTCATTTATGTTTCCTTCACTACAAATGCTGCCAATACCGTAATCAGACTTTACTAAGTCATTTGTGTGTACCAGAACTACCGGCTGGGAGGTTTAGTATAGTGCAACTCGAAGGTTTCGTTTACAACGACAAAGTCCGTCAGGTGGCGAAGACCAGAGTTTCTGTCCCTGTAACAAACGTTAACCTAGCATTTGATCTCAGGTTATGGATAGAGACACCAGTCGAAGAGGAATGGGAGTAGTTTCGATGTCTTTCAGCCTCCCACAAAGGTCATTATTATGCAGCGACCCAGAGAGTAAATAGATATTTCTGGTTTCTGACACTCTAGGGAAGCAGGAAGCTGGTAACTACGTTCGTACGAATGCATACCAGCCATTACATCGAACAGATATCAAGGATAGCGATTTCTGCGACTGTCATTGGAAAAAAGTAAATGTAAGCAACTTTAAGTTTTACTGCAGTTCCTTGGCGCACAGTACCCGCGACAGAGTCAGTGGGAGATTGAAGATCATTCGCATTGTGAACTGTCTCTTTATTTATTATGTTAGATTTGTTAAACTTCACTCGAGTACTTCCTCCAGTGGTACTGACTTCTAAGAACCAGAATAATTTACAATCACAAAACCGTACCAGAGTGATTCATATCAAAAAGATTGAATACAATAATAAAAACAGTAGCTGTATAATAAAAGAGCTAAAGGTTCTTTTCCGAAGGAAATTTTTAATATTTACAACCCAAAATAGATGTGTACTTCGCAAATAGGCACCTTATAAAGGAACTACTGTACCGCCGATTAGCGGAGGTGCGCCTGGTACGCTAAAGAAATAACCAGAGAAAATTAATATTAAATATGGTACAAGCAATCAGTGAGAACGTTGATGAAATTCACAGATCTCAAATCTCCTAGGGTTTGATCAGTTCAAAAACAACTGTGCATACAAGGAGTAAAAGTAATAACCGCTCAGTTAGCCGAACCACAGTTGCACAATCACATTTAAGTAAAAATGTAGTAATTACTCAATTGGCAAATTAGCCGTTCAACACTGCATTTTTATGAGCTGGAAATAAAAAGAAATTAAAAGCAAAGCTGAAGTAGGCACGCAATGATTAAGACAAAAATAAATACATCGACGTGCTATACAACCCTGTCTTGGCAAGCCGTAATGGGCTAGGACAGATTAAATGGCGCAAGACCACCTGCACCCGGCTGGCCCCTAGGTCGGACGCGGACTTTGCTTCGCTTTTGCACGCAGTGCCTGCCCTGTCAACCAGGCAGATTTCACCCACGTCTCAGCAAAGGAAACACAAATGGTAGCTTAATTAACAGAGAAATAGAGTATTAAGTACAGGAATTGGGCTAGGCCTCTACTATAAACCGAACATAGCCGCACGACCGTCAAAATTAGAGCAACAAGAAAAGCCAGTAAATAAATTTTCACTGAGTTAACGGAGTGAAATCTTTGAAACTTTTATGACGGCGAAAATCTGAACACAGTAGCTATTACAGTTACAGACAAGGAAGTTCGACTACCAACAACAAATTGTACCAAACTCCCGCCACGTGGGCGAAGGATAAACAAGTAACCGCCACACGGAAGGAGCACTAAACCCAAACCTAACGCATTCGGTTGGTTAACGAACCCCTGACTAACAGCAGGTAGAACATAACCTCTGAATAACATTACAGCCACGTATAAGATAGTAGTAACTCTGTCTCGCTGAGAGAGACATAATTAGGATTAAGAGGCCCCACCCCTACAAACAATAAAGAAACACAGCCAAAATTGATAGTGTAAACACCCAGCAAGACAATAAATGGAATTGTGAGCTCCAGTAATATTACATGCTGGACGTGGCACATGAAATCAATCCACTTAGTATATAAATGACTGCCGCCACAGGTCAGATGCCTTACAGCAGTTAACCAGGAGACTGAGACCGAACTTGGCAAATAACACTCAGATTGGAGCATTAAATAAAGAAATACATTCAGTAGCTTTACAGTAGTGCAAACACAGTTGTCCTGCCTAGAGACTGAAGCGGGATCAGTAATGAGAAGTCTGATATGGGACCGGGCAGGAGCCTGCAACAAACGATCAGAAACCTACCGAACTAAAGTCACAGTACTGGTACAAAAAATGGCAATTATAGCTACGATTACTGCTGCTGCGCGGCTCACTCGCGTCCGATAAGCCAAATCGTATGCTCACCAGACATATCTGTTCAGAGATGCAGGAAGGAAAGCGTAGAGCCAACACACAAGTTCAACACTTCGACGGTACAGTTGGTCGCCGAAGCACACAACACACTACTTCCCTCGGTAACCGCCCTACACGTCCAAAGGTATGCAGCCGGTCAAAAACGAGGTAATAATGGTTCGCAATCCAGGAACTCGGCTGAGTGTCTCTCCCTGGTATTGCTGGCACACTGGCACATTACTCTCCTCACCGCTAGGTTGGGCAACTCGGCCGTTTCACCCTGAGCGAACTGTTTAACTCCCAGATCTCAGTGTCACTGCCCTCCTGCTTCCGATGTCCTCACGAACTGCACCCTTTTAAGGGAGAGATGTTCCACCAATCGATCGCAGAAATTTTCAATTCCCCTCTCCCCCGCCCCTCCCGAAATCAAAATCCTGGGCGGGTGGGAGTGGAAAGGGGAGGACGGAAGGGACGACAAGGACTTAACCCACACTGCCCCGCTTAACCTGGCTCAGATGGACACAGAATTACCTCTCGTTTTCCTCATCCCTAATCTGAGTATGACCGCAGTGGGAACCTACATCGACCCACAACACAGGGTGCCAGTTTACCAGAAGCTTCACTTGAAGGACGCCTACACCCCAAGTTCCTAACGAAGACCACATCTCCTACCTGCACATTCTCCGGACGTCGGTCCCGGTTGTACCACGCAACGTCTCTCCTAAGGGCACTTTGGCTGTTGGCCTTGGCCTCTGATTACCTGAGGAGTAATCTTGTTAGGTAAGAAGACATGGAAGGGCCAAATGTTTCCGAATGGCCAACAGACGGGACAAGTCAGCATAAGAGAGGCAGGAATGGCTTGGTGTGTCTCGTGTCTGATAGTGTTAAAGCCCAGGTTTGACCAAGAAAGAGAAGGTGCTACTTGGTTTGAGCCTCAGAGTGGAAGGCGATTAAGGGAGACTTAAGATTGCACTTGACAAGGTCCACAAATGAAGGCTTGGTGTAATATGGGCTGGTGGTGACGTGTTTAACCCCAGAACGGAAGCAAAAGTTCCGAAATTCTCTAAAAATGAAGCAGGGAGCGTTGTCGCTAACAAAGACTCCAGAAGGCTCGAACCTAGAGAAAATCCTATCTATGGCGCTTAATACTTTGGCCCGCTGTAATGTCACTACTGGGCAACAGCCAGCTGAACCGTGTAAAACCACAGAAGGCGACGAGTACGTGACGATGTCCGCCTTGGGTGTAGGGAAGGGGACCGATATAACTGATAAAGAAGCGCTTCATGGCCACCTCCAGCTGGGTGCATTGAAGCAATCCCCTTTGTCCGCCCGAACTGGGCTTGGCCATCTGACACTTTCGGCACTGTTTAACCATCTTTCTGATATCTGAATACAAGGAGCGCCAGGTTAGAGACTCCCGTATTTTATGGACTCACAAGTGCCCCGGACCATTGTGTTGTGAAAATACAGGGTGTTTCAAAACGAATATACGGGTTTCAAGGCTTTTTACCACATATTACATTCACCTTACAATTATAAATAATACACAAAATGAAAGAGAAACATAAACGGTTTTTCTTACAATTATTCAGTGTGAACACCAATCACACGTCGAGTCGATAGACGAGTTGCTCCGAAACCTTGTTCAATGTGTCGGGAGTAACTGTTGCAATAACACTATTTCCAAAGTCGCATAGATCAGCTGGTATCGGAGGCACATACACAAGATCGCGTCCGATCGTGTGTGAACGAGGAGATCATGCATAAAATGATGTGTCGACAGGCCCCTTGCTCCCAATCCTCCCGTCGGATACAAAGTCGTTTAAACAGTCGCCTACTGAGCTATGCCAGGGAGGCGGCGCACCATCTTGCTCTCAAATAAAGATGTTCAGGTTCTTCCCGTTGAGGCACGGGTCATCGCTGTAGCACAACAAGATAAGAAAGATCACTTACAGTTGATTCACCGAAAAAGAAAGTCCCAAAAATTTTCCGCGGGCGTATTTCTTGGGGCTAAGATTGAAAGACTCACACTCGTTCAACATTTTTTCAGTCACTCTTTGTCATTCCATATTCTTCGCATTGCGCGTAGGTATACAAACAAAACTGTTTGAGTTTCTCTTTCATTTGGTGTATTATTTACAACTGTAACATGAACGTAATAAATGCTACAACGCCTTAAAACCGGTATGTTCATTTTGAAACACCCTGTATTTAAAGACAGCTGGCACTAGAGTGGTGGGTAGGCAAACCTCTTCATCCCGCGGACCACTGCTGCACAGTATGTCCTTCTGCCGCTAGTAACAGGAAAGAGCTTGTCTGAACCTCAAATGATCCCTAATGGGGCCTAGTTCGCGATCACCCTGCTATTTCTTCTCTGTGTCGCCAAACAGCACGGCAATGTCAGTAAGCACAGCGATCACAGAAACCTCCCAGGTAGTCGTCACCTAAGGGAGAACCCGAACATACGGGTGAGGAGATCGGCAACAACGTTATCATACCCTCGATATGGCGCACGTTGAACCGAAAGGTGGAAATAAGTACATCCTATCGCGCTGTATGACCTGTTTTACGTGGTAGTGCTAAATCCCAACTAAGTGCCTGATTGTCCGTTTACAAGGTCAGCACCCTGTGTTCCAAGTAAAACTTGAATTTCTCCAGTGCGAAGAGAACCGTTAGCGCTTCCAACTCGTTATGTGGGGTATTCCTTTTCGCAAAGGAGATAAGCACATATTGGCATAGGATAAGGGTCTCCTCCCCCTGTCTTGTTGCTGACAAAGTGCAGCAGCAACCATAGAGTTGGAGGATTCGGTCTGAACTTTCTCTGTATCATCAGTTATGCGTGACGGAGATGTTCGATAAGTTCGGTTTCCCTGGACTTAACTAAACCCGTGATCGCTCTCCCACTCTAAGGTGCTCAAACCAGTCTGCAAACTGACCGCCCTGTCATAAAGCCGGTCAATCTCACGTTTGAGTTGAAGATCAGTGACCACTGTCATTAAATCTTCAACCTACCCTAATAAATACGCAATTTTTATCTGCATTTGGTACAATTTTATCTGTGCATTCTGCATTTTTGATCAGAAGCCTTCCAATGCTCTGTTACTCTGTGACACTAATGCGGGGTCCATTGTGCCTTCCATGTCGACTCCCATCTCTTTTTCCATCTCATGTGTTATTAAACAGTTCTTCCCCTGATAGAAGCCTTCAATGTACTTTTTCGAAGTGCTGCCCTGTATTTAGGCATCAGTATCCCTATGTTTCCCATTGTGAAAGACGCTTCAAAACTCTTGACATTCTACTGGCAGGACAGCTAAGGAACGTCTATCCTTCGGTATTTTGACTATTTCTGTGCAAGTTCAAATCACCCAGTCTATTCCAAAAATGGTTCAAATGGCTCTGAGCACTATGGGACTTAACTGCTGAGGTCATTAGTCCCCTAGAACTTAGAACTAGTTAAACCTAACTAACCTAAGGACATCACAAATATCCATGCCCGAGGCAGGATTCGAACCTGCGACCGTAGCGGTCCTGCGGTTCCAGACTGCAGCGCCCTTAACCGCACGGCCACTTCGGCCGGCCCCAGTCTATTCCATTTGGTATAAATCGTAATGAAGCACTACATTTTCAGGCGTCTCTATTTCTCCGAAATCACAAACAGGTGTTGTGTGTCTCGCTATTCTGTGTCGACAGTGTCGACATGTTGCTTTGTCCTAGTCGATTACCATGTCTGTCTCCAAACGAGCACGTATGGAACATCATCGGGAGACAGCTCCAGTAGTATCCACAAGCTGCGTTAATCTTCCCTGTATTGACCGACCAAAGTGCAAAGGCATGGAACTCCATCCCACAAATTGACATCAGGCAACTGTACAGAGCAATGTATGCACGTTCACATGCTTGTATTCAACCTTCTGGCGATTACATCGGTTATTAATGCACCAGCATTTCACATTTATAATGGCTTATCTCCCGCTCACATGAATCTGTGATCTTGCAATGTAAACCACGTAAGCATGTTACGTAGGCAAATGTGTTCCCAAAATTTAATTACATAACATTAACTTTTTCTTGGTGATGAGGTTTTTTTCCATGACTGTATACCAGTTGGCACGTCAGGAACACTACTATGGACAATCGACATATTTTAACAGATTGCATCGTTAAATAACTTAAAATATTAGTGCTAGTGAGTAATTATGTGGCGTAGACTTTGGGCAATAATCATTATTCATGTATACCGATTAACCAAAGCCTCGGTCACTGGATCATTAAATCTCTGATGCTATATATCATAAGGTCGAAGCAAGGGTAACATACAGGACCTGTTAGATGTATGGTACGCGTATTGTAGTACCATAAAAACCATTTTCCTGGATCTGGGGCACTACAGAAAAGCCATAACCCTCAATACCCGAGGCTTTTATATTTGAAAGATACACACATTGGTATAATTAGTTTTTACCCTCTACAGCTCCTACTTGTACCATGGGAGTTATTTCATGATGTCTTAACAGTTGTCCTATCATCCTGTCCTTCTTATTAGTGTTTCTCACATATTCCTTTCCTCACCGGTTCTGCAGAAAATCTCCTTCTTTATCTTATCAGTCCACCTTATTTTCAACAGTCTCCTATATCCGAAATGCTTCACCGAGTGAGGTGGCGCAGTGGTTAGCACACGGGATTCGCGTTCGGGAGGATGACGATTCAGACTCGCGTCTGGTCTTCCGTGATTTCCCTAAATCGCTTCAGGCAAATTCCGGAGTGGTTCCTTTGAAAGGGCACGACCAACTTCCTTCCCCATCCTTCTCTAATCCGATGTGACCGACGACCTCGCTATTTGGTCCCCTCCCCCCAATCAGCCAGCCAACCAACCAAATAGTTCATAGAATGCCGTTCGCCAAACGCACTTTCTCAGAAATTTCTTCCTCAAGTTAAGGACTACGTTTGATACTAGTAACCGACCGCTGTGGGCGAGCGGTTCTAGCCGCTTCAGTCTGGAACTGAGCTGCTGCTACGGTCTGGGGTTCGAATCCTGTCTTGGGCATGGATGTGTGTGATGTCCTTAGGTTTAAGGAGTTCTAAGTGTAGGAGACTGATGACCTCAGATGTTAAAAGTACCATAGTGCTTAGAGCCATTTGAACCATTTGTTTGATACTAGTAGTCTATTCTTGGCCAGGAATGCCCTTTTTGTAAGTGGTAGTCTGCTTTTTATGTCCTCATTGCTGTGTTCATCATGAGTTATTTAGCAGCCTAAGTAGCAGAATTCCTTACCTTTATCTAGTTCGTGACCACCAATTGTCATGTTAAGTTTCTCGCTGTACTCATTTCCGCTACTTCTCGTTACTTTCGTCTTTCTTGGATTTTGATCATTGATATCCTTTCGCTCTGACTTTTATCTGAGTCTTGAACCTTTCTTTTTATTTTCGGCATTGCTTCTTCGATGCATATATTGAACACTAGGGGCGAAAGACTGCAATCCTGTCGTACACTCTTTTTAATCAGAATACTTCGTTCTTGGGCTTCTGTTCTTGTTCTTCCCTCCTGTTTCTTGTACGTATTGTATATTACCCGTCTTTTCCAATAGCTTACGCTGTAAAATTTCGACAATTTGGACCATTTTACATTTTCTAACGCTTTCTACAGGTCGATTTCTCTTCAGTCTTGATTCCGTATCAACCGCATCGTTAGAACTGCTTCTCTGGTACTTTTACCTTTCCTAAAGCCAAACTAATCATCATCTGACAGATCCTCAATTCTAGTTTCCATTCTTCGGTTTAATTTTCTTGTCAGTAAATTGGATGCATGAGCTTTCAAGCAGATTGTAAGATAATTTTTTCTCTTGTCCGTTGTTCTTCGGAGATGTTTTTCCCAAAGTCTTTTTTTTTCCAAAGCCTACTGTCACATATCCGACACTCAAAGTGATTAGCCATTTTGTTGCCATTTCTCCGTATGATTTTAAAAATTCCACTGGAACGTTGTCTCTTCCTTCTGCCTTATTTGATCTAAAGTCCTTCGAATCTCTTTTAAATTCTGTTTCTAATTCTGGCTCCTTTGTCCTGTCGGCTCCTCTTTCTTCTTCTGTCACATCATCATACAAGTCCTTCCCCTCATAGAGGCCTTCAGTGTACTCTTTCCACTTAATTGCTCTTCTCTGTATTTCCATTGCACCCGTAATGTTACCTCCCTTGCTTTTAATTTCACCGAAGGTCACTTTGACTAAGGTTGTTGTTATAACCAGGAATAACACAATAACCTCTTCAGTCTGGTTTAATAAATCACAAATCACTTTTTAACAATTATGTTAGCCAAGCGTCTACCCAGGCTCACACTCAGAAGTAATGCATAATTAAAGTTTGTTATACCAATGTCCGAATGTGCATGGTGGGGTACACGTCCCGTAATTATTCCCAAGTCCAGTGAAGTTCAGTCTCTCCAAGTGAAGTCGCAAGATTTCCGCCGAGCAGCCAGGTAACCTCGAGTGGTGCGGCGAGTCATCCACAAGCAGCTGGAACACGGCGTACTGCACTTCCCGATGAGAACTGTCGTTTGCGGCGGCGGCCGGGTTTATATAAGGCTTGCTAGTTAATGCAGCCATCGGTTGGGGTCGCTGTTTTCCAGGGAAAACCAATCGCAATGTGTCCTGGCGTAGTCAATTGCTGGGTGCTGACAAAGGCGCGCGCGCGAAGGCGGCCAGCGATGGTAGCCGCGAGCCGCCTGGAGAAGTGCGGCCAGCGATGTATTTCTCGGCCACGTAAAGGAGCGTGCGTGTGAAGACGGCCAGCGATGGAAGCAGCGGGCCGCCCAGAAAGTGCGGCCAGCGATGTATTTGGCGGCCGCGTACTGGAGCGCGTTGTTCGGTGTTTGTTAGAAGTGGTGTATACCACAGTTGTTTTGACTTTTCTGTATGCTGACTCAATCCTTTCTACACCTATTTGTATTTCGATTCCTTCAAATTTTTCATACAGCCATTTCACCTTAGCTTCCCTGCACTTCCTATTTATTTCGTTTGTAAGTGAATGTTTTTGTATTTCTCAAATTTCCTGCAAATTTTTGTATTTGTCGATGAAATGAAGTATTCTTTCTGTTACCCGTGGTTTCTTCGCAGTTACCTTCCTTGTACCTACGTTCATCTTTCCAACTTCTATAATAGCTCTTTTTAGAGACGTCCCTTCCTCTTCAACTGAAATGCCTATTGAGCTATTCATTAGCGCAGTATATATAGCCTCAGAGACCTTCAAACGTATCTCTTCGCTCCTTAGTACTCACGTATCCCACTTCTTTGCGCATAGATTTTTACCGACTAGTCCTTTGAAGTTTCATTTTATTATTTATACTACATTTCGATCTGAGTCTATATCTGCTTCTTGGTTCGCCTCAAAATCCAATATCTGATCTTAATATCTCTGCCTAACCATGATGTAATCTCATGAAATCTTCCCATATCGCCCGGTCTCTTCCAAGTATACCTCCTCCTCTTGTGATTCTCTAACAGAGTATTTGCTATTACTAAATAATATTTATTGCAGAACTCAATTAGTAGTTCTCCTCTCTCATTCATACCATCAAGCCCATGTTGTCCTTTAACCCTTTCGCTCAGTCCGGAACCGCGCGACTGCTACGGTCGCAGGTTCGAATCCTGCCTCGGGCATGGATGTGTGTGATGTCCTTAGGTCAGTTAGGTTTAAGTAGTTCTAAGTTCTAGGGGACTGATGACCACAGATGTTAAGTCCCATAGTGCTCAGAGCCATTTGAACCATTTAACCATTTCTTGCACTCCCTCCACTACAACCACATTCCAATCCCCCATGACTATTAGACTTTCATCTCCCTTTACGAGCTGATTTAGCAGAACGAGGTGACTGGAGAATAAATATATATATATATATATATATATATATATATATATATATATATATATATATATATATATATATTAGGTATCATACAATATCGCAAATGAGACCAAATCTGTTAAAATGTTAGATTATCCAGCATACCATAACGATAAAAAGCATCGTTACATATCTTACAACCACAAAGTTGATCAATGATCATGTAACCTAGACCTCAGACACTAATTCCAGGGACACATAGCAATTAACCTAAACTTAGGTATGTGGAGATTAAGCACCGGTACCATAACATGTAGGATAACACTATGGTATATCCATCCACAATAACGTCAGAGTTCCGTTAGACAGATGGAAGTATAAATGTGGTATCACTTGAGACACATAAATAGTCACAAATAATAACAACATTGAAAATGTTATTTTGTGTGACAAACATTAGTACAAAATAGTAAATCTCAGGCACTAACCCATTACATTACAAAGACTAACATAACTTAGACCTTGGTAAAAAGATGACCTATGCGTACACACAGTAGGTATCATTCAACATCAACAAAATAAAAATGCTAAAATATCAAATTTGCCATCATACAACAACTATAAAGTCAAATGTTCATCACTGGTGACCCACAGGCACTAATCCATATACAAATAACATTTAACCAGATCTTGGCGTTGGAGATGACTGAGCATCGGTTACCGTACAATGTAGGATAATACTACGCAGGAATTTATTTAAGAGGAAATATGATATAACTGGCGAAACATTAATGTTGACAAATGATAGCACTATTGAAAATGTTGTAAGAAGATTCGAAGAGGATCTGCACATGTCACTGTGAGTTTGTTCAGTCAGAGCGACAGCCTCACAGCATTAATCAACAAATAGAGCGGAAAGCCGGTGCCACAGGAAAGGCGCTGCGCACCACGTGAAGCAGGATTCTCAAAACTCTTTGAAGACGCTCATCAATAAAAGTCCATAGACGCACTGCTCCTTCTAACCATTGCAACCCTCCTACGTACAGACTTGATCTGCAAATACTGTAGCACACAACATAAACTCCGCCACGCACGAACCACACACCACATCATGGCTTCTCAAGTATAGACATAAATGTACATACAGAATTACCGTATGTCATACTAGCAAGTAACAGCAGTGGATGTTAGCTGGATGGAGTGACGATTTGAAGATGTTTCACTGACAGTTGTTGCAGAGTGAAAGATGTAATAGCCAACACTAATTCGTGTTTCCCCTGTAGAAAGCGAATGTCTCAGTTTATCATTAACGTAAGTAACGCTCCATACTGATGAGCAGAAGGAGCCATTTGTCTGTCGACTTCAGGAACTGGAACACAGAAGAGATCGATCAGTAATGGTACCACAGTCTTCTGATATACAGCCGTCAGTCTGTGTTGACAAAAAAATTTTACGCAGCAGGTCTGGCTATACACGGAACTTATCTTACCATCTTGAAATGAGGATTTTGTTGAAGTACATTACATTGTTCAGTATAGCTCTGTTGAGAATGACAAACGTAAAGTCTTCCGTTTTTAGGCGTGTTGTTGTTCTTGTTGTGGTCTTCAGTCCTGAGACTGCTCTGATGCAGCTCTCCAGGCTACTCTATCTTGTGCAAGCTTCTTCATCTCCCAGTACTTACTGCAACCTACATACTTCTGAATCGTCTTAGTGTATTCATCTTTGGTCTCCCTATACGCCGGCCGGAGTGGCCGTGCGGTTCTAGGCGCTTCAGTCTTGAACCGCGTGACCGCTACGGTCGCAGGTTCGAATCCTGCCTCGGGCATGGATGTGTGTGATGTCCTTAGGTTAGTTAGGTTTAAGTAGTTCTAAGTTCTAGGGTACTGATGACCTACGATGTTAAGTCCCATAGTGCTCAGAACCATTTGAACCATTTTTCTCCCTATACGATTTTTACCCTCCACGCTGCCCTCCAATTCTAAATTTGTGATCCCTGGATGCCTCAGAACATGTCCTACCAACCGGTCCCTTCTACTTGTCAAGCTGTGCCACAAACTCCTCTTCTCCCCTATTCTATGCAATACCTCCTCATTAGTTATGTGATCTACCCACCTAATCTTCAGCATTCTTCTGTAACACCACATTTCGAAAGCTTCTATTATCTTCTTGTCCAAACTATTTATCGTTCATGTTTCACTTCCATACATGGCTACGCTCCATACAAATACTTTCAGAAACGACTTCCTGACACTTAAATCTATACTCGATGTTAACAAATTTCTCTTCTTCAGAAACGCTTTCCTTGCCATTGCCAGTCTACGTTTTATATCCTCGTTACTTCGACCATCTTCAGTTATTTTGCTCCCCAAATAGCAAAACTCCTTTACTACTTTAAGTGTCTCATTTCCTAATCTAATTCCCTCAGCATCACCCGACTTAATTCGACTACATTCCATTATCCTCGTTTTGCTTTTGTTGATGTTCGTCTTATATCCTCCTTTCAAGACACTGTCCATTCCGTTCAACTGCCTCTACAAGTCCTTTGCTGTCTCTGACAGAATTACAATGTCATCGGCGAACCTCAAGTTTTTATTTCTTCTCCATGTATTTTAATACCTACTCCGAACTTTTCTTTTGTTTCCTTTACTGCTGGGAGTTTATTACCCACAATGACAAACGCCGTCAATAGTTAATAGCCAATTTAGCCTTTATACATCAATACCAACAAAAAACACTAGAGGAATTAACGACATAATGACGTTGCCGCAGAAAATCAGCACGATACATTACCTTCTGTACAGATATTACTTGGCCACACAGTAGGCAAACAAAAACATTTAAGGGGATACGGAATCACCTATCCCCGCAATGTTAATATATGCCTACTATAGGGAACATTTTCTCACAAACTACTGGAGACAGAGAGGTAAAAATTTTACTGTATGTGCATTCATATGTTACAACAATACTGAAACAACAGTTTATTGTCAAAGTATTTTCTTACAGAGATATTGTACATTTATTTTTAAGTAAATTTTTTCCATCGCTTTTTACTAGACTATCACCCCTAAGTCTTTTGTAAATCAAGTAATTAAAAAATCGTTGTTTCAGTATGTAATAGGGACCTATGTCACTACGTCATAAAAATTTCAGACTTCTAGGTTGACCAGTACCTGAGATAATGTTCCTAGATGAAGTAAAAAGTAAACTTACGGGAAACGGAGAAAGAAGATTAAAACATTCCTGATCCGTAGCTAATACCCCCTTCACAGTCTTCATAATCATCTTCAAGTCTTCTTTTGGCACCCTTCTGCACCTGTCTTGCTTTTTTCACTAATGTCTTGATTATATTATCAGCATGCCTTAGTCTGTGCTGATCTAAAAAGAACATAGCACGTACCGTACGGGAACCAACACACATACCCAACTTTTGAAGGACCTGGCATTTAGTTATATTTCCAAGATTGAAGGTTGCCACAGCATCATACACACCAAAATGTAGTGTATTAATTCCGACAAACACTGTTTTTGGGAGACGATGCCATATCACACTATTCAAGCACTCGTTGGGGTTCTGCGTTTTTCCGTGAAGACATTTCATCAGAAGACTTCTGTCAGCCAGATCTCTGAAAATGGGCTTTATTTCTGCCATGATGGCTGATGGTAGACTGTGGTGGTGAATGTATTTCTCTCCTGTTGTTAGTCCCCTATTGTATTTACACCAGCTGTTTTCACCTTTGGGGCACAAACCATGTTGTGGATGCTCATCCGTGGATGCGGTGTGGAAATATAAAGCCCATATAGCTCTCCTCATTTCTTCAAGATTGCCTGTATTTTGCCTGATTGCAAGGCCATAGCAGTTCTGAATGTGGTCTATTATGGAATCAGTCAATCTTCCTCTGCCATCCAAGGTTTTCCCATCATCTAGTTTTTTCCCTTTCATAACTGATTTTAACCTTCTCAGCCTGGCACCCATTCTCTTCTGCACATGTCCTATACATTCAAGTTTGCTTATATTTACACTGTTCCCATATGGTTTGCTTTCCAAAACTTCTTTGAATGCTTTAGAGTCACCATCTCCCAGATATTTGACATAGCGAACATTATACCACTGTGAAGAGCGATGAAAAATTTTCTTCACCCCAGCAACCTCCATGCCACCACTACTACCATAATAATTAGCAATACAGTCATCACTGTGTTCATTTTTCAGCCTGCCTGTGCACCTACAGTATTTAGACATTATTGCAACATCAATAACCTTGCCAGTATCAACACTAGTTGCTGTTACAACACCATTGTTGGAGGTGTGGCCCCTTTTCTGCCACGTGCCATCAAACGCCACTGTGAGGTCACGACTGCCGTCATTTTCTTCCACTGCTTCTTCCACAGCAACCTGCATTGACTTCTGTGCTACATCTTCAACTGCAGATCCTAGTACATAATTGTAAGCTTCAAACTTTGAAGGTGCACTTGGAAGATTTAGAACACCACATAGCATATCACCAGCTGCTTTGCCCTTACCAATTGCTCGCAATCCATAAACTAACCTAATATTTACACTATAAAGTTCAGTTTTCTTGTATCCATTATTTACAGTTACTGAAACCGAACTTGGAAACTTACAGCTGTATTTACAAACACTGCATATTAAATTAAACTGGGCAGCCAGGCCAACATGGGATTCTACTTTCAGAGAAACGTTTCCATGACATTTTTTGCAGCACAAACTGTTTTCAAGAGCTTCACACAATATATTCGTATCAATGAGTTCAAAAACTTCATTCCCTCTATCAAGTAAATTATATTTCTCTTCCAAATCTCTTAGTTTTTTATGAGAAGCACTGTTTTCATTTGGTGTAAGTTCGTTCGGCAAATCAGTAATAAGTGGATTCACATTTTCCAACAGTGATGATGATGAACTGCTTTGCTTTGCTAATGAATCATTATTTCTTTTCTTTTGCCAGTTCACACGCTTTTTAAATACTTTTGCTTTAGCTCTAGGCATTTTCACTGCGAAAAATGAAGCACTAAATACGAAATAACTCAACAACAACTACTTTCTTATATCACACTGTTAACAAAACAGTCCCGCCACAAAGTCAAAGAGTAACTTGAGGAAACCAGAGAGAAACATTTTCGGGCAACTAGTGTATAAATAGTCGCTGGAAACCGGGATATTTGAATTCATGTCACTTTAAAGGTACTGCCAAAAAGTTCATGGTCAGCCACGAGAGACGTGTATAACTAAAGCGCAATACCCGATCTCACAAATATATAAAAATAAAATAGTTATAATTGTAGTAGAGCTATGTATGATACGTCATTTTAAAGAGGAAACATGGCAGAATATAATACGCCAATAAAAAAAAATTCGATTTTTTAACCCAAAATCCGATTCCGTATCCCCTTAATCTGTCTGTGAAATATACAACATACAAATTTAGGATCTGAATTTACATATGTTTCTGGAAGTTTTGGGTACTACTGAATAAAGTAGCGATGCTGCCTTGGATAATGCAAGAGCCCATGGAAGCGAGACAGGTTAGAGCCAACCAAACACATTTACATCAGGGAATGATTGCTGATACAACAAGAACTGTCGTTTTGAAGCCAGGCAGTTACATAACAAAAATAGTCCAAATGGCTCTGAGCACTATGGGACTTAACATCTATGGTCATCAGTCCCCTAGAACTTAGAACTACTTAAACCTAACTAACCTAAGGACAGCACACAACACCCAGTCATCACGAGGCAGAGAAAATCCCTGACCCCGCCGGGAATCGAACGCGGGAAGCGAGAACGCTACCTCACGACCACGAGCTGCGGACAGTTACATAACAGGCCAAGTGAAGAACCAGCATCGTAATTAGAATGAGACAGCAGAATGACATGGTGGTCTGATTACTGCACACACTAACAGTAGGCTCTGCTGGGGCTACGTGATGAGACTCCATGATAATGGAAAAACAACTATCCACCAATCCAGCATAAATGCACTTGATTTTTAGGTAGATCCATGCAGTCTGGCCGCTGAAAGCTTGAAAGGGAGGACCTCGACAGTCTACGAGACTGCCACCAGAAGAATTGGCCTCCTGTAACTGCAGGCCTACTACTGACTCAGAGTCCGATTTTGTGGACTTATCGCATTCCAGCTGATGGGCGACATCCGGGCCTGTTTCGACTCAGTGCCAGCCTCGTACTCTGAAGGACAGATGTTGCAGACCAGGACGGTTCAGCCGCCCAAGCACCTTCGCCTGTATGGGCTGACGGTCGCGTTTCACCGCCACCTGGAGGCAGGCGGTACTGCTGAGAGTTTTCTTCTTCTGCAGGGTGCACGGCAGAATTCTGTGCCATCCGGTGCTTCCTGGCTTGAGCTGCGAAGCAGCATCCAGTTAGTTCACGTACAGCTATACGCCACTCACGTCAACATTTCCACCGAGTCGCTGGCGTCAGCGTATCTCTGGGCGAGGGACAAAGCGGGCCACCTGCTGCCCTCAGTGCCTCCATAACTGCTGCCTTCAGCAGACGCTCCGGAGGGCATAGCCGCCGTAAAGTGTTGTTATGATTGTTGTAGTTTGCTCACTAAGAAAATTTATGTATAACTATTATCGCTTTCACGTTGACACGGAGGTTCGTTACCACTTCCACCCACCGCACGACTGCTATCCGATCCAAGGTGGTGAATCAATGGCTCCTTATGCTAACAATACATTTCCATTACCCTCTGCAGTGTCCATTACAAATCGTATGTAATAAAAATTATGTCTTTGTGATTATGTAAAATATTGTTTCTATATACCAGTCTGTGTGTCGAGACAGCAAGTCAGTGTACCGTGGCATGAAATGCAGAAATTTCAAAACACCATTCAAAAACCACATAAGCAATTGGAAATATAAAGATAGACAATCAACCTTTGCTGAGGATATACACAAGCATGGTCATAAAACATTAAGCATGAAACAAGGTATGAAAGTTACTAGAATGAAGAATTACATCAGAAAAATTTCATAAGAAAATAATGATTGTGCTAGCCACAGAAACAATAACAAAAATAAAATGAATAAAAAATACAGAATCATAGAAAAATATCATTTGCACGATCTCCTTACCACCCCCGCAAGCAGCATCAACGGTAATACCACCATCACCACCATTAACACCACTTACATTCTTATTCTATGTGCAAGAAAACACAAATTCGAAAAAAAAACCGAACATAGTGAAATCACCATGCAACCCAATCTGCCTCTTCTCCCAGTACCTACCTCCAACCAACACACACACACACACACACACACACACACACACACATACATACACACACACACACACAAAACAGCAGCAACAGCAGCAGCAACAACATAACAATCAAATGAAATACTGAAATGCACACAGTCAACACAAGGCGAAGAAAGAAAGATAACACACTGCAACAGTTGGGAACACGATTCATAGTAAACACACAGAGCAAATAGAGTAAATACACAGAGCACTGGTGGAAACGTGAAGAGTGTGTGACTCTTGGACGTCCTGGACTGTATCGGATAACCACAGTTCCCTCTCAACACATTCCTGAAAAGGACAACACGAAATTGTAAATGGAATGGGAAACTATTAAGAAACTTCAGAGTAAGTTGTATACAACTTATGCAAGATAACTTGGCCCAAGTGCAGAAACACATTCTTGTTGCCTGCACTGGGCAGATCCACCCCTTTGTTCAGAATCAGTTTGCTGCCATCTACTGAGGTGTGTGCTTCGTCCATTATGAACGAAACATTGTCTGTCTGTCTCGCCTAGACGCTGGAATGGAGGTGTGCGTACGCCAGCTACACTGCAACTTTTCTCAAACGATTGTAAAGAAACTACTAGGAAAAAACAGAAAGATTCTCATACATCAAATAGCCTCATTTATCAGCTTCCTATAATTTCTTTAAAATTGTAGTAACTGTGAAATTTCTATATTAAATTAGGTAATGGATGAACCTCGAATAGTTTGTGTTGTATTCTCCAACAGTTTATTGAATGTAACTTTTTCTACTGTTTATGTTTTCTTATTGGCAATGTTACGTAGCGCTCTGTATGAAAATCACTGGCTGTGCTGTGTGCAGTCTGTGTCTAGTTTGCATTGTTGTCTGCCATTGTAGTGTTGGGCAGCGGCAGCTGGATGTGAACAGCGCGTAGCGTTGCGCAGTTGGAGGTGAGCCGCCAGCAGTGGTGGATGTGGGGAGAGAGATGGCGGAGTTTTGAAAATTGTAATACTGGATATCATGAAGTGCTATATATATTATGACTATTAAGGTAAATACATTGTTTGTTCTCTATCAAAATCTTTCATTTGCTAACTATGCCTATCAGTAGTTAGTGCCTTCAGTAGTTTGAATCTTTTATTTAGCTGGCAGTAGTGGCGCTCGCTGTATTGCAGTAGTTCGAGTAACGAAGATTTTTGGTGAGGTAAGTGATTTGTGAAAGGTATAGGTTAATGTTAGTCAGGGCCATTCTTTTGTAGGGATTTTTGAAAGTCAGATTGCGTTGCGCTAAAAATATTGTGTGTCAGTTTAAGCATAGTCTTGTATAATTGTTCAAAGGGGACGTTTTATATGGAGACCCTGCCAGGATACCTCACTGGAATCTTCTGATCTTTTTCTTGTAGTTTGTGTAATTAGTGTAGCTATTGTTTATTGCTAGTGTGTAATTGTAGAGAGAATCTCCTTTCCAGTTGCAGTCTTTCATTGTTGTACAGTAAAACAGTTGTGGCATGCATGTAGATTTGCACCAAGTATGTCACAGCTGCGCTTGCAAGTAACTACTTTTTATTTTCAGTGCTATGTTAATGTGTTCTCTTATTTTTGCTCTTCAAATTGTGCTTTTCTGTGTTATCGTGTGAAATATTGTGACAATAATGGCGTGTGAAAAACGTAACACTAGGTTCCAAAGTAAACTGAGAAATAATAGTGACGACGAGCGTAGATTATCAGCACCGCTGTGTAATGAAGTAACAGACATTCAAAGTAGTAATTTGGTAATAGTCCATAGGGAAATGGAGCGGGCGGCAAATAATGGTGTAGACAGTGAAACAAGTAGTGAACAGGGAAGCATTATCGATCGATCGGTCGGCAACAGCTCGCCTCAGGAATCCGAAATGACAGAACACAGTTTCGCAAATACTGTAGGTTCAGGTTTTGGGTCCACACCGTTTTCTCAAATAAGTCAAGACACATTTTCTGCTTGTCAAAATGTGAATGTTGCCGGTGCAAATTCACTGCCGAAAAGCACTGAGGAACATGTTTCAGACACCAGTGCACTGTTATTACAGTTAATGCAACAAATGGGACAAAGTTTTCAAAAGTTAGACACAATGGAACAACACCAGAGACAAACACAGCAACAGTTAGACACAATGGAACAAAATCTTCAAAAGTTAGACACAGTGGAACAAAATCTTAAAAAGTTTGACACAGTGGAACAAAATCTTAAAAAGTTAGACACAATGGGACAAAATCGTCAAAAGTTAGACACCACGCTTGAACAAACACGTGAAGATTTAACTACTGAGTTACATAACATCGAATCGAAATGTCAAAAAGTCTGTAATGACGTAAAAACACAAATTTGTGAGCATTTCCAACCTATTTATTCGAGTCATGAAAATGCAATACACAATCACGGAGCAGCCATAAAAGAACTGCAAACTATTGTTCATGAAAATCACGACACCTTGCAAGCTAAAATTGACTCAGTTTCATCTACCGATTCGGTTACGCAACTTGCAAAAACTCAAGAAAACTTAAAGGACACAGTAGATACGATTTCAACACAAATGTACACCTTGAAACTTGGTTCAGAAAAACACACTGAGGAAATAAGTACACTATCGGAGAAAGTAGCCGAACTTTCGGATCATTTCACTAACTTATCTGCAAAGGTAGATGATGATCTGAATGACACAAGACCTGTAGCCATCACTGACACAGAAGAGTATGAACAAATTAAGAAATTCAAAGAAAATCAGAATCAAATTAATACGCAATACAAAAGAGAAATCCGGGAAGTACAAGATCAGTTGGCACAAGTAATACAAAAATTTCATATTTCAGAGGACACTCGCGCTCCAACACGGGAAGAGGAACTTAGAAATACGGAAAAGCCACAAAATAATAACACAGGGCATTTCGGAAATTATGAAAGAAATTGGCAAAGCGCATTGGATTTTGAGATGGAACCGCCGACACGACGTAACAATGACCGATATGCTACTCGCCGACACGATGATTTTGACTATAAGCTGTTCATTACTACACGTAAATTCAAAACGTTTAAGAATTCTGCCAACGACATTTATCCACAAGCGTGGCTCCATCAATTCTCTCATTGTTTTCCTCCCAACTGGTCATTGGAGCACAGGTTAGAATTTATGTGTGGCTACTTGGAGAATGAACCAGCTGTAAGAATGCGATCGGTCATTCACGATTGTCACAGTGAAGGAGATTTTTATCATTCCTTCCTCTCAGCATATTGGTCTCAAGCTACACAGGACCGAGTAAAACATAGCATCATAATGATGAAAACTTTCGAACAATCTGAATTTTCCAGTCTTGTGAAATATTTTGAAGACATGTTGCACAAGAATCAGTACCTGTCAAACCCATACAGCCCCTCAGAACTCATCCGCATTTGCTTAATCAAACTGCCTGAACATTTACGACATATTATTTTAGCAGGACGTTGCAAAGACGACATTGAAGCTTTTCAGGGACTGTTACAAGAACTGGAAATTGACACTGACAATCGCGGAACGCGAAAACAGGAGCACAACAATTACAGATCACATCCGTCACAATTCCGCGATGACAGAAATAATACACGACAAGGCTATTCTTTCAACGTAAATCGTGACCATAACAGACACCACCCGTATGACAACCGTTGGCAGAGTAGTAATAATTACAGGGAAAGATCACCTCTCTGCGGTAATGACTATCACAGAGACAATCAGAGAAACAGACAATATGGGAACCCAAATAATTATTATCAAGGGAGAAAGAATAACTTCAGATGCAACGGTCCAGCGCGCAGTTACAATTCAGGGAGAAATTCTCCACCACGTGACCGACAAGAAAGAAACTATGGAATCTACCGACATGACGACAGACGATATGATCGTAACGACAGACTTGAATTGCATCAGAACTGGTGGGATTCGAACAGAGCAGGGCCCTCTCGACAAGGTGAATTTGTAGAAGTTAGGTCTCCAAATCGCAATAACGACGCGCGCCAACAAAGACACAATAGGCAATGACTCATACCGCTGGCAGCCACAAAACGTACTTATGAAACTGACGACGCAGCTGCCATAGCTAGTAATTACGTAAAAATGGAAGACATTAGGGACATCTTACTCCAGGAACACGACGTAAAACATAACAACATTGCATATCCTGTGATTCACATTACTGTAAATGACGTAAAATTTACGGCAGTACTTGACTCTGGCAGTCCCATTTCAGTAATTAGTGAAACAGCTTTTAACAAATGCAACAAATCGAACGATTGCCCCACATTCCGTTACGTAAGATTAAATTACACGGTACAATCTTTGGAAAAAGTGTAGATGTACGCCAACAAACCAATTTAGAATTCTTTTGCCAAAGCCACAGCTTCTCTATGAACTTTCTTATTGTTCCATTATTGTCGACGGAAATTATATTGGGAGTAGACTTTTTGAATGAATACAAAGCAATCTTAAACTTTCACGATGCTGAAATAAGTTTAGAGAAGGAAGGTAAGTCAATAGCTTTGAAATTTGAAGATTGGCTCTCAAACCATGACGAGGAAATTAATCGGCTTTACCTTCTGTTAGACAACAGTTCGGAATTTTCTACGGAACTAGACACTAACAATCACTCTGCAAGTACTGACAGGGATGATATCGACGGCATATTTGAAATTAATGAGTTAATTCAGAATAAAATTCAAACAATTGAGAATTGTAATGACACTGATAGGCAGGACCTTTTTGAGATTTTACAAGCACATTCCACAGTTTTTACTCACAAAACAGGAACAATCAAGGGATTTCAATACCAATTTCGTGTTCGTGAGCATACTAAATTTTGTGTTTGACCATACGTAATTCAAGCACATTATAGGGACCGTGTTAGAACAGAAATACAATCTATGCTTGACGAGGGCATTATTGAGCCTGCAGTAAGCTCATACAACAATCCATTACATGCTGTTGAGAAGAAAAATGGATCGATCAGGCTTGTCTTAGATTCGAGACAAATCAATATTATCATTATTCCTGAAACAGACAGGCCGCAAACGTTGGAAGAACTTCTTCAACATTTTAATGGTGTAAAAGTGTTGTCTTTCGTTGATCTCAGATCCAGCTTTTATCAGATCGAACTTCATCCAGAATGTAGAAAATACACAGCTTTCCTTTGTTTCGGCGTTTGTTATCAGTTTCGGAAACTTCCTTTTGGTTTGAACATTTCTTCAGCAGCATTCATTCGCGGGCTAAATTCCATATTACCTGAGTTCTTAAAACGTCACATCACCTTATATGTGGACGATATTCTAATAGCAGAAGCTTCATGAGAACAACATAATCGCATCCTCAACAGTTTGTTATGTATTTTTGCAGAATCTGGAATTACAGTTAACTTAGAAAAGTCTGAATTCGGTAGGTCAAAGGTGAGGTTTTTGGGACATATTATTTCTTCTGAAGGCATTCAGCCGGATCCTGAAAAGTTAGAAGCAATCAGAGCCATTCCAGTTCCATCCACAAAAAAACAAGTCCGCAGTTTTCTAGGTCTCGTAAATTTTTACCGTCGTTTTCTGAATATGCAAATTCTTGTTACACCAAAACTTTGTTCTCTCACTGGAAAAAATACTATTTGGAACTGGGACGAACGAGCACAGTTGGAATTCAATTCTTTGAAAGAATCGCTACTTAACGCGCCAATACTAGCTCATCCAGATCTGTCACAAGATTTCTGCCTTAGCACGGATTCTTCTAAAGTCGGTCATGGTGCCCATTTATTTCAAGAAGCCATAGAAAATGACACCACCATTCAGAAAACCATTGCTTTTGCTAGCCGAGTGCTAACAAAATCTGAAAAAAATTATTCCGTTACTGAATTAGAAGCTTTAGCTATCGTTTGGGCATTTAACAAATTCCGTTTCTTTCTTTCTGGTAAGCACGTAAAAGTATACAGTGATCATCGTGCATTACAATTTCTTATGTCTTCAAAATTAAATCATGACAGGTTAAAACGTTGGGCATTGTTTCTGCAAGAATTCCACTTCACAATAGTCTACATTCCCGGCAAGGAGAACATTGTTGCGGACGCACTGTCAGGCGCACCGGCTGGGCTTGAGAAAAGTAACACAGAAGGCAACCTCGAGAAAAATTTCAGTATTCTTTACATTCAGAAAGTCGCCTTTGAAAACTTCATCACCACATCTTTAAAGGACATTGCTCATGAACAAGATAAAGATCCAATTTGGAAAGACATCAAGAGCAAATGGCATGAAAAGAACACACACAGATTCGGCATTATTATCTGATTAGAAACAACATACTGTTCAAACGCTGCACTGTTGATGACAAGCTATGGGTACTTTGCATTCCTGACGATTTTGTTAATAAGCTCATTTGGTACATTCATTTCAGCTATGCACATTTTGGCCCACGAAAATGTTATCATATTCTTCGAACGACTTGTTATTTTAACAATATGGAAAAGAGAATTCGAAGAGTCTTGTCTATTTGTAAACTTTGCCAAAAGGCGAAACCATCTACTATCTCCCATCGTGCTCCGCTGTTTCCTATTATTCCTTCTAAATTAAAAGGATTTGCTGCTGTTGATCTCTTGGGACCACTTGTCAGAACATCTAATGAATTTTCGTACGTTCTAGTCGCTGTTGAACTTACTTCAAAATTTGTTTCTTTCACACCGTTACGTAAAGCCACTGGACGGTCTGTATCCAACGCCTTTGTTAAAAATTTCTTACGTGAAGTTGGAGAAGTTAGTAAAGTCATTTCAGATAACGGACTGCAATTCAGATCTGCTGTTTGGTCACGCATGCTTCGGAATCATAAAATCAAACCTGTTTTTATTTCATTGTACTCACCACATTGTAACCCCTCCGAACGGATTATGAAAGAAATCAATAAGCTTTGCAGACTTTATTGTCACAGAAAGCATCAGCATTGGGACAGATATTTACACTTATTTCAAAATGTGCTGAAAGAAATGCCTCATGACTCCACTGCTTTACCACCTACTCTTGTACTGAAGAATGAAGAAGCACCGAACAGAATCAGAGAGCTTGTACCTTTCCCGAATACACGTAAACTTCGACACAAAGACATAATTGATTTGGCTATTAAAAATATAAAATCTGCAGCAGACAAAAGGAGAAAACTACACGGTAAAGCAAATGCAAAGAAATTATATATTGGTCAGAAAGTTCCCATTAAAGCTCATTCATTGTCACATAAGAAACACTTGAGTCACAAATTCTTTCTAGTTTACAATGGACCTTACAGAATCCGACGTATACCACATGATAATAGCGTTGAAGTTGAAACTCTGCGTACTAGGAAGAGTAAAGGTTTACACCACATTTCACATGTAAAACCGTTTATTGAAAGATAATCTGCTTTTTAACTTTGTCTTTGCCATATAACTTTTCACTTTACATTGCTAGTAGGCTTTGTCAGACTTAGAATCTGTTAATATGCAACAATGTTTGAAGTTAAATATCCAGTCAAGAACCAAGAGAACTTATTTCAACAGAAATTATGAATGCATTGTTATAATGAACAGACGACACAATGTTGTTATTTGTACATTCTTGCTTGTTAGTTGCATGATTATTTAACGACTATAAGGCTCACATACTTAGAACATTTACCAGTACTGCTAATGAGATTTTAATGCAACATTTTGGTTTACTTGAAAATACATTGTGGATTTAAAGTACTTTCTGTGAAATACCAGATGACACAGTGGTTAGTTTATGTGACAGCTACACAATTTTATCACGACGCTACTAATGAGTGACAATTTACAATGTTGCTTTTGCGGTGTATCTTTTTTATATCTGCACAGTTTTTCTGAATTCTTCTGCAAAGTAAAACATGTTTTAGTAGTAACTTTTGTGCTATAGCTACAAGGAGACAGCCTTTTCCGTAGGACAACAATACGTTACAGCGCAGTACTTTCCTCATCACGGCAATAAGCGTAATAACTAAGATATCTATACGCAAAGCATTTCACTTTTGTGTATCATGAGGTAAGTACATTGACTTCTGCAGAACTTAGCTTTCGGAGGACGATACCTACGACACTTCCACAGAGATTATCTTACAACAAGACGCACAGTTTAGCGCTACAGTACACGTATTTGAGTGATTAATTTTGTACTTAAAACATTTATTTTTAAAGATATTTGAAGTACAAGATACAAAGGTTTTCCATGATACATTTCATTCCATTGCTGTAATCTGTAACACCTGAGGGTATAATTACATTAATCCTCAGGGGGGTACACGCTTACTTTGTGTACCATGTGTTTGGCAAGCACAAGGAGCCCTAGCTAATATGGTATTTGCTTATACAACTTTACACATCGGTACCATATTTCTCTAACACATAAATTACACAGCTATCTGATCATTTAACTGAGAACAAACATTTTTTTATTACATCAGTGACAGATGTTTACGTAACTACACAGTTGGATAACTTCACACTTATGAAACTGTATTTAGTCTGTACTTTGTGAACTGTTCATATTTTTTCAGAACCATTGTGATACTATGAGAGCTTTGAATGATGTGTTTGGCATGGGAGCACGATTTTTAAAGTACGTTTGAGGCAGATGACACTTTTGACATGAGCAGAGAATTTTTTTTATTATTGGAGGAAGCTACGACGATTTTGAGAGTTGACTGAGGTGTTATGATGTTATTATTGCGATGACTATGTGTATTATGCTGTTGCGGTATGTTTATGATCAATAAGCTGATGCTATATGAGTTATTTGATTATGCTACGTATCTGTTATGATGAAATATTGAAGAAGTGTCGACGAATAAGGTAAGGAATAATGAATAGTGTTTAGGGACTCTGGTTTGTGAAAAAGGTTGTTGGAAACCAAGAATAGTACTTTAAGAGTTATGAAATGTATGTAAATGCGTGAATGTGCATTTACGAAAATTTTTTGGACACTGTTATATCAATAGCATTTTGTTTCTACAAATTTGTAACGCAAATTCTTGACCTGTGAAATATTTTTATATGAGACTGTCACTGCAGCGGAAACTGCTGTCGTAAATATTTCGGTAAGAAAGTTAAGTGACCCCCTTCACGTAATGCGTCGTGGGCACCCAGCTGTGCGACAGACGCCCGGAAAAAAAGCCATTAGTGTGTGCCTTTCAGAGGCACAGGTGGAGAAAAACAAAAGAAAAAGAGGCCATTATCCTCGCTATTGACATTCCTTTGTAGAAAGCATCGTAAATACGACACCCTCAAACTTGAAAACATGATTACACTGTAGAGTTCTTAATTTATGATATTTACTGAAATGAAATGATGAGAAACATTTCATGTCTATTGCCTTGCTAGTTGAAAGATTGTTTACTGCATTATGAAATGCCATATGGCTAGTGAATGACGTTTCACGCCTTGCTTTGCCTATTTTGTTTAATATCTAGTTCCTAGCTGCACTGCAGCATTGGTTAAAATAAAATTTTATAGATGTACTAATAGAAATATTTTACGCCTACAGATCCAGTAAATAACCATTTTAAAATCTACTTCAAACTACTTAAAAAAAAACGAGGGAGTACAAAAAGACATTTCCCTTCACACGAATTGCATACATAATTTTTGTCAATGACTGGTTAACTTATTTAGTAGTGTAAGTTAAGGTGATGCATCACCCTAGAGTTAAGATGTGACATAGGTATTAAACATGGCCATTTTTACTGTAATATTTTTTCTGCTTGAGCTTTGTCATGTTTAGATATACGTTATTGCATTTGCTGCTGCTGTTTGCCTGGTATAATTTTACTGAATTTGACTTTTTATTACGCTGTTAAGCCAGTTTTACTACGGATTTATTTTTCTTGTTTGCTGCACAGTGCCTTATATTAGTTGTAATATTGCAATTGCTTTGCCAATTTCCTTTTTTTCTTTTTTTTGTCATTGCTGTTTGTGTTAACTGTCTTGTGCTGCTGCATTGCCTCGTCCCTTAGTTTAGCATCTGAGCTCAGTAGATTTAAGTTAGCTTAAGATGGGGTAGGCCAGGGCTTCACAACATACGTGCTCGCGGAGCAAGCTGTGAGCAGCAAGGCGCGAGCACGGAGCAGTGCGAGCACGCTACCCCCACTACCGGACCAGAGCGGAGAGTGGGGAGAGTCACGTGGGGTACACAACAGCTGCAGCCAGTCGATGTAAATCCGCGGACACCTGCAGGGATACCACTCACGAAGTATTACTGTGACAAATGAAACAAATAAAGGAGAATGTACACGTGCCACATAATTTTATTAGCTTAGTGTATGCCTCTACCATCTGTAGTTACTGAAACTAAAGAATTCCATGACAATCCTATATTTTCAACACTTTCTTCAACACTACTTAAAATATCACCTCCGGTTGTAGTGTTCTTCATGGCTACTACATTGAGGAGCTCCTCCCTCACCTGAAGATCTCTATTAACATCTCTAATAAATATGGCAAGCTGCGCTGTTCCAGTGATATCAACACTTTCGTCCAGAGCTAGAGAATACGCCATAAAATCTTTACCGATATTTGCAAGCTGGCTTTGGACGTCGTCTGCCATGTCCTGTATGCGACGCATAATGGTCATGTAAGATAATGGCACAATCCGAAACTGTTCAACTTGAGATGGACACAAATGTTCCGCTGCAACTACCAAACATTCCTTTATTAAATCGCCATCAGGTAAGGGGCGCATGGATTTTGCTAAAAGCAAAGCAATTTTGTAACCCACTCTGAGAGCTGCCTCAGCTGATTTTTCTTCGTCGTCCAGATCTTCTTCGGATAGCTTCCTTTTAAGTTTAATAACTTCCTGTGCACGATCTGGTCAATCACATCTTCCACGTCCGTAGTCTTTCGCGTGGTACGACATATAATGTCGCTGAAAATTAAATATCGTAAAAGAATTCAGCGTTTTGTTACATACAAAACATTTTGCAACACCATCTTTTTCTGTAAACAGATACAATTCCCCCCAATGGGGGTTGAACTGCGAAAGCATGGTTGGGGTTACACAATGGCGACTTCACATGATTCTTAACCAGCGAAGTGACTGTTAAGAGCTGATCGTAGTACTTTAAACGTTACACAGTCGGCGCGAATTCAATAGGCACGCTGCGGCCCTATTCAAACGTGCGCGCGCATTTCCCCTCCCTCCCCACCCTCCCTATTCAACGACCTTGCAGCTGCTCGCGAGCACGTGCCTGAGCACACGCGAGAACTTGCGCTCAAAACCGGCCGGTTGTTAAGCCCTGGGGTAGGCCATATAAGAGAACAAGTTGTGATGAATTGGAACAAATACATTGAGAAGCTATAAGAAAATGGTTTGGCCAAAACAGTATTTTGAAAGAGGATATGTACCAAAAAAGTAGGGTTTAGGGACAACTGGTTTAGGTAGGATTTTCTTGGAAATAAATGATGAAGTAAGATAATGGAAAATAAATAATGAGGTAAGAAATATGTGAACATATATATACAGAAAGCATGCTTGAATAGGATTTTTTTGGTGGAAACAAATGTGGAAATAAGACGAAAGATCTATGGAATGAAGTTTTGGGTTGGACTGCAGTACCAAATGTTACACTGAAAACAAACCCTGTCCTTTCCTTTTATCCCACTATGTGTTTGTGTACCCTTGTGTATTTGTTTTCTTCCTGTCTCTGTGTAGTTTCATAGAATTTTTTCTTCTTCTAATACTAAGCTACATTCACTATGATGAGGAATACTGTTATCCTCAAATATAATTGGCATTAATAATATGTTATTTACCTTGTAAATATGCTTAAACATTATTTATTCTGTTTTGTTTTAATGCTTATGTGTAAAGTTGATGTTTCAAAAGTTATTCTGATCTTTTATGTATTTACTTATCTCATAATTCCTGTAACACTGATGTATATGTTTATTTCTATTATTTTGTAAAGCCTGTATTACTACAAATGTTATCTGTATTATTATGTTTTTAATGATGTATTTTGTACCTTTGTTACTGTATTCTTATGTTATAAAATTGTAATTGACAGCAGTTCATCAAATTAAGTAACTTGTAAGTTCCATTTCACTGCACACGTTTCTGTTGGTCATACTATATGGACAATACGTGAGACGTAGGGACTGTTAGTGTTTGCACGTGTGTTAATAATTCAGCAAGGGACTGGATAACAGCATTGCTGGTTCTGAGGACAATTCCAAAAACTTTGTGAGTGCATATGTGGTGGTTATGGACTTGCTATATTATCTGCAAGACAATTCAATGGTGATTGCGCACCTGCACAGTCACAACAGATGGCTGCTGGCCATCTCTACAAGGACTACAGTGGGTCTGCATCTTTGATGACCCACCAATACCATTATTTCTACAAGGACTGCAGTGGGTCTACACCTTTGATGACTCACCAATACCATTATTTCTACAAGGACTACAGTGGGTCTGCACCTCTGATGGCCCACCAATACCATACTCTCTACCAGGACTACAGTGGGTCTACTCTGTGATGACCTACCTACCAATATTCTTCAAAACGTCGAATGACTCTGCTGTGGGTTTGCTCTGTTGTGGCCCATTACCTGTCAGCATGTCAAGAGTCAGCATTGTCTTTCTGTTGGAAGGACAACACTACTTCTTCAAGACTGCATGGAAATCCACTACTTCCGTGTGCATTTTCTTTTACTGCTCAGACTTTGAGAAAAACACTGCAATTTTACTGTGATGAACAATCTGGACTGTCTTTATGGACTGTGAGAAAATTTTAGCTTTTGACCAACATTTTATCAATAAGTGTGTGTATTTGATATCTTTCTTACTGTAGTTATGAAAATTTTTTCAAATCTGTATTGGCCACTGCCCAAAACAATTTGTAAAATTTTTTGTGGGGGGCATGGGTGCTATGTAAGTAGGGTGTTTATGTTTTCTTATTGGCAACGTTACGTAGCGCTCTGTATGAAAATCACTGGCTGTGCTGTGTGCAGTCTGTGGCTAGTTTGCATTGTTGTCTGCCATTGTAGTGTTGGGCAGCGGCAGCTGGATGTGAACAGCGCGTAGCGTTGCGCAGTTGGAGGTGAGCCGCCAGCAGTGGTGGATGTGGGGAGAGAGATGGCGGAGTTTTGAAAATTGTAATACTAGATATCATGAAGTGCTATATATATTATGACTATTAAGGTAAATACATTGTTTGTTCTGTATCAAAATCTTTCATTTGCTAACTATGCCTATCAGTAGTTAGTGCCTTCAGTAGTTTGAATCTTTTATTTAGCTGGCAGTAGTGGCGCTCGCTGTATTGCAGTGGTTCGAGTAACGAAGATTTTTGGTGAGGTAAGTGATTTGTGAAAGGTATAGGTTAACACTTTCGCTGCGGCTGACGCTTAGAAGCGTCACAACAAGCCACGAGCCAGTGCGGCTGACGCTTATAAGCGTCCGCGCTCACTGTCGGATTACGCAGTCTAGTTGCAGCTTCTAAGCTAGCATAAAAGCGTGTACACCTTTGTTTGGTCAGTTATCGAACATATATTGTTCGTAATGGAGACTAATGAACAGACACCTGGACCTCTAATGTGACAAGGAGCAGGAAATGTGTTAAATTGACAGAGGAACAGTTACTTATTGTACTAGACGACAGTGATTTTCTGTGTAGTGAGGACGAGTCATACCACGGAGATTATCATTTAGAGGCTGCAGAAGAACTGCAGAGTGATGATAGCGTGGAAGCACAGCTTTCGAATCTGTTTCATGACAGTTTCAGAATGTTACCGGCCCGCACTCGCACATTGCCGGGCCGCACTGGAGAGTTGCGCGCCTGCACCGATGCCGCAGCGAAAGTGTTAATGTTAGTCAGGGCCATTCTTTTGTAGGGATTTTTGAAAGTCAGATTGCGTTGCGCTAAAAATATTGTGTGTCAGTTTAAGCATAGTCTTGTATAATTGTTCAAAGGGGACGTTTTACTACAACAGAAAAGCTGGCTGTACAATAGATGTAGACGTCCGTCGATCTAACCGGAGATGTGGTTCCTCTCGGTCGGCTGGTACTTCGATCGACGGTGCAGTACAGCGGCTTCGGTATATCTTCTCGGAGACTCTGCTATAGCGGTTGCCATTAGCAGCGGACGAAGACTGGTTTGCCTTCGACCGGCCGGGCCTATATAGTGAGCTGGAGCCAATAGAAACCCGGCGTAGGAATCCGTGGCCGGTTATGTCGCGGCGACCTCTGCAAGGAAAGGTTCCTATTAATCGACTGGAATCCTCGGCGTGTTTACCTGATGTCTTCGCCTGTTTGGCTGTTGGTTTGTTTCCCTCATAGCGTGGCTGTTATGCGGTGCTGACTGCCATTTAGGGGAACCCCATGGCAGACAGTACAGTTTGCAATGAAAAATAGTGGTCGCTATGAGACTCCGTTTGGTGCACGTCAGACCAAATATTGTGAGCGAAATGGAGCTAACATATTGAATATTTTATTAAATCAGAAACTTGACCTGTATCTATCGCCAGTCTCGAGAGAATGAGGAGTAAGTAGTGCACTCCCTACCGATTTCCTGGATGTCAAATATTCATACCTCATACACGATTCCAGACACCGAAACGAATTGTTGGCAAATGATATCATGCAAGGTGAAGAATATTTATCCATATAGCTAACCCGCGTACCCTTCTTCTCTATTGCGATATGAAAGCGACTACAGATTTTTTCAACGTAATAGGGTAATTATTTTAAGAATCATCGCTAGCCAATGAAATGAGATTCAGTATAGCTACATAACAAAATAAGTACAGGAATCATACCTTTTTTATACTGAATATGGATTTTCATAGGTTATTGACCCTACTTGTCTTCAGTTGTTTTATTAATAGTAGTCTGTTTCAGTATTCTGCCGCAATTGCAACTGCATTAGTGCGTTAGTGAGGTGGAATTATGTAGGCCCCACTGTGTTTTGGGCAAAGAAGCTAATTTTAATGTGGTAACAAGAGAAAAATGCAAAGATGTATAAGACCAAAAATAAATCGCCACCTCTAGTTCAGTATCAGCATAAACCTTAACCACTATTTTTAATAATAAATGCTTCAATAGCCGAATTATTAGTTTTTTTGGCACAACCTATCAAAACGATCGTTTGAACACCCGCTACCTGTAGCTTACAAGTCCTGCGAGACACGTCTTTGTGCGAAGGTTTCAGCTGTAGAACTACAGCCGGCCGGAGTGGCCGAGCGGTTCTAGGCGCTACAGTCTGGAACCGCGCGACCGCTACGGTCGCAGGTTCGAATCCTGCCTCGGGCATGGATGTGTGTGATGTCCTTAGGTTAGTTAGGTTTAAGTAGTTCTAAGTTCTAGGGGACTGATGACCTCAGATGTTAAGTCCCAAGTGTGCTCAGAGCCATTTGAACCATTCTGTAGAACTACACCTCCGCTACCGCACTGTGCCGCCTGCAGGCGAGCCCCTAAGATTGCTGTTCTTCCCTCGTCTATCGCGCCTTGTGCTACGGGCTAAGTAATATTGTACGAACTCCAATCAGTAATCTATTTCGGGACCAAGGGACTACAGAAGGATTTATTTCATGAAAGCTTGGCGTGCTGTGAAGTGCAGAAAATCCCATAAATGAATAGTTCCTTTTTTCAATATTCTACTACTACACTTGTGTTCACAGTAACTACAGCTTTCGTTCAGTACAGAATATCTTCGGGTCAATAGCAGTTGCAGAGCAAACAGCTACTCAACAACGATAACAACACAAGAATCAAATAATGTGAAACTGAAGTTCACACACCCACCACTGCACACACCGCAGTACACAGCGTCCAGAAGTCGCCAATATATTTTAGAAAGTACAATATCTTTAATTTTACATTTAGTACGCTGCTATAGCACCATTCATTCGTGAGAAATTCTGGAAAAAAGCCTTTCATAATCTAACTGAAATAAGTAATTTCTGAGAACAACCACGTTTTTGAGAATATGTTTATTAACAGGAAGAGTTTTCCTTAATGTCTGGTTGACAGAGGATGAACCGGAGTAACTATCACATTTATCACGTTTTTCGCGTGATTCTTCTGGTTTTAAAGATCATCGTGATATATTCAGATGAAAAGCGTTCTTGATGTGTATTACTCAGTTTTCAAGTGTCTTTTTCATGTGGCAACACTGAAGACGTCCTCTGAACTAAGTATGAGGCACGAGTTTTCAAGCGGATCTACGTTCACAGTGAATGAATACACGCAGGGAGGCAATACTGGCAAAGGCTCGTTAGCGATAGTTGAGATAAATATATCGCCACTCTTTGGATCTAGGAACGGAAAGTGGATAACGGCTGCTGCTGACACAGTGACTAATTATACTGTGCAACACGTAATTCTAAGGCTAAAGAGAACTTAGCAGTCGCCGTTACGGCAGTGACAGGTTAAATGCCTCTTGTGAGTCAGAAGAAGAATTCCACACCGACAAAACTGCTAAACGTGTCTCTTTGTAGGGCAGCTGTTTTGTGCCAGTGGAAAACGCAATCATTTTGCAGCGTTTCTACACCACAATACGCAAACTGAAAGTGGAGCTTCTAACGTGGACGACACGCCACTGTGTTGCGGCACGTAAGTTCGGGGCACTTTATGAAATTAGCACTTGAGTTCTGGAAGGGAGGGTGTGTAGGACTGCCACCATAGTTATAACTCGATCGTTTCTTGGCACGCTCTTACTACAGCCTGCTAACAAAACAAAAACAATCCCGAGTCACGCAACCGCTTCTAGAACATTGACGATAAAGCACGTTGAGGTCAGTACCTTACTCATAACACTGTTACACCATTATACCATTTCCTTTTTACTATTACTTTGACCTACGTATATTTCAGTATTACAGTGAGATCTTTAGACAGTTCCTTTACCACTGTAAACTGTAATGATAGTGCAAGTTAATTCTATTTACTCACTTTTTTCCGTTCCAGTGGGATGGAATTATGAAAGATTTCGGCAGATTTCATTTAAAACTGAAATGCTTTCTCTTGTTATAATGCGCTTTTTCAATCTTATTTCAAAACTGGAAGGAACTTTGGCCCTTCACTTTATAGTTTTAAGATATAAAATTTTACACAATTGGTCGGAAATTTTTTTGCTTGTCTATCATGCAAAGTCACATCTTTCATTATCACCTGGGCTATAATCAGTTTCACTATTCTTTGCATACTGTTTTCCTTACATGAAAATATTTTCAGATTCAGTTAGCCACCACCGAATTCACTTTGCCCATCAAGGTAACTCTATCTACTTGTTACGAAGACGATCCGAGCAATATTATAAGCTAATTAAACCAACGATGCAGTCTCTCTAATGACTTGAGGAGAACTTCTCACTTCTAGTGTAGCCATCCTTGAGCCTTTGACGTCGTTGACAGTATGTGTTTCCTTTCTCCCTAACAATAAATACGCCGTGTATACTTTGCAGAAATTCTTCAGATCTATTTTGTTGTATGTCCGGCTATGTAAGATTCAGGTCCCATCAGAAGACATTCTACGCCGATTCTAAAAAAAAATTTATCGACTTTTCTTTCATACGAAGATGGGCAGTGGTAAGAATAACACGGTTCATGTGTCTGAGATGACCATGCAGTTTGTGCAGCTGAATAAGAATGTAGAGAAAAACAATTATATTGATTGTGGAGATGGTATGATACGATGCGCATCATGAAACCACATTACAGAAATATTTCCGTATGACAAACGACACCTGATTCTCCCGCAAAATTCATGTATCTTGAACGAATTCAGACGCTCTGTCAGTTGCTAAATTAACTCCACATGAACCCGTCACTTGTCCAGTATCAGCAAAACCTGCAGAACGCACACCTAACTAACCTAAGGACATGACAGACATCCATGCCCGAGGCACGATTCGAACCTACGACCGTAGCGGTCGCGCGGTTCCAGACTGTAGCGCCTAGAACCGCTCGGCCACTCCGGCCGGCCAGAGAAAAATTGTCGACATTTGTGATATTATACGGTATCACGAGTACAATTTGTGTAACTGTTCTGAATTGAAAGTAATCACTATCGTCAAGGGCATGCAGAGACATCAAACCGAGTATTGCTGCTTTATCTCTCACTGCAACGTAGAATTATAAGGCACCGTGGCATAAAGAAGAAACGGATCAACGGTAGAATTCAACCACGAAGTGAAGACGCCTATCATTCCCTTTGCTTGAACGTGAGAAAGTTCTAAGGTCACGATTATAAATAAAGCTGGGGCTCTTGAAAAATTTCTTAAAAGCACTAAACATAAACTAACATGCTTTTCAGTACGTGTGAAATAAGTTTCCAGCGTAGAATATGAGAAAGGGAAAGAAGGAATGTTCATATACCCCCCAGACAACGCAGATCATTGCTGACAGACGCTTCCAAGACATACTTAACTTAGAGGAAAGACATGGATGTGTGATAATCAAAATCGTGGACATCAACTTTGGAAATCATAAATAAGCTGTCTACGCGAATTCTGTGGCGAAATTCGTTAGTGCGCATAGAGGGCTTTTTTGTGATAGGTCCAAAGTTATCTTCTTCCGTGTAACCATCTGCTTGTGTTTTTACTCTGCGTTCAGAACTTACCTTTTCAAATGACTATGTCTTTCAGCTCTGAATTATGTATCTATGGATGTCATTCTTCTCTGGAACGACCCTATTCTAAATTTGGGTCATATTTTTTTTTCCTTTTTTTTCAATTTATATAACGAACTTATCTGCGTACTCCTCACTCTAAACATTGTTATCCTATGAGAATTGCACTAATGTTAACCTGGCACTGATGTAACTACTGTTGGCTGTCTGGTGTTCGGCTTTTAGTTTTTTTTTTTTTTAATTTTACATTAAGAACTTATGTTTGAATATGAAACCTGTTGTTTGTTCCACTGTAGACACTGCAATTATGTTAATACGGCACTTTTGCAACTACTGTTGCCAGTATGGTTTTTGCTACATGTTGTCTGTATGACTTTTGCTCCCCAAAGCTAAAAATAGATAAATACATGAATATCTTCTTTAAACACATGTTTACTACTTCCCCGAGAGCCTATAATTATTGATGAACACAGTGAACATTTTCGTAATGATATTTCTGTGAAGTCACTCTATTAGAACCAACGACAATGTTGGCTGACTGTTCTGTGTGGAGGATTTTAAAATTCTCCAGGGATGTTCAAGTATTATTCACTGTGCTGACAACACTTTACACCCGTCGTAGAAAATCAGTGGAAAGCAAGGGAGAAAAAGCACGTAATACTGAGTTTCTCCTGGTGTATACAACTTCCAGATAACTTCCGGGGATTCAGCCAGATAACACTTTCAGCGACCGCCGATATTTCGGCGGGAGAACATCCCACTATTTCCAAAGCAAACTACAACGGACAGGCGACGTACATACAAATATAAAACCTCGGTTCTCGGACTGATGCAGGAAAGAAAACACACACTCTGAACACTAGTGCCACCAAAGATGACCAATGTGTAAAGTGCTAGTGTATATCGCATTCCTTGTAGCTGCGGCATGGCATATATTGGTCAAACTATTAGGACCGTGGAAGACCGATGTACTGAGCATAAACGGCACACACGATTACAGCAGCGAGGTAGATCTACTATTGCCGAACATTGCTTGGATACAGGTCACCCTACGTTGTATAATAACAACGAGATATTGGCATGCACGTCCGGCTGTTGGGACAGTGTTATTAAGGAGGCTGTTGAGATTAAATTAGTGAGCAACCTCGTTAACAGGGATGGAGGTTTTTGTTTAAACTCTGTTTGGAATCAGGCTCTCTCCCTTCTCAAAAAACAGAGGGACAGAGTCAATGTTACCTCGCCTACGAGTTCGTAGTCTCACTATCGATAACTCTGACTTTGATCATCTTTGGTGGCACTAGTGTTCAGTGTGTGTGTTATCTTTCCTGCATCAGTCGGAGAACCGAGGTTTTATATTTGTATGTAGGTCGCCTGTCCGTTGTAGTTTGCCTTGAAAATGGCGTGGTGATCTCCCGCCGAAATATCGGCGGTCGCTGAAAGTGTTACCTGGCTGAATTCGCAGAAGTTATTTGAAAAAGCACGTAGTGATAGCTGGCCGGAAACAAAAGCTCTTTGCGGCCTCGGTTTTGCGTTAGCAATGACGTAATATCTTTCCTACTGCTGTTTTCGAACTTTGTTTTGTCACCAAAATTAACCTCGTCTAATGATCCCTATAACTGGTTAACGACTTCGCAATTCAACCTCGTAAAACAGAAATAAAAGAAAAAAAGAAAAATATAAAAGAAAGAACGGGAGTTGGAAGTTGGTAGATATGATAGACATGTAGAGCCAAAGAAATGATTAATGATTACAATTTCAGAAAAATTGGATGATTTGTTCAAGAGAAAGTGCTTCACAAATTGAGAAAGTCAGTTACGCGTCAGTCCACCTCTGGCCCTTGTGCAACCAGTTTTTCAGCTTGGCACTGTTTAATAGCATTGTTGGATGTCCTCGTGAGGGATGTCGTACCATGTTGTCCTATTGGAGCCTTAGATCGTCAACGCATAACGCTCCAGATGTTCTTAATTAGCGAGAGATCCGGCGACCCTGCTGGCCAAGGTAGGGTTCGGAAAGTACGAAGACGAGCAGCAGACACACTCGCCTTGTGCGGGCGGGTATTATCCTGTTGAAATGTAAGCCGAGGATTGCTCGCCATGAAGGGCAACAAAACGGGACGTACAACACCGTTGACGAACCGCAGTGCTGTAAGGGAGCCGTGGATGACAATCAAGGGGATCCTGCTGTGACAAGAAATGGAACCCCAGACTATCAGACTATAATACCTGGCTGTCGGGCCGTATGGCAGGCAACAGTCAGGTCTGTATCACACTACCGTCCAGTTCGTCTCCAGACATGTTTTCGGCCTGAAATCTCATTGACTGGAGTAGAATTGTCATTACTGATGAGTCCCGCTTCGAAATGAGCCCCGGTGACCAACGAACCGAAAAACTGGTTTGTAAGGACCGAAGGTGAACCCATGTTTTACTGACTCGCGCAGTTTGTGAAGCCCTTTCTCTTGAATAAATCACCCAATATCTCTGAAACAACGTATAATCTCGTACAATCATTTCAAAAATGGTTCAAATGGCTCTGAGCACTATGGGACTCAACTGCTGAGGTCATTAGTCCCCTAGAACTTAGAACTAGTTAAACCTAACTTAACCTAAGGACATCACAAACATCCATGCCCGAGGCAGGATTCGAACCTGCGACCGTAGCGGTCTTGCGGTTCCAGACTGCAGCGCCTTTAACCGCATGGGTACAATCATTTGTTTGTCTGTACATGCACATCACATCTACAGATCTCCGTCCCATGCGGATAATTTCTTCGTGGTTCGTTGGTTTTTTCCTCTCTTTCTTTCTGATTCTTTTTGTCTTAGTGTGCACTGTAAGTAGCAGGCCGGGTCTCAGACACACCAGACCCATACCTGGCAGGGAATGAATGTTCAATATAGTATTTTTAAATTATCATGGATCTGAAGTCTGAAACTAAGCTATACATCTTCAGAAACTATTCATTAGGTTTCCTCTGTTAGACTGTTCCCTTTGTTTCAGAGTGTATTACACGCTGCGAGAAACTTAACTTTCACAGCTATATTTAATGATCTGCACAAACTACAATCGACTTTTTGTGATTTTAATTCAAATGTAAATAATGAAAACAATAGATACAACACGTTGATCATATAAATAGTGACACACAAAATGCCCTCAGCCGCGCACCATAAGGTGTCTTCGTAGTATATATGTAGATATAAAGGAATAAATAACTTTTATTCACCTTAAGAAGAAGCAACTGTCTCCAACTGTTCCGGCCTTATGATAGCAACCTTCGCCAGACATCTATCTCGAGAGTACTGTACTCTAAGACACTACACTGCGTCTGTTCTGCACTGCGTTTTCCTTATCCTCACCGAATGAGATGACACTTAGAAGAAGAGAGGGAAGCCGCCGTCACACGTCGCCTGTTCACTCGCTTATCTGTGAGAGCTGCAGGCCAGCAGAGTGGACTGAGGCGAGAACACCGCCACTTGTTGGACATCTGGCGGCTGGAAGCCTGGAGTGCTGGAGAGGCTGTGCTGTTTCCCGCCCACCACTTGCGGCCGCAGCCCAAGTTCGGCGGCCCCTGCCAGAGGGCGCTAACCTAGGGCGCACAGTTCTTCCTCAAAGGCGAGCCCTTACAAACAATCCTCGCACAACAATCTGCTCTACACTATGTTACACTACTGGCCATTAAAATTGCTACGCCAAGAAGAAGTGCAGATGATAAACGGGTATTCATTAGACAAATATATTATACTAGAACTGACATGTCATTACATTTTCATGCAATTTGGGTGCATAGATCCTGACAAATCAGTACCCAGAACAACCACCTCTGGTCGTAATAACGGCCTTGATACGCCTGGGCATTGAGTCAAACAGAGTTTGGACAGGGTGTACAGGTACAGCTGCCCATGCAGCTTCAGCACTATACCACAGTTCATCGAAAGTAGTGACTGGCGTATTGTGACTAGCCAGTTGCTCGGCCACCATTGACCAGACGTTTTCAAGTGTTGAGAGATCTGGAGAATGTGCTGGCCAGGGCAGCAGTCGAACATTTTCCGTATCCAGAAAGGCCCGTACAGGACATGCAACATGCGGTCGTGCATTATCCTGCGGAAATGTAGGGTTTGGTCAGCTGCTCGTGGTCTCGCGGTAGCGTTCTCGCTTCCCGAGCACGGGGTCCCGGGTTCGATTCCCGGCGGGGTCAGGCATTTTTCCTGCCTCGAGATGACTGGGTGTTGTTGTGTCGTCTTCATCATCATCATTCATCCCCATTACGGTCGGAGGAAGGAAATGGCAAACCACCTCCACTAGGACTTTGCCTAGTACGGTGGTGCGGGTCTCTCGCATCGTTCCCCTACGCTCCATCGCGGAGTATGGGACTTCATCATCATCACCATGTAGGGTTTCGCAGGTATCGAATGAAGCGTAGAGCCACGGATCGTAACGCATCCGAAATGTAACGTCCACTGTTCAAAGTGCCATCAATGCGAGCAAGAGGTAACCGAGACGTGTAACCAATGGCACCCCATACCATCACGCTAGGTGATACGCCAGTATGGCGATGAAGAATACACGCTTCCAATATGCGTTCGCCGCGATGTCGCCAAACACGGATGCGACCATCATGATTCTGTAAAAAGAACCTGGAATTAATCCGAAAAAACGCCTTTTGCCATTCGTGCTCCCAGGTTCGTCGTTGAGTACACCATCGCAGGCAGCGTGAAGGGTAACCGCAGCCATGGTCTCCAAGCTGATAGTCCATGCTGCTGCAAACGTCGTCGAGCTGTTCGTGCAGATTATTGTTGTCTTGCAAACGTCCCCATCTGTTGACTCGGAGATCGAGACGTGGCTGCACGATCCGTTACAGCCATGAGGATAAGATGCCTGTCATCTCGACTGCTAGTGATACGAGGCCACCCACCGACTCCATATTCTGCTAACAGTCATTGGATCTCGACCAACGCGAGCAGCAATGTCGTGATACGATAAACCGCAATCATGATAGGCTACAATCCGATGATTATCAAAGTCGAAAACGTGATGGTACGCATATCTCCTCCTTACACGAGGCATCACAATAACGTTTCACCAGGCAACGCCGGTCAACTGCTGTTCGTGTATGAGAAATCGGTTGGAAACTTTCCTCATGTCAGCACGTTGTAGGTGTCGGTACCGGCGCCAACCTTGTGTGAATGCTCTGAAAAGCTAATCATTTGCATATCCCAGCATCTTCTTCCTGTTGGTTAAATTTCGCGTCAGTAGCACGTCATCTTCATGGTGTAGCAATTTTAATGCCCAGTAGTGTAGAAAGCAGGCATGTTGTTTAAAGATACTGTATAACATCCAATAAGCCACTATAATAGTAATACTGTAGAGCAGACACCAGGCAGAAATGGGCGTACAACACGAACGCCTGGTGTACTACTTTACAACTATGCTGCCTCTGTCCACTGCATGAATTTAACGATGTATTTATCAGTTTACTGACAGACTGAGGAAGCGGATAGTGACGGATTCGATTAAGAGTAGTGATTGTTAGCAGGTCACGACGTGTACCGTTTAGTAACGCAAACGTTACTCATCTCAGACACTTAAATACACTCAGCTTAGCAATATTCCGCATGCCACTATACGATACTGACGGTTTCACACCGAAACCTTAAAACGAAGAAACCGCGGCACGCATAATCCTGTCGAAAGCAAGTTAGAAAGTACCTTGGAGCAATGGCGGCACGCATATTGCCTCGACCCAATCCAATTCGACGGTAGATGAACTGCCACGTTAAGTGCTCGTGAGAAGTAACAACATTCACCCATTACTCCAAGCATTGTCATCGGGCCGCGATTGTTTTAGAATGCTGTCCTCGCTTGTAACAGCATTACCTATTATGTAATCTGAAGGTGGAGAGGAAAAAAGTAAAGTAAAGGTAAGGAAGAAACTTACGACATCAGCTGTATCGGCACTTTATGCGAGATCAGCAGCGAGTGAAAATGTGCGATGGATCGAGACTTGATTCCACCATCTCCTGCTTTCTAGGCAGTTGCTTTAACGACTTTCTTATCAGAGTTATTTGTTATTATCAGGAAACTTCAGAAGACCAGAGTCTAATCGTAATATAAGCTGCAAATGTAAGAAAACATTAATTATGGTAACGTAATAATAAATAAAAAGAGAACGAAAAAAAGACTCGAGAACATACGCGACAAACCACTACCCCTCTTGTGTTATTTTTCAACAATATTTTTTATTTATTTTTATATTTTATTAATTTTTAAATTTTTTATTGATTTTGTATCTTTTATATTTATTTTTTTATATAGCATCTAAAGGCAGAAAGACAACGAAATCAGATCTCTAAGCCTCCCGCCTGGAGAAAAATTCCAATTTCATTGCAAGTATTATATACGCTCATGTGTATATGTACTTCATCTATACACATTATACAATAGAACTGGGACGATACTGAGGCAAAGCACAAAACAAAACGCGCAGGGGAACTAGGAGAGAACAAGCCGGAGCAAAACAGATGGGAAAACACGTAACAAAGGAAAAACGTATCATCAGAAAAATGAAATTAAGCAACACCTTTCCGGCGAAAAATAAGATTCATCATGTTGGCGAAGAGTTCTCGATATCGAGGCCGTCGCAAGCAAGTCCAATAATCCGTGTTTATGTATTGCCTGAAGGCCATGTGATCTTCCCCCTCGCTTGTGCGACGTAATGAGCGAAGTGTCGTAGCAACCATATTACGGCACGGGCTTTCGACCGTGGAAAGAAGGAAGAATTGGGGCGCAGTATGATGTCCGTGGAGTATCTGGGCACAGAGGATCAATTAAGGAAGGCCAATTGAGTCCAACTCCAAGACCAATTTGTCATATGACCTCCAGAACTATGTTGGTGTCTTATATATATCTGTAGATGTACAATGATTACATAACGCCGTGTCGTTATGGCCAACACGGAAAAGCTGTTTGTTCCTTAGAATCATGTTAATTACTACCTTATACCATGAGGGTGCTACGCCGCATCGGCAAAATTGGAAGACAGATATTGGACCAAACTGTCGTCCAGGTTGTTTGCGGCGGTCCTCTTTTAAGTAGATTCGGGCCAGGGTATGCTTCCCAAGAAGTGTTTAGGAAGTTAGTGGTAAGGAAGGGGCTCTAAAAATAACAACTCTCAATAAGCTCACCGCAAGATAGAGGTCACGAATATGTTTTAATTTGTAATCTATGCGACCAACATCAACAGCGGCGTCAAGACTGGCAAGACGGACACAGAGAAATAAACGGGACGTGAGATCGTGAGTTTCTTGAGTTATAGTCAAAACAGTGCGTCGCACATATAGCATCTGCGTCTTCCTTCATATATCAGCCAGGCCCAAACCCCCGGAGGAACGAGGCTTCGACACCAAGTCAAGCCGTTAGCGCAAGATATTTCGCTTCCATAAGATACAACTAGACAAGTGTTGTAATTTCCCCGCCGTCATTGACGGAAGTGGATAAACTTTGGCAACATAATAAGCTTCGCATAAGACTATGTATCCAGCATTTGGAATATGTGGGGCAGCGTTAGTGAATGCCTTTCATTTCTAGTGTCTCCCCTTGAATTTCGACCTTAACAGGCTACCAGTTGAGCGTCGCCCTTTTGAGTTACAACGATCAATGATGATACCGAGGAAAATATGAAGATCCACTGCAGTAGCTCATCGGAAAAAAAGCGTCATCAAAATCTCACAAAGTGAGAAGTCTACATTAACTTTATTAAGGAGTGTACCAAAACTTCGACAATAATAACCGATTACAACCTTCAGTCGTGGTATCTCCACAGGATAGCGGAGAAAAAACAGTACATCATCTGCACTTGCACGAGCAGCTATAGTCGCTCGGAAAAGCATCCAACCTTCCCACTGGGTTGCTAGCATCTGAAGTAGGGGCTCCTGAGACTACACAGGTATTGGGACAAGGGAGGTGCGGCCCTAAAGTACGGTTATTCAAGATGGCGGAGATGCCGTCAATCAAGATGGCGGCTGTGACGTCATTGAAGATGGCAGCTTTTGGCGGGAAATTTGAATTTTGGCGGGAAGATAGGTCGATTGGGCTAACTCCACTGACCTAACACCTCTCCCCTGCCTTCCCCTGGAAAATGGTGGAAACTTCAAATTCCATCAGGATAATGCAACACACCTCTACTAACAAAAGGAAAATGGTGGGAAGATAGGTCATTTGGGCTACCTCCAATAACCTAAGTCATCCAACCACAACCACTTCCTAGGAATTGGTGGGAAGTCTGAATTTTGGAGGGAAGACAGGTCAATCGGGCTATCTCTACTAGCCTAAGAAAATGGCGTGAAAGAAAAGGCACTTGGGCTACCTCCACTAACCTAAGTCACCCGACCGTCACCTCGTCCAAGGAAATGGCTGGGAGAGGACTCAACCTGTGCTAGACATAAGTCTTTATTATTTTGCATGTGCTATTTATTTAATCAATTAGAGACATTACCACCATCCAGTGTGTTCACCAAGAGGTCCAGACTCCAACTGAAGTAGTACACAATACCAACACAAGATGGTGCTCTCATCTATGACATAATCCAAGATGGCGGTCATGATGTCAGCCAATGATGGAAGTACCGAAATCCAAGATGGCGGGAAACAGTATGGTCACCATGGGTTCTGGAGTCCAACTGACCTAGTACACAGTACCATCACCAGAGGGCAATGTCGTCCATTCTGTGACGTAATCCAGTATCGTGGCCATGACCTCAGCTGATGACACAAGTACCGTTATCCAATATGGCAGGAAGCAGTGTGTTCACAACGAGGTCTGGACCTAGTACACAGTACTGCCACCAGAGAGCAATATCGTCCGTTGTGTGATGTAACCCAAAACATAAAAGGGGGATGGGGGGAATGGCGGTAAACAGTGTGGTTGCCACGAGGTATGGACCTAGTACACAATACTGTCACCAGAGGGCACTGTCATCTGTTCTGTGACATAACCCAAGATGACTGTCTGGAGGGGAAAATAACCCAGCCTGTGTTGGGCTGCTGGAGAGGGGAAGGAGTGTACTTTATTTATTTTGGAAATAACACATAGTGCACCCTACAGACCTGCTCGCAAAATAATGCAACAGACACTCAAATAACATGCACAGACATCACCCACCACGCCCTGTCCAGTGGAACACACAGGACGCTACCGGACATGCTCCCAGAAGTTGAGATGCGCTGGCAGCTGTCAAACCATGCACAGGTGCCCACAAGCATGAGGCGGCGAAATCCCTTTCATACTTGACACCTGAGAAATTCCTCTAGAAATACGTGTTCACCTACGCACCATTGCTGACGTAGCCAGATGGGAGCGAAGACCTATTTGCAGAGAGCAGATGATCCAAGGGCGTGAGCCGCAGCCAGACGCAAGCCAATACGAGCCATCACCCTTACGCCACTGCCGACGGCATGTGAAAGTTCTTCGACTGTTATACTGACATCACATGTCTATCTAAATAAGTACCAAGTCAACCTCTGGACTACATGTGTGTGTGTTCGCCACTGCTGACGTCATCCCTCTTTCTACCTGTGTTCCAGTGAAGACCTGTTCTCAGAGCGACTCACCCCCACAAACGCTATAGGAAACTGTTCCACAGCGCACGAAATGTGTATGTGACACTTACTGATGTCACAAATCATGCTCCAGAAAAACTGTTTCACTGCTCGTGACATGTGGGACGCACATACTGATGTACTGCTGTGCATAGCTACAAACCATTGCAAGTACATCTAACAAGGTTCTCAATCTTATACTGATGTCACATGGCTATGTAAATTAAGAACTGAGTCGACATCTCGGAAATTGTATAGTGTCCCAGAAATAGTTAACGCTTGCTTTCTTGATGTCTCAGCTTTTATGCATGGAAATTCTTGCCCTAATAGAACCTGTTTACGAAAATAGCTCAGAATAATATCGAATGCTTTCTTCCTCGCGGTCCTAATGTGGCACCCTGTCTCTCACATGTTATCCTTCCTGCTTTCAACGTATGAAAACTTTCTCACCGCTATGCAGAGACTCCTATATCCCTGCACAAAGGATGTCGTGTGAATGAATCGAGCATTATGATTGGCTCTTACCGAATTTACCCTCTGGACTACTGGTTCAGACGGTGTGGAAGCACTGTCCGACTTTTCTTTCTTTTTGAAGACGAGACTTTCATGGCAAAAAAAAAAAAAAAAAGAAAAAAAAAGTCTATTTCCTGCGCCTTACAAAATAATCCGTTTTACATCATTCAAAGACAGACAGCACTGTATATATCCCTAGCAGCACTAGATGTTTCCATGCAAGGTCAGCGATCATCCACTGCGATGGGTGAACAGAGCACCTTCAGCAGACCGAAGTTACTCTCAGAACCGTTCTACAAATTCGGGCTCGTTTCCCCTGGGCACAAACGCGTTACTGTTTCTAGTTTGGACCTGCTTGCTTGTTCGCTTTTCTGCACTCATCTCTACACTCGGGGATTACAAGAACACATGTATTTTCGCATGGTTGCCATAATATTATACCATTTCCGCAGTACTTCTCTACACTCCTGGAAATGGAAAAAAGAACACATTGACACCGGTGTGTCAGACCCACCATACTTGCTCCGGACACTGCGAGAGGGCTGTACAAGCAATGATCACACGCACGGCACAGCGGACACACCAGGAACCGCGGTGATGGCCGTCGAATGGCGCTAGCTGCGCAGCATTTGTGCACAACCGCCGTCAGTGTCAGCCAGTTTGCCGTGGCATACGGAGCTCCATCGCAGTCTTTAGCACTGGTAGCATGCCGCGACAGCGTGGACGTGAACCGTATGTGCAGTTGACGGACTTTGAGCGAGGGCGTATAGTGGGCATGCGGGAGGCCGGGTGGACGTACCGCCGAATTGCTCAACACGTGGGGCGTGAGGTCTCCACAGTACATCGATGTTGTCGCCAGTGGTCGGCGGAAGGTGCACGTGCCCTTCGACCTGGGACCGGACAGCAGCGACGCACGGATGCACGCCAAGACCGTAGGATCCTACGCAGTGCCGTAGGGGACCGCACCGCCACTTCCCAGCAAATTAGGGACACTGTTGCTCCTGGGGTATCGGCGAGGACCATTCGCAACCGTCTCCATGAAGCTGGGCTACGGTCCCGCACACCGTTAGGCCGTCTTCCGCTCACGCCCCAACATCGTGCAGCCCGCCTCCAGTGGTGTCGCGACAGGCGTGAATGGAGGGACGAATGGAGACGTGTCGTCTTCAGCGATGAGAGTCGCTTCTGCCTTGGTGCCAATGATGGTCGTATGCGTGTTTGGCGCCGTGCAGGTGAGCGCCACAATCAGGACTGCATACGACCGAGGCACACAGGGCCAACACCCGGCATCATGGTGTGGGGAGCGATCTCCTACACTGGCCGTACACCACTGGTGATCGTCGAGGGGACACTGAATAGTGCACGGTACATCCAAACCGTCATCGAACCCATCGTTCTACCATTCCTAGACCGGCAAGGGAACTTGCTGTTCCAACAGGACAATGCACGTCCGCATGTATCCCGTGCCACCCAACGTGCTCTAGAAGGTGTAAGTCAACTACCCTGGCCAGCAAGATCTCCGGATCTGTCCCCCATTGAGCATGTTTGGGACTGGATGAAAGCGTCGTCTCACGCGGTCTGCACGTCCAGCACGAACGCTGGTCCAACTGAGGCGCCAGGTGGAAATGGCATGGCAAGCCGTTCCACATGACTACATCCAGCATCTCTACGATCGTCTCCATGGGAGAATAGCAGCCTGCATTGCTGCGAAAGGTGGATATACACTGTACTAGTGCCGACATTGTGCATGCTCTGTTGCCTGTGTCTATGTGCCTGTGGTTCTGTCAGTGTGATCATGTGATGTATCTGACCCCAGGAATGTGTCAATAAAGTTTCCCCTTCCTGGGACAATGAATTCACGGCGTTCTTATTTCAATTTCCAGGAGTGTATATTAAGTACACGACAGAATCCTATCTATCGTTTGCGCAACATAATTCCCAAGATATAGACTGGAAATTATTTCTCTACGAACCCCCAAACTTAAGCAAGGTGGAGCGTGCTCTGGACCACTGAGTCACTAGAAACTTATCCCGTCTGCGAAGACCTTTACGTGAGAACTCGAAACAAATAGAGGAAAATGATATTTCCACTCGTGAATACCAATGTCGGTGATGTAAAAGATTCCAAATCATCTCTATAATTTGCAAAGTCAACTAAGGTGTTCCTCACGTCTAAAGAACCGGCAAACGTGTCTTTCACCTGCATGGTGCACACACCACAATCGTTGTTCCTTCAATTAAATAAAGGCACGAAATGTGCAGGAGCAGTCAACCGTACAATCTACATGGGAGGGAGTAATGGTCCAGCGCTAACACACCTCCATGTTCAATCTTCTTAAATATCCAAGCGATCGCGAAAGCTGCCAGACACATTAAGTATTAGTTCGCTATTCTGCCATCTGGAGGCCGACAGAGTTAACTCAGCTACGTTCTTGCATTCCAACAGACCTTTGTATTTGGAGAGCTACCGTTAACGGGAGACGTTAATCACCCCCCGCACAGATATACAGAAAACAGAGCAGACGGTCTTCAAATGTGGAGACTACTGGACACAATCCAGTACAGTGCTATACTATGCCTCCCGATCAGTGCATTTGGGTTAGGTGTGGGCAAATGTACTACTTTTACAAGCAATTTTAGAACACATAACGAAAGGTTATGTCATGATCGCATGGATGGGACTAATATACAATCAATAGAATTGCGAAAAATGACGAGCGGATAGGTATAAACTGACCGAATATACACCGAAATGCGGGGAAATTGAGGAAGTGCTTGCACGTCTTGTGCTTGACGCAGAACAGTTTGTACATGGGAACAAGCATGCGACAGTAAGAGGTATCCGAGAAAACATCGACATGGAAGCGAAGGGAAGCGGGGAAACAGTCACTTTCTTCCGTCGATGCAGCATTCTACTGCATGTCCGTTGGGGTAACAATGATACACGCTACTTGACTACTGTATTTAACGCTTTTCAGGAAGACAGAGAACCATCTACCTCTAAAATCGCTTGCATCTGTGTTAACGGGCGACCTAGAGTTGATGGATTGGTCCGTTGAAATGGGGTTGTAACGAGGTGTGATTTAATGGTAGACTGATGATATATTCTTGAGACGGAGAGAGGGGGGGGGGGGGAAGAGTTGCTGTAGGTCATTTGACCATTTTTCTCCCTGATGTTCCGTCAGGATGCATCAGATTTGTCACATAGCCTGCGTTCGACTCGTATAAAACAGCTTGTTCTGTGTGGCTTTTAGAGCAGTGTCTACTTGCGATCGTTAACAGTAAAGTTCTCGGTCATCAGAGGAATTCCATCTCACGTATGATGAAACGTGACACATTCTTCTAAACAAACGAAAATTTATGCGATGTACTCCAATCCCCTGACGCATCTTAAGTGTAAAATCGATACTTCAGTTTCATAACTAAGTTAGCGATACGTGTTTGTGAGACACTGCAATCCCCTGTGTATACATCTGCTTGACAGATGAGCTGTTTGCAAATGTAGTGGCGACATGACTTGTAATGTCACATGTCGGACGCCGCTGCTATGTGTTTATCTTTTTACTTGTAAGAGGTATTCTTTTTTACTAACGATAATTTTATGTAGGACTGATGTGGGCATAGCATAATTTCTGAACTGTGATCGGATGTGGACAGTGGACGCTATACATCTCTGGAAAGCTATATTGTGCATGTATCACACAAAGCCATTGTTTTAAGGAAGTAGTTTTCTCGTTTTACGGTTAGACACCATATTTTATTGTAGAGAAGCCTACAAGAAGGATATGTGTCATACGCTGGAAATATATTTCTCACATTGGAATATTAACAGAGCTGCATTCCACACAACTGATTGGTTGGAAACTCAAGCGATCTAACATTATAGCCTGTTTTAATGGCGGAACGTTGTAGCCTTAGGAGTGCAAGTGTTATGTCCTCTCTTATCAACACCTTCCAGGTACTGATCCTGGATCCAAGAACAATACTTTAGAGTTGATAGCATAGTTGATTCACGTAAAATGCTTCGAACCCCATCAATCTGGAGCTGAATCATGAATAAAAATCACCCGCTTCTTGTTCTTCTTAACCGTCTGCTACTACATCACAACACTTTCAAATCTGTTACTATAAACCGATAAGGGGTGCTAACCTCGTCGACATGGTTGCACCTGGAGAAATCTTGTGTACTTGGATGGGCGAGGATTCGACTAGCTCCATTCATTCACGAGACGTGGAATGTAATGGTCTACTTCTAGTCAGTTGCAGATTAAAATGGGTAATGGTGCTGGAGGGTGGTTTGGTCAATGACAGTATGAGGGGTCTTTCGGTCTCTAATTTTACCCTAAGACTGTCAAAATGTTCTGTGACCCCCTTTAGCATAGAAATAGATCTTAAATTAAGCACTATGCTCGATGTGTTAGAAATATGTAGAGCACTGCCTGGTATACTTTGATGATGTATGTGTTCGACAATTAACAATACATGGTTGTACTTGACAGTCATCTATCTACATTCACAATGATACTCGCAAAGTACAGAGCGGGGTTTAGCTATGATACTGAAATTGGGAAACATGCTGTCGCAGCTTTGCTTGGTGTTGAAATTACTGTAAAATTACTAAAATTGTTGGCACTATCATCTGTGGTGCCTATTATTAGAGTACATTGATGGTGTTTTTTCCACCCCATCCATCCACTAGTACACTGTTGGTTACCACATAATGATTGACTGACATCGCTTGTTTGAGTTGGAGAAAGAATTTTGGTGGAGGGACAACACTTTCTGGGGATGGATAGCACCAGAACAGCGATCGTGTACATGACTGCAATGTGAGGAATCAGTTGAAATTGAATGTAGAGCCATCAAGTATTCCCTCATTGTGACAGATTAGTTTAAATGTAGAGATCGTCAATCACTTTCAGACAGCAGTTCAGAAACTTTCCACAACACAGCCAAACTCTTCCAGTTTCTTTATGTTGTAACAGTCTTTTACTTAAAATCACCCAGTGTGTGTGGTATGTTATAGTAGCCAGAGTAACAAGATGATTTACACCATGTGACGTCTAATTTTCTGCGAGAGGCAATGGATCAGAATGTGTTAATGTCAGTTTAGAATGTGACACAAACCATGAAGTCGTGGCGGAAAAACAAAATGTATGGCAGTGTACAAAGCGTGTTACAGCAGAAAAAAAAACTATGTTTCAAACAATGACACACGGTCACAGGGAGCATCTCTTGCGACTTACAGTATATATCCGGCCAGAGTGGCTGAGCGGTTCTAGGCGCTACAGTCTGGAACCGCGCGACCGCTATGGTCGCAGGTTCGAATTCTGCCTCGGGCATGGATGTGTGTGATGCCCTTAGGTTAGTGAGGTTTAAGTAGTTCTAAGTTCTAGGGGACTGATGACCTCAGAAGTTAACTCCTATAGAGCTCAGAGCCATTTGAACCATTTTGAACTTACAGTATAGTGTGTTGGATATGGTCATCTTCCTACAGCATAGGTGATGAACCTTTAAACTGGTCTGTGCAGTAGATTAATACCTATATATTTAATAGGATCGTCACACGTGCATGATGTCGACATGTATGCGGTATTTGTTTTCGATATATGTGAGGAGAGAGATGTGGTAAAATTCTTATTGAGTTCTCTACAGGTGCAGCTTATACAGTTAGTAATTTTTCTCTGATGGCTGAAGTAGAATAACAATGACAGAATGTTAGGTGATAGACATGAATGGATCCTGAGGGATGTGCATCTATAGTACCTGTTAGTAGTTTGAAAAAGCACCACAATGCAGTAGCAAAATCCACATCCTTCTCTCAGTTTCCGTACTGTCTTTCATACTACATTGTGTTGCAGGAGCAGGCTTCGTTTCCGTCGAATGGTCAGAACAGAATTCTCTCGCAGTAACTCAGTTTCGCTTCTACACGAGCTACAGAATGTCGTAGATATAGTTTCCTCCAACCCCTACTCAGTTCCGACTTACATTGGAACAATCACGTGCATAGAGCTGCAGGGATGGCAGCGCAGAGTCTGAGGGCTACCTAAAAAAAAGGCAGGAATTGTACTGTAGCACATAGGTTCGAGAAAGGTGACTCGTTTCGAGATATGGGAGTGCCAGAAATATGATTCACTAGTGGCTGTAATCATTAAAAGACTTCTCCATAGGATCCTATGCTGGTATGTGCTTGACCGGGGGGGGGGGGGGGGGGTGACTTGATTGCTAGTGTACATTTATTATGACCTCAATCATCACACTATCTACTGTATGTCATCCTTCTCAATATACCATTGCCTAGGCGCTTCAGTTTGGAACCGCGCGACCACTACGGTCGCAGGTTCGAATCCTGCCTCGGGCATGGATGTGTGTGATGCCCTTAGGTTAGTTAGGTTTAAGTAGTTCTAAGTTCTAGGGGACTGATGACTTCAGAAGTTAACTCCTATAGAGCTCAGAGCCATTTGAACCATTTTGAACTTACAGTATAGTATGTTGGATATGGTCATCTTCCTACAGCATAGGTGATGAACCTTTAAACTGGTCTGTGCAGTAGATTAATACCTATATATTTAATAGGATCGTCACACGTGCATGATGTCGACATGCATGCGGTATTTGTTTTCGATATATGTGAGGAGAGAGATGTGGTAAAATTCTTATTGAGTTCTCTACAGGTGCAGCTTATACAGTTAGTAATTTTTCTCTGATGGCTGAAGTAGAATAACAATGACAGAATGTTAGGTGATAGACATGAATGGATCCTGAGGGATGTGCATCTATAGTACCTGTTTGTAGTTTGAAAAAGCACCACAATGCAGTAGCAAAATCCACATCCTTCTCTCAGTTTCCGTACTGTCTTTCATACTACATTGTGTTGCAGGAGCAGGCTTCGTTTCCGTCGAATGGTCAGAACAGAATTCTCTCGCAGTAACTCAGTTTCGCTTCTACACGAGCTACAGAATGTCGTAGATATAGTTTCCTCCAACCCCTACTCAGTTCCGACTTACATTGGACCAATCACGTGCATAGAGCTGCAGGGATGGCAGCGCAGAGTCTGAGGGCTACCTAAAAGAAGGCAGGAATTGTACTGTAGCACATAGGTTCGAGAAAGGTGACTCGTTTCAAGATATGGGAGTGCCAGAAATATGATTCACTAGTGGCTGTAATCATTAAAAGACTTCTCCATAGGATCCTATGCTGGTATGTGCTTGACCGGGGGGGGGGGGTGACTTGATTGCTAGTGTACATTTATTATGACCTCAATCATCACACTATCTACTGTATGTCATCCTTCTCAATATACCATTGCCTAGGCGCTTCAGTTTGGAACCGCGCGACCGCTACGGTCGCAGGTTCGAATCCTGCCTCGGGCATGGATGTGTGTGATGCCCTTAGGTTAGTTAGGTTTAAGTAGTTCTAAGTTCTAGGGGACTGATGACTTCAGAAGTTAACTCCTATAGAGCTCAGAGCCATTTGAACCATTTTTACTTACAGTATAGTATGTTGGATATGGTCATCTTCCTACAGCATAGGTGATGAACCTTTAAACTGGTCTGTGCAGTAGATTAATACCTATATATTTAATAGGATCGTCACACGTGCATGATGTCGACATGCATGCGGTATTTGTTTTCGATATATGTGAGGAGAGAGATGTGGTAAAATTCTTATTGAGTTCTCTACAGGTGGAGCTTATACAGTTAGTAATTTTTCTCTGATGGCTGAAGTAGAATAACAATGACAGAATGTTAGGTGATAGACATGAATGGATCCTGAGGGATGTGCATCTATAGTACCTGTTTGTAGTTTGAAAAAGCACCACAATGCAGTAGCAAAATCCACATCCTTCTCTCAGTTTCCGTACTGTCTTTCATACTACATTGTGTTGCAGGAGCAGGCTTCGTTTCCGTCGAATGGTCAGAACAGAATTCTCTCGCAGTAACTCAGTTTCGCTTCTACACGAGCTACAGAATGTCGTAGATATAGTTTCCTCCAACCCCTACTCAGTTCCGACTTACATTGGACAAACACGTGCATAGAGCTGCAGGGATGGCAGCGCAGAGTTGAGGGGCTACCTAAAAAAAAGGCAGGAATTGTACTGTAGCACATAGGTTCGAGAAAGGTGACTCGTTTCGAGATATGTTAGTGCCAGAAATATGATTCACTAGTGGCTGTAATCATTAAAAGACTTCTCCATAGGATCCTATGCTGGTATGTGCTTGACCGGGGGGGGGGGGGGGGTGACTTGATTGCTAGTGTACATTTATTATGACCTCAATCATCACACTATCTACTGTATGTCATCCTTCTCAATATACCATTGCCTAGGCGCTTCAGTTTGGAACCGCGCGACCGCTACGGTCGCAGGTTCGAATCCTGCCTCGGGCATGGATGTGTGTGATGCCCTTAGGTTAGTTAGGTTTAAGTAGTTCTAAGTTCTAGGGGACTGATGACCTCAGAAGTTAACTCCTATAGAGCTCAGAGCCATTTGAACCATTTTGAACTTACAGTATAGTATGTTGGATATGGTCATCTTCCTACAGCATAGGTGATGAACCTTTAAACTGGTCTGTGCAGTAGATTAATACCTATATATTTAATAGGATCGTCACACGTGCATGATGTCGACATGCATGCGGTATTTGTTTTCGATATATGTGAGGAGAGAGATGTGGTAAAATTCTTATTGAGTTCTCTACAGGTGGAGCTTATACAGTTAGTAATTTTTCTCTGATGGCTGAAGTAGAAAAACAATGACAGAATGTTAGGTGATAGACATGAATGGATCCTGAGGGATGTGCATCTATAGTACCTGTTTGTAGTTTGAAAAAGCACCACAATGCAGTAGCAAAATCCACATCCTTCTCTCAGTTTCCATACTGTCTTTCATACTACATTGTGTTGCAGGAGCAGGCTTCGTTTCCGTCGAATGGTCAGAACAGAATTCTCTCGCAGTAACTCAGTTTCGCTTCTACACGAGCTACAGAATGTCGTAGATATAGTTTCCTCCAACCCCTACTCAGTTCCGACTTACATTGGAACAATCACGTGCATAGAGCTGCAGGGATGGCAGCGCAGAGTCTGAGGGGCTACCTAAAAAAGGCAGGAATTGTACTGTAGCACATAGGTTCGAGAAAGGTGACTCGTTTCGAGATATGGGAGTGCCAGAAATATGATTCACTAGTGGCTGTAATCATTAAAAGACTTCTCCATAGGATCCTATGCTGGTATGTGCTTGACCGGGGGGGGGGGGGGGGGGTGACTTGATTGCTAGTGTACATTTATTATGACCTCAATCGCCACACTATCTACTGTATGTCATCCTTCTCAATATACCATTGCCTAGGCGCTTCAGTTTGGAACCGCGCGACCGCTACGGTCGCAGGTTCGAATCCTGCCTAGGGGCATGGATGTGTGTGATGCCCTTAGGTTAGTTAGGTTTAAGTAGTTCTAAGTTCTAGGGGACTGATGACCTCAGAAGTTAACTCGTATAGAGCTCAGAGCCATTTGAACCACTTTGAACTTACAGTATAGTATGTTGGATATGGTCATCTTCCTACAGCATAGGTGATGAACCTTTAAACTGGTCTGTGCAGTAGATTAATACCTATATATTTAATAGGATCGTCACACGTGCATGATGTCGACATGCATGCGGTATTTGTTTTCGATATATGTGAGGAGAGAGATGTGGTAAAATTCTTATTGAGTTCTCTACAGGTGCAGCTTATACAGTTAGTAATTTTTCTCTGATGGCTGAAGTAGAATAACAATGACAGAATGTTAGGTGATAGACATGAATGGATCCTGAGGGATGTGCATCTATAGTACCTGTTTGTAGTTTGAAAAAACACCACAATGCAGTAGCAAACTCCACATCCTTCTCTCAGTTTCCGTACTGTCTTACATACTACATTGTGTTGCAGGAGCAGGCTTCGTTTCCATCGAATGGTCAGAACAGAATTCTCTCGCAGTAACTCAGTTTCGCTTCTACACGAGCTACAGAATGTCGTAGATATAGTTTCCTCCAACCCCTACTCAGTTCCGACTTACATTGGAACAATCACGTGCATAGAGCTGCAGGGATGGCAGCGCAGAGTCTGAGGGGCTACCTAAAAAAAGGCAGGAATTGTACTGTAGCACATAGGTTCGAGAAGGGTGACTCGTTTCGAGATATGGGAGTGCCAGAAATATGATTCACTAGTGGCTGTAATCATTAAAAGACTTCTCCATAGGATCCTATGCTGGTATGTGCTTGACCGGGGGGGGGGGGGGGGTGACTTGATTGCTAGTGTACATTTATTATGACCTCAATCATCACACTATCTACTGTATGTCATCCTTCTCAATATACCATTGCCTAGGCGCTTCAGTTTGGAACCGCGCGACCGCTACGGTCGCAGGTTCGAATCCTGCCTAGGGGCATGGATGTGTGTGATGCCCTTAGGTTAGTTAGGTTTAAGTAGTTCTAAGTTCTAGGGGACTGATGACCTCAGAAGTTAACTCCTATAGAGCTCAGAGCCATTTGAACCATTTTGAACTTCCAGTATAGTATGTTGGATATGGTCATCTTCCTACAGCATAGGTGATGAACCTTTAAACTGGTCTGTGCAGTAGATTAATACCTATATATTTAATAGGATCGTCACACGTGCATGATGTCGAAATGCATGCGGTATTTGTTTTCGATATATGTGAGGAGAGAGATGTGGTAAAATTCTTATTGAGTTCTCTACAGGTGGAGCTTATACAGTTAGTAATTTTTCTCTGATGGCTGAAGTAGAATAACAATGACAGAATGTTAGGTGATAGATATGAATGGATCCTGAGGGATGTGCATCTATAGTACCTGTTTGTAGTTTGAAAAAGCACCACAATGCAGTAGCAAAATCCACATCCTTCTCTCAGTTTCCGTACTGTCTTTCATACTACATTGTGTTGCAGGAGCAGGCTTCGTTTCCGTCGAATGGTCAGAACAGAATTCTCTCGCAGTAACTCAGTTTCGCTTCTACACGAGCTACAGAATGTCGTAGATATAGTTTCCTCCAACCCCTACTCAGTTCCGACTTACATTGGAACAATCACGTGCATAGAGCTGCAGGGATGGCAGCGCAGAGTCTGAGGGGCTACCTAAAAAAAGGCAGGAATTGTACTGTAGCACATAGGTTCGAGAAAGGTGACTCGTTTCGAGATATGGGGGTGCCAGAAATATGATTCACTAGTGGCTGTAATCATTAAAAGACTTCTCCATAGGATCCTATGCTGGTATGTGCTTGACCGGGGGGGGGGGGGGGTGACTTGAATGCTAGTGTACATTTATTATGACCTCAATCATCACACTATCTACTGTAAGTCATCCTTCTCAATATACCATTGCCTAGGCGCTTCAGTTTGGAACCGCGCGACCGCTACGGTCGCAGGTTCGAATCCTGCCTAGGGGCATGGATGTGTGTGATGCCCTTAGGTTAGTTAGGTTTAAGTAGTTCTAAGTTCTAGGGGACTGATGACTTCAGAAGTTAACTCCAATAGAGCTCAGAGCCATTTGAACCATTTTGAACTTACAGTATAGTATGTTGGATATGGTCATCTTCCTACAGCATAGGTGATGAACCTTTAATCTGGTCTGTGCAGTAGATTAATACCTATATATTTAATAGGATCGTCACACGTGCATGATGTCGACATGCATGCGGTATTTGTTTTCGATATATGTGAGGAGAGAGATGTGGTAAAATTCTTATTGAGTTCTCTACAGGTGGAGCTTATACAGTTAGTAATTTTTCTCTGATGGCTGAAGTAGAATAACAATGACAGAATGTTAGGTGATAGACATGAATGGATCCTGAGGGATGTGCATCTATAGTACCTGTTTGTAGTTTGAAAAAGCACCACAATGCAGTAGCAAAATCCACATCCTTCTCTCAGTTTCCGTACTGTCTTTCATACTACATTGTGTTGCAGGAGCAGGCTTCGTTTCCGTCGAATGGTCAGAACAGAATTCTCTCGCAGTAACTCAGTTTCGCTTCTACACGAGCTACAGAATGTCTTAGATATAGTTTCCTCCAACCCCTACTCAGTTCCGACTTACATTGGAACAATCACGAGCATAGAGCTGCAGGGATGGCAGCGCAGAGTCTAAGGGGCTACCTAAAAAAAGGCAGGAATTGTACTGTAGCACATAGGTTCGAGAACGGTGACTCGTTTCGAGATATGGGAGTGCCAGAAATATGATTCACTAGTGGCTGTAATCATTAAAAGACTTCTCCATAGGATCCTATGCTGGTATGTGCTTGACGGGGGGGGTGACTTGATTGCTATCCATAGGATCCTATGCTGGTATGTGCTTGACCGGGGGGGGGGGTGACTTGATTGCTAGTGTACATTTATTATGACCTCAATCATCACACTATCTACTGTATGTCATCCTTCTCAATATACCATTGCCTAGGCGTTTCAGTTTGGAACCGCGCGACCGCTACGGTCGCAGGTTCGTATCCTGCCTCGGGCATGGATGTGTGTGATGCCCTTAGGTTAGTTAGGTTTAAGTAGTTCTAAGTTCTAGGGGACTGATGACCTCAGAAGTTAACTCCTATAGAGCTCAGAGCCATTTGAACCATTTTGAACTTACAGTATAGTATGTCGGATATGGTCATCTTCCTACAGCATAGGTGATGAACCTTTAAACTGGTTTGTGCAGTAGATTAATACCTATATATTTAATAGGATCGTCACACGTGCATGATGTCGACATGCATGCGGTATTTGTTTTCGATATATGTGAGGAGAGAGATGTGGTAAAATTCTTATTGAGTTCTCTACAGGTGCAGCTTATACAGTTAGTAATTTTTCTCTGATGGCTGAAGTAGAATAACAATGACAGAATGTTAGGTGATAGACATGAATGGATCCTGAGGGATGTGCATCTATAGTACCTGTTTGTAGTTTGAAAAAGCACCACAATGCAGTAGCAAACTCCACATCCTTCTCTCAGTTTCCGTACTGTCTTTCATACTACATTGTGTTGCAGGAGCAGGCTTCGTTTCCGTCGAATGGTCAGAACAGAATTCTCTCGCAGTAACTCAGTTTCGCTTCTACACGAGCTACAGAATGTCGTAGATACAGTTTCCTCCAACCCCTACTCAGTTCCGACTTACATTGGAACAATCACGTGCATAGAGCTGCAGGGATGGCAGCGCAGAGTCAAAGGGGCTATCTAAGAAAAGGCAGGAATTGTACTGTAGCACATAGGTTCGAGAAAGGTGACTCGTTTCGAGATATGGGAGTGCCAGAAAAATGATTCACTAGTGGCTGTAATCATTAAAAGACTTCTCCATAGGATCCTATGCTGGTATGTGCTCGACCGGGGGGGGGGGGGGGTGACTTGATTGCTAGTGTACATTTATTATGACCTCAATCATCACACTATCTACTGTATGTCATCCTTCTCAATATACCATTGCCTAGGCGCTTCAGTTTGGAACCGCGCGACCGCTACGGTCGCAGGTTCGAATCCTGCCTCGGGCATGGATGTGTGTGATGTCCTTAGGTTCGTTAGGTTTAAGTAGTTCTAAGTTCTAGGGGACTGTTGACCTCAGATGTTAAGTCCCATAGTGCTCAGAGCCATTTGAACACCATTGCCTACAGCCAAGTGGATATATCACTAATCCTCTGACAATGCATCAAGACAGAATGCATTACAAATACTGGAGAAATATCTAGCGATGGCAGCGTGTGGGAGTTGCAAATACCAGTTTCATACCACACTCCTTAGCCGAATCACTTCGAAAATTTGGTAATTTTTTACGAGGGTGTACAGTCAGCGGCGAGTAACCACACTGCTGGTGTGATAATATACACTCTGACGATGACCGTCTCGGCATTTGTCTGGAAAAACCATTTCATTTGGAGGTAATGACAAATGTGGATTTATAAAGCCTATATAGCTTTTGACATGGATACTTGTGTGCACTTGTAGAACCAAGACCATTTGTGACAGTAACATACACTAGTTGTTGGGGTCGGTTTTTTTCAACATCTGGCGGTTTGTAAGACGATTAACCCTCTCTTTCTAAGAGATGGTGGTAGCACTCACAAGAAAAACTTATGAGACATGTTCATCCATTGTTGATTTTCGGTCAGTATTATTTCGTATCACCAGCGATTAGTTATTGACGAAGTATTATACTTAGTAGTAGGGGGTGCGTGATAGATTCGTCTTGAGAATAAGACTTATAAAGTATGTGCAAAGGAAATTACTATGTCCATTCGTAAGGAAGGGAAGGGTTTGACTACAAGTACTGTGATAGCAAAGGGAAGAGTATGTCAGGTCATAATAATGGTACTGATATTTCTATTTCCAGAGCCACAGCCGTCAACAGTGTGTATTTCCAATACTTTGCTCATTGTCGAATGTCGTTCAACTGAGAACGGAATCGAAACATTTAGTTGTAAGCAGAGGGATAAAATATATATGTGACTGATTTCTTAGAATGATGATTCTACCTGTGCGTGCTTGGCACGCAGCACCTTTGACCTGTGCAGTGATGATTCACATTTCCCATTAACGGTAGGAGCTGTCTGAATGCAAAGGTCTGTGGGAATGCAGGAACATAGCTGAGTTAACTGTGTCATCCTCTAGACGGCAGAATAGAGAACTAAGTATGTGTTGGGCAGCTATCACAATCGTGTGGAAATTTGATAAGATTGAATATGGAGGTGTGTTTGCGCTGGACCATTATTCCCTCCCATGTAGATTGTTTGGCTGACTGCTTCTGCACATTTCGCGCTTTATTTAGTTGAGAGAATATGGGTTGTGCTGTGTGCATCTAGTAGGTAAATATTTCGTGCCTTTATTTAGTTGAGGGAACATCGAGTGTGGTGTGTGCATCTAGTAGGTGAAAGACAAGTTTGCCGGTTCTCTAGACATGAGAAACACCTTAGTTGACTGTGTAAATTATGGGGAAGGTTAGGAATCAATTACATCACCACTACTGGTATCTGCGAGAGGAAATATCATTTTCCTCTATTTGTTTCGAGTTCTCATGTAAAGGTCTTCACAGACGGGACAAGTTTCTAGTTGCTCAGTGGTCTAGAAGACGCTCCACCTCGCTGAAGTTTGAGGTTTGTAGAGAAATAATTTCCAATCTATATCTTGGGAATTATGTTGTGCGAGTGATCGGTGGGAAGGTGTTGTGTGCTTAATATCGAGAAGTATCGCGAAAATGGTATAATATTATGGCAAACCATGTGAAAATACATGTGTTCTTGTAATCCCTGACTGTAGAGAAGGGTGTAGAAAAGCGAACAAGCAAGCAGGTCCGTTCCAGGAAGAGTAACACGTTTGTGCCAAGGAAAAACGAGCCCGAATTTGTAGAACAGTTCTGAGAGTAACTTCGGTCTGCTGAGGGTTTTCTGGTCACCCAACAGTGTGGATGACCGTGGACCTCATATGGAAATATCTAGTGCTGCTAGGGGTATACACAGTGCTGTCTGTCTTTACGGTATGTGTATGAATGATGTAAAAGGTATGATTTTGTATGGCACAGAATAGGAAATGTATGTTTACTACATCGACACGGTACACGATGATATATTGCTGAGGTGAAGTTCGGTTTCATACCCTAATATTTAAACTCCTGTCCTCAGTGGTACAGTAGTGTAATTGAGTAAGAGTCTTTCCGTACTTGACGATACGTAGTGGCGATCTGCAGGGTTCAATTGTTGGTGCAATGTGGCGACCTGTGGAAAATAGTTTTTTTTTGGTGCTGAAGGTCTCATCTGCCAAAAGAAAGAAAAGGCAGAAAGTTCTTCCACAACAGCTGCATCAGTAATTCGTAGGATAAATTGCTTCACGCAACATCTTTTGTGCTGGGATACAGGAGCCTCTACAAAGCGAAAAGAATTTTTGTGTATGTTGAAAACAGGGATGCTTAACACGTGATGGACGAGGTGCCACGTTAGGACCTTGAGGAAGAATGTATTCGATGTTATTCTGAGCTATTTTCGTAAACAGTTTCTGTTGGAGCAAGATTTCCGTGCATACAAGCTGAGACATCAAAAAAGCAAGCGTTAACTATTTCTGAGACACTATACATTTTCTGAGATGTCAAATCGGTTCTTATTTCACATAGCTATGTGACATCAGTATAAGATTGAGAACCTTGTTAGATGTGCTTGCAATGGTTTGTAGCTATGCACAGTGATGCATCAGTATGGGTGTCACACATGTCACACACGGTGAAACATTTTTCTATAGCATTTGCGGGGGTGAGTCGCTAGGCAAATAGGTCTTCTCTGGATCGTAGGTAGAGAGATGTATAACATCAGCAGTGGTGTACACACGCACATGGTCCAGAGGATGACTTGGCACTTATTTAGATAGACATGTTCCAAAATAAATAAAGTACACTCCTTCCTCTCTCCAGAAACCCAGCACAGACTGGATTATTTTCCCCTCCAGACAGTCATCTTGGGTTATGTGACGGAACAGATGACAGTGCCCTCTAGTGACAGTATTGTGTACTATGTCCATACCTCAGGGCGACCACACTGTTTCACGCCATCCCCCCCCCCCCCGCTGTCTTGGGTTATGTCACAGAACAGATAACATCACCCTCTGGTGGTAGTGCTGTGTACTAGGTCCAGACCTTGTGGTGAACGCACTGCTTTGCGCCATGTTGGGTAACATTACTTGCGTCATCAGCTGAGGTCATAACCGCCATCTTGCGTTATATCACAGAACGTGGCAGTGCTGTGTACTAGGTCCAGACCTTGTGGTGAACGCACTGCTTTGCGCCATGTTGGGTAATATTACTTGCGTCATCAGCTGAGGTCATAACCGCCATCTTGCGTTATATCACAGAATGGATGACAGCACCCTCTAGTGGTGGTACTGTGTACTAGGTCATTTGGAATCCGGACTCCATGGTGACCACACTGGTTATTGCTATCTTGGATAACTGTACTTGCATCGTTGGCTGACGTTATGACTGTGATCTTGGATTACATCATGGATGAGGGTGCCCTCTGGTGTGGTACTGGATGGTGGTAATGCCTCTAATTGGTTAAATAAATAGCGAATGCAAAATAATATAGATTTATGTCTAGCACAGGTTGAGTCCTCTCCCAGCCATTTCCTTGGACGAGCTAGCGGTTGGGTGACTTAGGTTAGTGGAGGTAGCCCAAGTGTCCTTTCTTTCACGCCATTTTCTTAGGTCGGTAGAGATAGCCCAATTGACCTAGCTTCCCTCCAAAATTTAGAGTTCCCGCCAATTCCTAGGAAGATCTTCCCACCAAAATTCAAACTTCCCGCCAAAAGCCGCCATTTTGAATGACGTCTTGGCCGGCATCTTGGATGATGTCTTCAGCTGACGTCATCGGCTCCATCTTGGATAACGGTACTTTGGGGCCACACCTCCTTGTCCCAATACTTACACCAACAAAGTCATTGACTGCGGGATACTTTGAGGCAGTCAACAGGGATTATTTATCAGGGGTGTCAATTAGGCATTAACAATCACTGAAGGTGAAATATCTGTATGAGGGTTTGAGAGCACTCGCTTTGTGTCAGTCAACAGTCTCCAGAATCTGAAGTAAAAAGTCGTCATTAACACGGTCAGATGCCTTATCAAAGTCTAGAAAAACAAGGGCACAAGGGACAGAAGTTTGCAGCAGCGACCGAAATCACGTCGCTAGACTGAACGGGTAAGAGTGGTACCAGCAAGTATGCAGGTTTGATGTTTTGCAACAATCTTGTCTATCAGAGTCTATATCGTACTATTCACTGTTCTCGCCACAGTCTTATAATCAAAGTTTAACAAAGTAATTGGGCGAAAGCTATCAGGAGCAACCGATCCAGGGCGTTTCGGGATTAAAAGATTTCCCCACATTGAACGAGGCATTATTACTCTCCCTTATAACACTGTATCCGATAGGGACGTGAAGGTAGCACCTAACACAGGCCAAAAACAGGCGTAAAATTCCTTGAGAAGTCTGTCCGAAACCGTGGAGTTCTGAGGAGGCGATTCCACAAAAAGTTTTTAAACTTCCTAAGGCTGAAAAGCAGCTAATTGTGTTTCATTATGTTCAGGAGTGATTGTCATATCGAAGGTGCTGACTAGTGGGTCGTAGAAACTATCACTGGACACATCGACGTCGCGGATCTCGACATAGTATTGGTGTAAGACACGCATTGTATCAGCTTGCGCCATTACGATACGTCCATCATTGGTCGTGAGATAATGAACACAAGCGCGCCGTCAATGGGTCTCACGCTGAAGCATATAATATAAGGAACTCGGTTCTTCTGTCACCAACGAACGTGGCTTTGACGACAGTTTCAAACCTTCCATTTGTATCCTCTTCAAGGCCAACAATTTCGCTTTTACATGACTAATATCCGCAATTCGCAAAGGGGCGTCTTCTGCAGCTTCATAATGTCCATGCAGGGTGGAATAGTAAAATTCGTTAGTCTCCGTAATTTCCTCGTTTTGGCAGCATAAAAAAGTATCAAAGATTGCCTAAGCCTTTGTTTTGCCAGTTGTGTCCATCAGTCAAGGGCATATTTCAGTACACCGGAGAGTATGCACCCACACGGCTCGCACCACGTCATCGAGAGAGGCTGCTGCTAGGTGAGCGACGTTTAACATCCAAGGAGTGCGAAACAATTTGACCTATTGCGGTACAAGATTGAGAGATGCAGTCACAGCACAGTGATCCGTAAACAAAACAGGAATAACGTCAACATTAAGAATACTATCGCGAAGGCAGTTTCACAAGTAAAACCTACTATACTGCAACTGGAAGTCGCAGTAACGTGGGTACATTTAACTAACGTCGGGTATTTATACATCCAGACGTCTTTCAGGCGTAAGGAGCGGCCCAAGTCATGTAATTCAAATCAGAAATTAAAATTTAGAAACTGATCTGCAGGACGCAACATACAGTTAAAATCACCACCCAACAGATTACCCAGAGGACTTTTACGCAAAAGAGAAACAATTTCCTCTCTATAAAAAAGCAAACGATCCAGTGTGAGACCAGTGTCACAAGGGGTATATAAAAGAACCGAGGTAAGATTAAAAAGTTGCCCCTGCCATAATCCGACTTTTTAACCTCTGCAACAGGAATGCCTTCGCGAAAGAATGAGTCGGTCCCCATAGGATATTCACACGAAAATAAGGTAAAGAGAAACGTCTCAATAGCAAGTCCTGTTAGATCACTATGTTCGCACGTGAATCATAAATGAAATGACGCGTCGAAGTCAATCTCAATTCTGATTCCACACGATTAACGTGTAAGGTAAGGGACGTGTAGGTTTGGATCATTGACCACAGTTATACAGGGACGCACGGAACGCAGCGAGCAGAAATAGGTAGACAGCTGGTGAGTCAGACATCGGTGGACCAGGACCCCCGTTGAAGAAATCTTTTTTCTCCGATTTCTTACGTGCCACCGCACGGTCAGGTTGTATACGCTGTTTCTGTCAGCTAGTGGCATGGTCACCTCTGAAGATGGAAGTGTGGTAAGGGTCATAGGGAAAGCGTCCTGCCCCACACAGCAAGAGACATGTAATGGAGGTCCAATCACTAAGGTGGAAGCAATCAGTGGGAACACCAATGCAACAGGTGATTCTTTGTCGCTAGTTCTGTTCTCCTCTGGAGTTACTGTAGACAGTAAATTCAGGAAACCGTCAGTGGCTGAAGAGGAAGGAGCAGGAGGACATTGACACTTAGATTGTAACGGGGGACACAAAGACGAAGGGGGGAACCCAGCTATTTCTCCACACGGAGGCAGCTCGGAATGAGCCATTTCGCGAGCAGAAGCGATGCTGGAGATAACTTCTACTCCACTCACCGTACAACGGACAGTAGGTATCGTATCATAGAGAGGAGCAGTGAACAAAATCGATGCGGAGGAGGTTGGGGCAGAAGAAGGCACAGCCAATTCCTCACCATCGCCATTATGATTGCGACATCGCTTGCTTTTTCACTGTTACAGTGTCTATCCTGCGGGCAATATGATTCTGATCCTGTCGCGGAGGTAAAGGAGGTGATTCATTTACACGATTATCAGAACTGTCTTTTCGGTCATTATGATTCTAAGCAGAAGCAGGTACGACTTCGAGAGTGGAAGGAACAAGATCGGCAGCCGTCAATTTGCGGCGCTGCGCTGATGACGGCCTTAATACAAACACCCTCCGCGGGCAATTAGATCAAAGTGTCCACTTTTCACATAGGAAGCAGGTTCAATCTTGACCAGTATACATGACACGAACACGATAACCACACACTTGTAAATGTGATGGAATATTGCTCTGATACGCATTTGCATGGAACGAATTCCACTATAAGATCAAAATCTGTGTTGATTAGACCAAAGTTCACGACAGACGTTTTTCACGTTACCATAAGGAATCAATAGGCCTTATAGAATGTTGTCATCTACGTCTGGTGGGAGGCTGAACATTCGAACATTGTTATACTCAATTTCAGCATCTGCGGGTCATCATACTAACGAAATTATCGCGATACTTGAACGGGACCTGAGATGATGTCGCGCCAGCAGTTATTCAATTTGAAGGGGGTCCATAAATTTCACGTAAAACACGTTCTCGCCGGCGTCAAAATAAGCGGTGTGGACCTGGTCAACGTTTACATGAATTCTATCACAAGCCAGTCGTGTACTTGTAGAGACCCGGGCTGAATGTGTCGCGTCTTTTCATCGAAAGTAAAGCTCAGATTACCTTTTCGTGGAATAGACGTGGAAACTATGGTAGCCGTAGCGGAGCGGCCGACTCCGCTGCAAATAGACGAACACGAAGAAACAGTAAGTCAGTACGGACGCATTACAACGCACTCGACAAACCGAACAGCACTAACGAGGACAATTTCACAGAAGCGACGCTGCGGCAAGCGAAACAAGCAAGAACCCTTGCGCTCAGCGCTCGAAGCGGAGCTTTTCGGCGACTGACCACTGCGCCACGCAGACAGTGTGTTCATCGCAAATGTGCGGACGACCTTGGCACGCTCCCCGGCCGACTCATGTTCCCACCCAGCGCCATTCATCCGCAGTCGCTTGTCCATGTCCTACATGGTAGCAAATTTTTTAGACTTCCGCTGGAAGTCGCACGCAAATGTGCATCCGCACTGGAGTTTGCAGAATCATTCCCCATCGAGGCGAATGAGTTATATAAATACTTGGTGTTTGTTCTTTGCGACAAGTCTGAAAGAACAGACACCACGCATTCATATAAGTGGTAACTATATTCCAGAATGAAATTTTCACTCTACAGTGGAGTGTGTGCTGATATGAAACTTCCTGGCAGATTAAAACTGTGTGCCGGACCGAGACTCGAACTCGGGACCTTCGCCTTTCGCGGGAAACTGCTCTACCAACTGAACTACCCAAGCACGACTCACGCCCCGTCCTCACAGCTTCACTTCTGCCAGTACCTCGTCTCCTACCTTCCAAACTTTACAGAAGCTCTCATGTGAACCTTGCAGAACTAGCACTCCTGAAAGAAAGGATATTGCGGAGACATGGCTTAGCCACAGCCTGGGGGATGTTTCTTGAATGAAATTTTCACTCTACAGCGGAGTGTGCGCTGATATGAATCTTCCTGGCAGATTAAAACTGTGTGGCGGACTGAGACTCGAACTCGGGACCTTCGCCTTTCGCGGGCAAGTGCTCTACCAACTAAGCTACCTAAGCACGACCTACGCCTGATCCTCACAGCTTTACTTCTGCCAGTACCTCGTCTCCTACCTTCCAAACTTTACAGAAGCTCTCTAGCGGCAGAAGTAAAGCTGTGAGGACGGGGCGTGAGTCGTGCTTGGGTAGTTCAGATGGTAGAGCAGTTTCCCGCGAAAGGCGAAGGTCCCGAGTTCGAGTCTCGGTCCGGCACACAGTTTTAATCTGCCAGGAAGTTTTTCGGTAACTATATTTGTGGTGTCACCGCCAGACACCACACTTGCTAGGTGGTAGCCTTTAAATCGGCCGCGGTCCGTTAGTATACGTCGGACCCGCGTGTCGCCACTGTCAGTGATTGCAGACCGAGCGCCGACACACGGCAGGTCTAGAGAGACGTCCTAGCACTCGCCCCAGTTGTACAGCCGACTTTGCTAGCAATGGATCACTGACAAATACGCTCTCATTTGCCGAGACGATAGTTAGCATAGCCTCCAGCTACGTCATTTGCTACGACCTAGCAAGACGCCATTACCAGTTTATATTGAGATTATAATTCATGTATCAACAAGAGCGATGTTCTCCAATTGTGGATTAAAGTTAAGTATTCCATGAGCTTTGTACTTTATTTATTAGACTCAACTACTTTAACTGTTCCAGACCTCACGCCAGTCTGCGTGAGCTTAAACGAGTGCATTTCGGCCTCCTCTAGCAACACGGTGTTGGCTGTTCTGCCAACACATCAATATTAATAGCATGTATACTCTGCTATTAATCAGATCGAGAAGTTTGCGACGAACGTTACAAAGAATGACAAATGACGTTTGAGGTATATGATCCTCACAGACCGGTTTGATTCTATTCTTACAATAGTTACTTCTCATTTACCAGCTCAAAAATGGTTCAAACGGCTCTGAGCACTATGGGACTTAACTTCTGAGGTCATCACTCCCCTAGAACTTAGAACTACGTAAACCTAACTGACCTAAGGACATCACACACATCCATGCCCGAGGCAGGATTCGAACCTGCGACCGTAGCGGTCCGTCGGTTCCAGACTGTAGCGCCTAGAATCACTCCGGCCGGCTTTACCAGCTCGTTGCCCTCTTTAGGGGTCTGTATAATAATTCAAAGTGCAAGCCTACTGGCTCAAAATGGTTCAAATGGCTGTAAGTGCTATGAGACTTAACATCTGACGTCATCAGTCCCCTACAACTTGGAACTACTTAAACCAAACTAACCTACGGACATCACACACATCCTTCCCCGAGGCAGGATTCGAACTTGCGACCGTAGCAGCCTCGTGGTTCCGGACTGAAGCGCCTAGAACAGCTCGGCCACCGCGGCCGGCGAGCTGTTGGCCAAACTGCCTGTAGGGTGCCTTTCTTCGCTGCGTCACTGGCATTAGGAAGGGAGAGTGGCGGACCCATCGCTCAGCCTCCTTATACCCCCCCTGGAATGTCCCTGGTACTCACTCGATAACAGAATGAATGGACCTGGAGCCTTTCTTAAGGGACTGGAACGACGAAGAATACCCGCACCCCATGCAGTCTTAATGTCGAGACCTCCAGGACCGGTTTCTAGGGCTCCTCCCTAGACCACCGCTGTCTATATCACCAAAGACACTCTCGAGTATAAAAGGCAGCCAAATGAAAACGAGGCAGATGGGAAAAATTAGTAAACTGTTATTTCAAGAGTAATCGCCGTAAATATTAATACACTTACCCCACTGTGGGACAAGACGGTGATGCCTTCATGGTAAAGTGTTTGTCAATGTCTACGGAGTCATCATTCTACTAAAGTGATGGAAGGATGTTTCGGGTATGCTGCAGAAATTTCTCTGGGAAGCCCTACACATCCTCCACCAAGTCCCATCCCCCCCCCCCCCCAACACACACACACCGCCACGCGATTTCCGTGTTTTTGAAACCACGAATAAAGACATTCGTCGCCGCCGATATTCTTCGGTCGAAGAGGTGTAGGCTTGCATGCAGTCACAAATATTTTTCAATGAAGGCGTCGACCATCCTGTCTCAGGATGCAATATATAATTAACGGTATGGCCATTACTTTCGAAATAATAAATAGTTTACTTACTTTATTCCACTTGTTTCGTTTTCACTTGACTGCCCCTTATACATTTTTACTAATAATGTGTGGCTTGGCATAAACAACCCACTTCCACAGCTCGTTTGCTTGTTTGTAAGTTTGTCTTTTGTTTTCTGCTTGTAATGTTTAAAATCAATAAGACTTCTTAGCGGTGTGCGGTGTTAATTTATAATTATGCTGAACCTTATGAATACACAGGAAAGGGAAATCGTCTATGTGTTTCTATTTCCGTACTAGTGTACGGTATTGCTAGGGAATCTGCGTCTGGCAAACCCGACTGTCAAAGAAGGGCTAAATTCAACGACAGAAACAGCTGGGCATCGAAGAGGATTTTAACTTTAAAAGACGTCTGTCATTATAATACTGATGTCGAAATTGGTCGTGTAATCGAAACATTGCAAGCGAAAGTCACGAAGTAAACACTAACGGCCGGCTGCTACTGACAATTCCTTTTGTAAATCAGACGAAGACAAAAATACGATTTCTGCGCTTCAAGGAGCAGGAAACGTGAATTTTGACACTTTCATTGACGTAATGTACTTTGACGAGTGAACATTGTCACTACTTCCTATCGCAAGGTTTGTTTACGCATGCAGAACAGCAAGAGTCCAAACAGCCAGACTGCCTTATCTCAGAGTTGAAGAGTTTTAGCAGAATGTGCGATGATTTCTAAGATCATCTATTTTCAGTTGAGTCCATGTTAAGACAACTGATATATTGTGTAAAAGCAGACAAACATTTTAGGTGTTAAGATTTCATTTAATTGCATCGGTATTGCACCCAAAGAGGGAAATGCCTTCGCTTATAAGGGTATGAATTTTAAAAACAGATTTGACATGGATAGGGTGGAATAACATATATTCTCTTGCTTCCATATTCGTCATATCTGAGTCTTATCGAGCAACCAGTTCTTCTGGATGCCGAAGAGAGCCCAATACAAAATTGCAATGCTGTTTTCTCCAATTAGTTTTAAATTAACAATGAGCAGTGGCACATTTGCATGCATAGTTGTTTATGATACTTGAATTCCAGTTCGGTATTTTGGGTACTGAATTATTTTAATCACTTTCTGGTTAGTCTCAGTTACTCTAGGAACAAAATGCATGTATTGGGTCGATGGATTTATACTCCACAATGTATCGCAGACACTTTCCAGAGTCGTTTAGAGCACGTGTCGAAATCCAGCCCAATCTCTATACTAACAGAGGGAGAGATAAAAATAAAATTAAAACTGCTGTCCCAATCGCAAATTTGGATTGCTTATACAATGACGAATTCCATGGTAGTAGGCACAGGGTTACACATCCTTTTAGTACAAAGACGACAAATTTAATTCGCTTGGTTGCGCATTAATTTTCTCAAGCAATTTGTAGCCACAGATAGCGTGCCTGAGCACAGGACTATCAAATGTTGGGGACTGAGAAATTTCTAGGTTCACCTACTGGTTAACTCATAAAGCCCTCAAAATGGCGTAAACTACAGGCATCCCACTGGCCATTGGTTACAAATATTCACAAATATAAAAAAATATCCACACCAAGACGTCGCTTGTGCGAAGGAAAACTGGCCTCTCTGATGGACAAATGCCTGACTCCACCCCTGGTCGAACTGCTTCTCGGCTGACAGCCTAAGCAATAGTCGGCATATCCCCCCCCCCCCCTATCCTGTTGACAGCAGGTGCCTTTTGTTCTCGAAGTATACAGCATGGGCCGGCCGCGGTGGTCTAGCGGTTCTAGGCGCGCAGTCCGGAACCGCGCGACTGCTACGGTCGCAGGTTCGAATCCTGCCTCGGGCATGGATGTGTGTGATGTCCTTAGGTTAGTTAGGTTTAAGTAGTTCTAAGTTCTAGGGGACTGATGACCTCAGAAGTTAAGTCCCATAGTGCTCAGAGCCATTTGAACCATATACAGTATGGGAGGAGCCGAGTTTACAAAACTACTAACAGGCGCTCTGTCGCTCTCATTTCGTTGCCGCGCTTGGTAGCCTCAGTTCGTGGCAATACTTGATAGGCTTTATTTCAGGACCAGCATTAGCGAGATACACAATGTGATCAAAATTATCCGGACACCCCCATAAACATACGTTTTTCGTATTAGGTGCATTGTACTGCCACCTGCTCCCAGGTACTTCATATCAGCGATCTCAGTAATCATTAGACATCATGAGAGAGCAGAATGGGGCGCTCCACCAAATTCAAGGACTTCGGTGATCAGATGATTGGGTGTCATTTGTGTCATACGTCTGTACGCAACATCCCTAGGTCCACTGTTTCCGATGTGATAGTGAAGTGGAAACGTGAAGGGACATGTACAGCACAAAAGCGTACAGCACGACCTCGTCTGTTGACTGACAGAGACCGCTTACAGTTGAAGAGGGTCATAATGCGTAGTTGGCAGATACCTATCCAGACCATCACACGGGAATTATAAAATGCATCAGGATCCACTGCAAGTACTACGACAGTTAGGCGCGAGGTGAGAAAAAGAGGATTTCATGGTAGAACAGCTGCTCATAAACAACACATCACACTGGTAAATGCCAAACGATGCCTCACTTGGAGTAAGGAGCGTAAACATTGGACGATTGAACAGTGGAAAAACGTTTTGAGGAGTGATGAATCACAGTACACAGTGTGGCGATCCGATGGCAGGGTGTGGGTATGGCGGTGCCCGGTGCACGTCATTTGCCAGCGTGTGTAGTGCCAACAGTAAATTTCGGAGGCGATGGTGTTATGGTGTGGTCGTGTTTTTCATGGAGGCTTGCACCTCTTGTTGTTTTACGTGGCACTATTACAGCACAGCCCTACATTGATGTTTTAAGCATCTTCTTCCTTCCCACTATTGAAGAGCAATTCGGGGATGGCGATTGTTTCTTTCAACACGATCGAGCACCTGTCCACAATGCACGGCCTGTGGCGGAATGGGTACACGACAGTGACCTGTAATGAACTGGCCTGCACAGAGTCCTGAGCTGAAGCCTATAGAACACCTTTGGGATGTTTCGGAAAGCCGACTTCGTGCCAGGCCTCAACGACCGACATCGATACCTGTCCTCAGTGCTGCACTCCGTGAAGCATGGGCTGCCATTCCTTAAGAAACCTTCCAGCACATGATTGAATCTATCCTGCGAGAATGGAAGCTGTCAACAAGGCTAAGGGTGGGCCAACACCATAATGAATTCCAGCATTACCGACGGTGGGTGCCACGAACTTGCAAGTCTTCTCAACCAGGTGTCCGGACACTTTTGATCACATAGCGTAGCATTCACCATTTTGCGATCCATGTGGTCGTTTCCACCAACTACACAAAGTTACGGTCAGCTTTTATCACTTTACTAGCCGACAAACCCGCCATTTACAGAATATCCATTTCACCAGGTTTCTATTAGAAGCCATCCGGAGTGACAGAGCGCTTCTAGGCGCTACAGTCCGGTCGCAGGTTCGAATCCTGCCTCGGGCATGGATATGTGTGATGTCCTTAGGTTAGTTAGGTTTAAGTAGTTCTAAGTTCTAGGGGACTGATGACCTCAGAAGTTAAGTCCCATAGTGCTCAGAGCCATTTGAATAATTTCTATTAGAAACGGCAATAGCAGATCTAGCAATATTGCCGAACATTGCTTGGATGCTGGTCACCCCATGTCATATAATAACACCGAGATATTGGCAAGCACGTCCAGCTATTGGGACAGTGTTATTAGGGAGGCAGTTGAGATTAAATTAGCGAGCAACCTCGTTAACAGGGATGGAGGTTTCTGTTTAAACTCTGTTTCGAATCCGGCTCTCTCCCTTTCCAAAAAACAGAGGGACAGAGTCAATGGCCGGCCGGAGTGGCCATGCGGTTCTAGGCGCTACAGTCCGGAACCGAGCGACCGCTACGGTCGCAGGTTCGAATCCTGCCTCGGGCATGGGTGTTTGTGATGTCCTTAGGTTAGTTAGGTTTAATTAGTTCTAAGTTCTAGGCGGCTGATGACCTCAGAATTTAAGTCACATAATGCTCAGAGCCATTTGAACCAACCAGAGTCCACGCTACCTCACCTGCGAATTCATAGTCTCACTATCGATAGCTCTGACTTTGGTAATCTTTGGTGGCACTAGTGTTCAGTGTGTGTGTTATCTTTCATGCTTCAGTCCGAGAACCGAGGTTTTAAATTTGCATGTGCGCCGCCTGTCCGTTTCAGTTTGCCTTGAAAATGGCGGGGTGTTTTCCCGCCGAAATATTGGCGGTCGCTGAAAGTGTTACCTGACTGAATTCCCGGAAGTTATTTGAAAGTTGTATACGGCAAGAGAAACTCAGGTATAAAAATGTAAGAAGTGACAGACGATCTCTCTATGATTAACTGGGATTTGAAAGAGAAGTGAAGAGCTTAGTGTTCGAAGACTGGCCTATCACATTCGAGGCGTTAGTGAAAAAAGTGAAAGTCACGGATCAATTTTCAACGTCTTGCATGACATTTTTAACGTGAGAAAGTTCACCACGTGCTAGGTTACATAACTTCTCACACCCATACAAAAAGCCTTTTGAACTGACGCAACGGTGGAAATGTTGCAGTTGTATCATGCCTGTCAAGCTTAGAACTTTAGTTGCTAAACTGCCATGGGCGAGTGCTGGGTGTATCACTATGACCCCAAGACATATGGGCACAGTACGCAGCTTTTTGGGACTGTCGCTAACATATTTTCTCTTAATGCACATACTACCGAAATTTAATGATGTTTCGGGAGGCTGTAAAGGTGAAGTGTAGCGAGAAGTTGTCCAAGGGCGTGTCTTTGCTCCACGATAACTCCGCACCTTATTCTGCATTGGACAGTCACCATAGAAGTCCGGAAGAGTGGGCGGGAGGGAGGAGGGGGGGGGTGGGGGTGGACTGACCCTTTCATAGAATCCGTGTACGGACTTGCTATTCATTACAGAACACTCTCGAATTTCTAGCAGTCTGCGACTCGACTGAACTGTAGACTTAACATAGGTAAACACGATGAGGGATACTGCAGCCTTAACATCTGTGGTCATCAGTCCCCTAGAACTTAGAACTACTTAAACCTAACTAACCTAAGGACATCACACACATCCATGCCCGAGGCAGGATTCGAACCTGCGACCTTAGTGCCGGCCGGAGTGGCCGTGCCCGTTCTGGGCGCTACAGTCTGGAGCCGAGCGACCGCTACGGTCGCAGGTTCGAATCCTGCCTCGGGCATGGATGTGTGTGATGTCCTTAGGTTAGTTAAGTTTAATTAGTTCTAAGTTCTAGGCGACTGATGACCTCAGAAGTTAAGTCGCATAGTGCTCAGAGCCATTTGAACCATTTTGCGACCGTAGCGGTCGCGCAGTTCCAGACTGAAGCGCCTGGAACCACTCGGCCACATCGGTCGGCTATTACGGCGCTGATCTGTAGTCAATACGAATGCAAACGTTTACAAATCCGTGCCGTAATGATGTATTCACTCACTTTCTGTTATGGTACTTTATCGTTCAAATCTCTCCCTGTCGCAGAAAGGAAACGGTCTGACTTCCTGGCGCATGGATTACGTCGCCCGTTCCTAACACATAGACATAGCTGCATTATATGTTCCAGCCATCCGTTTCCAATTCCCATATGGGCGTCCACTTGAAATCTTGCTGAATCTGCATTCAGTTTTATGAGACAGAGCTACTGGAGCGTACTCGCATGCACATAGCGACAATTTTTTTTTTTGGAAGCACCAGTGCCTTTTGCAAAAAGTCATCGATGCTGTAATAAGACAGAATAGTACAAATGCAAAGTACATCTTTTTACGTTTCGTTGGTTGTGGAAAACTAGAGAGCCGAGGTCTACCTTGTCGCAGTCCTAGCCCGGTCAATGTCGATTCTACCGGCCAGTTAAATTATGGTTTTGGGAGGTTTACCACATTCATCTAATTGCATATCGGCCCTAACCTGCAATATACCCCACCAACCCAAAACACATTTTGTCTAACTTATTTGAGCCAGTCAACACTAAAAACTAGAAATCAAGAAATTAATGCAACAAATACATTAACGTGAACGGAAGTGAAGTTTTATAAACAAGTAAAGTATAGATAACATCAAAGGTGAATAAGTCTTCTTTAAAGTTTACTATCCGTTTCTCCACTACGAGGGGTAATAACGTGATAATCTTGATTATTTACAACAGAATTTTGTCCCTTTTTTGCTGTTTCATATTTCCAATTCCACCTAATACTACGGGTGTATGAATAAATTACCTTTGTGTATATTTTCTTGCTTTATGTCACAACACTTTGGATACCCTTTATTTAATCATGTGAGGGTGTGATATCAGATAGTTACATCGAAAAAGAGGCATCCGTATTCATATTAGTAACGTAAAAGTATGTGCTTTGCTATACTATTGAAATGTACATGACATTTTGTACCAGACTATTGTAACTTATAAATACTAAGTAAATAAATATAAATATTTTGAGGTTACAATAAGTTTTCCGCACTTACCTGTCAAATTTAGTTCATGGTTCACGACTCGTTTCTAAACCAACCAAATCGATTGCGTCAAAAAAGTAAATTTTGAATTTTACCCGCTCTTGGACAAAATTTTTGCTGACGCCCACGACAGTCACACATATTGCTGTTTCCAAACTAGAAGTGTTTTGTCTTAGATCCATATTCTTCAGTTGTTGGGGTTGGGTTGTTTGGGAGAGGAGACCAGATAGCGCGGTCATCAGTCTCATCGGATTAGGGAAAGACGGGGGAAGGAAGTCGGCCGTGCCCTTTCAAAGGAACCATCCTTGCATTTGCCTGGAGCGATTTTGGGAAATCACAGAGAACTTAAATAAGGACGGCCGGACGCGGGATTGAAGCGTCGACTTCCGCAATGCGAGTCCTGTGTGCTAGCCACTGCGCCACCTTGCTCGGTTCTTCAGTTGTGACATCCAGTGACTTCCTCTATGCTCTGATGCGTAGCAGACGTTTCTGGAATGACAACGAGATAATTTTCGAGATCGAATTTTTCTTGGACAGCCGAAATATAGGCTTCTACAATCAACGGTTCCGCAAAGTTATCCTGCCGTAGGAACATTGCGTCGAATTGATGTTAAAAACGTAGAAAAGAACTAACACATCACCAAGTTTCGTGGTCACAGCAGGATTTCTTCGAAGTGATAATTAAAGCCTTATGGCTATCCTCGTATCTATTATCCAATAACAGATGAGAATAGTGACCCACCACCAGTAGTTACCTCAAAACGTGTCAGGATCTTCCAAAACACTGCCGTGGAAGCGCGGCAGTGCAGTCTATAGAAAAACCTAGCATGTGAGGCCGGTGCACGGTAGGTGGGCCTTCTTACACACACGTGCCTGTGGCAGACGCGTTCAGAGAGTTGGGAGCGTGAAGGCCGGGCAGGCGTATTTCCTCAAAGGAAAGTAGATTACTGGGGGAGCGCCGCCTTATCGCGCGCTCTCCACGGCGACCCGCCATTGTTGCCGTGAATGAAGGCGCGCCGCGGGTGAAAGGGGATTCCCCTCTGCCGGGCCGGCGACGTGAGGGGCAGGAGACGGAGAGAAGGGGGGGAAGAGAGCCACTAGAGCGGCCGGGCCAGCGGCGTGCAGCCCTCATCGACCTATCGACCGGAAGGTCGCCCTCGTTCCGCCCAACAGATTGCCTAATTCGAGTCCACCGACGGCGGGGTCACTCGATCTGCCAGGAATGGTTATTCACTTCGGTGAACACAAGAGCAACGTCTCAGTCAGTCCCAACAGACGCAACGCTCCGTGAAAACTGCGGATAAATATTTTTAATATGACAACTTTGGTTAACTCAATTCTACAGCAGAGAGGTGTAGACACTGCATGAAAGTTAATGTTTGTAAAAGACTTGCGCTATCTTAAGGTATCAGTAACGTTTATACCTAAGGCAGTTGCTGTTAGAATAGTGAAATTAGGCGGGGGTAGGACGTCAAAGGGGCCGACTTGGATCAGGAGAGTCACCACAGAACATTTTAATTTCTACTGTCTATACTTTTACAAATAAATTCACAAAACTTTGTCACCATGACCAGGAAGGATTGAGGACTCACACTCATCGCAGTGTAAGTTCAAAAACGTAGCAAAATACCTTTTTTTACATGTGAAATTTCATCATTTTTTCACTTATTACTGGCTGCATTTGCACACGTACACTTTTCTTCCTAAGTAAGAGAGATTCTTCGATGAATTTTTCATAGTATATAAACAGTAGTTACACGTGTATCAAACTCTAGAATTTTCCAATATATTAAAAAAGAGGAAAAAATTGACATAATTAACTATAAAACTTGAATTTTTCTAAACATGAAGTTTAAAATCTAACAGTTCATTCATTTTTTCATAAATTAAATAACTTCTAGAGTTTCATACACCTGTAACTATGGTTTGTATGCTGTGCAAAAGTCTCTCTTACTTAGGAAGAAAAGTGTACCTATAGCAACAAATGCAGCCAGTAGTAAGTGAAAAAATGATGAAATTTCACATGTAAAAATGTGTTTTGTTACTTTTTTGAGCTTCCACTGGTAAGAGTATGAATCCTGAATCCTTCCTGGTCATGCTGTTAAAGTTTTATGAATTTATTTGTAAAAGTATAGACAGTGGAAATTAAAATGTCCTGTGGTGCCTCTCATGCTTCAAGACGGCCCGTTTGACGTCCTACCACCCTTAAATGTATAACACTTATTTATAAGTGGCCAGCATCGACATAATGGTTTTATACACTGTCCAGTGACATTAATGTGCCAACCTGTCAAAAGCTTGAATGTCCACAAGCCGCTGTGACCGAGCGGTTCTAGGACTCTTCAGTCCGGAGCCGCGCTGCTGCTACGGTCGCAGGTTCGAATCCTGCCTCGGGCATGGATGTGTGTGGCGTCCTTAGGTTCGTTAGGTTTAAGTAGTTCTACGTTCAGGGGACTGATGACCTGAGATGTTAAGTCCCATAGTGCTTAAAACCATTTTGAGCCACCGTTTACAGAACGGAACGCTGTGAGACGTGCAGGAAGTCAGTGACGTCACTGACGCCCTTCAAGGTATGGACCGGAATATGGAACCATGCCGATTCCAGTGCCCTGGCCAGCTGCGCTGGATTTCTCGGTTGACCATCCACGACCATCTTCGAACTACGCACGTACACAGGGAGCATGTAACACGTCACATTGTCCTGCTGGTAGAGGCCATCGTGCTATGCAAAAACACACAGCATGCAGCGATGGATACGGTCACCGAGGATAGATGCGTAAATGTATCGATCCATTATGTCTTCCAGAATGACGAGGCCAACATGGAAATGTTACAAAAATGTTCCCCAGAACATAAATTTCTTCCTTCAGGACTCTTCCGACTATTGATGTATGGTGATTCATTTTAGACGTTTGACATCGATGGAGCATAAAACGCCCTTCACCTGAAAAATCCATCTGCCACCACTCTGTGGACGTCCAGTCGTGGTATTGGCGAGCAAATTTCAGCCTTCGCCGCCGATGAACAGTAGTCTGCATGGGTACGTGAACCAGACGCCTGCTGCGGAGGTCCATACGCAGCAACGATCCCTCAGAAGTCATTGAGAGGAGACTGTTGGTAGCCCCTTGGTTCATTTGGGCAGTCAGTTGCTCAACAGTTGCATGCCTATTCGCCCGTACACATGCCCGCAGCCGTCATTCACCCTTCTCATATATGGCCAAAAGTGCACCACGGTTGCATCGGCATTTTGCCATGCACCGTATACTTTAACCGTGGTGGCGCGCGAACATAAACAAAATTTGCCGTTTCGGAAATGCTTCCACGCTTGACCCGAAAGCAAATGACCACGCCCTTCTGCACGAGCGATAAATCGTTCCCTTTCTGCGTTACGACAGCGACTGCACTATTTCCTGTGTTCCCCGACGCGCTTTATGCACCCTCCACTGCTAGTGCTGCTACTACCGTCTGTGAGTGGTTAATGAACGATGACGTGGAACATAGGCGATGGTCACATTAATATGTATAGACCGTGTATATCCAAATCTCATAAAGTTCTTACTCTACACTGCACGAGTTCGTAACGAGGAAGCTTAAGACCCGTGGCTTCAGTGATTCGGCTTCAGATCTAACGATAATAAGTTCACAGTTATCATACATCCTTATCAGTCGTTGTCGTTCAGTTCACGGTAGGAGATATATGACGTAGTCAACGTGCTGCGGCAAGTGTTCACGAATTAATTTCATCCTGCACGAAATGCCTCAAAATACCCACGGGAGTCCGTATTCTGTCCCATTCCGCACTGAGAGATGATATTACCGCCGTTGTATAACTTTTATTATCATCACGCTCCGCTCTGTACTCCGATGAACGAGACACTTCCCCCGGGACTTCTCCAAATGCTTTACGGCGGCAGTAACCTAACAGCGCTCATAACACGAGGCTCGCTACGAGCGAAGTATCGACAGCGTCTCACCACTATACACAACACTACACCATGGCAAAAAGCTGTGAATATTATAAATGATTATTATGCTAATTTATATCTTTCTGCGCTAATAATCTGAAAGCCGTTTTGATCTTTCTCGTCAGATTCTGCAGATAACGACACAATTTTATATACAGGGCGGTCCATTGATAGTGACTAGGCGAAATGTCTCACGAAATAAGCATCAAACGAAAAAACTAAAAAGAACGAAATTCCTCTAGGTTGAAGGGGGAAACCAGATGACGCTATGGTTCGTCCGCTAGATGACGCAGCCATAGGTCAAACGGACATCAACTGTGTTTTTTTTTTAATACGAACCATTTTTATTACATATTCCTGTAGTACGTAAAGAAATATGAATGTTTTAGTTGGACCACTTTTTTCGCTTTGTGATAGATGGCGCTGTAATGGTCACAATCGTATAAGTACGTGGTATCTCGTAACATTCCGATAGTGCGCACGGTATTTGCTTCGTGATACATTACCCGTGTTAAAATAGACCGTTTACTAATTGCGGAAAAGGTAGATATCGTGTTGATGTATGCCTATTTTGATTAAAATGCCCAACGGGCGTGTGCTATGTATGCTGCTCGGTATCCTGGACGACATCATCCAAAGTTCCGGACCGTTCGCCGGATAATTACGTTATTTAAGGAAACAGGAAGTGTTCAGCCACATGTGAAACGCCAACCACGACCTGCAACAAATGATAATGCCCAAGTAGGTGTTTTAGCTGCTGTCGCGGCTAATCCGCAAATCAGTAGCAGACAAACTGCGCGAGAAACGGGAATCTCAAAAACGTCGGTGTTGTGAATGCTACATCAACATCGATTGCACCCGTACCATATTTCTATGCACCGGGAGTTGCATGGCGACTACTTTGAACGTCGAGTACAGTTCTGCCATTGGGCACAAGAGAAATTACGGGTCATGACAGATTTTTTGCATGCGTTCTATTTAGCGACAAAGCGTCATTCACCAACAGCGGTAACGTAAACCGGCATAATATGCACTATTGGCAACGGAAAATCCACGATGGCAGCGACAAGTGGAACATCAGCGACCTTGGCGGGTTAATGTATGGTTCGACTTTATAGAAGGAAGGGTAATTGGCCCCCATTTTATCGATGGCGATCTAAATGGTGCAATGTATGCTGATTTCCTACGTAATGTTCTACCGATGTATCTACCAGATGTTTCACTGCATGACAGAATGGCGATGTACTTCCAAAATGATGGATGTTCGGCACATAGCTCGCATGCGGTTGAAGCGGTATTGAATAGCATATTTCATAACAGGTGGACTGGTCGTCGAAGCACCATAGCATGGCCCGCACATTCACCGGATCTGACGTCCCCGGATTTCTTTCTGTGGGGAAAGTTGAAATAGATTTGCTATCGTGATCCACAGACAACACCTGACTACATGCGTCATCGCATTGTCAATGCATGTGCGAACATTACGGAAGGCGAACTACTCGCTGTTGAGAGGAATGTCGTTACACGTATTGCCAAATGCATTGAGGTTGACAGACATCAATTTTAGCATTTATTGCATTAATGTGGTATTTACAGGTAATCACGCAGTAACAGCATGCGTTCTCAGAAATTGTAAGCTCAGAAAGGTACATGTATCACATTGGAACAAGCGAAATAAAATGTTCAAACATACCTACGTTCTGTATTTTAATTTAAAAAACCTACCTGTTACCAACTGTTCGTCAAAAATTGTGAGTCATATGTTTGTGACTATTAAAGCGCCATGTATGACAAAGCGAAAAAAGTGGTCCAACTAAAACATTCATATTTCTTTACGTACTACACGAATATGTAATAAAAAATGGGAGTTCCTATTTAAAAAAAACGCAGTTGACATCCTTTCGACCTATGGCAGCGCCATCTAGCGGGCCAACCATAGCGCCATCTGGTTTCCGCATTTAAGCTAGACAAGTTTCGTTCTTTGTAATTTTTGTTTGATGCTTATTTCGTGAGATATTTATCCCGGTCACGATCAATGGACCATTCATTATAGCGGAACGTTTTGATTATAAAGTATATAACGCCTTAAATTACCCCGGCACCGTGGTAGCATTGCAGTGTTGTATACGATTTTTGCATACATCGAAATTTCTTTGCAATGAGTGACACTACTTGCTACGGCAATGTTATTCGAGGACTTACACCAGGAAGCGAGGTGAAACCCCGCGTCCAAACTTGATGATTGTTTACTGATTCATATTTGAAGGTTACGTTATCACGCAATGAAAACCGATACACGGCCATACAGACTGCACATTTTACCCACCGGAAGAGCCGCAGAAAAACCTCTTTGCTGTTTCTTGGAAATACGGGCAGTAGCGAGTATAGTTGGTGGTGGTTTGAGATTAATCACTGTTTTCAAGAGAATGCGAACGGGATACGCCAATTACTGGCTTTTAATCTTCTAGCAGTACCAATTTAAGCTGCGAAACAAATTAGTTCCAGTTGAGGCCACAGGTGCGAATCTGGCGCTGAACACTGTATGACGATATGACTTCCAAGCTGTCATTTGTCAAGCCATAACGTAAGTGAACAGTATCGCTATCGAGAAGAGAAACTGTGCTCTGTGTGTGAAACTGCTTTATGTGAACGGCAGCAGTTACAGTACTGCAATGAGAGAGTATCGCCAACTGAGAGGTATGAGGATGTCATTAAATTGTTTATAGAAGATGATAAAGAAATTCGAAAACACGAGTAAGCTTGGTGTGACCATGCAGCACGTTCCCCCTGTAGTGGCAGTCCTCGAGCAATGTCAAGAGAATTTTCCATCGCATGGTCAACAGTACGGAAAGTTTTGTGGTCTATTTTACACTGGTACCCGTGCAAGACGCAGGCGGTGCAGCAACTGAAAATTCTTGATCCGCAGCAATGTTCTGCATTTTCTCTTCCGTTCCTGGCATGGATCGAAGTTGATAACATGTGGCCAGCCAATATTCATTGGAGTGACGGGGCACATTTTACACTGCAGGATGCAGTGAATACAAAGATCTGCCGAATTTTGTGTAGTGTTAAACAACGGATTGTGCACGAAGAGCCATTACACTCTTCGTATGTGACTGTATGTGTGGATTCACAAGTGTTTTTACACCTGGTCCGTTCTTTAAAGAGAATTCACCCAGAGGATCTGTCAAGTATGCCGTGATATCTGTACGTTATCAAGAAGTCCTTGTAGAGCAAGTGATTTGTGCTGTGGAAGAGCGCGATTGTGTGGAAACCATTGTTTTCATGCAAGATGGAGCAACAACTCATGGCGGCCGCCTAGTGAAAGATCTGCTTAATGCAACTTTCCACACACGTCTTCAGAGGTTTTCCAGATGCATGGTCTGAAAGATCGCCTGATCTGAGTCCCTGTCACTTTGGCTCTGGGGATATCTAAAAGAATGCGTTTACTAGAAACACGTTCGATGTCTATCTGATCTGAAGGCCAATATACAGGAACACGTTGCTCAGAATCCACCGGAATTGCTGAAAGCAACTGTTGATCATCTCGGTTCATGGGTGCAGCATCTCGCCGAAGTCTCAGTTGCTCATAATGAAGAAAATGTGTAAGTGACGGTTAATAATAAAATAGATGTTATACCTATGTCACTTGAATGACCTTCTCTGCCCACGTCCCGTTCCTAATCCATTACACATGGAAACAATTCTATACGTCTTGTTTGCATGCACAGCTCCAGATTTGCACCGTGTGGCCAAAATTGAAACTAATTTGTTCCATCATAAATCGGTTTCCCTTTAACACAAGTTTCGTTGCCTTACGATAATTACAGCCCACACTGGAGCTCGATTAGTAGCTGCACCAGACAGGAATTATCCAAATGGGACGGAAACAGTAGATGTGATGTACATCTACAGAGAAGAAATTGATTATAATTTCAGAAAAGTTGGGAGATTTATTCAAGAGAAAGGCTTTCATAAATTGAGCAAGTACACGTTGGTTCAGCTCTGGACCTTATGAAAGCAGTAATTCAGCTTGGCATTGATTAATAGCGTTATTGGATGTCCTTCTGAGGGATATCGTGCCAAATACCGTTCAACTGGCACGTTATATCGTCAAAATCCCGAGATAGTTGGAGGGCCACGCCCATAAAGCTATAAACGATCGCATTTGGCGAGAGATCCGTGGACGAGTAGAAACTCTCGCCGTGTACAAGCAGGTATTATCTTGATGTACTTCAAGCCCAATATGGTTTGCCATGAAGGACAACAAAATGGATGATAGAATATCGTCGACGTACCTCTCTGCTATAAGGGTTCCTGGAATGGTAACTAAGGAGCCCTACTACGAAATGAAATGGCACTCCAGATCATCACTCATGGTTCGTGACAGTCAGGTTGGTACCCCACGACTATCCGTGTCGTCTCCAGTTTGGAATATCATTGCATTGTCTTCGGTGATGAACCTTGCTGCGGACTGAGCCCTGATGATCACGTAAGACGTGTCTGGAAACGCCCCGGGGGGAGGTGGCCTACCAACCTGATTGTCGCCCGCCGTATGATCCAAGCACCAAAAGTGATGTTCTAGGGTGCCATTCAGTATCGTAGCGAGACCATTTAGGATGTCATCCGCGGCTACCTTACAGCATAGCGGTACGCTAACAAAATTCTACGCCCTGGTTTTTTTTCGTTTTTTTTTTTTTTGTCCTTTTTGGCAAGTCACCCCGAGCTGACATTTCAGCAAGGTAATGCCGGGCTGCACACGGCGAGAATTTCTACCGCTTGTCTTCGTGCTTTCTAACCAAGGTCACAGTTTCTCTCCCCAGTTGATAATGTTCGTAGCATTAGGGGAAGAGCCTCTCAACTAGCTCGGGATGTTGATGATCTAACGGACCAAATGAACAGGATTTTTAACCACATCCCTGAGAAGGACATCCAACAATTCAGTCAACAAATGGCAAGCCGAATAACTCCTTACTTAAGGACCAGAGGTGGACCAATGTGCGCCGGCCGGAGTGTCCGAGCGGTTCTAGGCGCTTCAGTTTGGAACCGCGCGAGCGCTACGGTCGCAGGTTCGAATCCTGCCTCGGGCATGGATGTGTGTGATGTCCTTAGGTTAGTTAGGTTTAAGTAGTTCTAAGTTCTAGGGGACTGATGACCTCCGATGTTACGTCCCATAGTGCTCAGAGCCATCTGAACCATTTTTTTGGATCAATGCGCTATTGACTTGCTCATTCTGCGAAGTACTTTCTCTTAAATAAATCAGCCAGTTTTTCTGCAGTTGTAATCATTTGTTTGTCTGTGAACGTTCATCGCATCTAGCACTAGCACAGCACATTTTTACCTTGATAGTAGTAACAACGCGTACACTGATGAACCAGAACGTTATGACCAATGCCCGCCTCGAGAATGAAGGTTGCTAGGTGGGATTTTGGGCAAGTGACTGGGTAAGGACAGTATCTACTAACGTAACCGAAACGAGTGCGGAAAAATTCACAAGAAGAAGAATATTTCACTTTATAAAAACTATAAATCAGTACATAAATTTAAAAATGTCGAAGTGAATGTGATACTAACTCTTTAATTGTTTTTTTACTAAGCACTGACGAACAGAATTTTCCCTGACAAAGACAATTCAAACTTAACTTATTCATTTACTACCCACACTGTACAGGCCCAACGCAAACTGACTGCTATACATTGACAACGTGACTTCCAATAATTAACACAAAACAATGGCCCTGAATTGCAAGAAATCCTAACAATAATACAAATCCAAAAAATATGAAATTAGAGACATATGAAACTACCTGCAACTCTGTTAATGGCCTAAACTCATTTCAATCACGAATCCCGTTAGTGGAAACCCCATTCTTTTTCATTAGTCACTTGCCTCACCGAAAATCTTCATAACGCGAACTACAGCAATTGCAGCAAGTAGCAACAACAGCCAGCTAAATAAAAGGATTTTAACTACTGTAGATTCTAACTAATAGGAGGGATATGGTTAGAAAAAGAAAGATTTCGTCGAAGAGCAAACAATGTATTTAGAAAATTTTACTTTGGTCATGTGACATCCAGTTTCAAAAATTGTATACTTGTCTGTAATTCCACTAACCAAACATTATCAACCATACATCCATTATTATACGTTTCGTTGCATATTTTGTTATAGGAAATTTCATCTCACTTTATATTGAGTGTCCTACCAACATAAAGTCTCCACTAAGAAAAAACATGTTCATACACTTCTCTATCCACTCGCTAACTGCTAATCCGCCCAACCACAGAATTTCTTGCTGAGGGCGCAGAACGCTAGCAGCGATATTAACACGTTCTATAGCGCTGCCAACATACAAACGGGCTACTTACAAGTAGTTCTTGCATACTTCTGATGAAAATCCCCTTATTGACCACCACCTCCGTGATGACTATCTAGTACGTTGAACTTCGTGATATCGTTGGTCAACTGACTGTATCATTCTACTTGCTGTCAGATCTTCTGGAAGCTTATCTTCCTGCGCGTCCAATATTCCGAGATGAAAGCGTGAACCACATGTGTACATGTAAACTGTGCCACCTCACGCTCACATGCACCTACGGGACAGCTATCAGCTATAGACATACGAACGTAGGCAAATATTATCTGTGAACCGTCATGTCGATCCATGGGTGTTCTGCACTGTCACCTCATAATTTAAAGAAAGTCTTATTTAGCTCTGGTGACTATCATTACGGTGTAACTCTTGATTCGCACTCTAGGCGGTGTTGCAATCTGCAACATTTCCACGAAGCTCTTGGAGAAATGACGGACCTCGCTTGTAAGTAGCTCTTTCAGTACATTCTCAAATTTCATGCTGTGAACTAAAATTTACTGTTTTTCGAGTAGATACAGTTTTTACCACTACAAACTATGTGTCACACTTTGAGATCCACATCATTTCTTCCAAGTGGATGGCCTGTTCTGTGAATGCGCGGATACTGACAAACCGACAAAGTTCTTCAGTGTATACACATCGTCGTGCTCATCATATCTTACACTGAGGTGACAGAAGTCATAGGGCGCCTCCTAATATTGTGTCGGCCCCCATCGGCCCGGCTTAGCGCAGCAACTCGACGTGGCGTGGCCTGAATAAGTCCTTGCAAGTGCCCTCCAGAAATATTGATCCACGCAGACTCTATAATTGTCGATAATTGGAAAGCTTTGCGAGTGCAGGATTTTGTGCACATACTGACCTCTCGATTATGCCCCGTAAATGTCGGATGGGATTCATGTCGAGCGTTCTGGATAGCCAAAACTTTCGGTCGAATTGCTCGAACTGCCTGTAATGTGCTTCAAACCAATTGCGAACAATTGCGGACCAGTTGCAGGGCGCACTGCCATGCTTAATCCTTCCCTTGTTGTGACACGAAGTTCGTGAATGGCTACAAATTGGTTCCAAGTAGCCGATCATGGAGCCATCACCATCCTGCACAGTGCCTTGTTGACATCTTGGGTCCATACCTTCGTGGGGTCTGCGCATCACTCGAACCCTACCATCAACTCATACCAACTAAAATCGGGACCCGTCTGACCAGTCCTCTGTTTTCCAGTCGCCTAGGGTCCAACCGATATGGTCACAAGTCCAGGAGACGCTGCAGGCAATGCCATGCTGTTATGTTAGTAAAGACACTCGCTTCGGTCGTCTGCTGCCGTAGCTCATTACTGTCAAATTTCGTGACACGACCCACGTCGATTTCTGCGGTTATTTTATGCAGTGCTGCTTGTCTGTTAGCACTGACGACTCTACGCAAACGCCGCTGCTCTCGGTCGTTAAGTGAGAGCCTTCGGCCACTGCGTTGTCCATGGTGAGAGAGAATGCCTGAAATTTGTTATTTTTGGCACACCCTTGACACTGTGGATCACGGAGTACAGAATTCCCCAGCGATATCCAAAATGGAATGTCCCATGCTCTTGGTCCCAACCACCACTCCGCGTTGATAGTCTGTTACTTCTAGTTTTGCAGCTGTGATCACGTCGGAAATCTTCTCACATGAATCCCCGAAGAACAAATGACAGCTCCGCCAGCACTGCCGTTTTATAACTCTTGCATGCGACACGACAGCCATTTGCGCGAGTCTGTAGCGCTATCCCACGGCTTTTGCCACCTCAGTGTAGCTTCACACACAGTGCGGCAGATAGAATCATGAGAGGGCGAGCTCTGCGCCGTTGCTGAGCGCGACTACCTTAACCAATCACGTTACGCTATTTTCTTACGCCTCTACCGCAAAGCCTCAGTTCTGCCGCATTTCTGGTTAACCATGGCTTTCCGTCAGTCTCTCGGAAACCCGTTACACACCGCAGTTTAAAACGGTCAACTGCGTCGCTAGCAGGCAGGTAACGTGTCTCACTGTAAGAAGTACAGCGTCATGCTGGGGACACTGGGTTTTTACACGCCTGATTTGTCTTATTTGTTCGTCTCCCTTCCCTTTCACGTCATTCCGTATCTTTTATTTTATATCTTACCGATTTTAAAGGGTACTTTAATTGCCACGGCCCGCGAAATGCTGCCATCGTAGAACACAGCCAAGTAAAGTAGCCAGGCTAAGGTATTCCTATTTTTTAGTCTTAATAGCAATAGACGGAAATGCATAGAAATAACTGATTATGATCTGTCAGTACTGAAGTATAATATCGATCAGTTTAACTACGACAGGATCAAACACTTCAATTTTCACGAACTGTCAATACGACCACTTTGCTTGACATGAGCGGGAAACGTGGCCACTTAGTTTTAAGCCAAAAAATGAGGGATACAGAACTTTCATAAAGAGCTGAATATGTCTTATTGTAAAACAAGACTCGAATTAAATTTTTACACTCTTCACAAATAACAGTTGAACTTTGTTACTCAGCTCCTGTATAGAGTTCCTTGACGCAAAGGCAGTACAAATGCTGCTAAATCCTTTGCTCTTCTGGCCTAGAATTTTAAAATTTTTCTTCGCAGTACATGTACTCTGTTTCCGTCGTGGTCATCAGAAAGATCTCAAGTAACGTTGGCTTTCCTGTACTTTCCACTTTTCCTTTTGCTGCCCTTCATCTCTTCGGATGCTTTCCATTTTTCTTCTTTTGGTTTTATTTTCCTTCTCTTTTTCTTACTTGCTGCTGCCAGGTCACTCACATAAGAAGTTCCTGTAAGTTTTGCCCTACAGGGTCGGTGCCTGGCGGGCAAAGAGGTCTTAGTCGACCGCCGAGATGGCCATTCTGTCCACTTCACGCCATCACACAAAAGTTATACAATATTCTCTAATAGTATAACAAAAATTTCAGTAACTAAAATAGGATTGTGGAGTCATGCGATACTTTCAACACAATTTGATTAAAAAGATACATCACTTTCCCTCTCCACGATAAGTGCACTAACAACTGATCACTTACCTTACACTGGGATAACTAAATTCCACAAACATTATTGTAACTCTGAGGAGCGGCACAGCAAACAGGTTAGACTTCATGGCGTGCCTGGGCCATACAGGGAGAATATGTTAAAATATTTCCCGCACCATGGCAGCACCTTGCAACCCCCCTTACACCAATGGCAACTCTCCACGCCATGGTCACTCTGCCTGGTCACCTCTACGTAAGATTTACAATTTTTTCTTTGACTTTAGTATTTTTCCAACTTCGTCTTTGGATCAATTTGTCACCAGACTCTCCTGATAGCTGTTTATGTTTATTTATTTTGAATTTTGTCTGTTTTTCCACTCAGTAGTAGTTTATGTGGCTTAATGCAACGCTGTTGCATTTCCAATTCGCCTTTAGATGTCTTGGCTGAAAGCCTGCATGGTACCATTATAATCCTGCTCTACTGAAAATTCAATGTTCTCGTGTAAATGGTTAAATTTACTCACTATAGTAGTTGCTTTCATCCCGTTTCATTATTCAGCCACTTGTCCAACTCGCATGAGATGCACTATGCACATACCGCCAAGTTACTTGTATTAAATGTGGAAAAGTGAAAGGAAAACCGTGTTCGTCACTGGCATTATGTTAATCATAGGCACTACCTGTTGAACCACGTGTAAATGCAATTACAATACAGACAAATCGGAGATTACTCCATAGAATCAGCAAAAGCTGCAGCAAACATTAGGGATTACAGAAAGATTTGGCTCTGAGCACTATGGGACTTAACTTCTGAGGTCATCAGTCACCTAGAACTTAGAATTACTTAAACCTAACTAACCTAAGGACATCACACACATCCATGCCCGAAGCAGGATTCGAACCTGCGACCGTAGCGGTCGCGCGGTTCCAGACTGTAGCGCCTAGAACCGCTCGGCCACCCCGGCCGGCTTACAGACACAGTTCGTATTCATACAATCAGTGAAAAATACAGCCACTTAGCGTATCCTCTCTTAAAAGAAGAGGCACCTTTGAAGGAGAAACCTGCTTTGCCCAAGATGAATATACTACTCTTCTCTAAAGCTCATTACTGGAGTGGTGAATGTTAATAATTCAGGTTAAGAAAAATCCATGTTTCACTTACATTGGCGGAACAAGTCACGAATATTGAGCAGACAGGACGCCTGTCATTGCTTTGAACACTATGACCCGACGAGAATTTTGTTTGCATGCAAATTACGTGTGTCACGCTGGTGTGTATAAAAAGTTTTGGGTACGAGTTCACACAAAAACAACAGATGAACGCATGTCGGAAAATGCTTAATTTTTTGAGCTGTTGTTAAGAATATTGCCAACGGCCTTGCCGCAGTGTTAACACCGGTTCCCGTTAGATCACCGAAGTTAAGCGCTGTCGGGCTGGTCTAGCACTTGGATGGGTGACCATCCAGTCTGGCAAGCGCTGTTGGCAAGCGGGGTGCAATCAGCCCTTGTGAGGCAAACTGTGGAGCTACCTGATTGCGAAGTAACGGCTCCGGTCTCCTAAACTGACATACGGCGCAGAGAGCGGTGTGCTGACCACATGCCCCTCCATGTCAGCATGCAGTGAAACCTGTGGGTTGAGGAAGACACGGCGGCCGGTCGGTACCGTTGGGCCTTCCAAAGCTTGTTCGGAAGGAGTATTAAGAACATTTATTCAAATGGTGATGAACTCTTCCAGATTTTCTACGTAATGTCTCGAGGACAATAATGAAAAACTTCTGTTTATGCATAGAAGACCTTGAGTAAATTATAGTCACTTGTTAGGAATTCATTGGCCTATGTCTGTCATGACAAACGAACAGGTAGGGTACAAGCAGTTCAACTTACTATGCGTCCCAGTCTCAGTCGTTTGGAATTACGTTGCTGAGATAACATAACAGAAATGGTTTGTGTAAAGAACATTCTGTACAGAGCGGCTCTTCATTATCATGTTATGAAAACCGGCGAAAGCTTTCGACATATTTACAAGCTCAGCGAATATATGCGATTGTCTACAACGTGTGCAGCTGTTAAAGTAAAATGGCTTGTTTGTTTTCACAATTGCTTCAACAAAACGTGCTCGTTCAGTAAACGCTCAAAAAATTGGCCAAATGTGAATAGGACTCGTGAACTGAGGGTTCATTACGTATACAGAGATTTCACCCATTCTGGGAATCGAAAATTGTGACTATTTTTGTCTGTTATCGACATTGATACCGGCGAGATATCGCTCCCTGCGATTCCAGGATTTTAGAGAATTTTTTAACTTCAGTAATGTAAATGAGATATAATCTCATGCTGGAGGCAGGCGACCATTACTATAACAATCAGTAGTTCTCCATTCAGGCTAACTGGGTCGCAACGGTAAAAGCCAAACATCAGCAAACATCAGACTAGTTTGTGGACGTTTGTTTCACACACGACTTAAAAAGCCGTATCTACGTGCAGTAGGCTCTCCTGGATATCTGATGATGGATGAAGTCCGAAACACGTTGTATGACACTAAAGTCATTCCTTGCTAGCTGTCTGGCTTTTACCATGGCTACCCAGTTAGCCTGGAAGCAGAAATATTGACTACTTTAATTTCAAATTGACTATGACAAAAATATTTTTTCATGTGGTATAAATACAGATTTACGGTTTTCGGATTTTTTCCTTTACTTGTACTGTGACACCTTACTTACAGCCTAATTTCCTCATTGTACATCAACGGGAAGTAACCAACAGGTTTTAATGAGTGAGTTTGTTTCAAAATATGTGACCTAAACGGCCGTTTCTTTCGGTGGCATTGGCTTAGAACCTTACACTTATTTCACTGCCAAAGGCCTACAGACCTTAGTGTGTGACATAAATTTCAGCTTAATGCGTCTACCTGTTCCTAAGAAAAACAGTTTTTAATAATCGAACAGACAGACAGACCGGTTACAAAACAATCCTGTAAGAGTTCCGTTTTTATCGATTGAGGCACAGAACCCTAAAACTAAACTTTTCCAGACATATGATTGCCTCACATTTTCTTTTTTTCCATTTTGCTACAAGAGAACATGCCTTAACTTTGTGCACTTATTTCTGATGCGGCCCCGTGTCAAACACGTGCCGTGGGGTGAACAGGGTCGCCCACACGCGTCTGGCAGTCGACCCGTGGCAAGTGCTTAACTTGACTTCCGCTTCTAGTCAGTGCCGTTAATGACAGGCCACAGGAAAAAGTTTTGCCTTCCCTTCCAGTTATTTCCTCCGCAGAGCAACGAAAAAGTTCCCTGATTTAAATTCAACGCGCCAGCTGCAGTTCAGCGGCAGAATCCTAATATCGGCCATTTTTGTTCCGTTTTCCTCCATCTAGTTAGGTGACAAGGAATCTGCAACCGGTGAATGTTAGTTAGCTCGCAGGCTATTTCAAACTTTGGCTCTCCATTGGGGGTTTGCTTATGTAGCTGCTGATAGCAACTAGAATATTTTCAGACGGTACTCATCAAGGAGAAGTTCCTTATGTTACTTTAGAAAGCAGAACGTAGAAATATTGAGAAATGTAGTCTTATGTAACAACACATAATGTTTGAATCAATATTACATGTTAATGTCCCTTATATCAATAGAAGGTTGTTGCATTTCTATTGCTTCAGTACGAACCATTAATGTGTGTGGGTGGCAGAATATACAATCGAACTTCGAATTCAAACAGATGTAGGCCTTCATTCGGCGTATAAGAGATGCATCTCGAAAGTTTTCTACCTGAACTGGATGGCGAGTGTTCATGTGAAGCAGAGAAGTCTTCAGGGAAGAGTGACAGACCTTTATTATTCTCTACAAACTCGTACACACATGATCTGTTGAATAGGATGAGCAGCAGTCTGCAACTGTTTGCTGATGCTGCTGTAGTGTACGGGAGACTATCGTCGGTGAGTGTCTATAGGAGGATACGGGATGACTTGGACGGAATTTCTATTTGGTGTGACGAATGTCAGTTTGCTCTAAAAGTGAAAAATTGCGAATTAATGCTGATTGGTAGGAAAAACAAACGTGAAATGTATTAGTGGTATATTAGTAGCGTGCTGCTTGACAGTCACATCGTTTAAATGTGTAGCAGAAGTATTGCAAAATGGCATAAAGTGGAACGACCACATAAGAATGGTCGTAGGAAAGGCTATGATGATGATAATGATGATGATGTTTGGTTTGTGTGGCGCTCAACTGCGCGGTCATCAGCGCCCGTACAAAGTCCCAATTTCTACACAGTACAATATTTTTAGAAAGCCACAATCCAACCACTGTCACAAATGATGATGGGGATGATGAGATGATGAGGACAACACAAACACCCAGTTCCCGGGCAGAGAAAATCCCCAACCCGGCCGGGAATCGAATCCGGGACCCCGTGATCCAGAGGCAGCAACGCTAGCCACCAGACGACGAACTGCGGACAGGGAGTATTCTAGGAAAGTCTAGCTCATCTACGAAGAAGGCCCCGTACAGAACTCTAATGCGACCCACTGTTGAGTGCCGCTCGGGTTTTTGGGAAATGCTTCATAAACTCACATGAGAATCCCTGGAAGGAAGACGACGTTCTTTTCGGGAAGCACTGTTGACGAAGTTTAGAGGACCAGCATTGGCGACAGATATCAGGGTCACCAATTAAAATATTGTTTTCGGACCTCGATGACAAACTAAGAAGAAATTGCCCTCATACGGAACAACATTTTCAGTACATTTCCCTTCGCTCCATTTGCGAGTGGAATAAAACAGATATTGATTGACTGTAATTACAATTAAATCAATACCATTAGCTGCTGACAGGTGTTGATATACGTCAACGGGGACAGTTGACAGTTGAAAATGTGTGCCCCGACCGGGACTCTAACGCAGGATCTCCTGCTTACATGGCAGACGCTCTATCCATCTGAGCCACCGAGGGCACAGAGGACGGTGCGACTGCAGGGATTTATCACCGGTACACTCCCCATGAGACCCACATTCTCAACTTATAGTCCATGTACTACAGTTGTAGTGCCCCTGCCATTATACCCATTACTCATGGCAGACAATCCACCGAGTCCCGTAAGAGATCAGGCAAATTGTGTGCATCCGCACTGAAGAAGGTCATCAGCCGGTCAGCCTTAAACGATATGAAGACGGCATCTGTTCTTTCCATCCTCTCCCATCGTATCCATCCCTACCATCTCCATCAACATCACCTCCTCCCCCTTACCCAGTGTGGCTTCCAACCCTCCTTCTACGCCAAAGACCACCTCCTTAACCTCGTCCACCTTCTCTCCCACCAACTTAAATACGGTCGCTCTGCAATTTTTATTTCCCTCGACCTCCAAAATCCCTACAGCCACGTATGGCATCCTGGTCTCCTTTTTAAACTCCAAACCTACACCCTGCCTATCAATTTTTTTCCATCTGGACGCTTCCTTCCTCTCACACTGTCCTTCTTTTGTGACCCTCCATGACACCAAGTCCTGTATCTTTTGTCCCACTGCCGGCATCCCTCAGGGTTCCGTCCTCTCCCCTCTTCTCTATCTCCTGTATACTGCCGATATGCCCAAGCCATCCCCACCTGTCCACCTCGACCAATATGCTGATGACACCGCCTTCCTGGCTCTCTACCCTACCCTTCAATGGTCCCAGCTTCAAACCCACCTTGACCAGTTCACCACTTGGTGTAACCAGTAGTTCCTTCATGTCAACCACTACAAAACCCAGGCAATCATCATAGGCGGCCCCACCTGCTCCTTCTGTACCCATGATTTCTACCTCACCATTTATGGTCGTCCCATCCAGCTCACCCTCACCCTGAGATACCTTGGCCTGACTCTCAACCATCACCTCACCTCGACTCTCATGTCCTGACCATCCAGCAGAAAGTCCATTCCCACCTCCACCTCCTGAAACTCCTATCTGGCTGGACTTGGGGATTTCATCCTTCCACCATCCTCCACACCTACAAATCACTCATCTATGCTGTCATCCGTTATGCCAGCGTTGTTTGGATCTCCAATCCCCCACCCCTACTCCGCTTTTAAAAGGCCCTCAAAATTCTAGAATGCCATGTGCTGCACCTTGCCTTCTGTATCTGCCTTCCTTCCCCCACATGATTTCTCTACTACCTTATCCCTTTCGCCCACCCCCATCTTATCTTCCAAGATCTCTGCATCCTTTACTCTGTCCACAGGGTTGATCCCGCTCACCCTCTGGTTTCCTCTTGCCTCTCCACCCCCCACCCATTGCTGCCCATCTATCACTGTATCCCTCCCTCTCTACACCTCCACATCCTCCATCTCCTTCATCAGGGCAATTTAGAGCGCCTCCCCCTCCCAGATGTTGAACTTCGCCATGACATCTGCCCTTCCTACCAACTGTAGCCTGATCTTGTTCCCCCCCTCCCCCAGGGCCCCCATTTTTCTCTCCCCTCCTTCTGCCAGAGCCGATTTTTCTCCTTCCCCCCTGAATCCCAGCACCCCCTCATCAGATGTTTTCCTCTCCCATCCCTTGTTTCAGTTATGTGTCAGTGTTGCGCATCCCGTGTTGTGAACAGACACCATCCCGTCACTAGGTGTGTTTTTTAACTCTTGCAAACAGAAACCATACTGTCGCCATTTTTTTAATTGTGCCTGTCTGATTACTTTGTGTTTCACCAACCCTTTGTTTTATATTTAACTTCCGCAACCTTTCGCCCTGTTACAGTTTTAACCACTCACCGTTTTGTTGCCTGTTTTTATTGTTTATTCTCTACTCATTATATTTTTAAACCCTACTGTAGGCTGCAGAGTGGCATATTACGCTACTGACACGCACCCCCCCCCCCCACCCCTAGAAATTCAATAAAAAAAAGAAACATACCCAGTGCAGCAAGGAAACACGACAGACGCCATCTAGATGTGGAACACATTGATCTCCACAGCAATAATCCCTTTTATCGTAAAAAGAGAGTTCTATCATCACAGTTTCGTTGAACCCTTTTCATCTTTCACAATGTACGCAGTTACAGCATCATTCAGTTGACTGCGACTCGTGCGAAGGGCGCATTAGCAGTCTTTGTGCGGTGACCCACTTAATTTCGCTCTGTACATCAACAGGTTCACAGCTCACCGCTATACGACCTCATATCGATTCCCAGTTTCAAGTAAAGTTTTACGTGCTGACATAAATAACATGCAACGTATTGTACTAGTCTTTTTTATTTCATGGGGTTTCATGGAATAAACGATTTCTTCTCTTACATAAGCTATTTAAGTTCACCTACAACAGTATTTTTCGTAATGCAACATCTAATCACAACAGCGTGTAAGCACCATTTGCTAGAAATCGCTCCGCTGATTTCTGAGTTGTGTGGTCAACTTTGTCAATAATAAGTCGTACTCCGTCTGTACTGTACAGAGGTGGTGAATACACACACTCGCATGAAACATGCTGCAGAAAGTTCCTTAACCCTAGATTACTAAACCTTCGTGAAATTTACGATTGAAGTTGGCAACTCTTTGTGGTTCCCGTCAATCTGGAAACATTGGCCACACGTGCTGTCGAGTACCTTCATGAGAAACATAGTTGCTACAGCGGTTTGCTGTCATTGGTGTCCTTGTAAATATTACGAATGTTTAATAATGGTGTGCGTATCTTGTATTAGTCGACGTTCATGTTATACCGGTCAGAATTTATTTTGGTGTGATATCGTAGTTGAAATAGCAAGCAGTCACAGTTAGAAGGGCGTTAGCGTATATCATAATGGAACTCTTCACTGCTAATCTCTTCCTCAGCTACTGACACTAGCACGATATGGATGGTGCTGAGTTTGATTCTGACACTAACATACTAGCCGGCCGAAGTGGCCGTGCGGTTCTAAGCGCTGCAGTTTGGAACCGCGAGACCGCTACGGTCGCAGGTTCGAATCCTGCCTCGGGCATGGATGTGAGTGATGTCCTTAGGTTAGATAGGTTTAACTAGTTCTAAGTTCTAGGGGACTAATGACCTCAGAAGTTGAGTCCCATAGTGCTCAGAGCCATTTGAACCATTTGAACTAACATACTAAATGATTTGCTTCAAGAAGCTGATAAAGACACACACAACGGATAATTTAGTGAAGAGGAGGAAGATTTTCTTCAAAAAGATAATGTGATGTGTACAGGTGACAGTGATGCAGACCCATTTGAAACAGCAAATGAGGAATCAGATGAAAAATCCTTGGGTGACCTTGTAAGAAATAAGAAGACGATACTCATTTTTTGTGTAAAATAATTATAATAATTTGTAACTAGTGCGTAGCATAAATTATAACTTATTTTCCTGTAATACTTTGAGCACTAAAATTGTCATTATAGAGTATAAAACACGACGTTTTGAACTTATTTTGTATGTAACATACCACCCGAGATCTAATAATTGCTATAAACTAGTGCCTAACATACAAATTATGAGTTCCTTTGAATAAAATTTGGAGTGGTAAAATGTATGACGCTTTAGCAGTAACGTAACATTTTCCCTCCATTAGTGCTCTAGCTTAGTTCCAGTCAGAAAGACTGACATGTTTCATTTAATACGCTTCACGAAGGCTTTTCTGTGACGTATGTAAGGTATTTACCCAATTTCTGCGGACACTCATTGTACAATTACTACTTCTGCTCACATAAAGATTAGAAGACGTGCTAAATAAAGACGCGAAACTCTATATTTTTCTTTTGTAGGAAACGCTCTAGCAACTCAGCCACTCCCTATGGACGTACAAATTAGATCGAGAAATCTGAACAGGAGTGTATAGTGAGGTGTGTGCAGAAGGCGAGGTTACTAGAGCACTGTTTGTGAAAAGCAATGGTTCGGTTCCTATAGCCTGTTTAAGCTATGATATTCATCAAAGAAACAGGGCTCTGAAAAACGATGCAGTACTCTTAATCGAGTGATGTAGTTCGACGCGTTTCTTTCGCGTCTTATGTAGACGTGGCTTTGAATGTTCCGTACGAATGTACTGCAGACATTGCGGCAGGCCCGCTGCATTCAAATGCCAATGCGCCTTCCGACACTGGCCAGCATCACTCTGCGTTAAATCCGGAAATGGCGTCACAGCTCACGCGCTTCGGATATCGATGTTGCTGGCGAAATTAACAAGTAGGATTTATCGCTTCCTATACCCTATTAACGCCAGACAGAGGCCGTTCTTCATTAAGTAACAGTGCGTGTGGCTACAGAATTATCCGTTACAATCATTTCTCTCCAATCTAAAGTTCCGTACCACTCTCTATCTCGCCACGCTTGAAATATCGCACTGACTTCATACAGTTACGAGGTTAGCACTCCAAATTTTTGAAGTTAGATCGGTATGCCCTCCTTTTGTGTTACTTAATGGCGTCGCTTTTCGATAGACTTTGTGCGGATTGTAAGGTAGGAGTGCTGTGCTGGTGAAAGTCGTGTTGGATGGTTGGATCTTCAGTAGTGCCTGAACAGTCCAGTCGGGATGGCAACGCCTAGGATCAGGAAGTTTGTAAAACGCTTTTAAAGCTCAACAAGGGAACAAGGAAGCATTTTGAACTTCCCTTACTCGTGTCTCTGTGAATTACATAGCAAATATACAGACCATGTGTTAACCCTTTGTTACTGTGGTATTGGTTCACGCACCCCGACCGACGTATCTCTCAACGTCGTCTTGAGATGGTGCATAATTTATACGTGAACACAATATTTGTACAGTCTTTAGAAGAATTTATTGTATTCAAAGTCAGTTTAGCTTCGTTTGCATGGGAAGACATATGCATTTTTCACTTCTGGGTCTTATCAAACCCCACCACAGTAGTGGAATTTCTCTGTTTTGCCAAATGTGGTAAGTTGAAATTGTAATATGAATCAGTGCACATGTTGTAGCGTTTTCAGACACTGGATCTAATATCATGAAAAAAGAGTTTCTAACGAACCTAGGTCTTGGGAAGAAGGAAGATTGGATTTAACGTCCCGTCGACATTGAGGGCATTAGGGACGGAGCTCGTGCTCGACTGTAACGAGGATGAGGAAGGAAATGGGCCGTGCCCTTTCAAAGGAGCCATACCGGCATTTGCCTGGAGCGATTTATGGAAATCACAGGAAACCTAAATCAGGTTGGCCCGACGGGGTTTGAACCGTCGTCCTCCCGAATGCGGGTCCAGTGTGCTAACCAATGCGCCACCTCGCTTGATCTAGGTCTTCACATGGTTGGAAGTTACATTCAACACAAAGAAGGGTCATCAAGCAGACCGCCAAGAAATCTTTAACTGTGACTGAGAAGGAAGTGTAACACAAATTCTTATGAAACTGTTACTAAATAAGCTTCATCACAAAGCAAATACATGATTGTCGTCTTAAATGCAGTAAAGTTTTGTGCTTAGAACACTTTTTCCACTCGTGAAACGTGTTTCAATAATGAAGAAGACATTTAATGAACATTTTTTGCTTCAACTATTGCACGTAAATAAATTATACATTAAAACTGACACTGGGAAGTCATAAGTGTACTTATTACTTGTCTTATTTTTGACAATTTGAACATTACGATTGAAAATTAAAAAACTTTACACAACTTTAAGAAGTTAATCCTGTTATGGAAAAATAGAAACTTTTTGTAATCGGTGTATGTCATCAAGCTTCATTAATGATGTTTCCAGCACTATTTGGAACTAGTTACGTCCCGCGTCCGGCCATCCTGTTTAGGTGTTCCGTGATTTCCCCAAACCACTTCAGGCAAATAACGGGATGGTTCCTCTGAAAGAGTGCGGCCGATTTCCTTATCCATCCTTCCATAATCCAATCTGGCGCTCTCTATCTAATGACCCTGTTGTCAATGGAACGTTAAACACTAATATCCTCTTTCTCTCCTCCTCAAACTCCGCCATACGTGATATTAAATTAGATGCTCACAATAACGAAGAAGGTTAAGGCTAAAATATTACGTAATAAAACACAATAGCTGCATGATCCGAAAGTAAGAGCCAAAGTAATAAACGAAGTGAACACCAACAAATATCTCTGTACCATCTTCTAAAACACAAGAAAAGAAAAGAAAACGGAAAAAGGAAATGCAGTAAGAAATCAGAAAGTCATTCTAAAAAGGTACACAGATACTTCCAAAAACTGTATGGAGACGATGTTACCGATGGTAAAAAAGCTTATGATCTGTTGAGACATGTAACAAACAAGCTCGACGGAGATGATAATCGGACAGTATGCAGTCTCTACTCAGAGGAAGACATTATTGAGTCAAATACATAAACAAGAGAAACAAAGTCACAGACCTCGCATGGTGTACCAGCAGAACACGACATGAAATTTTGGTAGACGATGAAGCCATATATCACTGATGTCATGAACTGCACTTGGACAAAACACGATACTCCGCTAATAGTAAACGAGACGAAGGCGAAACAGTCTAAGTTCAGGTTCGTCTCCGCTTTGAACTCTGGTAAGATATTACGTAGAGTAGCGTATCTTAAACAGTGTTAAGGTTCCGTGGAGTTCACTCAATAGTTCCACGAAACTTAAGTGCCCTTATTCATAACATTCAAGAAAGCAGTTTTACCAGTTAGCAATAAAAATTAACTCCTCTACGAAATATAATGTAAAAAATAGCATGGAAGCCCTTCTTCCATATATTCATTTGGATGTTCCGAACGAATGAGACACATACAGCAAGTAAGATAGTTTCGTAGGAGACAAGACGTCAGTCTCAGCAAAGAATGAACGACTGCTCATAGAGTGACTGCAGCTCGCCACTCAAACCGTTATCGCAGTGCACCCGCATACACAGCAGTCCGCATCGCTCTATCGTCTATTATCAGAAAGGTGAACAAATTTTCTTTGTATCTTTAATCTACAGGGTATCCATAACTAAAGTTACAGTCTCTCCAGTTTCAAAACGCTATAGAAGAGAACCACTGCTCAGAATGGCGTCTAATTTGAACAGTATATTACTGATGCAGGGAGAAGCGTCATGAAAAAAGAAAATCTTTTACGAAAATTTCACCAATAGATGGCGCTGTAAGCGTCTTTACGTTAGTGGTATCGGCTACAAGTGACAGACGAATCGCAAGATGGCTATGATTTAAGTTGCATATTACACAACCCGTGCTGCTCAATAAGAATGACTGCACATGTTTGGCAGACAAAAGTTGTGGCATTGTTAGTTAGATAAGCCACGGTAGGGTCGCAGCGTATCGAATTGGAAAAATCGGTTTTGTTTTTGTCCTGCGGCCAATAACCGCACAAAAGCAAAATGACATCAGTTTTAATTGTCCTGAGCCCAAACACCGCATAAAAATTAAAATGACTTCAGTTTTTAATTGTCATGGGTCCAAAAACCACAAAAAAATCTAAATGACATCGGTTTTTAACTGTCGTGAGACAGGCGAAATACATGTTTAATATGCCGTCTACCGTTTTCTGCCGCAAGTTGAAGTCAATGCTTTGCGCAATACGAGCCTTTCAGGTAACCTCACAGCCAAAAGTCACACGAACTAAGATAAGGCGATCTGAACGGCCAGGGTCTTGGGGAATGATGGCTGATAATTCTAAAACTTCCGATATGCCTCTGCATCAGCCGCTTTGCCGGTAGTGCAATGTGCGGAGGAGCGCCATCTTGCATAATAATGATCCTATCCAGACGTCCACGCAGTTGAAGGGTAGGAATGACGTTAGTGCCCAAAATACTGTCATGGCGTTTACCAGTGACGGTACAGGTAACACGACCCGCAACGCTCACTGCCTCGAAAAAATACGGCCCTACGATAAAAGATGCCGTCAAGCTGCGCCACACAGCCACCTTTGCAGAATGAAGTGGTACCGGTCGATGTGCGTGCGAATTTTCCATTGGGCATATATCGAAATCTGCGTATTGAAAAGTCTTTGGGAGGTGTAAATAGGCTTCGTCTGCCCACAGAACGGTCCAGGTCAGTAGGAAGCAGCTTGTATGGATAGCAGTGATGGTTGTGTCGTAGGATCTTATGCAACGTGCTCACAGACATGTTCAACGTTCAACGTACGGGCAAGTCCCCGCGCACTATACAGGGTTGTCCATTGATCGCGACCGGGCCAAATATCTCACGAAATAAGCGTCAAACGAAAAAACTACAAAGAACGAAACTTGTCTAGCTTGAAGGGGCAAACCAGATGGCGCTATGGTTGGCCCGCTAGATGGCGCTGACATAGGTCAAACGGATATCAACTGCGATTTTTAAAATAGTAACCCCCATTTTTTATTACATATTCGTGAAGCACGTAAAGAAATATGAATGTTTTAGTTGGACCACTTTTATCGCTGTAGTTGGCGCTGTAGATGGCGCTGTAATAGTCACAAACATATAGCTCACAATTTTAGACGAACTGTTGGTAACAGGTAGGTTTTTTAAACTAAAATACAGAACATAGGTACGTTTGAACATTTTATTTCGGTTGTTCGAATGTGATACATGTACCTTTGTGAACTTACCATTTCTGACAACGCATGCTGTTACAGCGAGATTACCTGTAAATACCACATTAATGAAATAAATGCTCAAAATGATGTCCGTGAACCTCAATGCATTTGGCAACACGTGTTACGATATTCATCTCAACAGCGAGTAGTTCGCCTTCCGCAATGTTCGCACATGCATTGACAATACGCTGACGCATATTATCAGGTTTTGTCGGTGGATCACGATAGCAAATATCCTTCAACTTTCCCCACAGAAAGAAATACGGGGAAGTCAGATCCGGTGAACGTGCGGGCCATGGTATGGTGCTTCGAAGACCAATCCACCTGTCGTGAAATATGCTATTCAATACCGCTTCAACTCCACGCGAGCTATGTGCCGGACATCCTCATCTTGGAAGTACATCGCCATTCTGTCATGCAGTGAAACATCTTGTAGTAACATCGATAGAACATTACGTAGGAAATCAGCATATATTGCACCATTTAGACTGCCATCGATAAAATGGGGGCCAATTATCCTTCCTTCCATAAATTCGCTCCATACATTAACCCGCCAAGGTCGCTGATGTTCCTCTTGTTGCAGCCATCGTGGATTTTCCGTTGCCCAATTGTGCATATTATGCCGGTTTACGTTATCACTGTTGGTGAATGACGCTTCGTCGCTAAATAGAACGCATGCAAAAAATCTGTCATCGTCCCGTAATTTCTCTTGTGCCCAGTGGCAGAACTGTACACGACGTTCAAAGTCGTCGCCATGCAATTCGTGGTGCATAGAAATATGGTACGGGTGCAATCGATGTTGCTGTAGCATTCTCAACACCGACGTTTTTGAGATTCCCGATTCTCGCGCAGTTTGCTACTGATGTGCGGATTAGCCGCGACGGCAGCTTAAACACCTACTTGGGCATCATCAATTGTTGCAGGTCGTGGTTGACGTTTCACATGTGGCTGAACACTTCCTGTTTCCTTAAATAACGTAACTATCCGGCGAACGGTCGGGACCCTTGGATGATGTCGTCCAGGATACTGAACAGCATACATAGCACACGCTCGTTGGGCATATTGATCACAATAGCCGTACATCAATATGTTATCGACCTTTTGCGCAATTGGTAAACGGTCCATTTTAACACGGGTAATGTATCACGAAGCAAATACCGTCCGCACTGGCGGAATGTTACGTGATACCACGTTCTTATACGGTGGTGACTATTACAGTGCCATCTATCACAAAGCGAGAAAAGCGGTCCAACTAAAACATTCATATTTCTTTACGTACTACACGAATATGTAATAAAAATGGGGGTTCCTATTTTTAAAAAACGCAATTGATATCCGTTATGGCAGCTCCGTGTAGCGGGCCAACCATAGCGCCATCTGGTTTCCCCTTTCTTTGTAGTTTTTTCGTTTGATACTTATTTCGTGAGATATTTGGCCCGGTCACTATCAATGGACCACCCTGTACATTTGAACACCACTGCTTAACCCCTCCTGCAATGCTGCACATTGAAGAGTGGCGCAGTTACAATCGGAGTTTTCAGTAACCCATTGGTATCTGCAGTATCATTTATTTGGTTGAGTTTACAAAGCTATAAAGTGTCTTCAGGGAGGCAGTCGGCAGCCAGGCATAAGCACGTGCCGCGGAGAAGTGCTGACGCTCGGTCAGTGGGTCGTGACGTCGCTGTCGGTGCTGGCGGCAGGGTGGGGACAAGGATGCGTTGCCCGTCCGGACGGGCTACGGTACTGGGCGGCTCCTACCTCAACGCTTTCACAGACAGCCAGTCGGGCGCTGCGATGAGGACAGTCCACCGTAGTGCAGAATGTCGGCTGTCGTGAAGACAAGCCCATGGTCATCCCCATGGATCGACCTAGACATCAATTACTGATAGACAAAGGCCATGAAATATGAACAAAATAAGTTCGAATACAAATTTGGAGTGAAATATTTAGATTACGATTACGTCCTTAGACAAATAGAATATCTCTTAACATAAACAAAAGGTCATTTAAAAGAAAAATAATAAACAAATATACCACTGATGTTAGATTAGTCACAAGTGTCCCTCTGCGGGGACTTGCGCAAAACATATATCAAGGGAAGCTGACTCGGAACTACATCATCAGTAACCATGGTAACGGTGTAAACATCGATATGTTCCGATTATAAGTCAAAGATACAGAACCAATGGCCTGTTATTAGAACTGTTACTCGAACCAAATTTACGTCACAATACACGCACATACAGTATATATAGACAGATTGGAGCAAATAAAAGTGGCCCGGAGGACTCAGTTCCAGGGTACGAAGAAGCAAAGGAGAGAGGAGGAAATACAACACTAACCTGATTATAGTAGATGTTGAAAGTCACCACCATTCATCTCTTGGCACTTTTGGACCGTTGTCAGCAAGATTCTGAAGGCGGATCGAAGCTGGACTGCTGGAATTGCTGCAACCTCATACGAAATGTTCCGCTTCCGTCAGTAGAGTGACGTGCTGGGCGATGAAACTCAGTGCATTTGAGTATGAAGTAATCCACAAACATGGACAGAAAATTGGAAATGCAGATGAGATGAGCAGGAAGATAGATGATTAGTAACACAAACTCTATGTCGGGACCTTGGCAATGGCAAGCAGCACAAAGCATTGACCAAGAGTGTAGACAGTATGGCAAGCAACAATGGTTCAGCGTTCGTGATTGATTATTTTGTAGCAAAATGAAATTAGAAGTATAAGTTGTGGTGCCAGCCAAGCTGAAGCTAGAAGTATTAAGTGAAACGCATGATCACATCTTACTGGACAAGGGGAAAGCAGGGCCACGAATCACAAATCGGCAAAAAAGTACCGTTGGAACAGAAGGAAGTATTGTACATACCAGTACGTCAGAAATTGTGTGGCATGTTCACAGCAGGCAGATTTAAATGGTAAACAGGTAAGCTTACAGAGAGTGTTAGAAGCAACAGAACCAATCAGTTTTGTTTTGATGGAAGTATTGGAGCCATTAAACGAATCACCAGCAGGTATTCGTTTTGTGTTGACCATAACAGACTATTTTTCCAGTTACATAGAGACGGTGCCAATGACAGATCAGCAGGCAATCACTGTCACACAGAAATGGTGTTTGAAGTTTGGCGGTGGTCTCGCGGTTCTAGGCGCGCAGTCCGGAACCGCGCGACTGCTACGGTCGCAGGTTCGAATCCTGCCTCGGGCATGGATGTGTGTGATGTCCTTAGGCTAGTTAGGTTTAAGTAGTTCTAAGTTCTAGGGGACTGATGACCACAGATGTTAAGTCCCATAGTGCTCAGAGCCATTTGAACCATTTGAAGTTTTGTGTGCCAGAGAAAATAATTTCAAACTAAGGAATGAAATTCATGACAGTCTTGATGAAATAGCTGTGTTGATTGCTAAAAGTAAAGAAACGGGAAACTAGTCCACTTTATCCAAGTTCATCAGACAAATGGGAAGACACTTGGTTATTACTAGGAGGCAGTTTATTCAGTTTGGGACATGTACCTATCCTTCATAGTGAGTGCATACAACTAGCACAGGGTCGTTGCCATTCAAGGTGGTGTAAAGAAAAAAGATGCCATCGTCATTTGACATGATTAGCCAGAAAAGAGGCAGGAACGGTAGTTTGCAAGAACGGTAAGGAAAGTGTGAAGAAGGGTCCAGCAAGCAAATACTAATGTGTTGGACATGCAGGAGGAGGGGGTGAAGCGAGTGCCATCATTACCTCAGTACAAAGAAGACCAGTGGGTGATGTTATTAAGCCCCAATACCCCAAAGAGAAAGATGAGGACGTTTATGACACGATACCATGGCCCAAACCAAGTAATTGAAACTACGTCACCAATAAATTTGAAACTGTAGCTGTCAACAAGGACAGTGATTGTGCGTGTTGAGCATCTAGGACCATTCGAGGGTGCGCTGGAGGCAATCCAAAGAGAGGTATTAGTAAAGGTGAATAAAGAGGCAAAGAGGAGGAAGAGGAAAGATGAGCAGCAGGAAAGAGAGATCCCGATAGCTCTTATGCGGTATGCACTGAGGCTGAGAAAGTAACTGACGTGTATTCTAATCGTGCAATTTCGAAATTTTTTTTTGTGTGTGTAGTACAGAGCATTATGTGGTTTTGGGTGAGTCTGCATGTTTGTTTTAGGATAGATTTTATCGTTAGTGTATTATGACGTGCTGTTCGGAGACGGCAGGCTTCTGAGGGGAGAGGAGGTGATATTGTCCGTGTCCTCGGCTTTCTGTAAGGGAGAAGAGCCGGAAAGAAGAATGCTGCTTCTGGCAATACTGTGCGTCTTTACTGGGGGTGGAATGGGGACACTGCAATATCGTCTCCTGGATGGAGGATTTTTGTTTTCCAGTCAACCAGACTTGATGATATCGAGTCGCAGATGGTCATTTGGTTTAGGGTTTAATGTTTGAGAATTGCAGAACGAGATTAGGTGACTGGAAGAGGTGTTTTCATAGATACAACTGTTAGCAGCTAGAAGCGGGACGCTGAGAGCGGTCTCAAAGGCACATAGGAAACGGCTTGTGGCATATTTATGACTAAACGAGCAGACGCAGAATGTGACTAAAGTGGTACCTCAGCAAACCAGGAAAGTAAAGAGGGGGGTGTATTGACGCTACGGTAGAATACTCAAAACCATATTCGTAACAGACCCGTAGTCATAGTACCTTCGATTCGATTGTTGAGGAAGTGGTGAAACTTCAGTGGTCAGCAGAACGTCAAACTGCATTCGAAGAACTGAAGGCAGGATTAGTATCTAATCCAGTATTAGGCTACCTTGATTTTGAGAATGAATTTGTCCTCTCCCGTGATGGCACCAATGGGGCGCTTAGCTGTATTTTGAATCAGAGTATTGACGTGCAGGAACATCCAATAACGTATGCATCAAGGCAACTAAACAGAGTGGAGCATAACTACTCCACCAAGGAAAAGGAAATCTTGGTAGTTATATATAGCATAGGATACTTTCATTGTTATTTATATGGACGGAAGGTTAAAGTTGTAACAGAGCGCACATCACTAAGCTGGTTGTTGGGACTGAAAGACCTGTCGAGTTGTTTAATGAGATGAGTACTCAAACTCAGCAAGTTTGATTATCAGGTGATCCATAAGTAGGGAAGGAAGCACACAACTGCAGATGGATTGAATAGGGAGGTGGAGGTTACAGTGCTGAACACCCTATAGAAAAGCGTAATCGAATGGCGGAGAGCACTTGTGGCAGACAAAGACTGTCAGGGATTCAGGTCAAAACCACAGTGCAGGACGCACGAGAGCTTCCTCTGAAGAATAGCGAAATGCTGATTACACATATTTATTCCGGCGTTGCTCAAGGATGACATATTGCAACAACTGCATGACGTTAACATCGATGCTTCACCTACACTACGTGCTGCTGGAGTGCGAGGTTTGAGAGAGAAATGACTGTGTCTGTCGTGGCCACACACACACACACACACACAAATGCGCGCGTTACGAATTTTCTGCAAACGTAGCATCACGCAAATTTTGGAACACACCATTACAATACATTTGGCGTTTGCAAACATGGTAACGCGCCCTGGAGACACTACTGGCGCATGCCATTTGACAGCCGTCGTAAGTGGGGGGGAGGAAACATTAAAAAACTGTTCCCAATAATCGAGATGTATAAATACAAACCAAACGTGCACATATTTTAGCTACATTTCCTGCAACCCACGGAACGTTGCTTGAAATCATGTTTTGATGCCATGTTCCCTCGCCGGACATTGTTCCTATCAAGTCTGGTACCCGTATGGTAAAGTGAGTATTTTTGCTGAAATCCACGCACGTTTTCCCCTGGTCCCTGTATTGCACTAAAATGAGTAAATACCTCCCATAGATTGTGTATATTCAAAACACATCTCCAATGGGTAATCGCCGCTGGAGACCTAAACGCACAACACCCTGATTGGAACTCACGAATACGAACCTCCAACGGAAAGAAACTGTACGAGCACGCACTAGGCCGAAACTACATTATACTTGGGCCGGACGTTCTCACGTTCGTGCCTACACAGGCTCGACATAGGCCAGACGTGTTAGACATAGCCCTCATAAAGGGCATCACATGCACACTCAACCTTACGGTTGAAAACGATCTGGACTCAGACGACATGCCTGTAATACTGCACATGGAAGAAACACTGCAGGACATCGAACCACGCAGGATGCTTAACTACAAGCGCGCGAATTGGACACTGTTCAAGGAAACGCTTGATAGTCGCATTCCTGACATCCACGAAATTAACAACACACAGCAAATCGATGAGGCTGTGGAGGCTCTCACAACTGCCGTCCAAGACGCAATGACTGACGCCATTCCATTTACAACACCAAGACAACACTCGACGGCCCTGCCCCAGGAGACCCGGGGCCTTATCTCAATGAGGAACCGCCTCAGGAGATAATGGCAGCGTGCCAGGCGCCCGTTCTATAAACTGCACGTCAACAGACTCCAGGGCATATTACGGGATGAAATGTCGTGTGGCTAGGGCCTCCCGTCGGGTAGACCGTTCGCCTGGTGCAGGTCTTTCGATTTGACGCCACTTCGGCGACCTGCGCATCGATGGGGATGAAATGATGATGATTAGGACAACACAACACCCAGTCCCTGAGCGGAGAAAATCTCCGACCCAGCCGGGAATTGAACCCGGGCCCTGAGGATTGACAGTCTGTCACGCTGACCATTCAGCTACCGGGGGCGGACATAATACGGGATAAAATACAAACATTCAGAAACGAGCAATGGGGGCGGAAACTCGCTGGGCTGGATACCACACGTCCTGGCGTGTGGCAGCTGGCCAGACACTTCACCAGGGAGAAACATTACATTCCCACGTTACAAGTACCAGACGGCCCAGCCAACTCCGCGACGGAGAAGGCAGAGCTCATGGCCACAACACGTCTTTCATGCCGAATCTGGTTCCTTCAGACCCAGTATTCACACTTGAAACGGACCAGGAGGTTACACGACTTGTAGCCCAGCCCTCGCGCAACGAAATTAGACGTACTAGCACAAATGAAATCACATGGGCTATCAAGCACACCAACGCTAGAAAAGCCCCTGGGCCTGATGGCATTCAAAACCGTGTCCTCCAGGAGTTCACGGATAAAGCCGTAGAATACCTCACACACTTAACGAATGCCATCCTGACACACCAACACTTCCCTGACTTTTGGAAGGCAGCCAAGGTCCTCATGTTCAGGAAGCCAGGGAAAGACCACTCCCTCCCACAAAATTACCGACCCATCAGCCTGCCGTGTTCGCTCAGCAAGATTGTTGAGACGGTAATATTAAAACGTATCACTAGGCATTGCATCGCCAACGACACCCCAAGACCGGAGCAATACGGCTTTAGGAATCACCACTCGACAACACAACAACTCCTCCGCGTAGTCGAACATATAACACACGGCTACAACATGAACAAAGCCACAGGGGCCGTGTTCCCGTGTTCTCTGGCACAACGGACTCATACGCAAACTAAGCGAAGCTGGTTTCCCGGACGGACTCGTACGTCTCATACACTCATATCTCACGAACAGATGTTTCAACACTAACGTGCAGGATAAACTATCAACACAACACGGTATCCAAGCTGGAGTACCCCAAGGAAGCATCCTAGGGCCCATCTTGTTTAACCTGTACATTAATGACTTCCCAGCAACACAAAACACGACGTTAGCCGTCTACGCGGATGACACCGCCATCCTTGCCCAAGATTGGAAACCGTAGAACATCAATTCACGAATACAGACAGCACTCAGAACAGCTGAGTCTTGGTTGGAGCGATGGCGTATTAAAGTAAACGTCGACAAGTGCGAAGCAGTTCTGTTCACGCGCAGACCGAAACTACTGCGCAAACATCAACACTGTAGACCAATAACACTACACACACGCCCAATACGTTTCCGAGAGAAAGTCAGATACCTTGGTGTCTGGCTGGACCGGAAACTTACATGGGGGGACCACATCGATTACGTTGCCAACCGATCGCACGCGAGGCTCAAACAGCTCTACCCAATGCACAACAGGGAAAGCACACTGAATAGGAGGGTGTCGAGGTCCATATACATGACACTGATTAGACCTCTGATGACGTACGCAGCTCCCGTCTGGGGATATGCAGCTCCTACACGACTGCGCCGCCTGCAGATCATACAGAACAAGATGCTACGAATCATTAGCAACGCTCCACGCTACAGACGCACCGTGGATCTTCACCATGAATACCGCCTTAATACCCTCAAGGAAGTATTCAAAAAACACGCCACAAGACTATACAGGAACTCGAGACACTCGAACAATCCTTTCATCCTCACTCTGAGAAACTATGATCACAACCACAGGTGGAAGCACAAGCGGCCAAAGACACTGCTAGCCAGGGCATAGCCACCTATGGTAAACTAACATAAGCAAACAAGCGACAAACGTCGGCAAGCCCCTGCATATCAGCAACACTGACTGGTAACTACCAGCTGCTATTAGAGCCGACCAACAGGCCACAGCAGGGACACCGACGAGCTCGCCCACAGAGGCACAAACATTCTGCCAACATTCCCTCACACTGTGCTTCCGGTATATGACCTATCGGACACAAGATCGATAACAAACCTAACTGTTGCAGGTTGCAGGACGCTGGACGAGGACTCTACACCAGCACCCAGCGCCAGCCGCCGAGCAGCACAAACGCACAACGTCAAGGTATCGACATGCATGATACCCACTACTAACAAAGCCTATCCTTGCACGACCTATCGCAGGCAGCAAGACAACCGCTACTGCTCTTACCACCCGACATAACTATCGCAGAGGTTTTTTTCCCTTCGCTCTTGCCTTGGCACTTTTTTTCCTCTGCCCTTCAAACCGCTACCCTTCGTTCGATTTCGACCAATCTATCTCCAGATGAGCGCGTATTAATGGTTAACCCTAACCAGACGTACGCAAACATCGCAGTACCCACATCCTGCAACACCTCACTTTAGTGTATACTAACCCTTATGCAGAGATGGCAGTAGACCTTTTGTGTTGGCCATCATGCCGGTGTGGGCTTGGAGGGGCTCCACCTATAAAAAATATATATATAATTACATGCGTGTCTGTATACTCCGCAATGTTGATCGAGACCAACAGTGAGTCCAAAACGTGTTCATCAGATCTTAGCACGCAGAATACGTGTACTATCATAGAAGTATAGCTAATAAACGAGTAATGATTATTTTCCCTACATCAGCCAATATATACATTTGTAAATAAAAATGCTATTTGAGTTCAAATGGCTCTCAGCACTATGGGATTTAACTTCTGAGGTCATCAGTCCCCTAGAACTTAGAACTACTTAAACCTAACTAACCTTAAGACATCACACACAGCCATGCCCGAGGCAGGATTCGAACCCGCGACCGTAGCAGTCGCACGGTTCCAGACTGTAGCGTCTAGAACCGCTCGGCCACATCGGCCGGCTATTTGAGTTCGTATGTTGTTTATGAGCCGGTACGGCTCGCTATTTAATTTTTTTTTAAACCACCCACCTTTTGAGTACTCGCCACCATGTCAACATCGAGATCGGATTGGAGTGTCTGCTCGCCGCTTGTCTTTGACGAGTTGGCGTCCCGCGCGCCGCGACGGGACAGAAGGAGGAAGGAGGGCCTTGCTGGGAGTGAGCGCTGGACGGTGCCTGAGGAGTGATGCCGGTGTCGGAGGGCAAGGCAGCTTGGTCGGTGGACCCCGCGGAAGCAGTCGGTTGGAGACGGAAGGCCGTGGGCTCGTGGGCTCGATGATCCCAGTGTGGAGGGCCGGTGTTGTCCCGATGGCGATCACGCGTGCTCATTCAAGGGCTGAGAAGTGATTTCTTGCTTCTGCCCTTGGATTCCGACGAAGAATCAAGGCAAGTTTGGTGTGTGAAGAGAACATAAAAATTCTAAAAAGGAGCATGTTGGTGGCGCGTATATCACACTTGTGAGTGGTGTAAGCTTTGTTTCGGTACTGCAGTCTCCAGCTAGAGCGCGGCTTGGGAGGAGAGCGTTGATATCGGCATTGTCATCTATTTAGCTGCTTTAAGGTAAATGACTGTTTTGTATCGAAGGTGGATCCAAGTGAAGCCCCGAATCATTGCTTGTTTTAGTAAGAAACCTAAGTCCGCCCCCAATGTATTAAACTGATCTTCAGTTCTAACGAGCAATTGACACTCTGGTAGTGTCCACGAGTGAACTTTGGAGGTACTGTTATGTGTTTGTAGTAAGGGAAAGGTTGACTGTGGATCTTTTCAGTCAGACTCTAATGAATTGTGTTAACTGCAGTTCATTTCTTATGGTATTTTACGGTTCTACTTGTTGTGGCGAAACCGCCGATAGTATTTTCATAATTTAGCTTGAGACGTCATTCTGTGGTTTGGTGTGGCCCTCCCAAGAGTTTAAAGCCCCAAATATTATCTTACTGCCTTTGCTGGGGTTACCTTGCAACAGTTGTTGATTTGTGTCTTGTCTACCCCACCGTACTGCTGTTTGGCGCAGTGCGGTATAGTCGAAGTGTTCAGTAGTACCGCATCTACTCCCTCGCCCGTGTTAAGACTTGCGGGCCGCATCCACATCGACGTATAATCCTAGTATGCAAGTTGTGTAAGTTGGTTAGCCCTCCCGTTAACGTTTTATCCATCGTGGAAAATTTTTCCTGTGCCGCATTTGATTCTGAAGGACAGCATGGTGCACAACAGCGCATGACCACGATCAAAGGATATGTATTGTATATTTTAACGGATTTTTTAACGGATGTAACAACGGAGCTTAAGAGCTGAAATGTGTTTTTTGATTTTGTAAGGAAAAGTTTTACATACATGGTTAATTATAACATTTATGCTTAATTATTTGACATACTTCGTTGGCGGTAGTATGCATCACATGTAAGGATGTTATGGTGTAAAGTGTTTAAAAGGAAAGAAAATATATTGTGATACGGTGCGCATCGTAGAAGCTACGGGGTTTGAGTGTACGTTGATAGTAATCATATTTTATTGCAATTGTTTTAATTAAAAATTTTTGTGATCAATGTTTTATTACCTTTAGAGATCACACGTCATATCTACGAAAATTTTGGTATTGCCATGTGGCGTTAGAATTTTTAATTTAAACTTGCATCATGCATATTGTAAAACGTCGTGGTCTCCTGACCTTCATTGCTTACATATTCCGCCCTCACAATCATTGTTGGTTCAACCAACTAGTAAGTGGTCGTACAGTTTTGTAGATATGGTTGTGGTGTGTTGAAAGAATTTCCATGTTAACGAGAGCACAAGCCAAAAGGTTACGTGAGAGACCGCAAGTACACAACATGGGGCAGAATCAACCAGATAGACAGCAAGTAAACGAGCTTATTGAGAATAGGACAGAAGGTGAACCTGAGAATAGGACAGACGGTGAATCAGAGAATAGGACAGTCGGGGAGCTGCAGAATCAGCAGGCTCTGTTAGACTGGGATAAAATTGAGACAGATCAGACAGATGGGAATCGAAGGGATGAGAACAACGAATTTACAGACTATGAAATTCCAGGTAGGGCACATTCTGAGCCAGAAATAGACCGCCCACGTAGGAAATGGCAAAGATTAGAAGCGAAACGAGCACAGGAAACGCGTTTGTTTGCCGCATATTCAGGGACAGAATACGCGTCAATACAGTCAATGAACCGGCAGTCAGCTAACGTTCAAAGAGAAGTAGACAGTGAGGAAGAGGGAGAACATTTAGAATACGTCGAACCTATCGTACACATTCTAAATATGCCCCAACAGCAGACACAGAATTTTGCGGAGTTACGAGCGCCACGAAAAGGTTCCGTAACAGACGCAACTGTACCTGCAAACACAAGACATACACAACAGAGAGGGCAGAATGCGGAGTTGTTTGCGCCACGTAATGGTTCACTGACAAACACAACTAGTCCTCAACACAGACAACACGGGTTATTGCAGTTATCAAACTTAGAAATGCCACAGCATAGCCCAGTAAACGATGTAACTGGCCGAGTGGAAAACAATAGATTGAGAATACATAGTTAGCAGAAGGTAGTGTTACAGGGCAGGACGCGATCATGGAGATGTTACAAAAAATGAACGCTAGTATGACGAAACCGAATCAGGAATTGAAACAGGATAATCAGGCTGTTAAGACACAGATCCAACAGGTTAATCAGAACTTGAGACAAGAGAAAAGACACAGATTCAACAGGTCAAAATCCAGATGGAAGAAGGGATCGCCAGAATTGATAGTCAGATCACTCAGATAAACAAAGACGCGAAAGAATCTAGAGAAAGAATTCAGGTACTAACACAAGGTCCAATTGGACATCGTAAACGTCGATAAAAAGGTGGAACGTTTTACGAAAAAAGCCACTCGAACAGCACTACAAATTTCGGAAGAACAAGCAATTCAAAGCAAGGTCGCAAAGGTTGCACTGAAAAAGTATGATCAGCGGATTAATAAAATGGAACTTAAAACCAAAGATGAGTTTGAAAAGCTTCGAACAGAGTTGATACAAACTATCGAAGAAAACATCAAGACCGATTACACCTGTAGCGAAACAACTGACGCGTCAAGCATTAATTCAGTACACGAACACGCGCCGTCTAAGAAAATTCAAGTAGAACCAAGGCTCGACGTAACACTCGCGAAACAGAAAACCCCGATTAAAGTAATACATGACATGCCACAGGACCAGGCCAGAAAAACGGAACACATACATTCAGCCGATAGCAATCGAAAGGCAGGCAACTGAACCAGTAAATCCAATGACACAACATAATAGCACCACGGGTGCTATACCACGAACTACGAGAGTAGAAACACACGAACAATATTTTTGTTCACCAATGATACGATATGACGCGGATATGAGTCAGGAAATTGAGAATAGGCAGAGAGGCAGTAGATTACCAGAGAATAAACACGACGACACAAGCAATGGCAGATTATTTGAGTCCATGAATCAGCTACAAACCGGATTTATGAATAGATATGATACAGACCACTTCCTTACAGTTAGAAAATTTCAACATTTCAAGGAAGAAGGCGGTAGCTTGCATGCACGCACATTCATTGACCAGTTTCAAGTAGGCTTACCAAACCATTGGAGCGTAGCTCACAAACTTGACTTCATCTGTGCACACATGTCAGGGACAGTAGCAGAGGTGATGCAAAAGATCGCGGCTACCTGTACGTCTTACCTACAGTTCAGAACAGCATTTCTCGAAAGATATTGGTCCAAGGAGGCGCAAATAAAATTAAATACGAGTTACTTCAGATGACACCATATGAAAACTCAGGAGAGAAAAGCGTGGTAAAATTATTTGATACAATGGACAGAAAGAATCAATGCCTAGACAAACCATACAGTAACGGAGAGCTGATACGTCTGTGTAGAATTAAATTAAGAGGAAAGGAAATGATATATTTGTAAAAGTACCTTTTTCCTTTCTTATAAAAGTAATTATTTTCATTATGTATGCAAGGTCCACAATTTATAGATACCTTAAACCTTTTGTAAAGAAAATTAGTGTAGTTATATAATCTCACAAACTCATGCAAAGTCTATTTATTTCTTTTACACGTAAAATTAGAAAAGAATTTGTGCAGGATTTTTCTTCTTTAAGTAACATTCAAAACCACCTTTTTGGGGTAATAATATTAATACCGAGGATGGAATTAAGAGGAAACGCTTCTTTATTCTAACAAAAAAAAACAATGACACATAAAGAAAAAGATAATCCTAAATAAATAAAACAAAGTAACACAACAGAGCTTTTGCGAACATTTACGCAAGCTTAACTAAAGAAAAGATATAACCACACTAAAACATCATACATTGTACACTTACAAGTTTAGAAAAATTAATATTGTAAAAACAAATTTTTGGAAATGAAACAGAAAAACAGAGACACGTACTGGCAACAGCAAAGAATAACAACCTTTGTAAAGCCTATATTTGCCTAACAACAAAACATAAATTGTAAAATTAAAAAGAAATAGCAACAATAGCTATAAAGAAATCATTAGAAAAAAAACTGTTAAGAATGGATGAGAAAAATTTTTGGAAAATCTAAAAGAACAATTTTTGCCTGACTTTGTAAATGTTTTCCTCGGCATTGACAAATCCCAGACAAAAATTTTGTCAGAAGGAGGGAGGTATGTAAGATGTCATGGTCTCCTGACCTTCATTGCTTACATATTCCGCCCTCACAATCATATTCCGCACATCAAGACGCTTTATTCGAACCCAAACTCGATAAGATAAAGTCAATGTTGTATGAATTCATGTAAACGATATGGAATTAACAAGTAAGCGCACTGTGGTTGAAATACTCGAGGCTGGTGTACACACATACATTCCAGACACGACGGTCACAGAAGCTTTTATTTCAGGAAAGAAACCGCACAACGGGATGCCGGTCCCTTCAGAGGACGACCCAGCCTATGTCGGCGAGTGACCGCCCATGTAGCGGACAGTGTGGGCCCGAGTGAAAAGGGGGAACGACCCCGTGTTCGGCTTAAAAGCAAATTCCGCTACATTGTGTGGGAGCGGCCAGCCTACGCATTCTTTACACATAGCACGCAGTTTCAGAGATTTTCACAGGGAGACAGCAAACGCCAAACCCCAATGCTACAGGTTTCCGGATTGGTCGCCTTAAACGAAACGTCATTCTCCAGTTTTAGAAGAGCAATGCTGATTGGCAGACGATATTTCTGACGCCTTGAGCTGAAGGAATAATGGAAGAGACTGAAAGATATACCCCTTCACGTCTGGCGTGGAGAGGGACCGTTCCATTGTCAATCTTGGAGCGAGGAACAAGTCTCTCCTCAGTACTTCACTGGGAGAGCACCTCTGTCGAGAGCGAATCAAATTGCGACTGTATATGGAGTCCTTGGGATTAAGCATTGTTCACTGTGTTGGCCGACAGACTTATTGTGCGGTGTGAATGGACGGAGTTATAGTTAAACGCCTACGAGCGAATTTTGAGTGGCATCGCGGTGGACTGGTTATCTGACCTGAGTACCACGCCAGTAGTTAGACTAGGGGCGAATAGGAATCCTTGACTTCATCAAGGCATAGGGAGAGTTTGATTGGCGAAGTCAATCCAGATAGAACGAGAGTTATCTTATTTGTCAGCAGCGAACGGCGCAGACAGCAGTCATCGCAGCTTACGGTATTGTGCGCTACAGCTATTGCGAGCCCCATGTTTCCTCCACAACAGTACACTTCACTCCATTTCACACGCAACAGCCTCGACCATACCTAGCAGCATTCTAAAGGATAATTATGCAAGTTGAGTAGGCGTGCCTCTCAGCCATTCTGCCAAGTCAACAACCATCTTAAACTTTGTATAGAAATTTCATTAGCGAATCCTATCCTTGAGAGTGGAAGTGAAACATGGACGATAACTAGTTTGGACAAGAAGAGAATAGAAGCTTTTGAAATGTGGTGCTACACAAGAATTCTGAAGATAAGGTGGGTAGATCATGTAACTAATGAGGAGGTATTGAATAGGATTGGGGAGAAGAGAAGTTTGTGGCACAACTTGACTAGAAGAAGGGATCGGTTGGTAGGACATGTTTTGAGGCATCAAGGGATCACAAATTTAGCATTGGAGGGCAGCGTGGAGGGTAAAAATCGTAGAGGGAGACCAAGAGATAAATACACTAAGCAGATTCAGAAGTATGTATGTTGCAGTAGGTACTGGGAGATGAAGAAGCTTGCACAGGATAGAGTAGCATGGAGAGCTGCATCAAACCAGTCTCAGGACTGAAGACCACAACAACAACAACATCCTTGAGAGGTAACTTCACATTCCGAAAAGAACCAGGATATAACTTGTTCAATTCATAACTAAAAGTGCCTTCGTGATTTCTCAGAATTTTTGCAAAATAAATAATAACTTCCGTTAGTTTCATGTTTTTCTTACACTAACTAGCACTACTCCAGTACCCAAGTATCCCACTAGTTGCGTAAGAAATTTTGTGAATTTTTGTGTCATTTCCTTACAGCGGACGACTCCAGAAGATATTTATTGCTGAAAGTTTTTCAGGCATTTCTCTTTAAACGTTAGGAGCGTCTGTTTGACTTCTGTAGTAGTGTGGGGGTGGAAATTGCATCTTGCAGGAGCCACAGGGTAATGGGTACATCTCAGATTAATCCGTTGCGCAGAATAACAGTTCAACCCCACGCTCACAATATTTGTATTTATTTTCTTTGTGTGAAAAGGGATTTTAAGTTTTAAGCGTTGTAAATTGATTCTGAGAGTTGTTCTTTGATCTGTTAAAATACTTCAAGAATTTTCATTAACAAACTATATTGAGGATCTCGTGTTCGTAATAACGAATGTTCACTCACTATTTTAAAATCAAGTTGATAAAGTTGTAAAATTTTAATGGTAAAAAAGGGGCTTTTATTAGAGAAACAGTGGCTGCCTGTACCCCCCACAACTTCCACTTCGTTCGTTGTCTGTTTTCCCCTGTATCTATCCCAGCCAACGCCTGCGGTGCCATGTCAGTTTAATTTAGGAACACTCATGTTTCCTTTTTTTTTTAATTTTGTCCCAGTTGATGTCAGACAAAATTCCAGGAATGCTGCCGCACTGACGCATGACCCTCTCCCCCTCCATGGGCAGCCGTGTTTCATCCCCATAGTTTCCTCTCTCTTCTTAAAATTCACTGCACAATGTTTAAGAAATATAGGTTTCGAAACTACGAAAGAAGAGAAAGAAATATGCGTCAACTTTTTTTCCAAAAAGAGAATCTCTTCAAGAAATCGCAGGAAGCACTGGCAGAGTTACCAGCCAGTGAAGACGGTTATATAAGGGCTCAGACAGAATAAAACGCACGAAATCCAAATGCAAACGATGCCCCTGCAGTTCCATCCGCCAGTTACTTACATTATTCAAGAAGGTTGTAGAAAACTATGCATCAGTAACTTCAAAAAGAGAGTGAGTTGTGTTTGAAAGAGAAAAAAAATCCGATGAGTTTGATTCCTGGAAGAACGTTGTACATGTCGACGAGAGTCGATTTGAGCTGTGTAAGTCAAATAAGCGAGTAACAGTATGGAGAAAAAAATTTTTGTACCTGAACAAAGAAATATAACGTCAGGTAAATATGTAGGAGACTGAGTACTAGTCCGGAGCTTGGGAGGATGTTTGGTTATTGATGGAATTATGGACCATGAGGTTTATATAAATACCCTAAAAACACATTATTCAAACGTGTTAATGTTAAACATATGGGTCTTTCTGATTACTATTTTTTCACACAATATAATGATGTAAAACACATAGATTAAGATGCAACACTGTTGCTGTTGTACAACACTCCCTTCTGGACGTAGACATCACTCCCTAGACATTCATTACATAGAAAATTTGTGAAATGTATCCATGAAAATATGACGAATCATGAGAGATCCAAGAGAACCGATCTAAAGAACGCCTTAGTAGACGAGCAATGTAAAATTACGATGCAAACAACAAAATTTCTGGTGAAATCCATGATCAATAAGTGCGCAGTAGATTAGAAAGAGGAAAAAGGGATCTGATAAGTACTATCCGTAACATTGTAAGTGCAATAATATGGATGAATACTTATTTTGTATTATAAAACTGCCTATCTTTACACTTTAATGTTTAGCTATGTTCATATAAGTGGAAATCTGAGTTTCTTTATTGTGTTCCTCTATTCACTAATTAATAAATACGTCCATGTCCCTGCTGCGCTTCATTCGGACAGTTTTCCACTATTTGTACTCACTTAAACATACACACATGTATTAAACGAATATTAAACAATATGTGTACACACGTTGATATTATATTCAGTAATGCAGGCACTGACAGAGCACTGTTTAGTTTTACCTGTCCGCAAGCACATCCAACGAATTTCCGTACAACGTAAGCACTGCACTGCAATAAAGTGTATATCTGAGTGTTACTAATTTGCCGGCCGCGGTGGTCTAGCGGTTCTAGGCGCGCAGTCCGGAACCGCGAGACTGCTACGGTCGCAGGTTCGAATCCTGCCTCGGGCATGGATGTGTGTGATGTCCTTAGGTTAGTTAGGTTTAAGTAGTTCTAAGTTCTAGGGGACTGATGACCACAGATGTTAAGTCCCATAGTGCTCAGAGCCATTTGAACCATTTGTTACTAATTTGTTTGCACTGTCAGTGTTCCTCCATCCACCTCAGAACACCTAACCATAATACGACATGTGTGAGCTGTTCCAATCAGATGACCTGTACACGTCACATTTGAAATAAGCTGACAAGTAATCCAAATTACTTGCTATAAAAAAGCATAAAACTTCAAAAAAGTGTATACATTCACAATACAGAGTGTTAGATAAAATATAAATGACAAAATACTTTAACGTCTATTGATTGGCGACTCCATATGACAAAATTAGAAGGAAGGTCAGCGTTAGCCGTAATTTTGATGATTTGTTAACAGCAAAATCGAGTTTCGATCACATAATGATCATCTTCAGTGCTTTAGCGTACAAATTAAAGCTCGTAGGCACTGGTGTCTAGTTATTAGCAATAACAGAAGCTATAAAATGATCACAATAATTATAGTTATTGTGATCGTTTCATAGCTTCTGTTACATATTTTAACAACGCGTTTCGAGAGACAATGCTCTCATCATCAGGTTGTAAAATCTATGTCATGAAATTAAACGGACTAAAAAGACAAAATACCATCACCAATAGTTGGGAAGTCCATAGAGTAAAACAGAATTAAAAGTATATTGGACTGTGGGTCCTCGTCTTACATTGAAGTTGTTGACACAAGTCAATGGCCGTCCCATAGCTACCAAATATGCTGTCGACTGCGCCGGCTCGGGAGCTGTTGTGGACTGACGTCGGTTGAATGCTAACAGTGATAACCAGTATAACGACAACTGCTACCTCGACTCCATAATGGATTATATCAAATCGTTAGTGTCAGGCGAGACATTGAGGTTAGTGTATAAATACAAAAATTTAAGACGTAAGTTATTAAAAGCTGCCGCAAACATAAACTTTAATAAAGAATGTGTTAAGAATCATGTTATCCCGAATTATGTGAAGTTGAAACTTTGTGATTGCAAGTCATGGGCGGGACGACTAGCTGTTGAAAAAGCAAAAAAGTTTTGGATACGCGCAGAAATTAAACATCTGTATAAAAAGAAAGACTTAATTAAAAAACAAATAGTTCAAGCAGAGACTAAGGTCAAGGAAATATTACCGATGAACGTATGGGAACAGGTTACATGTAGACTTCACAAAATTCTACAGAAGGACTTTATAAAGAAAAAAGAAAAACAAGATAAAAAACTTCGTAAATTAAATAATAACACGCGCGAAGACGAAAAAGATCAACAACAAAGCCTTTCGTCTTTAGACTTTTACCCACGGGTGGTTAACAAAACGGATATTGTATTTGATAATACAGAAGTAGAAATGTTAAATACGGCATTAAAGTTTAATATTGAGCCGTCATTTAACAAGAAGGTCGCGAAAGAAGTAATTGCCCTCACTAAAATGACAACAGAAATTGCTAAATTAAATAATAATGAAACAGGGCATGTCGGTCATAAGCTACATAAAATAGTAAAAAATGAACTAAATAAGAGAAATAGTGTTAATCATAAGACTAGAGCAGACCGACTAACTGTCGATTCTATAAATAAAAAGCTTAATGAAGTGAAAGCTATTGCCACGAAAGTGGATAAGGGGAATACGGTCGTAATATTAAAAGAGGAGGAGTACGTTTCGAAGAACTTAGCGTTTTTTGTCGAAAATATCATTACGGAAATTCCGAAAGACATAACAGCTAATTTCCAAATTAAATTAAAAAATGTTCTTAAACGCACGCACTTCCTGCTGACAGAAACCGAAAAAAGAAGATGTGTTATCATGAATCCAACGGCCCCCAAATTAAGATCACAGGTGAAGATACATAAAGATCTGCATTCGGTTCGTCCGATTGTTAACGGTCGAAATAGTCCAGCATATAAAATAACGAAAATGTTGGACCAAATTCTGAAAAAGACTTACGTGTATAATAATAATTATTCGGTGCGTGGTAGGATGACCATGATAGGTGAAATTAAAGATACGCCAGTCACTGACACTTCCCGTTTGGTTTCGTTGGATGTTAAGAACTTATACTCCAGTGTTCCGGTTAACGAAACTATAGAAATCATTAAGAGAAATTTCCTGAAATACGGTAAAATATCAACGCAAGAGACAATTGAATTTATTGAACTCCTACAGCTCATTACAAGTTTTAATTATTTTACGTTTAATAACAAATTTTATATTCAGGACGATGGGTTAGCCATGGGGTCCCGTATTTCAGGAACTATGGCGGACATTTTTATCAATGACCTTGAAGATAAAGTTCTAAATTCTGACGATAACATTATGGATAAAATTGTTTATTACAAACGTTATGTAGACGACACTCTGTTACTTGTCGATGGTTCCCGTGAGGACATTGAGGAAATACTAAAAAAGTTCAACGACGCACGTAATAAAATAAAATTTACCGTGGAGTATGAAACTGACAATTGTTTACAGTTCCTGGACCTGAATATAAAAAAGCAGGGCAACAAACATGCGTTCTCCGTTTATAGAAAACAAATTACGACTGATGCCGTGATCCCGAATGATTCATGCCATCCGCAGGCTTATAAAGAAGCTGCTTTCCGTAGTCTCGTGCGTAGGGCAGTCAATATACCTATGAGTGAAAAAGATAGGGAGACTGAAATTAATACCGTTAAGAGAATAGCGATGAATAACGGTTACAGAATAGATATGGTTAAAAAACTGTTATGGAAAAGTAATAAGCGCAAAAAGAATAAACCTGATGGAGAGAAAGTGAAAATTATCACGATGCCATACTACGGAAAAGTCTCACAAAAGATAGGAAATATTTTTAAGCCATACGATGTCAAAATAGCTTTTCAGACTAATAACCTAGTGAGGTATAGCCTTAAGCACGATATTGGCGAGAAGAGAAATAAGTTTGAAAGATCGGGAGTTTATAAGATTCAGTGCAGAACGTGTGATGCAAAATATATAGGGCAGACAGGAAGATCATTCGCAATCCGGTATAAAGAACATAAAGATGCGTTCAGGTTAGGAAATTATGACAAATCAGCTGTTGCGAACCATATATATGAAACAGGCCATCCCCTTAATAGCATAGAAGACAACGTAGAAATATTGCATGTAGAAAAGAAAGGGAGGAAACTTGATTTACTAGAGGAATTCGAGGTAGCTATCCATGAAAAGAAACAAAGCAATATCCTAAATGTACAAGATAACTTTAAAGAAATGAGATTTTTTAGCGGGTTTTTAGAATTATTTTAGGGCAGGCATGCGACTTTAAACTTGTAGCATGTCAATGACGGAGTTGCGAGAGGCTAACGATGGCAGACCAATGCAATAAGGAAATGAGGCGCCCAATAGCATAGCGTTACCGTTAAGCACACGGCTGTAACCACGCCACAATACCTAGGCACGTCAGTCCACAACAGCTCCCGAGCCGGCGCAGTCGACAGCATATGTGGTAGCTATGGGACGGCCATTGACTTGTGTCAACAACTTCAATGTAAGACGAGGACCCACAGTCCAATAAACTTTTAATTATGTTTTACTCTATGGACTTCCTAACTATTGGTGATGGTATTTTGTCTTTTTAGTCCGTTTAATTTCATGACAGAGATTTTACAACCTGATGATGAGAGCATTGTCTCTCGAAATGCGTTGTTAAAATATGTATAAGAATCGCGGTTGAATTCTAACAGTGATAACCACCTGAATATATTTCTCCAGTAACATGCGTAATTCCGTTTTCTGTTCATCCGCTAAGGTTTTCGCCTCATCGGATTTGCGTCGTATGAGCGAATAATCTATTTCCTTTTGCCCACTGTTCTCTAGTTCAGGTGCAAGTTTCGTGTACTGTGAACGGCCTCGCACCCAAAAGAAATTACCTTCTACCACGTTGCCTCGGTATCTAAAATAAATGTCGCGGGAATACCTCCCACAACTGCTTGAACAGCGGCTTGTACATACTCCGAGATATCTTCAACATTATTGTCTACCTCGTGAAATAACTCTTGACGGATATCAGTCTCATCGTTATATCGGAGCATGTTTATCTGTTCATTCAAACTAATGGCCCCATTCCGTCCCGCGACTGCCATCAGGGAGTTCGATACAGTCGAGTTTAGTTAGGCGCCCCGGACGTCGTCTTTGGTGGCGCTTCCACGACTATCCGATCGGCCTGATCATAGTTATTCCGGTTTTGGTTTACAGGCGTACCTTGCCCCTGATTATTTTGCGACCACTGATTATTGTGGCTTTGATTCCTAGTTTATCGCTTCCCGTTTGGGTTATTTTGATCACCTGGACAGTACCGATTATTATTTCGTCTCTATCTATGTCTGTTCACTTTGTGGACTACCATTGTTGTCGTTCTGATTTGCGTGTCCAGTTTGCGACGTGCCGCTCTTACGGCGAGACCCGCCGTTACAGCTGTTACTGCGTCCGCGTCCGCTCTTAATCGCGGAATGCGAGCCAGTGCTGCTTTTCGCGCCTTCTTTTATTAGGTCTATGGAATCAACCACTGACAGAAACTGTTCAATATCAAAGTCAGGAACTGTTATTTACTCACCCCTGATGTGCACAGGCAACTTTCCTTCAAGATGTGTAATGTATCTCTGTGCGAGACCAGGTTCGTATGAGCGAAGAATCTATTTCGTTTTGTCCAGTATCTCGTTAAATGTATTTTTCGAAATACTTCCTCAGTCCACTCTGCTTTGGGTTATAATTCCTACTCTGAGGACCTGTTTTCTAAGGCGTTCTGTTGTGCCCGCTAACCCGTACTTTGCAAGAAAAGCCTTTTCGAATTGTTCGTAGTGTATACAGTTCTCTGCGACTTCGGTAGCCCATAAGGCACCGTCTCCTTGGATATGTGAGGCAACGAATTGTATTTTCTGCCTCTCGTTCCATGAACTGGGCAATACGTTGCGGAATGAACTTACAAAAACTTATCTTACAAAGACTTATCTTTTGTCTGGGATAAAGATTTGAAATTGTCGGTTCAACAAGCTTTCTTCCTGAAAGATCTCTGTTAAGGTTGCAGTTGCCCCAATCTCATCACGCGGTTGTTGTACTGCGGGGTTTACATGCTGATACGCTCCAAATATGGCTCTGGACTTTGTGAACTTGCATTGTATGGTTCAAATGGTTCAAATGGCTCTGAGCACTATGGGACTCAACTGCTGAGGTCATTAGTCCCCTAGAACTTAGAACTAGTTAAATCTAACTAACCTAAGGACATCACACACATCCATGCCCGAGGCAGGATTCGAACCTGCGACCGTAGCGGTCTCGCGGTTCCAGACTGCAGCGCCAGAACCGCGCGGCCACTTCGGCCGGCTGCATTGTATGCAGCCTGCATTTGCGTATCGATAGTCGGTGTTTCGCGTGACGGCTGTGGTATTGTTTCCACCACACGGCTCACTTCTTTCATCTGTGACGTAACTTCGTCTCGCCACTGTGAAAAGTCGTGATGTATCATGTGCTTTACGTGGTCTGTTTCCGAGCGGGGCGTTTGTTTTTCGTGCCGAGTTCGGCCATCCCTTCGCTCCCAGGGCGTCGTTTTGCGCCTTTCCTCTCTGAGTTTATTTTATCGCTGAGAATTTTGTCGTTCTGCTCAAGGCACTTGGTGAAATTTTCACTTTGTTCATCTAGCCGGGTTATCAATACTTCTTCTGCTACTACGGACAGGCTGTCGACACGTTGCGTTAATTCACGCATCGTAACTTCCATCGCCTTCTGTGCTGATTGTATTGTTTCGAAATTTTTTGGTAGTCTGGAAACAATTTCTGGTAAATCCTTATATTCCTCCTTTAGGCTGGTAATTTAGGATGTTATTGTTCCTAAACCAGTGTTTAATTTACTTCCTAATTCTTCACTTACCATATCAGTGCTACATCTCTCTCGGTGAGAGTAGTACTGACCTACGTAAAGATTTCAGAAAAGGTGTTGTTCATGCGTGAAACAAGCGTCTCATCGCGTTCATTTAATCTAGTGTTTACGCGTTAAGTAAGCGCTTCATTGCGTGCGTTAATTGTCTTTACCAGCTCTTTATCGCGAGTGTTAATCATCTCAGTAATTTTATTGACTAATACAGAAAAGGGATCAACGACTGGAGAAGGTACACTCCTGGAATTGAAATAATAACACCGTGAATTCATTGTCCCAGGAAGGGGAAACTTTATTGACACATTCCTGGGGTCAGATACATCACATGATCACACTGACAGAACCACAGGCACATAGACACAGGCAACAGAGCATGCACAATGTCGGCACTAGTACAGTGTATATCCACCTTTCGCAGCAATGCAGGCTGCTATTCTCCCATGGAAACGATCGTAGAGATGCTGGATGTAGTCCTGTGGAACGGCTTGCCATGCCATTTCCACCTGGCGCCTCAGTTGGACCAGCGTTCGTGCTGGACGTGCAGACCGCGTGAGACGACGCTTCATCCAGTCCCAAACATGCTCAATGGGGGACAGATCCGGAGATCTTGCTGGCCAGGGTAGTTGACTTACACCTTCTAGAGCATGTTGGGTGGCACGGGATACATGCGGACGTGCATTGTCCTGTTGGAACAGCAAGTTCCCTTGCCGGTCTAGGAATGGTAGAACGATGGGTTCGATGACGGTTTGGATGTACCGTGCACTATTCAGTGTCCCCTCGACGATCACCAGTGGTGTACGGCCAGTGTAGGAGATCGCTCCCCACACCATGATGCCGGGTGTTGGCCCTGTGTGCCTCGGTCGTATGCAGTCCTGATTGTGGCGCTCACCTGCACGGCGCCAAACACGCATACGACCATCATTGGCACCAAGGCAGAAGCGACTCTCATCGCTGAAGATGACACGTCTCCATTCGTCCCTCCATTCACGCCTGTCGCGACACCACTGGAGGCGGGCTGCGCGATGTTGGGGCGTGAGCGGAAGACGGCCTAACGGTGTGCGGGACCGTAGCCCAGCTTCATGGAGACGGTTGCGAATGGTCCTCGCCGATACCCCAGGAGCAACAGTGTCCCTAATTTGCTGGGAAGTGGCGGTGCGGTCCCCTACGGCACTGCGTAGGATCCTACGGTCTTGGCGTGCATTCGTGCGTCGCTGCGGTCCGGTCCCAGGTCGACGGGCACGTGCGCCTTCCGCCGACCACTGGCGACAACATCGATGTACTGTGGAGACCTCACGCCCTACGTGTTGAGCAATTCGGCGGTATGTCCACCCGGCCTCCCGCATGCCCACTATACGCCCTCGCTCAAAGTCCGTCAACTGCACATACGGTTCACGTCCACGCTGTCGCGGCATGCTACCAGTGTTAAAGACTGCGATGGAGCTCCGTATGCCACGGCAAACTGGCTGACACTGACGGCGGCGGTGCACAAATGCTGCGCAGCTAGCGCCATTCGACGGCCAACACCGCGGTTCCTGGTGTGTCCGCTGTGCCGTGCGTGTGATCATTGCTTGTACAGCCCTCTCGCAGTGTCCGGAGCAAGTATGGTGGGTCTGACACACCGGTGTCAATGTGTTCTTTTTTCCATTTCCAGGAGTGTATTTGCTCGGCACTTTCAATTGCTTGTGCCTGCGTATTAGCTTCTGCCTCCACATTTTGGGTATCCGATTCTGCCATCGTCGGATCGATATTATTGTTACCGCCATCGACGTTATTTTCAGAACACTGTCATTTGCATCAGCATCATTATCATCATTTAAGACTGATTATGCCTTTCAGCGTTCAGTCTGGAGCATAGTCCCCCCTATAAAATTCCTCCATGATCCCCTATTCAGTGCTAACATTGGTGCCTCTTCTGATGTTAAGCCTATTACTTCAAAATCATTCTTAACCGAATCCAGGTACCTTCTCCTTGGTCTGCCCCGACTCCTCCTACCCTCCACTGCTGAACCCATGAGTCTCTTGGGTAACCTTGCTTCTCCCATGCGTGTAACATGACCCCACCATCTAAGCCTGTTCGCCCTGACTGCTACATCTATAGAGTTCATTCCCAGTTTTTCTTTGCTTTCCTCATTGTGGACACCCTCCTGCCATTGTTCCCATCTACTAGTGCCTGCAATCATCCTAGCTACTTTCATATCCGTAACCTTAACCTTGTTGATAAGGTAACCTGAATCCACCCAGCTTTCGCTCCCATACAACAAAGTTGGTCGAAAGATTGAACGGTGCACAGATAACTTAGTCTTGGTACTGACTTCCTTCTTGCAGAAGAGAGTAGATCGTAGCTGAGCGCTCACTGCATTAGCTTTGCTACACCTCGCTTCCAGTTCTTTCACTATGTTGCCATCCTGTGAGAATATGCATCCTAAGTACTTGAAACCATCCACCTGTTCTATCTTTGTTCCTCATATTTGGCACTCAATCCGTTTATATCTCTTTCCCACTGACATTACTTTCGTTTTGGAGATGCTAATCTTCATACCATAGTCCTTACATTTCTGATCTAGCAATGAAATATTACTCTGCAAACTTTCAATCGAATCTGAAATCACAACCAAGTCATCGGCATATGCAAGACGGCTTATTTTGTGTTCACATATCTTAATCTCACCCAGCCAGTCTATTGTTTTCAACATATGATCCATAAATAATATGAACAACAGTGGAGACAGGTTGCAGCCTTGTCTTACCCCTGAAACTACTCTGATCCATGAACTCAATTTACCGTCAACTCTAACTGCTGCCTGACTATCCATGTAAAGACCTTTAATTGCTTGCAAAAGTTTGCCTCCTATTCCATAATCTCGTAGAACAGACAATAACTTCCTCCTAGGAACCCGGTCATATGCCTTTTCTAGATCTACACTCCTGGAAATGGAAAAAAGAACACATTGACACCGGTGAGTCAGACCCACCATACTTGTTCCGGACACTGCGAGAGGGCTGTACAAGCAATGATCACACGCACGGCACAGCGGACACACCAGGAACCGCGGTGTTGGCCGTCGAATGGCGCTAGCTGCGCAGCATTTGTGCACCGCCGCCGTCAGTGTCAGCCAGTTTGCCGTGGCATACGGAGCTCCATCGCAGTCTTTAACACTGGTACCATGCCGTGACAGCGGGGATGTGAACCGTATCTGCAGTTGACGGACTTTGAGCGAGGGCGTATAGTGGGCATTCGGGAGGCCGGGTGGACGTACCGCCGAATTGCTCAACACGTGGGGCGTGAGGTCTCCACAGTACATCGATGTTGTCGCCAGTGGTCGGCGGAAGGAGCACGTGCCCGTCGACCTGGGACCAGACCGCAGCGACGCACAGATGCACGCCAAGACCGTAGGATCCTACGCAGTGCCGTAGGGGACCGCACCGCCACTTCCCAGCAAATTAGGGACACTGTTGTTCCTGGGGTATCGGTGAGGACCATTCGCAATCGTCTCCATGAAGCTGGGCTACGGTCCCGCACACCGTTAGGCCGTCTTCCGCTCACGCCCCAACATCGTGCAGCCCGCCTCCAGTGGTGTCGCGACAGGCGTGAATGGAGGGACGAATGGAGACGTGTCGTCTTCAGCGATGAGAGTCGCTTCTGCCTTGGTGCCAATGATGGTCGTATGCGTGTTTGGCGCCGTGCAGGTGAGCGCCACAATCAGGACTGCATACGACCGAGGCACACAGGGCCAACACCCGGCATCATGGTGTGGGGAGCGATCTCCTACACTGGCCGTACACCACTGGTGATCGTCGAGGGGACACTGAATAGTGCACGGTACATCCAAACCGTCATCGAACCCATCGTTCTACCATTCCTAGACCGGCAAGGGAACTTGCTGTTCCAACAGGACAATGCACGTCCGCATGTATCCCGTGCCACCCAACGTGCTCTAGAAGGTGTAAGTCAACTACCCTGGCCAGCAAGATCTCCGGATCTGTCCCCCATTGAGCATGTTTGGGACTGGATGAAGCGTCGTCTCACGCGGTCTGCACGTCCAGCACGAACGCTGGTCCAACTGAGGCGCCAGGTGGAAATGGCATGGCAAGCCGTTCCACAGGACTACATCCAGCATCTCTACGATCGTCTCCATGGGAGAATAGCAGCCTGCATTGCTGCGAAAGGTGGATATACACTGTACTAGTGCCGACATTGTGCATGCTCTGTTGCCTGTGTCTATGTGCCTGTGGTTCTGTCAGTGTGATCATGTGATGTATCTGACCCCAGGAATGTGTCAATAAAGTTTCCCCTTCCTGGGACAATGAATTCACGGTGTTCTTATTTCAATTTCCAGGAGTGTATAAAGCATAGACACAATTCCCTGTTCCACTCATAACACTTCTCCATTGTTTGCCGTAAGCTAAAATCTGGTCCTGACAACCTCTAAGAGGCCTAAACCCACACTGATTTTCATCCAATTGGTCCTCAACTAATACTCTCACTTTCCTTTCAACAATACCTGAGAAGATTTTACCCTCAACAATGATTAAAGAGATACCTCTGTAGTTGTTACAATCTTTTCTGTTTCCATGTTTAAAGATTGGTGTGATTACTGCTTTTGTCCAGTCGTATGGAAGCTGTCCCGACTCCCAGGCCATTTCAGTTATCCTGTGTAGCCATTTAAGACCTGACATTCCACTGCATTTGATGAGTTCCGACTTAATTTCATCCACCCTACCTGTTTTATTGCACTGCAATCTATTGACCATTTTCTCCACTTCCTCAAATGTGATCCTATTTCCATCATCATTCCTATCCCATTGTACCTCGAAATCTGAAACATTGCTGATCGTATTTTCACCTACATTGAGCAACTCTTCAAAATATTCCCTCCATCTGGCCAAGGAATCCACAGGATTCACCAGCAGTTTTCCTGACCTGTCCAAAATACTTGTCATTTCCTTCTTACCTCCATTTCGAAGACTGCTAATTACACTCCACAATGGTTTTCCAGCAGCTTGACCCAAAGTCTCCAACCTGTTTCCAAAGTCTTCCCAAGATTTCTTCTTGGATGCTGCAATTATCTGTTTGGCTTTGTTTCTTTCTTCAACATACCTTTCTCTGTCTACCTGAGTTCTGTTATGTAGCCATTTTTGATACGCCTTCTTTTTCCTTTTACAGGCTGCCTTGACTGTGTCATTCCACCAAGCTGTTTGCTTCATCCTACCTTTACACACTACTGTTCCAAGACATTCTTTAGCCACTCCTAGTACTGTGTCCTTGTACCTTGTCCATTCCTTTTCCAATGACTGTAATTGACTACATTCAACTAACTGGTACCTTTCTGAGATCACTGTTATGTACTTGTGTCTGAATTCCTTATCCTGAAGTTTCTCCACTCTTATCCTCCTACATATGGACCTGACCTCCTGCACTTTCGCCCTCACAATCCCAATTTCACTGCAGATTAAATAATGATCAGTGTCATCAAAGAATCCCCTGAATACACGTGTGTCCCTCACAGCCTTCCTGAATTCCTGATCTGTTATTATATAGTCAATGACAGATCTGATCCCCCTGGCTTCCCAAGTATACCGGTGAATGTTCTTATGTTTAAAAAAGGAGTTTGTGATTACTAAGCCCATACTGGCACAGAAAACCAAGAGTTGTTTCCCGTTCCTGTTAGCCTCCATATCCTCTCCAAATTTACCCATAACCTTTTCATAGACTTCTGTTCGATTTCCAATCCTGGCATTAAAATCACCCATGAGCAGAACACTGTCCTTGTCCTTTACTCTAACAACTACATCACTGAGTGCCTCATAAAAACTATCCATCTTATCTTGATCTGTCCCTTCACAGTGCGAATATACTGACATAATCCTAATTTTCTTGCTAGACACTGTCAAATCTATCCACATCAGTCGATCGTTTACATACCTTACAGCAACTACGCTGGGTTACATTTCTTTCCTGATGTAAAGCCCTACACCCCATTGTGCTATTCCTGCTTTGACTCCTGACAGGTAGAACTTGTATTCTCCCACTTCCTCTTCTTTCTCACCCCTTACCCTAATGTCACTAAAAGCTAAAACTTCCAGCCCCATACTACTTGCAGCCTCTGCCAGCTCTGCCTTCTTCCCAGAGTAGCCACCATTGATATTAATAGCTCCCCATCTCATTACCAAGTCGTATCTTAGGAGTCCCTGGTTTGTCAGTTAAAGTTGGGACTCCGTCACCTCCAAAGGTCCGAGGCATGTTGCTCTGATGTTGCCAGCATCATATTTAAAGTACCAGGGAAGCAGGTTGCTAGCCTTACTTGCCCTGAGTCCCATTGAGTTTTACCCCTAACGGTTGAGGGACTAACCGGTGGATTTGGCAGTCTTTGCCGTATGAGCACAAAGGTGACCACGACTCAGAATATGTCCGAGATGCCCAGCCTTATTCCAAAGTAACTGGTATCCCGTCTGTCGGGACCACTTACTTGGCCACTCATACGTTGCCCGTGGTTCATGAAGTAGGACATGACTACAGGAACCCACACCATTGCAAAATCCATGTTTTCAAATTTACCTATCTTTGTCATAACACAAACTGAAAATATACTTTGAAATAAAATCTCTTGACAACATATTGAATAATTAGCGTTAATTAACCAGAAATCAACTGTTGTATCACTAAAATGACAAGGTTGCTTTTTAAACCAAAACAATGCACTATCACTCGTTTACATATTGCTTGTGCGCAGCGCAAGAGCAGCCATCACAGTATATCATTTAGCAACAGTGCCCACTGCAATTACTAAGTTGCAAACTACGCAAGATGCAGGAAATCCAAAATTGAACATGAGTCAAATGAGCTACGCGTCGCAGACTACGAAAGAAGAGGCAACTGGTAACGTGTTGACAACCATTCCTTTTTTCCACGTTGCTGCTTGGAATCTGCTTCATTTCCTGTTACATCAGTTAATTTAGTTTGAGTTTCTTGTAGCCGTCATCAATTTTCTCTTGACTCCAACAATACAGCTGATTCATGAAAAGTAGAACAAACAAGCATCAGTTAATACCATACAAGTTTTTGTTCGAGCAACACGTTGACTATGCCAAAATAATATTACTGATATTTAAAAAATTGTATTTAAACATTTTTATCACATCTGCTGGTGGAAACCTTCTGAATGGTAAAATGGTGCATAGAAAAATTTTTACTTGCTTAATAATGAATTTGCATTCCGCCCACCAGTATCAGATTCTCAACAGACTGACGAGAAACATGACCAATGGCATTGTTTAGAGGCCAGTGACCGCTCTCAAAATTGCGCAGTTTGCGTGATTATATTTCCCGGATACTGTTAGAAAAGATCGGTAAGAGATCTCAGGAACGCTGAAATAGCAGTTTTATAAGGTAAATGACGATTGAACACTAGTAGCGTTCGCCTGTGGCCACCAAACAATTTGTCGGCAAGTCTCCTTCGCTGCAGCCTGAAAAAGTTCAAAAATATAAAATAATAAATTGACATGTGGCATTAATGGAAGAGGAAAGTACGTTTCTTCAGTCCAAGACGGCTGCTATCATTAAATTTAACATAATTATTTAACCAATAGTGACAGATACGAGAGCGCTACTTACATTTTATGAGCCAGCAATCAAAAACAAACGAAAGAGAGACAGAGCGAGAGAGAAAAGTACCATAGCTCCTGCTTTTATGCTGTCAAAGAAATTTCGGCGACTGCCTTCAACTTGCTTTACAGAGCGTATTCTGTCAATTTTCGATGTATAAACACTTCTCTGAAACATTATTTGTACAAGCAGTCTAAGTATATATTTTTATATTAAATTATGATCTTTTGTCCTTACTTTACAGAATTATTCATCCAGGGAAAATTTGTTCCTAATGTCTTTTAGCATTGATATTTATTAAATTTTTTTAATTTATTAATTATTCAAAAAAGCAACATTCCATTGTTTTTTCATAGGCATCTATGTAGCGATACGAAAATATTGTAATTTGGTTATTATCACTGTCGGCGTAGCTACGTAACTCTCATATGGAAAACTATTCATATTGATGTTACCGGATGTTTTCTGACGTCACTTTTCAACTGGGAGTTTAACTGCCAGGTCATTCAATAAAACATGGTTTCAGATGGGAGGAAAAAAAGTTCACTTAAGTCTGAGCTGCATTAAACACACTACTCTTTGTCTAGACAACATTGAGATACAAAACAATTCTACAATACACAAAAAGGCAGCAATTGAAAATAAATAACCTAGTTTTTTGCTCACGAAGAGCCGCAGAAATTTAATAATGATGACAATAATCTTAAACAGCATGTTGAGTCTAGTGGATCATACGTTACTGCTCATCGCCTCCCAACTTTAAAAAAAAAAAAAAAAAAAACACTAACGACTAGTTTAGCTGGTGGGTTTATATGTATGCAAACAGTCCTTCCACCCCAGCTACTGTTGGCTACCAGTCACCTCCCCATTCCTACCTACAGAGTAATTTACTGCGTGAAATAAGCCTAACATTGGTCTCCATGGTGAATGATTTCTCTGTCTATGAGACTCGAACACACAGCAGGTCTGTTTAAACTTCATGTACCATGCGACAATACTTGTTCCACAACCTCTTGTGACAGCACAGAATACACACTACACCATTTTACCATTACAGTGATCTAGTAGCACAGTATACTCAACAATCATCATTTATTATGTAAAAACATTACTTTCACTCCTCACCACTACCAATCAGAAGACCTGACACTCAAAATACGCATATTATCAGGTAGTAGTGTACTATTCCTCGTCTTTTTTCGGTTTCCATTATCATTGCAGAACTAGTCGGCTACTTCAAGGTTTTTTGTGAGGGGGTTGCTTCATCTACTCAGTCGTGGTGACGACTGTGTGGATACAGTTAGTATGCAGGAACTTTCCAAAAACACTTCATTTCTTTATAAACTGCCTCATATAGCGAAACACGTGAGAGTACTTAAGCAAGGTCATAGTTCAATGCCTACATTTAATTAATCTTCTTGGTTTGATGTGCAACATGAATTGTAGAGCTAAGCGATGGTTTCTTCCGATGACTGAAGAGCTTTGCTATACATTCTCACTTAGAATCAAAAGGCATTGGCTGACAGCTTTGTCGACAGTCAAGAGTATGCTGCGTTACGGGACTGGAATACAGTAAATTCTTAAATGTGTGCTGTGTAGTTAGGTGCGCTCTTTCTCGTTACACAGTTTTACTGTTTGTGTCAAGTCCCCCATTGTTACATGTTGGTCATTTGGTATCACTGGAGGGGAGAGAGTATTTCCGTAGAATAAAGCAGCAATCTGAACTGAGACGTCAGAAGGACTACTCCTTTCATCTAGGGCTAATATTACTTCTGTGTCACTACCCTGCGCATTTTCGAATACAATCATTCGATGAAACTTACGATCGGACGCCATCCCCGCGCTGACGCGTTCACGGGCGCTCTGATTTTAATTTGTAACTGATTATAAACAGCATTATTTCCTATAACATGGCTAGCGTTTGAAAGTTGTCATGCGACTGTGTGGGCGATTTATATATATCTGTCAATATGTATTTCAGTGGGATATTACGGCTTTATTATTATTAGAGGAAGTGATGGTAATATGAACCCCCAGTTTGTTTTTCAATAAAATATTGTACACTAATACAATAATAGTACCTTAATTGATATAGTTATACTCTACTGACAGTTAACTAAAACATTATATTGATTAAATTCCTTAAAATGTCAGAATATATTTATTATTATTTTGATTCCCAAAGATGATAAATTTGACTGCGAACAAGATGTGCAGTTAATATGGCCCCCATGGTGTTTGTAATATGGACCCCCAGTATATTTTAAGGATTTTTTGCTGCAAGAAAAACGAAGAATTTCTTTTTAATTAAGTACGTATTTATTATGAAACATAAAACCATAAAAGTACAAAGCACCACAGTACTAGCGACAGAAGTCACAAACATAGTCCTCTTTCTCGGCCCCCGCACATTTGTTGCGAGCCCATAAAGAGCACATTAGGCATTGCACCCATAATTCCCCACGAACATCATTTGAAAACTTCCCGTCAGAGAATAGTCCAAGAGCATCGTCTTTATCTGGCTGGAGTTCACCAACCGGAAGGTCACGTGGAGAATCACCAGAACCAGTTGAGATTCTCATGACATCACCAATATCTGAGTCATCGCTGTCCATTTCTTCTTGCTTAATCAAAGTTTTCTTTAACTGTCGACTATTCTTACTAGCGCCTCTTCCACGACCAGGTACACTACGCCCTCTACTACGAGTTTGGGTTTGAGTTCCAGAACAAGATGGCTGTGATGTATCATAAGCAAGTTCCTTTTGATAGTTGTTAATTTCCCAAGTCCGCATCCACGGCGACGAAGATTAGCTGCAGCTCTTTTCTCTTCTCTGTAAGATTCTAATTCGTTTTTATATGGAGATCCTATCACAAGACTAGCAACACACGGTTTTCGCCCAGGAGACGATGTTTTCATCTTCTCAGGATTGGAATGGATATCCTTGGAGACACACGAAATGCAGTTTTTAGTAGGCTCAGTGACATCAATTTCAATAGCATCAAGGTCCTCTGCAGTCTGAACTCTCTTTTCCGGTTCCGGTTGGTAGGCAGGCGCAGGATTCGGGACTTCTTGCCCAGCGATGAATTCATCATCTTGAAATATATTTCTTTGTAAGGGATAAATTCCTGTTACCCTAAAGCCATTTACTGCATTAATGTCAGTTGTACACCGGAGGTAGACCTTAACAAAGAGAGACGCTATATCATCGGGTCCAACAGGTTTGCCTTCATGGAGCATCCACTGACGAATATTCTCGCTATAGTGGGTCTTAAGTGCACCCATAAAAGTACAATCCAGGGGTTGCACTTTGTGTGTTGTGTGTGAAGGCAGTGACAAAATGGTGAAGTTTTTTCTTTCCACATCAATCACATCAGTATTCCTTACATGGGAGGAGTGACCAACAAGTGTGAGTAGAATAGTCGAAGTCTCTGTTGGCTTTGCTTTTTCAACAAAATGTTTCAACCAGTCCGTGAATAGGTTTGCTTGAACCCAACCAGATGGATGCGCTCTCCCAATTGAGCCAGGATGAGCACCTTTCATAAGAACGTCTACCACATTCGTTCTCGGGAATATGAACATCGGGGGACATAAGAACCTCCCGCGCTCATTGAACAGATGACCGTTACTAGGGACCCACGCTCTGCAGCAGTCAGAGAACAAATTTGGCGTTTAACTCTGCTTGCAATTGGTTGCGGTATCTCAGTCTGAACTACACTAAAGCCTGTTTCGTTCACTTTCCATGCACGATCTTCTGGATATTTATGTTTCTGGTATTCAGCTTGTAGCAAGTCGTAAAATGAGTTAACCCTCTCACAGGTAAAGCCTTTTGCTCGAGCAAACGACGTTCCGGTTGGCTTTCTAATTGAAAGCTTATCTCGATGACGTCGAAGAAAATGGTCAAGCCAAATCCTTCCAGCAATTTCATTTCTGAAGTTTGTTGCAATTCCATTCCTAACTGCAAGTTGGTAGGCCATTTTTCGAACAACCATAAGAGTAAAACCATAGAATTTGGCCTTCATATACTGTAAGTAATCCCCTAGTTTATTTTCTAGTGCTGCTGGTAGAGCTGGTTTTCTTCCAAGGTTTTTAGTTTCAACATCTGCCATCTGTGAGGTATTAGCCTCACACACGTACCAGCGCAGAGTTGTTTTTGGGGCAGCAAAATGTTTCGATGCTTTTTTAACTCCCATCGGTTTGCTTACGACAGCTGACACTGCCTCTCGCATTTTGTTTTTATCCCACACCTGCCTTTTGGGGTTGGGTTAGGTGCCAGATTAGTCCTAGTCATCTGAAAACTAAAATAAAAACATTTCACGGACTGCTTATAATATGGACCCCGGGGTCCACATTACAAGCACCAAAGGGGGCCATATTACAGTCGCCTATACCTTGTAAACCTATAACTCGTGTAAACACCTTAAAAACGAAATAATACCACACCTTTTAATCTATTTGAAACTGTTGCCAATACTTTCTAGGTTGTATGCATTGTACTTACATCTAAGTAGTAACCAATAATGGTACATTAAAAGAAGTGAAATTCACATACATTTCAAAGTTTTGAACAAGAGCTTGAAAAATATAACCTCACTGTCGCTAAACCACTGTACTGACCTGCTTCCAGCGCTCCTACAGGCCAGCGAGGATACTAGTAGATTAGTTCCAGCTATCATCACTAGAGTTCAGCTAAATGTTATTAAGATATTAAGAGGGCCGTATTTGTTCCAGGGGCCATATTACCACCACTTCCTCTATTATTATTATTATTATTATTATTAACACATAGGTAGCCATAAAAATGTAGACATTCTTTGATAGTTAATATCTTTGGAACAGAGTGACTTATTTCTGCAGTTTGTGAGGTAGCTTAGTCCATTGTTTTCTCAACAAATCTTGACGAACTTTTTCCAGCAGATGACAGCGCAGCAATGAATAAAGATGATCGTTTGAGAAAAGCAAGGCCTTATTGAAGTGGTAGTGGAAGTGGGAAAACATGGTGGAGGTGCAACGGCAATGGCGTGTTGTACACGGAATTCACCCATTGACACGTACAATAATTTATAGTATTCGCGACAAATTTGAAGCCAACGGTACTGTTCAGAATGTGCGTAAGGAAAGGTCTGGACGACCAAAAACATCGAGAACACCAGCTTCCAGTGCTGCTGTGTTGCAACATTTTACTAGGTCGCCCCAAACATCAGTGAAGCAGGGTGCCCGTGAAAGCGGAGTAAACCCATCAAGAGTGCGATGAATTCTGAATGTTGCACAGTGAAAAGATTACATTCAATGATTTCTGCACGCTATGAACGAGGACGACTCGGATCGAAAGATGGAGTACTGCGAGTGGTTTGAAGGCATGCTTCATGAGGATGAACGGTTTGCAGGTATGTTAACCTGATCTGAATAGACGCAATTCAAACTGAACGGTACAGTAAACCGCCACAGCTGTATGCAGTAGGCTCCTGAAAATCCTCACTTTCATGAGGACAAACGTGTTAATCTATCGGGTGTTAATGTGTGGTCTGTCACTGCGCGGTCTGATTGGTCTACTCTTCCTTGAAAATTCTGTAACTCATTATGTGTATCTTCACATGCCGCAAACATCGATTTTATCTGCCATCCGACTTGTTTGGAAAATAAAGATTCTACCTACAACAATATGGCGCTCCACCTCACTACCACAGACATGTCAGAGCCAATTTGTTTGATAATCTACATGGACGATGGATAGCTCGGAGAGGAACTGTCGAGTACCCACCACGGTCTGACTTCTGCCTACGGGCGTGTTCAGCTGACTGAAAGAGGTACGAAAAACTATCGAGGCGTCCTGTGAGGCTATCACGCCGGCAACACTGACAGCCATAGTTCTGTCAACAGTTCAGCGACATCGACGTTGTTTGGCTTGTAATGGGGGCCACATTGAATACATAAAATAACCCTTTCCCTCCTAGAATTGTAAGTGTAAGTCATTTTGTTCCATTAATATTGACTATCAAAGAGTGTCTACATTTTTCAGGACCATACTGTATTATTAATGTAGAACATTTTTATTCGCCCAATTGTGACGCTGTGATTTTATGTCAGGTACGCGCTAGCTTGTGATCGACGCACGTACACATATCCCTTACAGTGTTCGTTAACACTAGATCCGCCAAAACTAGTACTATACTTAGAACCGCCAATGTGGTCAAAGAGACCACTTTCTTTGTAAGTACATGCTGTGCTATTTAATGTAAATATTAATGACCTTGATAACAAAGTATCACTGTAATTACGTTTAATAACAGTATCACTGTATTTTAAAACAACAATGGGAACATAATATTACTAATATTAAAGAACATAGTTCACAATATTTATCTGTAACCATACTAATTGTATTGCAGTAGTTTTAAAATTAATAGAAATTAATCTTACTGGAGAAACTAAGTACCCATGAATATGTTAAGAGAAAGACCAATCATGAAATATGACCATGTATAGTACCTAATCCTACTTACAAGCATTACAAACTACTGTCTTTATTACTTTATATGTACATGGCCCACAAACATATCTCTTGCATTTACTGCACACTTCATTTGTCTTGTTTCTGCATTTCCTCGTTTGGCACAGTTCTCTTACTTTCGCAGGAATTTCCGCTTCTTCTCTTTCTTCATCACCATCGTCCTTTTCTTCCTTTTCTTTTCCATCCCTTGGCATCCTTTCCTGATTTCTGGTTTCCATAAAGGCTGTACGTAATTCTTCTGCTAGATTTAGGATGAAATTCCTCCTACTTCTTTTGATCCCTGTCACTAGCTTGAAAATGATCCATGCGTTGATGGCTGCTAAATCAAGGATAGTGTGAAGTACGTGTACAGCCATCGATGAGTACCAGAGCGGACAGAATATTTCCTCGTCATTTGGTCCAAGACATCTACAGCAAATTTTGTGCTATTGTAGAAGCTCACTGTTTCGGGAAGGTGTTTCGGATTATTTTGTATTTCAACATCTGTGTGCATGGTGCTATACAGAACATTTTTGTTCTTTTTCCCTTGTTAAACAGAGTACCACTTTCCCTTTTCAAGAGAACTGACGTACAAAGAGGAGTTTTCATTTTTTTATAGTGTTCGGAATTTCTTTTCTTGCACGGTTGATAGTGCCGACAAGACTAGTTTTCTCTTTTTCCAGTCTCTCCCCAAGTGTGACCGTAGTGAAAAAATTGTCAGTAGTCACATTTCGCCCCTTACTGCGATATGAAGCTACCAACTTCATTACTACTTGTTCTGGAAGTTTCCCATTAGGTGCTCTCTGTTCGTTCTTTCCTACATAAGGGAACGCATTACAAAGATATTTTGTTTCTACATCCGCTAGAAGCCAGAATTTGATTCCAGATTTATCAGGCTTATTCGGCATATATTGCAAATACGGACACCTGGTTCTGCTAGGGAAAAGTTCTTCATCCACAGTGGCATTTGATCCAGGTACGTAATTCAACTGACAGTTTTCTATAAAATGGTTCCAAGTAGTTGATATAAGGGCAAATTTGTCACTTTTCAAACGTTCAGAACGTGTATTTTTTTCATCAAAACGCAGATATCTCAAAATTTCTCGAAACCTGTTTCTACTCATTGTGTCAGTGAAAAATGGGGCTCCCCACTTATTCGACCACAACGCAACTACTTCAATACATCTGGCACCTAGTGCACCACGAACATACAATCAAGCAACAAATGCATCTAATTCTTCTAAATGCTAACTCCAGGAATCATTTCCTAGAAGCCGTTGTGCCTCTGCTTCTGTGCATTTCTTTATGTGTTTCAACATTGATTGGTCACCTAAAAGGCTTTAACATTTTAAATGTTCCGATGATAAGTTGCCGTCTCTTTAATCTAAGAATAGATTATCAAAGCAGCTAGCCGCTATCTCTGTGTAATGTCTTGTCTGTATAGACATGTATCTGTTGTCTTCAAGAACCCTTCACCTTCACACACAAGTCTATACAGTAAAGTAAGGCCCTCCCAGTTCTTGGCTGATCCGTGATAAGACAGGCGAAAAATTAGACTAATGGAGGATTATTAGTATTATCTCTATTCTCATCCCCCCCCCCCCCCCCATGAACCATGGATCTTGCTGTTGGTGGGGAGGCTTGCGTGCCTCAGCGATACAGATGGCCGTACCGTAGGTGCAACCACAACGGAGGGGTATCTGTTGAGAGGCCAGACAAACGTGTGGTTCCTGAAGAGGGGCAGCAGCCTTTTCAGTAGTTGCAAGGCCAACAGTCTGGATGATTGACTGATCTGGCCTTGTAACAATAACCAAAACGGCCTTGCTGTGCTGGTACTGCGAACGGCTGAAAGCAAGGGGAAACTACAGCCGTAATTTTTCCCGAGGACATGCAGCTTTACTGTATGATTAAATGATGATGGCGTCCTCTTGGGTAAAATATTCCGGAGGTAAAATAGTCCCCCATTCGGATCTCCAGGCGGGGACTAATGAAGAGGATGTCATTATCAGGAGAATGAAAACTGGCGTTCTACGGTTCGGAGCGTGGAATGTCAGAACCCTTAATCGGGCAGGTAGGTTAGAAAATTTAAAAAGGAAAATGGATAGGTTAAAGTTAGATGTAGTGGGAATTAGTGAAGTTCGGTGGCAGGAGGAACAAGACTTCTGGTCAGTTGACTACAGGGTTATAAACACAAAATCAAATAGGGGTAATGCAGGAGTAGGTTTAATAATGAATAGGAAAATAGGAATGCGGGTAAGCTACTACAAACAGCATAGTGAACGCGTTATTGTGGCCAAGATAGATACGAAGCCCACACCTACTACAGTAGTACAAGTTTATATGCCAACTAGCTCTGCAGATGACGAAGAAATTGAAGAAATGTATGATGAAATAAAAGAAATTATTCAGATAGTGAAGGGAGACGAAAATTTAATAGTCATGGGTGACTGGAATTCGAGTGTAGGAAAAGGGAGAGAAGGAAACATAGTAGGTGAATATGGATTGGGGCTAAGAAATGAAAGAGGAAGCCGCCTGGTAGAATTTTGCACAGAGAATAACTTAATCATAGCTAACACTTGGTTGAAGAATCATGAAAGAAGGTTGTATACATGGAAGAACCCCGGTGATACTAAAAGGTATCAGATAGATTATATAATGGTAAGACAGAGATTTAGGAACCAGGTTTTAAATTGTAAGACATTTCCAGGGGCAGATGTGGACTCTGACCACAATCTATTGGTTATGACCTGTAGATTAAAACTGAAGAAACTGCAAAAAGGTGGGAATTTAAGGAGATGGGACCTGGATAAACTGAAAGAACCAGAGGTTGTAGAGAGTTTCAGGGAGAGCATAAGGGAACAATTGACAGGAATGGGGGAAAGAAATACAGTAGAAGAAGAATGGGTAGCTTTGAGGGATGAAATAGTGAAGGCAGCAGAGGATCAAGTAGGTAAAAAGACGAGGTTTAGTAGGAATCCTTGGGTAACAGAAGAAATATTGAATTTAATTGATGAAAGAAGAAAATATAAAAATGCAGTAAATGAAGCAGGCAAAAAGGAATACAAACGTCTCAAAAATGAGATCAACAGGAAGTGCAAAATGGCTAAGCAGGGATGGCTAGAGGACAAATGTAAGGATGTAGAGGCTTGTCTCACTAGGGGTAAGATAGATACTGCCTACAGGAAAATTAAAGAGACCTTTGGAGATAAGAGAACGACTTGTATGAAAATCAAGAGCTCAGATGGAAACACAGTTCTAAGCAAGGAAGGGAAAGCAGAAAGGTGGAAGGAGTATATAGAGGGTCTATACAAGGGCGATGTACTTGAGGACAATATTATGGAAATGGAAGAGGATGTAGATGAAGATGAAATGGGAGATACGATACTGCGTGAAGAGTTTGACAGAGCACTGAAAGACCTGAGTCAAAACAAGGCCCCCGGAGTAGACAACATTCTATTGGAACTACAGACGGCCTTGGGAGAGCCAGTCCTGACAAAACTCTACCATCTGGTGAGCAAGATGTATGAAACAGGCGAAATACCCTCAGACTTCAAGAAGAATATAATAATTCCAATCCCAAAGAAAGCAGGTGTTGACAGATGTGAAAATTACAGAACCATCAGTTTAATAAGTCACAGCTGCAAAATACTAACGCGAATTCTTTACAGACGAATGGAAAAATGGTAGAAGCCAACCTCGGGGAAGATCAGTTTGGATTCCGTAGAAACACTGGAACACGTGAGGCAATACTGACCTTACGACTTATCTTAGAAGAAAGGTTAAGGAAAGGCAACCCTACGTTTCTATCATTTGTAGACTTACAGAAAGCTTTTGACAATGTTGACTGGAATACTCTCTTTCAAATTCTAAAGGTGGCAGGGGTAAAATACAGGGAGCGAAAGGCTATTTACAATTTGCACAGAAACCAGATGGCAGTTATAAGAGTCGAGGGACATGAAAGGGAAGCAGTAGTTGGGAAGGGAGTAAGACAGGGTTGTAGCCTCTCCCCGATGTTATTCAATCTGTATATTGAGCAAGCAGTAAAGGAAACAAAAGAAAAATTCGGAGTAGGTATTAAAATTCATGGAGAAGAAGTAAAAACTTTGAGGTTCGCCGATGACATTGTAATTCTGTCAGAGACAGCAAAGAACTTGGAAGAGCAGTTGAATGGAATGGACAGTGTCTTGAAAAGAGGATATAAGATGAACATCAACAAAAGCAAAAACAGGATAATGGAATGTAGTCGAATTAAGTCGGGTGATGCTGAGGGAATTAGATTAGGAAATGAGACACTTAAAGTAGTAAGGGAATTTTGCTATTTGGGGAGCAAAATAACTGATGATGGTCGAAGTAGAGAGGATATAAAATGTAGACTGGCAATGGCAAGGAAATCGTTTCTGAAGAAGAGAAATTTGTTAACATCTAGTACAGATTTAAGTGTCAGGAAGTCATTTCTGAAAGTATTTGTATGGAGTGTAGCCATGTATGGAAGTGAAACATGGACGATAAATAGTTTGGACAAGAAGAGAATAGAAGCTTACGAAATGTGGTGCTACAGAAGAATGCTGAAGATTAGATGGGTAGATCACATAACTAATGAGGAAGTACTGAACAGGATTGGGGAGAAGAGAAGTTTGTGACACAACTTGACCAGAAGACGGGATCGGTTGGTAGGACATGTTCTGAGGCATCAAGGGATCACCAATTTAGTATTGGAGGGCAGCGTGGAGGGTAAAAATCGTAGAGGGAGACCAAGAGATGAATACACTAAGCAGATTCAGAAGGATGTAGGTTGCATTAGGTACTGGGAGATGAAGAAGCTTGCACAGGATAGAGCAGCATGGAGAGCTGCATCAAACCAGTCTCAGGACTGAAGACCACAACAACAACAACAACTCTATTCCCATTCGCTCTTTCTCTTTCTCTCCTTTATCTATGTATTGTTTTTAATATAAGATTTCATTACGTGATAAAAAGAATCAGCCAAATAGAATCTTTGGTGGAGTCCTTCGTCTTGGTAATCAGCGGCTGGCTTGCTGTAAGAGATCTTTACATTTATTATTATTGTTAAATACTGCAGTCAGTCGGGAGAATCTATCGTTTGGACAATTTGTTCCTTTTACGAAAGATTGCGAATTCCAGATTTGTACGAAGCATTTTTGTACTATTTAACACAGACTCAGTGATTGCAGGATCTCTTCGATACAGCTGAAACTTCCCCACTAATTACAGGGCCAACGTGATCAACAAATGATTCAGAAAAAAAACTCATTCGTTCATTCACTCCAGAACAAAAAAGTCACAAACCTTATTTATGGAGGAAATCGTGTATTAAATCCATCTTCATTACATGTCCAGATCTCCGGTGATTCCACGCCTTAATTATTTTCCTTTTACAATCTCATTCTCTTCCAAACAAACCATTAACGGCACAAATGTTAATTGGCTCGCTTTAGCGAGAAGAAAAGCAGAATATGTATCTCTCAGAAACACGTCAATCCCTCAACAGATACTCCAGAAGCTGTCCTAGTTACCACTCTAACAACCATGGAGAATGCATGTATGCATCTCTGTTATTTCAAAGAATAAACGCACTAGAAAATACTTTGGTGTCGACGAGATGTCGCCTCATATATTACGAGAAAATCAGATCAGATAACTTTTCCAAAGTGAATGAATGTGGATGGTTTGATTGAAAATGATTAATTGGTGCGTGGTGGAGGGTATTTGCTGTGGGGACATTACAATGCCCCTCGCAGCGAGCGAAGTTTGTAAGCGTAATTTGATTTACCGAACACACTTCGCGAGCTACCTATTAGTGTGGGTAACCCGGAAGTGATGACTGTCATTCCTCCGACTGAAAAAAAAATAATTATGTTTAAGACAGACGAAGAAAAGAAACATTGAAAACAGAACAAATGAAGAGACAGGTACCGCGGCTGTATTGCTTTTACGTGCATCAAGGTGTTATGTCTGCTGTGCACAACCAAGGAAGATGATCTTTCATGAAATTATTATCAGGGTCTACCCATTCGGGAACTTATTTAAGCAGGGAAACCTTGGAAAACCTCTTAAGCCTAGACCCCCCAGCCTACGGTACATACAAGATAGGAAAGCCTACAGAACAAAAAAATAATTTTGAAATTGATCTCTAAAGGAAAGATAAGATAGCGATAGATTTATATAACGATTTGGAGAAGAGTGATTTGTGCCTCTAGCTAAAAAACTTTTACAATCAATAACTCGAGTTTTTTTTTTTTAACAATCTTGTTCCCAGTACAATATCTTGCGATGCTGAAACTCCCCCGGATCTTGCATGTCCCCGACGTCCACATTTGTAGTCGGTCTTCTACGCGTCCCACAGTGGGAAGGGTAGAAGGGACAGGGATACCAGATTTTACATGCAACATTCATTCCAAAACAATTAGCAATGACCGAAAGGGAAACTCTTCCTGTAAAAGAACTGGTTGGGTTGCACCGTCCAAGATTCTCGTTTTTGAAAACAAAATCCCTATGGCTTCATGCATCCTTTTTCTTACGATGCACTGCAAGGAATTTAGCCATTCACTTAAGGTTTCCATTTATCCATTGACTAATGCTGTTGCCGAAAACATCATAATATTTACTCTAGTTTGAATTTTCTATTGGACTTCGCATCACAACTTGTGCTTATAAGTCCAAAAATTCTGACACATTTTCTGTCAATGATTTATTCTTCGTAATTTAAAGGATTCATGCAACTTGCAGCAGATTTTGGATTCAAATCATCGAATAATGGAAAGTGTGGTTCATTTTATACAAAGACATAATCCATCATTTCCTTGAAAAGTCATAACATTTATCTATACTCCAAAAAATTTTATCCTAAATACATATATTTCTCCGCTTGATTGCTGTAATGTAAAAGTTATTAGCAGTGAGGAATATGGATTCACTTCTTACATTTATTCTCTGATTCATCCGGCATTCATACATGCACATATATGGAAATGGATTTTCAAACAAAATTCCAAATTGAACAAGACCCATTAAATAACTACTAATTCTATGAATATTAATTTCTTTTGACATTCAACAATAAATCAAGAACTCTTAACCTCTAATTATGACACTATTTTGAAGTTCAACATCAATCAGTTTCCCCTCGCGTTTGATACGAGTCTCTTACAAAGCATATCTGTGTCGTCTATATCGATTCTAACTCTCGCGCCGACGTCAATTGTTTTTCGTGGGAAATTATCTTTGCGGCGTTAACCGTCACTCATGATTCACTACTTAACCGCAAACCTTCACTTCACACGTTTACACATCTAAGCGTGCACTTGAAACTATATATGAACATTCACGGGGAACCTCTTTTGATTATGCAGCGTCATTTTCGGGAAATATTTCTTTCTTCTTGAATGTCATTCAGATCCTTTATACTTCTTGATGACATTAGCAATGCTAAAGTTCTATGTTTACCCAAACACAGGTGACACCTATCTCCACTATCTTCTTTCCAGCACTCGATAGCTATAGTTAGTCACTATTTCTACAATATGTCTCACTGATTAATTATTTCAGTTTAAATTTTTCTAACACTAAACACACACAGCTTATTGTTATTTTTTTACGACCGTTCATCTGTGTCACTCGCAACATCATTCACCCCTATCTTCTAATCTTCATTACTTCTTGATGACATTAGCAATGCTAAAGTTCTATGTTTACCCAAACACAGGTGACACCTATCTCCACTATCTTCTTTCCAGCACTCGATAGATATAGTTAGTCACTATTTCTACAATATGTCTCACTGATTAATTATTTCAGTTTAAATTTTTCTAACACTAAACACACACAGCTTATTGTTATTTTTTTACGACCGTTCATCTGTGTCACTCGCAACACCATTCACCCCTATCTTCTAATCTTCATTATTTTTTTCAAGTCGTTATGGTAAAATAACCCTTTAATTTTGTTAGATCCCGGGTATGCTAACAGATAAGCCCCAGGGTTCGGAATTTGTAGAATGATGTATGGGCCAGTATATAATAACTCCCATTTCTTTATACTCTTCTTTATTAAGGATGATTTGGTATGTCTTTTGACTAGTACCTTCTATCCGACGTGGTACGCCTGTACCCTCTTGATTAATTTGTCATATTGTTGTTTTCTCTGATCAGCCTTTTGCGTCATATTTATGATGGCTTTTCTTATTTTTTCTTCCCAAGGCATCTCAGTTTTCTGAGTTTTGGGCATATGTTCAGTCCAGAAGTTTTCTTCTTTTGCCTCGAACATTAATTCATGAGGTGTATAACCAGTGGAGGAATGGGGCATGTTGTTGTATATCTGCTCAAATTCTTCCACATAATTTGCCCACGCAGTCTGCTTATTATGGCAATAGGTCCTCACAAAGCGATCGAACTCTCTAAAAATTCTCTCAACCAAATTGCCTTGTGGGTGGTAAAATGATGTTAGTATGTGTTTCACACCGACTTGAGACAAAGCCTGTTTCCATCGGAGTCCCGTGAATATCTTAGCATTGTCTGTTATTATCGCCTTAGGTATACCAACATGTGGAAGATAATCCCTTGTCAATCTTATTACAATTACTTTGGCTATAGCCGCCTTTATCGGGGTATAGCTTTACGTATTTCGTACACAAATCAAGAAATGCCAACACATATCTAACACCTCCTCTTGAAGTAGGTAACCGTCCACACAGATCGCACGAAATTAATTCTTTTGGTTCTCGGACTAATATAGAGCATAATGGGTGCTTACTCCCTTTTGATTCCGGCTTTGCTTTTTGACAGAATATGCATTTCTTCAAGATCTCATGCACTCTGCGCTTTATGTTGGGAAAATAACAGTACACACTTATCTTGTCTGCACATTTTGTCGCACCGAAATGTCCCCAGGTTAAATGGGTGAACCATACGAGTTTCTCTATTTACGCCTCAGGGATACAAACACACCAACGTACTTTGTTTGGCCTTCCACAGCGGAAAAATAATACGCCATTTACCAGCTTGTAATAATTTGCCATCTGATCCGAAGGTTGCTGTTGTAACCTTTGAATGACACTTCCACATTGAGCATCTCTTTTCTGTAACTGTGCCATATGCGCACACAAATTGACGTAGTACGTCTTATATGGATTTTCCTGCAGCAGCAATACAGGGAATTCTGAGTTATTATTTACTTCAATCTCTTTAGTCAAACCCTGTGGTGACCTTGATAGAGCGTCAGCAATAATGTTTTGCTGTACTGAGACATGCACGATCTTAAATTGGTATTGTTGCAGAGCGAGAGTCCATCTAGCCAGTCTGGGGTGTAACAGTTTACACATCTGTAAAAACGTTAATGATTGATGATCGCAATATACGACAGTCTTTGACCCATATAGATAATAATGAAATTTTTTAAATCCCCAGATGACCGCAAGAGCCTCTAATTCTGTTGTCGTGTAAGATCGTTCACTGTTGGACAAAACACGACTAGCAAACGCAATAGGACAGAAGGTGAGTTGTACATTTATCTTGCGTACTTGGAAAAGGAACGCTCCAATACCCACATTCGATGAATCTGTTGACAAGTACAATTCTTCTTGCATGTCCGGATGGTACAAAAGCGGTGCATTTACTATTTGCTTCTTTATCTTTTCGAATGCTTCTTGACACTCTAATGTCCAGAGCCAGGGCACATCCTTCTTCAACAGACTATTTAGAGCTGCTGCGTTCATCGCCTGATTTGTTATGAATCTTCTAAAAAATGAGGCGAGGCCCATAAACCCTTTTAATTGCCTCCTATTCCTGGGTGTTGGAAACTTACTAATTGCAATTAGCTTCTCCCTGGTTGGTAAAATTCCCTTTGCGTCAGTTATATGCCCCAGGAACTTGATTCTGTTTACTGCAAAATGGGATTTCTGTAGGTTAGCAGTTATTCCCGTGGTTTTGAACACGTCCAACACTCGGTTCAGTAAGGTAATATGCTCCTCCCAAGTTTTCGATGCAATAAGTAAATCATCAACAAACACTGTTATCCTGCTTCTGAGTTCTGGGCCTAGTGCATAATCTAGAGCTGCTATAAAGATTCCAGCGCTAATGTTGAGTCCGAAAGAAACTACGGTGAATAGGTAACTTCTTCCGAAATAAATGAAAGCCATATACTTCCTTGATGACTCATCCAGCTTGACTTGCCAATAAGAGCTCCGCAAATCAATGATCGTCAAATATTTGACATTCTGGAACTGTTGTATAAGTTCGTCTATGTTTTCCGGATGGAATTATGATTTTATTTATTTCTCAGTCGTCGAGTACCAGTCTAACACTCCCATTTGCTTTTGGCACTACTAATAATGGGGAGCAGTATGGGCTTGTAGAGGGTTCGATCAAACCCCATTTCAACATGTGATCTATTTCTTTTTGAACTTGAGCCTTTAACCTCCAGGGAACAGGATAGAAAGTTCTACAATACGTTTCGTGCGGCTTAACGTAGAGATGGCATATGTATCCCTTAATAACTCCTGGCCTTTCATCAAAAACGTTTTCATACGTTAATAATAATTCATTGAGCTGCTTCTTCTGATCTTGGATAATGCAGTCGGATTCATTTAACTTTTCAAACACTAATTGACCGAATCTTCTTTGACTTGGAACTCATTAATTACGTGCTGTTTAGAATTTTGGGCTGTCCTGATTACTTGCACACTGATCCCACAATTATATTTTCTCGTAAGGCTTTTTTTTCAACAACTCCAACTCAATTTCTTGTTTATTAACATTCAACCAAATTTTTCCTGTTTTGAAATCTATTATGCATCCATATTGACGTAGGCTGTCGACTCCGATAATGCAATCTACCACCAAATTTTTCACGACAAGGAATGTGCTTAATATTGCTACATTTCTTAATTTCACACCAAGTAGTGACTGCACCTTTACATTAGCCGATCGAGCCCCAGCGGCGCCTATTATTCAGAAATTTTGAACTGGAAAGACTGGTACTTGTCTTATATTTCTGATCCTGTTGAATAGTGCCTCCGAAATAACATTTGTGGTTGCAGCTGTGTCTAAAACCGCCGCTATAGGTACGGTCTCCATAATGACTTGCACTTCGGCTACTGCCACCTGTTCCTTATTCTCATCTTGTGGTTCTAAGTCCTCAGTCAGTTCATCTGTCAGTAATCGTCCATCATTATACGTTAGCATGGGTACACATATCCTGTTGCCCCTCAACCAATTGTTGACCTCTCCTCCGGGGCACGAGTGGGTCCTTACGAGTTTGTTGGATGTTGATTTGTCTGCTGGTTGACATCATCCGTCACTTCGGTAATTACCGGTTGATTCGGAGATGTTGGCTATTTGAATTCATTCCTCCCGGTTGATTCCAATTTCTATTATTGTTATTATTCCAGGCTTGGGGTCTGAAATTTCTTTCGTTCCCCCACACGAGGTTGTATCTTTTCCCGTTCCTGTTGTTCCTTGAATAGCCCCTCGCAAGACCAATGCCGGGATTACTATTGAGATTTTGAGGGGTTCCTCCATTATTTAACGATCTCTGTTCAGTCCTTCTAAGTGTCGATTGGTCGCCATTGGTATAACCCACACTTCCACCTTGCCAACCGTTTGGCGGAGGTTCTATCGCCCTATATTGGAATCTGTTATTACGGGCTTTCTGGTTGTTCTCTTCGATAATATCTATAAAGTCTAACGTCGTGAGGAACGACTCCAAGTCTTTGTCGTTGCCGTAAATCAATTGATTCCGGATGCTAGTTGGTAGTCTTGCCTTAAGATGTTTATTATGTCTGGCAAGGGCATAGGTCTGTCCCAGTATCTCGTTTTACTTATATATTTTTCGAAATACCTTCTAAGACTTCCTTTCGAAAAGGAGAAAGACTCTGGGTAGAGCACCTCCTGCCTTAGGCATTCCTGTACCCCGTCTGGCCAGAACTTCGCTAAAAACGCCTTCTCAAAATCGCCATATGTCGGGCAAATAGAAGTCATGTCCGAGGCCCAGATCGCCCCCGGACCTTGTATATATCCTGTAACAAAACTGATCTTTTGCCACTCCGACCAATTTCTGGGTATCACTCCTCTGAAACTTCGAATAAAAACAATTGGATGGAACCCCCTTTTGTCAGGGTTAAAAATCTGGAATTTCCGATGCTTTATCATTTTTTCTTCGGCATGCCAAAGGCTTTCGTAGTCTCCGGTAGGTAAGAATTCACGCGAACAACCAGCTTGTGGCGATTTAATGTTTGAATTACTTGCACAAGTCGGTATTGTGTGCGAATGGACGGTAACTGGCTCTATAGTCGTTGCCAACTTCTGCTGCTGCCCTGTATTCATTTGTTCTGAGCTTTGTTGTGAAGCGCGCATCGACTCTTCTATCGTTTGTTTCCAATGCTCGAAATCAGCACCTAACTGCTGTCGCACCTTCTCAAGTCCTTTCGCAAACAAATTCTCTTCCTGTTCGCCAGAGAAATTCTGCAATGCTGCCTTAACATTTTGCTCAAGGTTTTCACACATTAGCCTTTTGTTTTCTAATGTGATTTCGGATACTTTACCCGTTAATACGTTATTTGGTGATCTATAACGTCTTGACGCTCTGTCAGATGTTCAACGCTTTCCTTTAGGTTAGTCTGTGTACGTGCCAATTCAGGAGGTTGCGCAATTGCACATGCCATGGCGTCTTGCTTTTGTACTAATTGCGGAACAATTTCCACTTGTTCCCGTACGGTATCTATCTTAATAGCCACATACTCCTTCATTTCGACACGTACGCGCTGAGTAGATTCCTCACATTGTGCTTTCACCAATTCTATTTGTGCAGTTAATTTTCGTTCCGTCTCTTCAGCCTGATCTTTGAGTTCCTTGGTCCTCGCCTCTATCCACTACTCTAATTCGGAAAAACTGTCTTGTAACTGCTGCTTAATCTCAGTCTGGACTAATTTCATCTCTTCTTGAGTTTGAGTGACTGTCACTAATTGTGCTTTAATATCGGTTTTCAGATTTTCCTGCCCTTCAGTAACTGAGGCTAATTTCGTATTCAAATCATTTTGCCCTTCAGTAAGTGAGGCAAATTTCGCATTAATGTCGGTTTTCAAAGTATTCATGCTCTCTGTTATCATCTGCATCTGCCTCATGATAATTACCAATGGATCTAATCCCTGCTGCGTACTTGCTGTTACACCCGCAGCCGTATCTACAGGGCGTTCTGTTGCGCTATCTGTAGCCATCGGTCCTACAACACTTCTTATTGCTTCGTTATTATCAGTGCTAACAGCTGAAGGCTGATGCGTGCTGCTTTGCTCTGCTTGACTCATCCTAAACATTGCCCTAGTTAAAACCATATAAATGTTCTACTGCCACTATATGTAACTCCCTTCACACAAGAATACTTCTGTGTCTAATTTCTCAATGAACATATACAGATTAATGCAACTGGGACAGGTCAATCCACATACTTCCTACGTCTAACATGAACACAAATAATTAACATTCAAATATCAAATAACACTAAACAGAAAAGTGTATACTTCAACTGTTCTAGCAAGCTTAAATAATAATATAGATCCAAATTTTACTTAACATCCAGCTTGCTGTCTTTCGGCTTTATTTGTGGATCCAATTATATCACCTGCGAGTCTTTCCTCTCTTTTCCAAGCGTAAGTTCGGTTAGCTCGTCGTAGTTGACATGAAACAGAGAACAAAATTATTTTAGCAACGTCCAAAAACGTGTTCTGTCACGGATTGGACAATTTTAACATTTTTAAATGTTCGGATAATACGTTTCCGTCTCTTTAATCTAAGAATAGATGGTCAATGAAGCTAGCCGCTATCTCTGTGTAATATCTTGTCTGTATAGACGTGTATCTGTTGTCTTCAAGATCCCTTCACCTTCACACATAAGTCTATACAGTAAAATAAGGCCCTCCCAGTTCTTGGCTGATCAGTGATAAGACAGGCGAAAAATTAGACTAATGGAGGATTATTAATATTATCTCTATTTTCATTCGCTCTTTCTCTCCTTTATCTATGTATTGTCTTTAATATAAGATTTCATTACGTGATAAAAAGAATCAGCCAAATAGAATCTTTGGTGGAGTCCTTCGTCTTGGTAATCAGCGGTTGGCTTGCTGTAAGAGATATTTACATTTATTATTATTGTTAAACACTGCAGTCAGTCGGGAGAATCAATCGTTTGGACAATTTGTTCCTTTTACGAAAGATTGCGAATTCCAGATGTGTACGAAGCCTTTTTGGACGATTTAACACACTCAGTGATTGCAGGCTCTCTTCGACACAGCTGAAACTTCCCCACGAATTACAGGGCCAACGTGATCAGCAAATGATTCAGAAAAAAACTCATTCGTTCGTTCACTCCAGAACGAAAAAGTCACAAACCTTATTTATGGAGGAAATCGTGTCTTAAATCCATCTCCATTACATGTCCAGATCTCCGGTGATTCCACGCCTTAATTATTTTCCTTTTACAATCTCTTTCCCTTCAAAACAAACCGCCAACGGCACAAATGTTAATTGGCTCGCTTTAGCGAGAAGAAAAGCAGAATATGTATCTCTCAGAAACACGTCAATCCCTCAACAGATACTCCAGAAGCTGTCCTAGTTACCACTCTAACAACCATGGAGAATGCATATATGCATCTCTGTTATTTCAAAGTATAAACGCACTAGAAAATACTTTGTGTCGACGAGCTGTCGCCGCGTATATTACGAGAAAATCAGATCAGATAACTTTTCCAAAGTGAATGAATGTGGATGGTTTGATTGAAAATGATTAATTGGTGCGTGGTAGAGGGTATTTGCTGTGGGGACATTACAAGGTGCCAGTAAAGTACGTGAAAAATGGCGCTGCAATGGTAAGAGTGACTTCAAAAAAATCGCCTTACAATTCCTCTTCACGTAAATAAAAGATACCACTACACTATATCCTTCTCAGATCAGTTACCGTTACATAATAATCTTAATTAAACACATCGATAAACTGAGACTTTACATTCCAGGCGTAACATTATAACTGCTTCCTCACTTTAACACAGCCAACCACTATCTGCCACTGCGCCTACACGCACACCAAAGATTATCCTAACCCTCCGACACAACTTACAACATCGCTGCTCGCTCACATGTAACACATCGAGAGCAAAGATATGACATTATTGTACAAACGATTAATACTCAAATGACAGACTTGAAAAATCGGATCAGTCTCAATGACAAGCAAGAATCACCTCCTCATATGGCAACTGATGATCACAGTCTTCTGCCAATAAATTGTGACAGCAATATGGTTTCCATGTACGGGAATTTAACTTCATAACAATTCAGACTGTTTGTCAGGTTAAGCCACTTTCACGAGATGCCTGACTTAGTGATTTCTGAGGACTTCTAATGAACATTGCCTGAACCACAACGCACGTTTTCATCCGTGCTACATGATAAGGGGCGACCGCGTTTCTTTACATCTGATATCGAGCCTATGTCCATTAGCTGTGAGTGACAATGCCTTGTGGTCTTTCTATCTGCCAAGGTTCAAATAGTTCAAATGGCTCTGAGCACTATGGGACTTGACTGCCGTGGTCATCAGACCCCTAGAACTTATAACTACTTAAGCCTAACTAACCTAAGGACATCACACACATCCATGCCCGAGGCAGGATTATAACCTGGGACCATAACGGTCGCGCGTTTCCGGACTATAGCGCCTAGAACCACTCGGCCACTCCGGCCGGCTATCTGCCAAGGCACGAGGTCTGTTCACAATTCGTCGACATCTCAGTGCCTGTACTTCTGACTGCCATACTTCGTTCCGGGATGCCAGCTGAGTCCGCTGGCGTAAGTTCACACATTTCACCGTGGCCCACCACCTACAGGTGCACTGCCATAAATGAGTTATAATAAAGTCAACCATCGTAAGGATTCCGTATTTCTATATTTACAGAAGGCTTTTGACAGCGGCCCTCACAAGCGTCCACTAATCATACTGCGTGCCTATGACAATGAGCGACCAGATGCGTGATTTCCTATCAGAAAGGTCAAATTTTATAGTAACCGATGGGAAATCATCGAGTGAAACAGAAGTGATATCTAGGATTCCCCAAGGAAGTGTTATAGGCCCTCTGGTAGTCTTAATCCATTTAAACGATTCGGGAAACGATCTGAGCACTCCTGCTAAAAAAAGGTATGAAAAGTGGCAGTTGATCCTAAGCAATAAAAAGTGTGTAAGTTCCTTCACATGAGTACTAAAACAAAATACGTATATTTTTTTTTTACACGGTAAGTCATACAAACTTTGAAGATAGTCGATTCAATAAATAGCTACAGATAACGTCTACAAACAACTTAAATTGGAACTATCACGTAAAAAATGTTACTGGAAGGCGAACCAAATACTGCGTATTATTGTCAAAACACTTACATGACGCAACGGACCTACTGCAGAAACTTGAAGCAAGTAAATACCGACAGCCGTCATTGTACGAATTATTTATTTGACGACCAGCTTCGGTGCCTCACTGGCACTATCTTTGCAGGCCGGGGTGGCCGAGCGGTTCTAGGCACTACAGTCTGGAACCGCGCGACCGCTACGGTCACAGGTTCGAATCCTGCCTCGGGCATGGATGTGTGTGATGTCCTTAGGTTAGTTAGGTTTAAGTAGTTCTATGTCTAGGGGACTGATGACCTCAGATGTTAAGTCCCATAGTGCTCAGAGCCATTTGGCACTGTCTTTAGGCCCCTATAAATTTCGTTAGATATGTCATCAATAAGCTTGAGCTGGTGCAGGGATCAGGAATTGAATTTGCTTCTGTAGATTTCTGAAACTTCTCTGTAGGCATGACATGATCGAACTATAGATTCTAAACAAATAATCTACATTATGTTTAGCCGTCCTCTTGTGCAATACTTCTGCGAAGTATGGGATCCTTACCAGACAGGAATGAGATAGGAACTGAAAAATTTCAGAGGAGAGCAGCTCGTTTTGTCTATCACGAACTAGGGAAGGGAGTGTGTTGGACGTGATAAGCTAGTTGAAATGGCAGTGTTAAGGCAAAGGCGTGTTTCGTTGAGGCGAGATCTTCTTTTCGCGAAATTCACCAACTTTCTCCTCCGCATTTGAAAGTATTTTATTGACTCGAACCTAAATGTGAAGCAATTACCCTCGTGGTAAAATATGAGTAATCAGAGCACAGACGGAAGATTTAGTTTTCATTTTTCCCACGTGCTATTCGAGAGTGGAAAGGTCGACAAGTACTCAAGCCGGAATTGCGGAGTAATCATGTGGATACAGAGGTAGTTCAACAAAATATATAGTTTTTGTTCCGTGAAAATTGTGTAAGTAATAATAAATTTATAAACAGTTTTCAATACGTGGTTAATTCCCACTCTCCCTGCAAACTAGGGGTGGCGTTATCGCTGAAACAACAGGTTTTCGATTGTGTGTGTGTGTTTTTTTTTTCACGCCACTTTAACCTGACTGTTAATACTGCTCAAATTAATCGGAATCTGAAATACCCGATTTTCGGTTTTTGTTCCCGTTATTTCCTGTAATAAACAAAGGGTGAAAAATTTTGACTCCCTGAGTTTCAAGATAGATAGAATCAAAATATTACATTAAACAGGCAAAAAAAAAGAACGAACTTGGTCTATCCACGGTTAGCTACTTGTCTCGAAAAGTGATAACTGATTGTGTGATTGTATAGTACAACATCGCGAGTAAATGTTGCTATTGGTTCTAATCTTCGAAACTCTGCTGAAAAATGAAGTAATCTGGTATCATAGCACTATTTGGGCAAAATGAATTGTGCTGAAAGGAAAAAGCTGAGGTTGGAGAACTGATTTTCGTGTTAATTTGTCTGTTTTAAGGGATAGAAGCAGATAAGGGCATCTTATGTAGACACAGTCAGCAGCGCAGCTACTTCCTTTTTTTTTTTGCTATATACTACGAATAAATTGTTCTTCAGTTTGTAATTTATTACTGTTACCATAGTTTCATATCTCTTCTATAATTTCATAGAAATGGCAGACAAGCCTTTAATGTTTTAAATAAAATGAAACATTGTACTTCACTGCTACGTCACATTGTAAAAATATATCCAGACTAGTATTGGTGCCATTCTGCAATGTAACGGATGAGAGAAACTACCAAATAAAGCAGGTGGCTGCAAGTCTTTCACACTGCACTTACTCCCGTACCTTCAGCCACGACACACAACATGGACGTTATTGCCTCAGCAATGCTGTACCAATTCTTCTGTCATGTGTTTGCTGCTCGATTATTTCGATACTGTTATTAAAATACCAATTATCGCCCTTCCTCATTATCTGTAATAGCGGAATTTCCAACCCAATGCAAATTTCACAATAAAAATTACTCCAGCTGCTAAAGCTAATTGATATTTCGATTGCTGCTCGGTTATTAGTAAGGAGATAATAAACACAGACCATACAAGTACCGAAAAATACCAGTCATTCAGAATGTGGTCCGCTTTTCCCATTCCTTCTGTAAATGCAGCTGTACGACACCAGCGCCACCCCTGCGCCAGTAATAGGACCTGAACTGTTCGCCAGTGATCTTGTCGACCAGCATTCGAGCCGTGCGGCCGGGGAATCCCCCGGCAACCGGTGACAGATGCAGGGGCGCGAGGCGACCCGTGTCGCAGTGCAGCGCAGCGCCTGGCCACGTGGCGCCGTCGGCCCGCTGACCCAGTTCCCGGCGGCCCCGCCCCCTGCACCCCCACCCCTCACCCCCCCTTCCACCCCAGGAGCGTCGTTCCCGGTCTGCCTCCCGGCTCCCGCCTCCCGGAGGTTCCGACTCGCGCGAGCGTAGAAAGGGCGCGCAGGTCGCGGCGTCTCACTTCACCCGCAATCTCAGAGTGACTCAAACTTTCCCTCTTCCTCGGGGAGCAGCCGTTGAAACCAACATACGAGCCAGACGTGTACAAGAGTCAGGAAGTACGTTATGAGGGACATAAGTAGTACACAAAAGAAGAGAGAGCAAGCACCTTGAGGTAATTTCGACCGGTTGACAAGCGGCTATTGAAAGGCACTGTTTGTTGACTTGCGCGAAGATGAAACAAAACTTTATAATTAGTTTCTTACGAATAAAAGTAAGATACGGTTGATGCAATTTAGTCGGATCAGATCAGGCGATGCTAAGGGTCTCAACTTAGGAAATACCGTACGAAAGGCAATAGAAGAGTTTTGCTGTTTTGTGTGTAGAACTAGCTGACGATGGCCTAAGTATAGGAAAACATTTCAGAAAAAGAATTTCTTGACATCGTGTATTCTGGTAGGTGTTAGGTTGCCTATTCTGAAGATATTTGTCTGGAGTGTAGCCTTGTAAGAAGGGCCGGCCGAAGTGGCCGAGCGGTTCTAGGCGCTACAGTCTGGAGCCGCGCGACCGCTACGATCACAGGTTCGAATCCTGCCTCGGGCATGGATGTGTGTGATGTCCTTAGGTTAGCTAGGTTTAAGTAGTTCTAGGGGACTGATGACCTCAGTAGTTAAGTGCCATAGTGCGCAGAGCCATTTGAACCATTTTTTTTCTTTTTTTGTATGCCAAACAGTTTAGATTGAAATGAGGAAGAAGTTTGACAAAATGTGTTGCTACAGAAAAATGCCGAATATTGGTACACCAGGAAACTAACGAAGAGTTACTAAACCGGATTGGGAGAGAACAAATTTATGGTAATACTTGACAAAAAGGAATGGATCGGTATCAAGAAATCATCAATTTGGTAACTGACGGAACCTGGGTGGTAGACTAGGGTGGCGTGGTGGGACGGTGAGAGGAGGCGTGTGTGTGGGGGGGGGGGGCGCAGGTTTTTTTTGAGTGGGGTGGGGGGGGTGTTGGTAAAATTGTTGAGGCAGACGAAAGCTTTACTACAGTAACCAGGTTGAAATGAATGTAGTTTACATAAGCTATCCAGAAATGAAGAGGATAGAGTAACTGTGTAAAGGTGCTCCGGAAAGGCTCAAAATCATGAAAAGTTCAATTTTTACTTTTTTGCGTTTTATGAATCTGCAGACTATTACCTTTTAACAGATATACAATTTATTCAATTCCGAAGACTACAACTATTTTTAAATTTTTTTTGAAATGTGTTCTACATGGGCGTGACCCACTGTGGCGCTGTTAAACTGCTGTCAAATGGTGTTATTATTAACGTCCGTGTTCATCAGATACATTTTAGTGATGTGAAATAAAGTATGTGTTGTGGCTAACCTTGTTTTCAGAGACTTAGCAGCACCTGAACTGTTGAAAAAGTGTATTCACGGAAAAACTCAAAACCCCAATGAAAGTGTAAATAGTGTTATATGGACGAGAATCCCCAAGACTGTATTTGTTGGAATAGAAACACTTCACTTTGGTGTGTATGATGCTGTTGCGACTTTCAATGATGGCAACATTGTAAGGTGCAAGATATTTAGAAATATGGGAATGAAGATAGGTTCTAACATGGTATGAGCGATGCTTGCTTTAGACAAGGAACGCCTTCGGGCTGCAGACAGGGCTGTAAAGAGTCTAGAAATACAAGCAAGAGTAAACAGGAGGAGGAACAAGAGGAAGCTGGAGGAGGAGTTTGCAGAGGATGAAGATAATCCATCCTATGGACCTGGAATGCACTAAAAAGTTAATCCAATCTTTGTCGCTCGATTCCCTAAACTTTTATTTTCTCATACTAATTACATGTTTTCTAAGGATCTTCCAAACATATTTGTTTCAAACTTTCAGTAAATGTTACACAGTACCTTCTGCATAGTTTAACACAGCCTTTTTCCAAAAAACGGTATATTTTTGAATATATAAATAAAAAACTGCAAAAAAATGTTGTGAATTTTCATTACAATTGAAAAAAAATCATCTTTAATAACTGAACAAAAATTTTGTCAAATCCCTGTGTTAAGTTGTAGCCCATATTCCAATAAATAATCTGTAAAAAGTTCAACTTCCTACCTCAAATACTTTGTGAGGAAAGATGTAATTTATAAGCGTTATTTTAACATTGCAAGTATAGGGCGTTCCGGAGCCCCTTAAACACCTGGGACTGAAAATTACAACAACGAACTTTCCGTGACCAACCAATCGTTAAGGTCTGTACGAATGGTAGTGAGCGAGCTACGGGATAGTATAAGAAAGGGATGAATGCTGTCTGATCCATTATACAGGATGATAGCAAATTCCCGTAACAAACTTGTAGGACTTGCAGAGGTGAGTGCGTAGATTAGTTTTTGAATTGCTAGTATTTCGTTAGGCGTTATCCAGTTCATCATTAGTTTTACAATTCCACTCATTAATAGTCAAAGAAATTGTTCGTGTACTCGTTGGTGAGTTTTCTTCAACATCATATAGTGCGGCCTCTTGCAGTTCGGGTGTGCGGCATCTCCTTGAAGAAACACGGTCGCACCTGCTGATGGTGAAGGTACCATTTCTCGAAGCCGATGCGTAATTGTGGCGAAAAGGGCGTGCGATGGAGTCGGACTTTGTGGATAAATGGGACGAGCAGATCCTCCATTACCGTGAATTTCGCCATTCGAAAGGATCATGTAGGTGTATTCTGCAAGCGTGTACTCAACCATGATGCTCTAACACTCAGACATTTGAATAAGGCTCGAACAAGGTCAGAGAGGTAGGGCAGACGTCGAATGACATCAGCTGATCTGCCCTTACCATGACTACCCTGCTGCTTGCCAAACATGTATTCAAAAGAGTGTAAATCAGAGCAGGTATTGCTTAGGCCAATGACAAACACGTACAAGGCAGTGGAGGAGACATTAATTGTAGGTAAGTATGCCAATGGGAACATGGAACTGGATATCAAGAAAAGGAAATGAAACATATGGCTGCTGGGAAAGTCTATGTGGAGACCACGCCACCATCAGTAACACTGAACATTTATCGCTTTGAATAAATGAGCGGTTTAAATATCTGTGGTTGACAGTCACTCACTGAAATGATGTACTGCTGTGCCTTCAGTCGGAAGACTGGTTTGATGCAGCTCTCCATGCTACTCTATCCTTTAAAAGCCTCTTTGTCTCCGAACAACTAGTGCAACCTATGTAAGGTGGCATAGTCTCCTGACCTTCACTTCTTACATATCACCATCGTATTCTGCGTATCAAGACGTTCCATTCGAGCCCAAACTCGATAGGGTAGAGTCAATTTTACATATTTCCATTTAATCGATATGCAAATCTAATAAATAAATCGCAAGTGCGCACCGAGATTAAAAAGTCGAAGCTGGCATACACAAACATTCAAGGCACGATGGCCATAGGAGTTTTTGTTCGGCGGAGGCAACCAGACTGCTGCAAAGTCCGTAGGAGGGTGAGTTAGCACTTAGCCGCACAGGCCGGCCAGCTGCGTACGGACCAAAACAGTTTTTGACGGCGAAAATCGATAATGGCCTGCGTGTTCTCCTTAAAAGCAAAACCTGCTGTATTGTTTGGGAGAGCCCCAGCATATGCACTTTTTGACGGACCTAGTGCGCAGTTTCAGAGTTCTCACAGGTGGACAGTAAATGCCTAACGCAGATGCTATATATTTCCGGAGTGGTCGTCTTAAACGGAGCGCCATTCTCCCGTTTGTAAGAATAACGCTGATTGGAGGATTATTTCTGACACAATGAGCCGGAGGAGTGAGGGAAAGACAGCGGATCATATACCCTTTTGCTTTTTGCGTGGAGAGGGGTGGTTCCGGAGATACTCTTGAAGTGGGAACACGTAGCAGGAGCGAGTGCGCTCGTGCATATATGCACTGGGAGAGCACCTCTGTCGCTAGCGAATCGGAGTGATACTCTATATTGAATCGCTCACGATTAAGCGTTTATTCACTGTGTTGTCCGCGCCACTTAATGTGTGGTGTGAACACAGACAGAGTTTTAGTTAGCACCTGCGAGCGAACATTGAGTGGCATCGTGGTGGACTGGTTATCTGACCGGTGTACCACGCCAATAGTTAGACTAGGGGCAGATAGGAGTCCTTGACTTCATCAAGGCATAGTGAGAGTTCGATTAGCGAATGTCAATCCAGATAGAAAGAGATAGTTTTGTTATTTTTCAGCGGCAAACGACACAGGCAGCAGTCGTCGCAGCTCACGGTATTGTGCGGTGCAGCGTAGTCGAGCCCAATCTTTCCTCCATTAGAAATAACATACGTCATTCACGAAACTCCATTACATTTCTCACGCGACAGCCTCGACCGTACTTAGAAAAATTCAATCGGATAATTATTCAAGTTGAGCAGGCGGGGCTCTCAGCCATTCTGCAGAGTAATCAACATTCTTAAAGAAAAGGGATAAAAGAGCTTTCCAACACTTGTATACAAATTTCATTAACAGGATTCCTATCCATAAGAGGTAACCTCCTATTCCGAAAAAAAAACCGGAAATTTGCGTATCAGTTTATCAATAAAAGTTTCAGTTGATTTTTCCAGATTTTGTAATAAATAATATTTTCCGTTCGTTTAATGTTTTTCTTACACTAACTAGCATACTCCAGTACCCAAGTATTAATTATTCATTTTCTTTTTATTTAATATTCCCATTTATTTTATTAATTGGTAATTCCAGACAGTGCAAAGACCATTTGACTGCAGGATCACAGCCACAGGTTATTATTTGCGAAGACTTTGTTGCTGGGCATGTAAGAAGGCGTGTGCGGTCGAAACTACGACATTATCAGGTTATTCTTTTTTAAACAGAGCCGCGCAAGGCCCAGTTACCTAAGGTGAGAGCAACATAAGGGAATTTCGCAATTGGTCTGTTCGTATGCAAAGGAATACTAGTCAGAAAGGCCAGTGCTCAGCAGAGTACCCTATAGGTAACGGTGCAAGTGTACGCCTGAAGCATGACATTGTGTGGAAGTGAAAGAGCCATCACCGGAAATTCGGAGAAGAAGAAACTGGGGGAAGCCGAAATGCCGTGCTACCGAAGAATGTTGAACTATGTCTACTGATAAATATGGAACAGACTACTAAAAGAATGGGTGAGAAAAAAGGTCTACAGAACTTTCTTACGAAAAGGAGGCATAGATTAAAGAATCGTCTGCTACTGCATTCAGGAATAGTCAACTTGGCGCTAGAAGAGGCAATACAAACGAAAAATAATAAGGGTAGACAAAAACCAGAATATGAAAAGTAGATTACGGGGGATATACTTTGTAACAGCTGCGTAGGGATGAAAAGACTGGTGTAAAAGTGAAAACAATACACAGAGTGATGAATTAGGAAAAGATAAATAAAAAGTAAAACGTCTATTGCGCTTCTAGAGTTGGATAAATAACTTGGATTCTGAGAACGTACTCTAATGATAAAATGGTTCAAATGGCTCTGAGCACTATGGGACTTAACTTCTAAGGTCATCAGTCCCCTAGAACGTAGAACTACTTAAACCTAACTAACCTAAGAACATCACACACATCCATGCCTAGGGCAGGATTCGAACCTGCGACCGTAGTGGTCGTGCGGTTCCAGACTGTAGTGCCTAGAACCGCTCGGCCACCCCGGCCGACTCTCTAATGATATTTGACATAATAATATGTAAGGAGACAATCTCAGTTTTAGAAATAATTAGACAAAGAATAGCAAATAGTCTCAATTATTTTTTAATTGCTTTTATTTTACTTTGTGTTCGAGCTACCGCACAGGCGACGGCTGCGTTGAAGTCAGTTTGACGTCTGTTATCACGTGAAATGTCGTAAGTCACAGGTATGCATTCATGGGAAAGCGCGGGTCGCTTAACAGGAATATTCTTTATTTAAAGAAGTACAGCAAGCAGCCACTGCTGTGTAGCTTTATGCCAACACGCCTTTGAGCTCTTATCCATCTCCACACGGTGCAATACATTTGAATCTTCATCAATAACACGATCAATTATTATTCATTTTGCGACCTTAAGCTTGCTGCAATCAATGAAAGAGAATCTTACACCAGACACATTTCACTTTCACTTACAAAGCGTCTTCTGTGATCATTGATGTTTCTGTCTCTTGTTCACTTACACTGACGATGCTTTGTAAATTGAATCGAAACATGTCTGGTGTAAAATTCAGTTTAACGAATTACAATATGCTTAAGACGGCAAGACCAATGATAATTGATCTTAACAGCTACTGTGAAAGATGGCCAGCAAACCAACCTATATGAATAATACGTTTTTCTACACTGCATTTTGAAAGCTGCAGTACCCTATTCAGAATATCTATTCCTTTAGCTACCAAGTTTCCTGAGGTATATTGTAAACCTTCGTGGTGTCCTTATCACATAATGTGTGTATGTGTGGTTGCCTAAAGTAGTCTAGGCGATGGAATTCTCACGCCTACAAATGATTAAGATGACCCTACCATTGAGAACCTACACCTAGAGATTTCCATAAAACCAAGTATCTTGTTGTGTTTTACTTCACTTCGCTTCAGTTTAGCGTATCGAACCAATCTTTCCTGTCCGGATGCTACTAGAATGAATCACAACATGGGTACCGTAAATTATGTATTCTCAAAAACCAAGTAGAGTGCAGAAAATTGTGTAAATATGAACTCTTCTCCCTGACTGGCTCATTCAGAAAACGCTCAGCTGGCAAGCAAATGGAACTCAACACGTTTACTAAGAGTGTTTTCCTATTCGATGAACTGCAGTTCGCGTATCGTCGAATTAAGGACGGACAATAGTCGTACTGCACCGATAATCTGCTTTCTAGGGCGTTGGCCGAGGAGCAAACGATGTACGTGGTATACCTGTAACTCTCCGCCTACACAATGGATGAAATATGCTTCTGCAAATTCCTCGTCTGAAATTACCTCACTACAATACAGAACACAAGATTTCTGTTTGTTCACTAGCCAGGAACTGAAATTCGACTCAAGAATTCTCCCGTTAATAACATTCCACAGAGAGCTAAAGAATCGTCACTCGAGTAAACAGAATAACACTGTCACAGAGAAATTATTTCACGCGCTCCCTTTGTCGAAAGCAAGAGATCTCAGAGCCTAACAGCCAGATTCTCGACTGTTGATCTCACCATTGGAGTCTCTAGTTCGATCTTCAGAGGCAGTTGTCTCCGTTGGTTCCCGGCAGGGAAGTGCCCGCCATCGATCCCCAGAGCGAAGTATTCTCTCCACTCCATACCCCTCTCCCTTCTGGACATTCGGCGTCTATGTTTGCACTCAAGCGATTTTAATATTTTTTGTGGAATCTAAACTTTAAAAACCTCTCTCACACCGGCCTGATTTAGCTTCACTGATCAGGATAGTAAAAACATGCGTATGTTAAGGGAATTGTCATTCACAAAGCAGGCTTATCACATTCACACAGTTCAATACTGTTCTACCCTGATTAAATTGAGCTTAACTTAAATTCCATAAGGCAGTGAAGCAATTCCGAAGTCTCGGTGCGACGAAAATTGTCAGTCGATCTCCTGGAAACATTTGTAATAATTATTAACTTTCGGTGATCACATGGGGAAGACCGGAGATCTGCTGGTAAGACCGTGTTAGCCTATTTATTTGAAATAACTGGATATCTTGAGCCTACAAAACGGCGGGTTCGTCCAGTGTAAATCAGACGTTCCCCACTGATCCCGTGCAACACAGCGCAGTAAGCAGACACTGTCAATAATAATCAGTTAAATAATACGCGAACACACTTACTTTAGTTTAGTTCATGTATTAAATTCCTTCTCATACAGAATCTCATCAAGATGGCGACTAGCTCAACAATACATACATATACATCCTCCTTCTTTCACGACTCATCGGCAAGCATTCCTTCTTTCTTTTTCATAAGAGAAAACATAGCAGAGAAGCTATTCCATGGAGTAAATGGACGCTCCAAGGAATAATTGGGCTTGTAACTACTTTGCATTGATAATCGGTAAGATAAGAAGAGATATTTCGAGATATGTACTGAGTTATATAACTTACAAAATTTCTGAAAATATCGCGGAGAGACCGCTGCAACAGAAATTACGCGATGAACCCCAGTGGTCGTTACAAAACCATTATCTGCTCCTACATAAATCTGCCAACCAATCACCTGAAGCTCATATTCCGTTCAGAAGACTTTCTGCAAGTTTCCATTTCCCTTCTTTCATCCTTAGCATTCCACCAATCAAAAACGTATCCCTGCTTTTTGGCGGCAAGTATACCCCAGTGCTTTTGATGAGAAAATTCTTCAGAGGTTAGCTTGTGACTATCGTTTATGAACCCGCTCATTGCTTATCGCTAAAAGGGCGTCTTTTCGCCTTGTTCCGCCCCTGATGCTCTTTCTTCAGTTATGCTAGTCTGAATTTTTTTCCATCCCATTAGAGAACAATCTCCCACCCGCTTCGTCTATTGCTCTCGCTCTGGGCAATAAATGTCGCCCCTGCAAAATGCAACAAGTCTCTTCCCAGCCCATCTTTATTTGAATGTCGCTTCTGAGGAATGTGTGGCCCACTTCACCCTTTTTGTCACTGTTCAGCTCTAACTCCCAGATAAGCAGTACTACAAAGATTGTTAGTAAATGGTGCTAACCAGTATCAGCCAATGAAATGATTAACAATTTCGTTGTGTATTTTAAACAGTACCTAATGTAAACATGAATCTAAAATAATATTAAATGTATGGTGATAAAATCTTGCTCTCTTTCCGCATTTAAATACACAAAGTACAGGTACACACTTCAGGTACACAGGTACAGCCTTCAAGAAGGGTCGTCGAGCAGATGCGCAAAACTATACACCTATATCTCTGACGTCGGTCTGTTGTAGAACTTTAGAACATGTTTTTTGCTCGAGTTTCATGTCGTTTTTGGAAACCCAGAATCTACTCTGTAGGAATCAACATGGATTCCGGAAACAGCGATCGTGTGAGACCCAACTCGTTTTATTTGTTCATGAGACCCAGAAAATATTAGATACAGGCTCCCAGGTAGATGCTATTTTCCTTGACTTCCGGAAGGCGTCCTATACAGTTCCGCACTGTCGCCTGATAAACAAAGTAAGAGCCTACGGAATATCATACCAGCTGTGTGGCTGGATTGAAGAGTTTTTAGCAAACAGATCACATATGTTGTTATCAATGGAGAGACGTCTACAGACGTTAAAGTAACCTCTGGCGTGCCACAGGGGAGTAATATGGGACCATTGCTTTTCACAATATATATAAATGACCTAGTAGATAGTGTCGGAAGTTCCATGCGGCTTTTCGCGGATGATGCTGTAGTATACAGAGAAGTTGCATCATTAGAAAATTGTAGAGAAATGCAGGAAGATCTGCAGCGGATAGGCAACTGACCCTTAACATAGACTAATGTATTGCGAATACATGGAATGAAGGATCCTTTATTGTATGATTATATGATAGCGGAACAAACACTGGTAGCAGTTACGTCTGTAAAATATCTGGGAGTATGCGTGCGGAACGATTTGAAGTGGAATGATCATATAAAATTAATTGCTGGTAAGGCGGGTACCAGGTTGAGATTCATTGGGAGAGTCCTTAGAAAATGTAGTCCATTAACAAAGGAGGTGGCTTACAAAACACTCGTTCGACCAATACTTGAGTATTGCTCATCAGTGTGGGATCCGTACCAGATCGGGTTGACGGAGGAGATAGAGAAGATCCAAAGAAGAGCGGCGCGTTTCGTCACAGGGTTATTTGGTAACCGTGATAGCTTTACGGACATGTTTATCAAACTCAAGTGGCAGACTCTGCAAGAGAGGTGCTGTGCATCGCGGTGTAGCTTGCGCACCAAGTTTCGAGAGGGTGCGTTTCTGGATGAGGTATCGAATATATTGCTTCCCCCTACTTATACCTCCCGAGGAGATCACGAATGTAAAATTAGAGAGATTCTAGCGCGCACGGAGGCTTTCAGACAGTCGTTCTTCCCGCGAACCAGACGCCACTGTAACAGAAAAGGGAGGTAATGACAGTGGCACGTAAAGTGCCCTCCGCCACACACCTTTGGGTGGCTTGCGGAGTATAAATGTAGATGTAGATGTAGATGTAGACTCACTGAATCCTCTTCCATAATTTTATTACCAAAAAAATTTTAGATCCCCCTTCTTTAAGTTTAATTACCAGTCATGGACTGTGGGAAAAGCGTTTGTGATGCGTTGCTACACAACAATGTTGGAAATATGGTTCACTGATATGGCAAGATCATGGGAGATTCCCGTCAGAATCGATGAAGAAAGGAACATTTGTTAAATTCTGGCAAGAAGAAGAGACAGGATGTAGAATTTGTGTTAAGACATATGGCAATAACCTCCGTGGTACTAGGGGGAGCTTTAGAGGGTATAAATTATACGGCATGATAGAGATACGAATACATCCAGAAAATAATTGATGATGTTGACTGCAAGTACTCCTACTACTCTGACAACGAGCTGCACAGGTTGGCGCATGTAAGGAAGTCGTGGCGGACATAATTCTGCCGAAACCGCAAATTAAAGTTAAAAAGGAAAATGATCTAGGCTTTTTTCGTCTATAAATACGAACTACATGTAGAAAACAACATTGCACATTACATTTAAATATTTGTGAAATTAGTCGTTAAGTAGTTACTTGTATGCCTGGCTTGCAAGAATTTCTTTACTATGAAGGATGTTTTCTTTTTTGTGTTAAGTTGAAGTGTGTAATACCATTGTAAAAGTAATCAGTCGACTAAGAAGCATCTGTCATACGTAGAAACTAGTTAATATGTTATTTCCGACAGTCAACATGTTTTAATGGTCATTATGGCACGTAACTGACGAAATAATGAATCCAGCATGAAAGAGAATTCAGCATCGAACGTGTCACCAATCAACTACTTGAAAATGAAAATAGCATCAATCTCTCAGTGGCTGCCGAGTGTGTTCCCTCTAACGACCCTGATACGGTCAGCTTCACTCCCTGGTAGGGAGGGACTCGCCTCACGGCGTACTGGGCTCTGTGGAGAGCAGGCGCCGCTAGCTACCCGCAAAACACAGCGGAGCCCGCCGCAGCATTAAACAGTGGCCGCTCTGTGGTTTTCTTGTAACATCACCGTTTACGATCGCATTAGCAGCGTCCCGGCAGATTATTTTAGATGGTTTCCTCAGAGAAAACAGAGGTAACTGCTGTCTCAACGCATTTCCTTTCTACCAAAAAAACTAACGAACCCAGAATTCAAATAATCGATTATGGTTTCTAAAATGAATTTTCTTATTTGAACATTACGTTTTTACCCTTCTTCTTGTCGCTTGTAATATTCTATAATTCTTCTCGTTCTCCTTCTTTTACGATTTAACACAGCATTATAGTTATTCATCACATCCAAGCTTACAAATTTTTCCATCTTTCAAATATACCGCCTACAAATTCCTCTTTGACATAATGCTTTTGACTCACTCTACTTAAATTGTTTTTAGCGTCCTCTTCTTCCATTACTTGAAATCTATTCCATCATCTTTTTACACTATCTGTCCTCACCCAAACGGCATGCATGATTTTATAATCTCAATCGTTTTGTTTCGATTGTTTCCATTTCAGAGGATCCCAGGTTTGTCCTCTTACGGATGTTTTATTTTTCAATTATATTCCGTAGTGTCAATCAACAGCAACATATTCAAAATCTCATCTCTAATGGCAATAAGTTCCTCTTAATCGTTTGGGTTTTTCCCTGCTCCATATGTTGCTGTATTCCCTACAATAATTTTAAATATGCTATTCATCATTCCTGATCTAATATGTGTGTTCTACAAAAATCCATTTAGTCCCTATCGAGACACATGTCTGTGTATGATCTTCCAGCACGGAACCCATTTCTCTCTTCTGCATCCACAATCTCTGTTTGATTATCGACTGTAGAATTTTTCCATCTAATCTATAGACTGAATTTGTTGCACAAACGCCTCCACACCTCGAGCATTTTCCATGTCACATTTTCTTTGTATATTTGATATATACACTACTGGCCATTAAAATTGCTACACCACGAAGGTGACGTGCTACAGATGCGAAACTTAACCGACAGGAAGAAGATGCTGTGATATGCAAATGATTAGCTTTTCAGAGCATTCACACAGGGTTGGCGCCGGTGGCGACACCTACAACGTGCTGACATGAGGAAAGTTTCCAGCCGATTTCTCGTACACAAACAGCAGTTGACCGGCGTTGCCTGGTGAAACGTTGTTGTGATGCCTCGTGTAAGAAGGAGAAATGCGTACCATCACGTTTCCGACTTTGATAAAGGTCGGATTGTATCCTATCGCGATTGCGGTTTATCGTATCGCGACGTTGCTGCTCGCGTTGGTCGACATCCAGTAGATGTTAGCAGAATATGGAATCGGTGGGTTCAGGAGGGTAATACGGAACGCCGTGCTGGATCCCAACGGCCTCGTATCGCTAGCAGTCGAGATGACAGGCATCTTATCCGCATGGCTGTAACGGATCGTGCAGCCACGTCTCGATCCCTGAGTCAAGAGATGGGGACGTTTGCAAGACAACAACCATCTGCATGAACAGTTCGACGACGTTTGCAGCAGCATGGACTATCAGCTCGGATACCGTGGCTGCGGTTACCCTTGACGCTGCATCACATACAGGAGCGTCTGCGATGGTGTACTCAGCGACGAACCTGGGTGCACGAATGGCAAAACGTAATTTTTTCGGATGAATCCAGGTTCTGTTTACAGCATCATGATGATCGCATCCGTGTTCTGCGTCATCGCGATGAACGCACATTGGAAGCGTTGGAAGCGTGTATTCGTCATCGCCACACCGGCGTATCACCCGGCGTGATGGTATGGAGTGCCACTGGTTACACGTCTCGGTCACCTCTTGTTCACATTCACGGCACTTTGAACAGTGGACATTTCAGACATGTTACGACCCGTGGGTCCACCCTTCATTTCAGACATGTTACGACCGGTGGCTCTACCCTTCATTCGATCACTGCGAAACCGTACATTTCAGCGGGATAATGCACGACCGCATGTTGGAGGTCCTGTACGGGCCTTTCTCGATACAGAAAATGTTCGACTGCTGCCTGGCCAGCACAACCAGATCTCTCACCAACTGTAAACGTTTGGTCAATGGTGGCCAAGCAACTAGCTCGTCACAATACGCCACTCACTACTCTTGATAAACTTTGGTATCGTGTTGAAGCTGCATGGGCAGTATACCTGTACACGCCATCCAAGCTTTGACTCAATGCCCAAGCGTATCAAGGCCGTTATAACGGCCAGAGGTGGTTGTTCTGGATACTGATTTCTCAGGATCTATGTACCCAAACTGCGTGAAAATGTATTTACAGTCAGTTCTAGTATAATATATTTGTCCAATGAATACCCGTTTATCATCTGCATTACTTCTTGGTACAGAAATTTTAATGGCCAGTAGTGTGTGATGCCTTCCGTTCTCGTTGTCTACGTTATCTTTACGATTCGCCACCTACTTCGGTAAAACTGATTGCATCTTTCATTATGAGATTTTGTAGGGATAAACCGGCTGTTTCCATTTTTTAATTTTTTATTGTTTTTTTTTCCGACTTCTGGAAAGCCAACGAAACGATGTGGCACGGCTACACAGAAAACTGAAAACTGGTTACACAGAATTCTCTCATAAGTGTCCGTAACTCACCCGATTGTTCACAAACTCCGCTGCCGCAGGAGTACCTTGCCTCATTAAACAGTTGGTGTGAAAATTCGGATAATGTTTGCTGCAAAAAATAGGTGAGTTATCCCCCATACGAACAAATTCAGTTTCATCCAAGTAGAGAGAAAGTACTTATAGAGTTTCCGCCTGCATCCATTTAAGGGCCACACAAATGTATCTATGGGCTATGTAGACAACGGAAAAAGATCTACTGGAAGAATACTACGAAACGCATACACCAAATACATTAATAATAAATTGTACTGTTTCCCCGTGGTACACAAAACAGGCAAGGTCACTGTTGCAGAAGCACCGAAAGAAGCATGCCAAATTTAAAAGAACGTAAATCCCCCAAGATTGGCGAAGTCTTACACAATCTCGAAATTTAACGTGAACTTCAGTGCGACATGTTTCCACGACGATACTATGTCCTTAAATCTGGCAGAAACCCCGAAGAGAGTCGTATGTGAAGTGCACCAGTGGTAAGACGCAATCAGTGCCTTCACTGTTCGATAAAAATCTTGATGTTACTTATGACAGTGCCACTAAATTAGAGTTATTGAACACAGTTATCCGAAATTTTTTCACCAAAGAAGACGAAATAAATATTCGAAAATTCACAGCAAGAACAACTGCAAACACGAGTACTGGTAATTTCAAAGTAGATATCCTCGGCCTAGCGAGGCAACTTAAATCAATAAAGGCAACGCTTCCGGTCCAGATTGTATACTAAGTCACGTTCCTTTTAGCGTATGCTGATAAAATGCCTCCATATTGAACAATCATATATAGCCATCCACTCACGGAAAGATCCGTACCTAAAAACTGGAAAGTTGCACAAGTCACACCGAAGAAAAGAAATACAGACCCTTGTCAATAGCGTCGATTTGCAGTAGGAGCCGGCCGGAGTGGCCGAGCGATTCTAGGCGCTACAGTCTGGAACCGCGCGACCGGTACGGTCGCAGGTTCGAATCCTGCCTCGGGCATGGATGTGAGTGATGTCCTTAGGTTAGTTAGGTTAAAGTAGTTCTAAGTTCTAGGGGATTGATGACCTTAGAAGTTAAGTCCCATAGTGCTCAGAGCCATTTGAACCACTTTGCAGTAGGATTTTGGAACGTGTACTGTCCTCGGATATTATAAATTACCTCGGAGAAAACGATTTATTGACGAAAATCCAACACTGATTCAGAAAACTCAGCTAGCTATTTATTCCCACGAAATAATGAGTACTATCGACAGGAGATGCCAAATTTATTCCATACTTTTAGATTTTCAGAAGGCTTTCGACACTGTTCCTCACAAGCGACTTCTAATCTTATTGCTTGCCTATGGCGTATGTGCGGCTGGGAAACAATGTGAGCAGTCTTCTTAAACTGTTTGCAAATGATGCTGTCATTTACCGTCTTGTAAAGTCAGCAAATAATCAACACCAGTTGCAACATGATTTAGACAACATAGCTCCATGGTGCGAAAAGTGACAGATGACTCACAATAATTAAAATCGTGAAGTCATCTACGTAAGTATCAAAACGAGTCCGTTAATTTTCAGTTGCACGATCACAAAAATCTAAAGGGTGTGAATTCAGCTAAATACTTAAGAATTACAATTATAAATAACTTAAAGTGGACCGATCACATAGATTATGTCGTGGGGAAAGCGAATCAAAGATTGCGATTTATTGGTAAACATTTAGAGATTGCAACCGAGGTACTAAAGACAGTGCTTACACTACGCTTGTCCGCCCTCACCTGGATCATTTCTGTGAGGTTTGGAATTTGCAATAGTTAGGATTGATGGAAGACATCGAAAAAATCCAAAGATGTGCATATCGTTTTGTATCGTCGCAAAAAAAGGTGGGGGTGAGCCACCGATATGATACGCGAACTGGGGTGGCAATCATTAAAATAAAGGTGTTTTTTGTTACGGAAGGACCTTCTCATGAAATTGTAATCAGTAACTTTCTTGTCAGAGTGTGAAAATATTTTCTTGGCGCCCACCTACAAAGGAAGAAATGAGAATCATAACAAATAAGATAAATTGTAGCTAGCACGGAAAAGTTTATTAACTGTTCATTTTCCCCGCGCTGTTCGAGAATGGAACAGTAGAGAAATAGATGAAGGTGGTTAGATAAACTCTCTGCCAGGCACTTAATTGTGAATTGCATACTAACAACGTATACGTAGGTGTATAAACCGAACAGCATCCAGTAAAAACTCTGACGGATTGCTGGATAGTGTTGGTTAAACTGTCATCCTTATTGTGTTGAACTGAGGGAAAATGTAGGGAGATTCAGAGACGAGGTGTGCGCTATGGATCTTTTTAGAGATTGATAAACACTTAACATGTCGTTTGCGAGATGCCACAAGGAAGACACCGTGCCTCACTTAAAGGATTACTGTTATAGTTCCGATGATATAGTACAAAGTTTGATACTCAAAGCAGTGAAATGATTCCCGACCACTATGTAGTCTCTTCCAGACACCACACGGTTGCTTTCAGATAATCGTAGGTCTAAATGTAGGCGATCTAAGACGTTGTAAACTTACTCAAACTGGCTTATTAAATTTTAAGTGATGTGACAGCTGAAAATAATTTCTTTCAAACACGTATACTTTTTATTTCACGTCTGACATAGCCTTCATTTAATTCAGTGTGTTTTGAGTGCAGTGCAAGTATATTTCTTGTAACTAAAATATGTTTGTTACCAGACTGCGCAGTTGCTTTGTAGCTCACTTGATCTACCAACAAACTACACGTCTAGAAGTGCTGAAAGTTTTGAAGTTTCTTCACGGATAATTTTAAGATACTATTCTTCCTTTCCTTTCCTCTACACTATATCTACGGTAGTAATGACAAATTAAAGACATCTCAAATTATGTACACTGTCAGCTATAAATATTACAACACCATGAATACCATGAAGTGAAATTTACATGAAGGTAGCGAGAAGTAACAACAGCTACATTCTGTATACAGGGGAAGCTGAGGCAGCGGGTCTCTCATTCACAAAATAGTATTCGAATGTTTGCTTTCGACACCATCGTGTTACGTATTGCGTAAAAAGGAGAAACCACTACCAGCAAGTGCCGGAATTCGAAAGAATTAGGATCGTGCCCCATCGAGACTGCGGTTTGCTATTCCACGATGCCGATGCAACGTTCGTCAGGATCCCACAATTGAAATGAGAATATCGAATACGGTAGTCCAGAAAGATCATACTCAGCGCAGTATGGGATGTCAATGCCCCACGCGACTGTAATCCCATTCCCGAACGGTACCGATTCGCATAGCTCGAGGCGCGGACGATGACCAATGCTGACGCTTCCAAGCGACAGTTGCGGTACGCGCATAGACGTGCATTACGCTTGAAGAATGGGTGTATCCTGCCAATTATGCCCCTTTCTTGCTTTTGTACAATGTGCCACTCATCACCCCCACCAGCTATGACAATCATGTTTAATGTTCTCATTGGCTATGACATCCACAGCAGAGTGCTCACAAAACTAATGAACGCTCATTGTCTGTCGACAAATCCGTGACGTATGCGCGCAGAAGGAGCCTAAACTGGACCGCTATCTTTCACGACTCCATCTACGGTGCGCAGAAAGAGAGACATGTTGTTCACTCGTCCATGTATTTTCTTACAGCTGTATCCCGTATATGTGTAACGCTACCACCGACCACCTTTAAACGGCAATCGATGCTACCATTATATCTCTGCGAGGAATTTTTTAGTAGCTGCGACCGTGAGGTAACCTAATGTTATAACATTATATATTAAAAAAGGTCGCCATCCTAATGAGGCATTCTTGTGTTAAGCCAAATGATAGAGCAGAAGGCAAGTCTAAGGCTAACCTTCATTGACACACACACTAAACTCTTTCCTTATATCTGTTCACACTACAACACAGTAACCTAAACTTTCAGATATATGTGCTACTAACTACTAAGTCACATAAGCAAATGGCCATTGAGATAGTAAACAGCAACATATGCCTCTCAGCAGCACGTATCTTAAGTGAACTAAGTGCAACAGTTTAGAAACCAAACACCGACACACATGAAATAGTAGCAATACTGAACAGGGAAAATCTTGAAATGATTCTGCATTTAAATCCAGGGGTCGACTAATGATCATAATCTATAACTTCATTGCCTAAACAGGGTCTCTATGCCTATGTATTAACCAACTTGCATTAGAATAGATAACATGGTAAACAGTTCTTTCCTAAACTCGGTTTGCAGCAACTAGCAAAGGGACGTCGAACAGATGTGCAGAACTATAGACCTATATCTCTAACGTCAATCAGTTGTAGAGTTTTGGAACACGTATTATGTTCGAGTATAATGACTTTTCTGGAGAGTAGAAATCTACTCTGTAGGAATCAGCATGGGTTTCGAAAAAGACGATCGTGTGAAACACAGCTCGCGCTATTCGTCCACGAGACTCAGAGGGCCATAGACACGGGTTCCCAGATAGATGCCGTGTTTCTTGACTTCCGAAAGGTGTTTGATACAGTTCCCCACAGTCGTTTAATGAACAAAGTAAGAGCATATGGACTATCAGACCAATTGTGTGATTGGATTGAAGAGTTCCTAGATAACAGAACGCAGAATGTCTTTCTCAATGGAGAGATGTCTTCCGAAGTAAGAGTGATTTCAGGTGTGCCGCAGGGGAATGTCTTAGGGCCGTTGCTATTCACAATGTATAAAATGAGCTTGTGGATAACATCGGAAGTTCACTGAGGCTTCTTGCGGATGATGCTGTAGTATATCGAGAGGTTGTAACAATGGAAAATTGTACTGAAATGCAGGAGGATCTGCAACGAATTGACGCATGGTGCAGGGAATGGTAATTGAATCTCAATGTAGACAAGTGTAATGTGCTGCGAATGTATAGAAAGAAAGATCCTTATCATTTAGCTACAATATAGCAGGTAAGCAACTGGAAGCAGTTAATTTCATAAATTATCTAGGAGTAGGCATTAGGAGTGATTTAAAAGTGGAATGACCATATAAAATTAATCGTCGGTAAAGCAGATGCCAGACTGAGATTCATTGGAAGAATCCTAAGGAAATGCAGTCCGAAAACGAAGGAAGTGGGTTACAGTATACTTGTTCGCCCACTGCTTGAATAGTGCTCAGCAGTGTGGGATCCGTACCAGATAGGGTTGATAGAAAAGATAGAGAAGATCCAACGGAGAGCAGCGCGCTTCGTTACAGGATAATTTGGTAATCACGAAAGCGTTAAGGAGATGACAGATAAACTCCAGTGGAACACTCCGCAAGAAAGACGCTCAGTAGCTCAGTACGGGCTTTTGTTGAAGTTTCGAGAACATACCTTCACCGAGGAGTCAAGCAGTATATTGCTCCCTCCTACGTATATTTCGCAAAGGGACCATGAGGATAAAATCGGAGAGATTAGAGCCCACACAGAGGCATACCGACAGTTTTTCTTTCCACGAACAATACGAGACTGGAATGGAAGGGAGAACCGATAGAGGTACTCAAGGTACGTTCCGCCACACACCGTCAGGTGGCTTGCGGGGTATGGATGTAGATGCAGAATGCAAATCTAACTACACTGGCTCTGAAGGAGCCTTTGCATTGCTCCATTAAATAACTAGGCTGGTCTATGATGCCCCTTAAAGTTTCATGTTTTGAAGAACCATGCTCATTACCAAAACTACACCAGTATTTATGAGAAAAGGTATTCTTCTCATTAATTATTAATTAAGTAAGGCGCAACAAACTATAGCTCTTTAAATAACAAGTGTGGTTTCATAAGCAGTCTTTTCACTTACTCAGAATTATAAGTGGCTGTGAAAATGACAATACAACATTAAATTCAAGTTCAGCCGCTTCCTCATAATAAATTAGTACACTCGGAGTTAATTTCATTAGGACAGGAATCCTGTCCAGGTTTGTGATATGGGATACTCACTGGTGTAAAAATGGTTCAAATAGCTCTGAGCACTATGGGACTTAACTTCTGAGGTCATCAGTCCCCTAGAACTTAGAACTACTTAAACCTAACTAACCTAAGAACATCACACACATCCATGCCCGAGGCAGGATTCGAACCTGCGACCGTAGCTGTCCCGCGGTTCCAGACGGACGCGCCTAGAACCGCACGGCCACACCGGCCGGCTCTTCTTGGCGTCGAAATAATATTTTTATAGGGCCAAAAACTATGCCTTGATAATGGTATCACCGAATTCAGCGCCTGAGACCCATAAATACCGCCCTTTAGCTCTTCTGGCCTTAAAACACCAGCGATATGAGCCTCTATAATTCGCTGCTGCTAGTGAGGTGTTAACCACAGCACTGCTCATTCCAGACTCACTCGTCACGCAGGACGAAATTTCACTTGCTCGCCAACCACAGCTTTTCCACTCCCCCATGCTATTTCCATAGCTGCATTGCTTCCGTACATCCTTTACATTCAACCCTACGTTCCTTAATTATGGACCAAGTCATTTATAGTATATTGCATAACAATCATTTCAGTAGTTATTTAATTTTACAAGCATAAATTAAACATCACATAACTGAAACATGTATACATAGTCAAAGAATTTTCATGATATATACAAAATTATACATAAGCGATACTACAAATTGACATAAAAATATCAATATAGATAAAAATAGGTCGAAAATCGGTGTTCCACATGGACTAAGCAAATGTGTTTATTTCAAGCTGCACAGTACGACGCCATATGGTACACTTTGTACATCGACGGTTGTTGCGATTTCTGTTGGAGCGCGGTAACTGTGGTGCCCAACGACTGCACAGAATACAGGAATGGCACCATGATATTATCATCTTTATTGACGAGCCCCATTTATTAGTATAGCTTCCTTCTGGCGACTGTAGATTTGCTTGAGACATACTGAGAAATTGCGAGTATTGCAAAAAAGTAAAGATGGAAGATCTCTGTTCTCAGTCATTTAAACACGACTGTAAACTACTATTCTTCTTTACAGCAGTAGATGGAAACTCACAAGGATTGCTGTGCCAGCGCAAGTTCACTACTGAAAGACACAACTCATTTCATAATGGGGAGTGTAGTGTACTGAACAGTGAAAAAGGGAAATCTAAATTAAGCGCGCTTAATAAAATGGATGAGGCAGATAAACATGTTTTTAAGGTAAATCATAGTAATTGATACCTCTTGAACTCCTCGTTTGTTGTTACATTCGTACCTCTTTTACTGTACAACGTACTGTTTTCAGTTTTCCAGAATGACAGTCACAGTACATTTGCACTGCGAGCAAGTTTCCCAGTTGCATTAGGAATAGCAAGATTCGGGAAACTGTTTTCCGAAGGGAAGTTTGTAAAATACTGCCTCACTAATGCGGCAGAAGTTTTTCGTTCCACGAACATCTACATCTACGTATACGTTATTACTCTGCGGTTCACAATAAAGTGCCTGGAAAAGGGTTCAATGAACCACCTTCAATCTGTCTCTCTACCGTTCCACTCTCGAACGGCGAGCGGGAAAAACGAGCACTTAAATATTTCTGTGCGTGCCCTGATTTCTCTTATTTTATCGTGATGACCATTTCTCCCTATGTAGATGGGTGCCAAGAGAATTATTCCGCAATCGGAGGAGAAAACTGGTAATTGAAATATCACGAGAAAATCCCGTCGCAACGGGAAACGCCTTTATTTTAATCATTGCCACTCCAATTCACGTATCATATCTGTGGCACTATCTTCCATATTTCACGATAGTATAAAGTAGTTCCAATCTAGGTTATTTGTAACTGTAATCCCTAAGTTAGTAGTTGAATTTACAGCCTTAAGATTTGTGTGACTTATCACGTAATCAAAATTTAGCGGATTTCTTTTAGTACTCATGTGAATAACTTCACACTTTTCTTTATTCAGGATCAGATTCCACTTTTTGTACCATACAGATAGCTTATCTAAATCATTTTTCAATTCGTTTTGGTCATCTGATGACTTTACGAGACGGTTATTGACAGCATCATCTGCATACTTTAGCAGGTTTCAAGAAATCGACCTTCCCAAACCAACAGTGACACGACGTATAAGTGTTATAGCCGGCGATGCCCACAGGCAGATGAGAAATAAGGCCAAGAACTTTGTTGTTTTCTCTGTTGCATTGGATGAAGGACGGATCTTAAACTTACAGGTCAGGTAGTGTTGCACATAAGAGTTGTTGATAACGCTCTGCGTATAACAGAGGACGTTTTGGACTTAGCGCCTCTGAAAGGCACTACAACAGGTGTGGGCTTACTGTGAGCTGTCTAGCAAGCTACTGATGGTGTCGGTATGGATTGGAATCGGTTATCTCTTTGACCACGGATGTAACACCGGAAATACCATCAGAAAAAACTCATAGCACTGATGCGCGAACAGCTAGGACGCACAGAAGAGGCGTAGTACGGAATTCACTGCATTCCACATCGACAGCCTCTATGTACAAAATCAGTAACGTTACAATACGTCATAAAAATTGTTGTGCGTACTGTAAACTATCCGGAAACACATGGTATTACGCCTCGCCAGTTTCGGCAGTTCTTGGAGGAATTAGGAGAGGAGTTCGGCGACATGCGTGACTATACCTTACTCGATGTAAAATACTGAAGAGATTTTTTTGATTTGCGTTTGGTCACACTGTGTTTCTTACATGAGGAAGGAAAGAGTGAGCCAAAATTAGAAGACCCCATTTTGGATAAGAGACCCAGCATTTCTCGCGGTCATTACATCTCATATGAACAGCCTGAAAGCCAGTTTGCAAGTCGAAAATAATTAAATATCTGACATGTTGGAAATAATAAATGTTTTTCAAAGAAAGCTTGCTCTTTGGGAGAACCAATAACTGTGGTGTCACCGCCAGACACCACACTTGCTAGGTGGTAGCTTTAAATCGGCCGCGGTCCATTAGTACATGTCGGACCCGCGTGTCGCCACTGTCAGTGATCGCAGACCGAGCGCCACCACACGGCAGGTCTCGAGAGACGGACTAGCACTCGCCCCAGTTGTACGGACGACTTAGCTAGCGATGCACACTGACGAAGCCTCGCTCATTTGCAGAGCAGATAGTTAGAATAGCCTTCAGGTAAGTCAATGGCTACGACCTAGCAAGGCGCCATAGCAATTGATAGTTATCGTATGAAGCATGTCTCATCAAGAACGATGTATACAAATGATGGATTAAGTTAAGTATTCCAGAAGCTACGTACTTTTCTTTATAGCATTCATTACGTATCGTGTTTCAGACCTCACGCCATCCTGCGTGCGCTTATAGTGTGCATATCGGTCTCCTCAACCAAGTAGTGTGCGTAGTGTTGGCTAACTGCTAACACTACAATAACTACCTGAAAAAACTGCACGTTTCCCTACACTTCGTTTGTTCCACGAAGGTGCTAGATTTCAAGAGCATGTATTAATAATTGCGAAAATGAAGGAACAATTTCGAGAATGATTTGTAGATGTTAAGAGTGCATCCCTTATCATTCGCTGCTTTACACTCCCGTTTTCAGCATCACTCGAGGATGTTCCCAATCATCTACAAATGGAGCTGATCAACCTGCAGTACAATACATGGCTGAAGGATACTTTCTTTGCAGTACGACGTACAAAAGAATTCTCTGTTGATCCATGATGGACCGGGGACAGCAATTGGTTAAGTAACTGTCAATATTTCGTTTAGGAAACCGAGCGATTAACGCGTTTGGTGACTTCATCTCTGGTGAATTTGCAAGCGGGGCGCAATGTATCGAATTTTTAATGCTATCATTTCGCAGCCCAACCTACCCTGAAACACCATTAGAAGCTTTTCAGACTATATATATATATAGTCGATGAAGTTTCGTTGAATGGTTCGCACGCTAATTGATTGCCCAGCATTGAAAATTGCAGCAGTTCGCGGAAGGGGTGCACTTTTGTCACGTTGAACGATTCTCTTCAGTCCTTATTAGTCTAATTCTTGCAGGATCTTTTTCCGGCCGCAGCGATGTCGGAGATTTAATATTTTACCGAATTTCTGATATTCACAGTATACTCGTGTAATAGTCGTAAGGGAAAATTCCAACTTTATAGATATATTTATAAATTCATGTCGATTCAGAATGAAAATTTTATATTTTTCCCTTGTGTTAGCCATGAACAAATTAGAAGATGTTTGCTGCATAAGGGACACCGAGTATTATCATTATTGTTCATGAATCCAAAGATATACTTCTTTTAATATATTTCCAAAGTGTTTTTAATAATTACGCTAGGTTGACGGTTGTCGTTTCACTTACAAATGTCCTAATTTCTTTTGAGACGATTTATCAAAACAGCAAGCAGATGACTATGAAACAGAAGAGTCAAGTTCTGGCGCAGAATACTTTAGAGTGGTTTTTTAAGTCATCTCATCATCCTACAATGAATTATCGAAAACGGTTTCAAGACAGAAAACACAGTGGCAGCTATCTTTTGATTCTCAATGAAGTTCAGATGGTTCCGTTGTTAATCTTATTAAGAGCGGAATATTACAGTCAAACAATCATTACAGAGAAATATTTGCTTTTATACAAAATTTTCTGGAAAAGGTGGGTCGTAGGGTGGAGTGAGGTGGATTTCGAAGTGTAATGTAGACAGTGGCGTTTCTCTTTTGGTAAAGTGTTGTGTGTACAAAATTGTGTGAATCCGGGAATAAAACGGTGTATTTTGAGAACGAATATACATACTGTCGCCTTACTTTAACTACATATATTTTATATATTTGTGTGTGAGTAGAACTGGAGATTTCTGAATGGCTCCCAATGACATTTGGATGCACTGGATTATGAGTTAAGAGGTATCAGCATACAGTAAAATTATATAAAACTTAATTTAACGCATAATACACGTCGAAAATATGACGCACAGCTTGTCTGACGCTATGGGAATGGCGTCACAAGCCACTAGAATAAAATCAGCAGCCTCAGCTGAATGTGGGTGCTTCGGGTTGCGGTTGCGATCTTAACACTGTGCCTGCGAGTGTAGCTAGCAAAGTCTGAAGATGGCGCATTACTTTTCTTGTCTAGGGCTAAGATGACAATACTGGACAGTTCATCGTGCTCGTGTTATTCGTCTTTACTGCACAATAATAGACAAGCATTGCTCGAAGTTTGTCTTTGTTTTTTGTACGGTTACGAACACGTCAAGCATATAATGGAGTCCTGGGCCTGCAACCTTGGACAACCAACGACCACAAACATGCTACACTCTTCTTCCACACTGTCTCTTTGTTTAAAGGCCTTAACAAAGGTTGTGACAGATTTTTAAAATTTGTTGGCTTCGTACGTGTCTGTGGGTTGGCCACACACCTGACGCATTACCTTGTTACTATTTCTGTTAACTTCCTATAACTTGATTGAACTGAAGGCAGGATAATGATCGACGAAATGAATGAATTTCCTTAACACATGCTGGGTATCCTTCAGTCGTTAAAATTTTTAATGGAGCTGTGAGTCCAACGCCAGATTGATTCACGAGCCGAATCTAGAACTCACTGGTTCTGTATCACCTCATTGCAGTTCAAATTTCCTTAACACATGCTGGGTATCCTTCAATCGTTAAAATTTTTAATGGACCTGTGAGTCCAACGGCAGATTGATTCACGAGCCGAATCAATAACTCACTCATTGCTGTTCAAATTCAAAGTGCGAAAAAAAGGCTGTAAATAACTTTTTAAAATCCATAAAACTGTGTTGAAATATCATGGACCTTTGAAAACGACACTTATGATAACAGACACGATTGTCGAACACTTCTCCTTCCCGACCTCCTGCAGAAATTCTACAAGTCTGTAGACTTGTCGCCGCCCGGAAAGTTTCAAAAGCTTTACTCGCGACTGACACGCGGTTCCTCAGTACACGTCGTGTCCCATCGACGTCTCAGAGCTAAACGCAAATCATGGCCCCTGCCCTCAGATAGAATCGGTCTTTACCAAGCCCTCACAATCACACGCGTTGTACATATCAATATAAAAACTACACAAGTCAGTGCTTTACATGACTCGCACTTGCTGTCTGCTTCATTTGCGCTGTAAAAAATGCCAGCTTCGTCGTCTTTTTATCAGAAAATCAGTCTAATTTCCTCCGTTGGTTGCACATGAACTTTCTAATGAATAAAAATTACTGAAACTTTCCGCTACTATGAGTATGAATTAGGGCTAGAATTTCAGTAGCTTTCCCGTGATGACATTTTTGCTGACAGCATTGGTTTTTGGGTTGTTTGTATCTTGTTCAGTTGCAAAACCCCGCGTGTGTTAATAGTAAAAACTGAATCAAAAATTCAATTATACAGGGTGAGTCACCTAACGTTACCGCTGGATATATTTTGTAAACCACATCAAATTCTGACGAACCGATTCCACAGACCTAATGTGAGGAGAGGGGCTAGTGTAATTGTTTAATACAAACCATACAAAAATGCACGGAAGTATGTTTTTTAACCCAAACCTACGTTTTTTTAAATGGAACCACGTTAGTTTTGTTAGCACATCTGAACATATAAACAAATACGTAATCAGTGCCGTTTGTTGCATTGTAAAATGTTAATTACATCCGGAGATATTGTAACCTAAAGTTGACGCATGAAACCTCCGACGTTCAGTTGCGTGTTGTAACAAACACGGGCCACGGTCGACGAGCAGCATCTGCAGGGACCTGTTTACGATGACGACCGTGTTTACGAGTGTGGCTGTAGTACACTGTTGTGGTTTGGTCTAGCTGTCGCAGTGTCCGCATGTAGCGCTTGCTGCTATTGTATTCTGCATTCGTCTCCGCACGCAGACCAACTGTAGTGCACTGTGTTACCAGACGTCTGTGATAGTGTAGTGTTGTAGGAACTGTGACCATGGTGTATTCGAACTCTGAAAAGGCGGATATGATACTCATCTATGGCGAGTGTCGACAAAATGCAGCTGAAGCCTGAAGGGTGTATGCAGAACGGTACCCGTACAGAGAGCATCCAACGTGCCGCACATTGCAAAACATCTACCGCCAACTGTATGGAACAGGTATGGTCGTAGCACGCAAACGGGTCCGTAACAGGCCCGTCACAGGAGAAGCGGGCGCAGTTGGTGTGTTAGCTGCTGTTGCCATGAACCCACACATGAGTACACGGGACATTGCGAGAGCCGGTGGACTGAGTCAAAGTAGTGTCATGTGCATACTGCATCGTCACCGCTTTCACCCGTTTCATGTGTCGCTACATCAGCAATTACATGGTGATGACTTTAATCATCGAGTGCAATTCTGTCAATGGGCATTAACAGAGAATGCGTTGCAGTTCTACCTGTTTACCGATGAAGCGGGTTCACAAACCACGGGGCAGTGAATCTACGGAACATGCATTACTGGTCCGTGCACAATCCTCGCTGGCTCAGACAGGTAGAGCGACAGCGACCGTGGACTGTAAATGTATGGTGCGGAATCATTGGCGACCACCTCATTGGTCCTCACTTCATTGCAGGGGCCCAAACAGCTGCAACATACATCGCGTTTCTACAGAATTATCTGCCAACGTTGCTCGAAAATGTCCCATTGAAAACGCGTCGACGTATGTGGCATCAGCATGATGGTGCACCTGCACATTCCGCAATGGGCGTTTCATGGGACGTGGAGGACGCATAAATTGTCCAGGGCGTTCTCCTGATCTTACACCCCTGGACTTCTTTCTGTGGGGTACGTTAAAGGAGAATGTGTACCGTGATGTGCCTACAACCCCAGAGGATATGAAACAACGTATTGTGGCAGCCTGCGGCGACATTACACCAGATGTACTGCGGCGTGTACGACATTCATTACGCCAGAGATTACAATTGTGTGCAGCAAATGATGGCCACCACATTGAACATCTATTGGCCTGACATGTCGGGACACACTCCATTCCACTCCGTAACTGAAAACGGAAACCACGTATGTACGTGTACCTCACCCCTCATGGTAATGTACATGTGCGTCAGTGAAAAAGACGAATAAAAAGGTGTTAGCATGTGGACGTAATGTGCTTTTCCTGTCTCTTCTGTACCTAAGGTCCATCACCGTTCCCTTTGGATCCCTACGTAATTCGGTGCTCTCCGATACACACGATCGAACAGCGGAGGAGTGGTACTCAAGCGTCAACTTTGGGTTACAATATCTCCGGATGTAATTAACATTTTACAATGCAACAAAAGGCACTGATTACGTATTTGTTTATATGTTCAGATGTGATAACAAAACTAACGGAGTTCCCTTTAAAAAAACGTAGGTTTGTGTTAAAAAACATACTTCCGTGCATTTTTGTATGGTTTGTATTAACCAGTTACACTAGCCGCTCTCCTCACGTTCGGTCTGTGGAATCGATTCGTCAGTATTTGATGTGGTTTACGAAATATATCCAGCGGTAATGTTAGGTGACTCACACTGTACAACAGAACACTCCCTTAAGAACTAAGCTAATTACTCTACTCAAACGGACTCGAACGCAGTGAGAAATAAAGTAGCTAGCTGTGGGTCCTGTAGCGAGAAATGGCCTAATATCGGAATGAAAATATTTAAGGGGAGGCCAGAAACATGGTTTCAATCAACATTAATTTATTCAAGCAGAGCATAAATAAGGTAACTCTCGTGACTATATGACAATAAATGAAGTAAAAGAACATGAAATATATTAAGTAGTCCAAACGAAATGAGCATTCCTAGTGGCAGAGTTACTACAAACGTTACGAGGACAGCTATAAGCGCAACTGATGTTCTGAAAATGAGTGACTGCCTGACTGAATGTTAAAAGTGGAAAAGACGCGTGCATCTACCAACACACTGATGATGGACGTAGGATACCTGACTGCAATGCTCAGTCTGAATTTTCATCACAGATTGTCCTAATAAGTCGGTTGCTGCTATTATGCTCACCATAACTTTTCAGATGTAGACGGCGTTAAGGGGTCATCTTTGGCGCTCTCAAATAACGCTAGGAAAGCCGTACTGCAAACTCTAACGCTGGACCTCCTGACAGGTGCTGCAATGTGGACCGCAGACAGCAGAGATGCATTCATCGCCAAGTCACACGTCGAAGTTCCGTCTTGTCTGAATGGAATCGAGTTATATGTCCCATAGACCGTTTAAATGATTCCTTTATCGAAATGATGTGGAGCGAGTCAGTTTACAGGACATGTATACATGGCTCGCGTTAACATTAATGAACAAATTATCATTTCATTCGTACTCAAGCAAATTCGTCGGTGCAATAGTAGTTGCCCAGAAGGGAATGATTTTTAATTAGATTTAAAACTTTCTGCGCTACCTGTCAGATATTTGATGTTATTGACCAAAAAATCACAAAATTTTATTGCTTCATGTGGGTAATAAAGTCATTTTCCCTGTAGTGTTGTAGGTTCGCACATCACTGTACTTGGCAAATTCTAATGATGATTTATGTCGAAGTTCATTAATGAAAATATGTATTATGACAGCGTGGTTAAAATTCCTAGCTCTCTAAACAGATACCTACATGACGGCCATAGATGAACACACCATATTATTCTCACTATTCGCTTTTGTGCAATAAACACTTTCATTCCAAATGATGAGTTACTAAGACAATTACCCGTACAACGTTATTTAGTGGAAATAAGAAAATATTACAGAGAATGATACTTTTTCCGAGAATAGCAATGGTACGAAGAGCAAAGATAGCTTAACTTAATTTTTTGAGAAGCTCAACAGCCAGCTCTTTCCTCCCTGCCAAGACAACATAACCACCAATCATCTTTTAATCAGTCCTCATCCATCAGTGCAGTAAGGGCTTCTTCAGCAGACAATCTCACACTGAACGTGCTTCACGTAAAACGCTTCAATGACTTCTCAGATCTACCTCCTTCTCTAAAAAGTTTACTGTATGTTATCTCGCGTCTTTACGTGACATGTATTATCAATTAATCGGCGTTTTTAGCATCCAGCAGCTTGTCTGGCTTCCCTGGTCTTGGGAAAGTTTAACAACTGTTGAAAAGTCCCCTTAGAAAAATTATGAATTACTGTGCTGGTAAACTTCTTACATTATTGGATTTTCAAGCAGCTGAGCAAAATTGAACGTACTCAAACATTTCTCTCTTTACTTATTCTGATCAACACTAAACTGACACACAGTATTTTTGGCGCAATGCAATCTGACTTTCAATAATCAAATGGTTCAAATGGCTCTGAGCACTATGGGACTTAACTTCTGAGGTCATCAGTCCCCTAGAATCATCGAGTGCAATTCTGTCAATGGGCATTAACAGAGAATGCGTTGCAGTTCTACCTGTTTACCGATGAAGCGGGTTTCACAAACCACGGGGCAATGAATCTACGGAACATGCATTACTGGTCCGTGCACAATCCTCGCTGGCTCAGACAGGTAGAGCGACAGCGACCGTGGACTGTAAATGTATGGTGCGGAATCATTGGCGACCACCTCATTGGTCCTCACTTCATTGCAGGGGCCCAAACAGCTGCAACATACATCGCGTTTCTACAGAATTATCTGCCAACGTTGCTCGAAAATGTCCCATTGAAAACGCGTCGACGTATGTGGCATCAGCATGATGGTGCACCTGCACATTCCGCAATGGGCGTTTCATGGGACGTGGAGGACGCATAAATTGTCCAGGGCGTTCTCCTGATCTTACACCCCTGGACTTCTTTCTGTGGGGTACGTTAAAGGAGAATGTGTACCGTGATGTGCCTACAACCCCAGAAGATATGAAACAACGTATTGTGGCAGCCTGCGGCGACATTACACCAGGTGTACTGCGGCGTGTACGACATTCATTACGCCAGAGATTACAATTGTGTGCAGCAAATGATGGCCACCACATTGAACATCTATTGGCCTGACATGTCGGGACACACTCCATTCCAATCCGTGATTGAAAACGGAAACCACGTGTGTACGTGTACCTCACCCCTCATGGTAATGTACATGTGCGTCAGTGAAAAAGACCAATAAAAAGGTGTTAGCATGTGGACGTAATGTGCTGTTTCAGTCTCTTCTGTACCTAAGGTCCATCACCGTTCCCTTTGGATCCCTACGTAATTCGGTGCTCTCCGATACACACGATCGAACAGCGGAAGAGTGGTACTCAAGCGTCAACTTTGGGTTACAATATCTCCGGATGTAATTAACATTTTACAATGCAACAAAAGGCACTGATTACGTATTTGTTTATATGTTCAGATGTGATAACAAAACTAACGGAGTTCCCTTTAAAAAAACGTAGGTTTGTGTTAAAAAACATACTTCCGTGCATTTTTGTATGGTTTGTATTAACCAGTTACACTAGCCGCTCTCCTCACGTTCGGTCTGTGGAATCGATTCGTCAGTATTTGATGTGGTTTACGAAATATATCCAGCGGTAATGTTAGGTGACTCACACTGTATAACAGAACACTCCCTTAAGAACTAAGCTAATTACTCTACTCAAACGGACTCGAACGCAGTGAGAAATAAAGTAGCTAGCTGTGGGTCCTGTAGCGAGAAATGGCCTAATATCGGAATGAAAATATTTAAGGGGAGGCCAGAAACATGGTTTCAATCAACATTAATTTATTCAAGCAGAGCATAAATAAGGTAACTCTCGTGACTATATGACAATAAATGAAGTAAAAGAACATGAAATATATTAAGTAGTCCAAACGAAATGAGCATTCCTAGTGGCAGAGTTACTACAAACGTTACGAGGACAGCTATAAGCGCAACTGATGTTCTGAAAATGAGTGACTGCCTGACTGAATGTTAAAAGTGGAAAAGACGCGTGCATCTACCAACACACTGATGATGGACGTAGGATACCTGACTGCAATGCTCAGTCTGAATTTTCATCACAGATTGTCCTAATAAGTCGGTTGCTGCTATTATGCTCACCATAACTTTTCAGATGAAGACGGCGTTAAGGGGTCATCTCTGGCGCTCTCAAATGACACTAGGAACGCCGTACTGCAAACTCTAACGCTGGACCTCCTGACAGGTGCTGCAATGTGGACCGCAGACAGCAGAGATGCATTCATCGCCACGTCACACGTCGAAGTTCCGTCTTGTCTGAATGGAATCGAGATAGTTATATGTCCCATAGACCGTTTAAATGATTCCTTTATCGAAATGATGTGGAGCGAGTCAGTTTACAGGACATGCATACATGGCTCGCGTTAACATTAATGAACAAATTATCATTTCATTCGTACTCAAGCAAATTCGTCGGTGCAATAGTAGTTGCATAGAAGGGAATGATTTTAAATTAGATTTAAAACTTTCTGCGCTACCTGTCAGATATTTTATGTTATTGACCAAAAAATCACAAAATTTTATTGCTTCATGTGGATAATAAAGTCATTTAGCCCCGTAGTGTTGTAGGTTCGCACATCACTGTACTTGGCAAATTCTAATGATGATTTATGTCGAAGTTCATTAATGAAAATTTGTATTATGACAGCGTGGTTAAAATTCCTAGCTTTCTAAACAGATACCTACATGACGGCCATAGATGAACACACCATATTATTCTCACTATTCGCTTTTGTGCAATTAACACTTTCATTACAAATGACGAGTTTCTAAGACAATTACCCGTACAACGCTATTTAGTGAAAATAAGAAAATATTACAGAGAATGATACTTTTTCCGAGATTAGCAATGATGCGAAGAGCAAAGGTAGCTTAACTTCATTTTTTGAGAAGCTCAACAGCCAGCTCTTTCCTCCCTGCCAAGACAACATAACCACCAATCATCCTTTAATCAGTCCTCATCCATCAGTGGAGTAAGGGCTTCTTCAGCAGACAATCTCACACTGAACGTGCTTCACGTAAAACGCTTCAATGACTTCTCAGATCTACCTCCTTCTCTAAAAAGTTTACTGTATGTTATCTCGCGTCTTTACGTGACATGTATTATCAACTAATTTGCGTTTTTAGCATCCAGCAGCTTGTCTGGCATCCTTGGTCTTGGGAAAGTTTAACAACTGTTGAAAAGTCCCCTTAGAAAAATTATGAATTACTGTGCTGGTAAACTTCTTACATTATTGGATTTTCAAGCAGCTGAGAAAAACTGAATGTACTCAGACATTTCTCTCTTTACTTATTCTGATCAACACTAAACTGACACACAGTATTTTTAGCGCAACGCAATCTGACTTTCAATAATCAAATGGTTCAAATGGCTCTGAGCACTATGGGACTTAACTTCTAAGGTCATCAGTCCCGTAGAACTTAGAATTACTTAAACCTAACTAACCTAACTAACCTAATCCAAGCCCGTGGCAGGATTCGAACCTGCGACCGTAGCGGTCGCGCGGTTCCAGACTGTAGCGCCTAGAGCCGCTCGGCCACCCCGGCCGGCTTTCAATAACCCCTACTAAAGAATGGCCCTGACTAACATTAACCTATACCTTTCATGAATCACTTACCTCACAAAAATTTCGAACTACTGCAATACAGCGAGCGCCAGTACTGCCAGTTATATAAAAGATATTGAAGGCTCTAACTACTGATAGGCATATAGTTAGCAAATGAAAGATTTTCATAGAGAACAAACAATTTATTTACCTTAATAGTGTTCAAAAGTCATAATATATATGTGTAATTTGTGACACCCAGTTTGGCAAATTTCCTTTTTCTGACGACACGCGTCCAGGTCGTCCGCTCTTATTAACATCTCAAAACTCTGGCTTCTCTCTCCCCACATCCACCACTGCTGGCGGCTCACCTCGAAACTGCCTAACGCTACGCGCTGTTCACATCCAGCTGCCCAACGCTACAATAGCGAATATTCCAACAACGCCAACCAGCCACAGATTGCACACAGCACAGTCAGTGATTTTCATACAGAGCGCTACGTGGCATTACCATCATAAAAACCTAAACAGCCTACTTACACTGTACCTGAGGTTATCCGTTAAATGTGCGGCCTCTTCGTGGCTTCTTTCTTATTTTTTTTTTTTAAGAAAATTGGATGGTTATCTCCTGGAGCCATTATTCTGTTCTGTACATGGTAGAATGCCGCTCACCTGCGGATGCAGGTTCTTCCGTCATCCCCACAGCTACTCTTTCCTTGCCAGGCTGGGGAGAGATTGTAGAGCCATACAATAGCTTCCATTTGCTGGGTACCGCCAAGACACACAACTTTCACGCAGCTACGACTCCGCTCTCTACCCGTGGCCAGGGACTGGCCTCGTCCATACGAGTGCCACAGTCAATGCTGTGTGTCAGCCTGTGTTTTATTTGCCGGTCGGTGCAATTCCTCTCCTGAATTCATCAGGCTTGCGATTTTCTGCTCTCCCCTCAGAAGCAAATAACAAGACCATAAGTGGTTGGATCTGAAAACGCTGTTCAAGAGAAAAATTATTAAGAAGTCAACGCTTTAGTCACTGTAGCCGTATTTACTCGTCAGAGTTATTGTTGTTCGAATATGTCTCTTCATAATCCTCTCATTGAAGTTAATAATGGTTCAAATGGCTCTGAGCACTATGGGACTCAACTGCTGAGGTCATTAGTCCCCTAGAACTTAGAACTAGTTAAACCTAACTAACCTAAGGACATCACAAACATCCATGCCCTAGGCAGGATTCGAACCTGCGACCGTAGCGGTCTTGCGGTTCCAGACTGCAGCGCCTCTAACCGCACGGCCACTTCGGCCGGCGAAGTTAATAATCATATTCAATGAAAAGAGGCAAGCCGACTGGCTTCTCACCGTTCGCGGTGAAATGATCAAAATTGGCGTTATTTACTGTTATCTATTTTAAATCTAGCGAGAGTCAAAACCTCTACAAGCTTCTATTGTAGTCTATTATCTAATACTGCCGCTACAATTCTTGTCATGTAATTTGTTCTGCACTAAAATGCATTTTTCAACATTCGAAATCGACATTCCCGCTTCTGATCTAAATTATACTGCTTTAATCAAAACTCTGTATCTGTTTTCTGGTCTGTTCAAGCACTGTCTATGGCTCTTTGTTCTTTAAGATTGGTTAAGGCGTTTAGAGATTGTTAATTTTGAAAGGAATCAGGTACATACATATTTTCCAGCGTCAGTATTAAAAAAACTGTTACAGTTACAGAGTGGATGTTTATATGTGCTTCCACACCTCGTTTCTCTTTTTCATGTGATGGCACTGCTTAACATGTATCTTTATTAATGTGGAATTTATGTATGTGGTGGCCATGAAATAATGTGCAGAAACTTGAGCTTCTGCCATGGTGACACCCTGATGCTAACAACTCACCTACAATGGCCACTTTCCTGCCTATCTGACACCTGTCTTACTTCGTAGCGCACATACGCTATGTGATCAAAAGTATTCGGACACCTGGCTGATAATGACTTACAAGTTCGTGGCGCCCTCCATCGATAATGCTGGAATTCAATATGGTGTTCGCCCACCCTTAGTCTTGATGACATCTTCCACTCTCGCAACCATACGTTTAATCAGGTGCTGGGAGGTTTGTTGGAGAATGGCAGCCCATTCTTCACGGAGTGCTGCGCTGACGAGAGGTATCGATGTCGGTCGGTGAAGCCTGGCACGAATTCGGCGTTGCAAAACATCCCAGAGGTGTTCTATAGATTCAGGTCAGGGCCCTGTGCAGTCCAAATACAAATGGCTCTAAGCACTATGGGACCTAACATCTGAGGTCATCAGTACCCTAGACTTACAACTACTTAAACCTAACTAACCTAAGGACATCACACACATCCATGCCCGAGGCAGGATTCGAACGAACCTGCGACCGTAGCAGCAGCGCGGTTCCGGACTGAAGCCCCTAGAACCGCTCGGCTACAACGGCCAGCTCTGTGCAGTCCAGTCCGTTACAGGGATGTTTGTCATGTAACCACTGCACCACAGGCCGCGCATTATGAACAGGTGTTCGATATTGTTGAAAGATGCAATCTCCATCCCCGAATTGCTCTTCAACAGTGGGAAACAATAAGGTGCTTAAAACATCAATGTAGGCCTGTGCTGTGAAAGTGCCACGCAAAACAACAAGGGGTGCAAGCCCCCTCCATGAAAAACATGACTACACCATAACACCACCCCCTCCGAATTTTACTGTTGGCACAACACTCGCTGGCAAATGACGTTCACCGGTAATTTGCCATACCCAAACTCTGCCATCGGATCACCACATTGTGTACGGTGATTCGTCACTCCACACAACGTTTTTCCACTGTTCAATCGTCCAATGTTTACACTCCTTACACCATGCGTGGCGTCGTTTCGCATTTACCGGCGTGATGTGTGGCTTATAAGCAGCCATGAAATCCAAGTTCTCTCCTCTCCCGCCTAACTGTCACAGTACTTACAGTGGACCCGGATGCAGTTTGGAATTCCTGTGTGATGGTCTGGATAGATGACTGACTATTACACATTACGACCCTCTTCGACTGTCGGCGGTCTCTGTCAGTCAACAGACGAGGTCGGCCTGTACGCTTTCGTGCTGTAAGTGTCCCTTCACGTTTCCACTTCACTATCACATCGGAAACAGTGAAACTAGGGATCTTTAGGAGTGTGGAAATCTAGCGTATACACATGACACAAGTGGCACTCAATCACCTGGCCATGTTCGAAGTCTGTGAGTTCTGCGAAGTGCCCCATTCTGCTCTCTCATGATATCTAATGGCTACTGAGATCGCTGATATGGAGTACCTGGCAGTAGGTGGCGCCACAGTACATCTAATATAAAAAAACATATGGTTTTTGGGGTGTCCGGATACTTTTGATGACATAGTCTATTTCACCAATAGCAGAGGTTGAAGTGCCGCCTACTGGTCAAACAGACAGGCGCCACACGCTCCCTTTTCGCGATCTGTGCCTTCCTGTGTAGGGACTCAGGCTGAGCCTGTTATCAGTCAGTCCGGGGATCATATGCAGACAAGTCGGCGTAAGAAAATCTCGTATAGTTCCAGTGGGTTAGACATAGTAGCTTCATGCACGTACCTTAACCTTTTACGTAACGCGATTTTGTAAACGTATCTATGGCAACGTCTCATTGCTGCCGCAGCTATGTAGACGGCTGCTATTTATACCTGTGACCGTCTGCGCTTCGCAGATGATAACTAGCAACAGCGCTGCCAGTTGTCAGAGATGTTATAGCGCTGACTCGACAAAAGCCGACAGCTGGCTGTCATCTCAGGAGTTGTAGATTTTGGGTTCCATGGTAATAGTAGATGCTCGAAATAAGGCCATTTACAGTAAACTACACGGCAGGTAGATGTAAATTTCGCTACAGTTTACTTGGTCTGTTATGCCTCTACCTACAACAGTATCATCACGAATAGCATTGCGGAGTTGGCTACGTTTTTCACCTGCAATGTATATATTTTAAAAAACTTCAGTGTGGTAGGCCGATACTACTTCAACGTCTGAAGGTCTCACGCCATTAAGAATGACTTTCTGTGCTCTATTTTGTCGGAAATTTGGAATCTCATATCGAGACTGGTCTGATTTTTGTATGCTACTGTTATATACTTTAGGCGACTACGGAGAACTATGGAATACTGTCCGGAAGTAAGGAACATGAACGCTGTCCAGAAGTCATACGAATTACATCCAGAAGTTGAGCACAAGTATCTACTGCCTTCTCACGCACTATCCTTATGCAGACTGGCCTGGAGAACCTGGAAAGCAGGATTTCCCCGTCTTCCCCACTGGAACTAGAGGGTGCTAATGCCTAGCCTGGGGGCTAGCAACAACACGCGACTATATACAGATACAGATGCCGGTAGTATTCCGTTGACAAGACATACACGCGGAGCTCTCATTTATACTCAGGTGATTCAGCTGAAAAGTTTTCGGAAATGATTAAGGCCTCCTTGTGGTAGTCGCATAGGACATTCAATATCGGAAATAGTTAGGGAATTCAATATTCCGAGACCCACAGCATCACGAGTGTGCCGAGAATATCAAATTTCAGGCATTACCTCTCACCACAGATAATGGAGAGGCCGACGGTCTTCACATAACGCCCTAGAGCATTGTCATCTGCATGTAATTGTCTGCGCTAACAGACAAGCAAGACTGCGTTAAGTAACCGCAGAAATCAATGTGGGACGTACGACGGACGTATACGTTAGGACAGTGCGGTGAAAGTTGGCGTTAATCAGTTATGGCAACTGCCGACCGATGTGACTGCTTTTGCTAACAGCATGACATAGCCTTCAGCGCCTCTCGTGGTCTCCCTGAACGTAACGGTTGGACTCAGGCGAATGGAAAACCATAGCCAGGTCAAATAAGTCCCCATTTCAGTTGGTAAGAGCTGATTTAGGGGTCGAGGGTGGTCATGCACCCTCTTTGCAAGCTGGTGGTGGGCTGTGTTGATATGGAATGGACTAGATCCTCTGATCCAACTGAACCAATAACTCACTGGAGATGGTAATGTTCGGCTACTTCGAGACCATTAGCAGCCCTTCCAGTAGAAACAAAAGTTATTAACATAAGACTTTGATAATATGTATTGTTAAGTACAAAAGCATCTTGGTAAGGTCACCGTTAATCTTTATTATTTTCTGACTTGTTTTGTAAAATGTGGATTTTGATCTGAAAACAGCGTGCTGTGTAGATTTAGCACTCTTTTGATTTAACTTTGAAATTACAAAAGATAGCACCCTATTCGCAATATCAAATCATATACCTGTGCCAACTACCGTATCCGTTAGGACAGTGAGGCGAATTTTGGCGTTAATTGACTATGGCAGCAGACGACCGACACGAGTACCACTGCTAACAGCCTACTTCACGTGCAGCACCTTTGCTGGGCTCATTATAATATCGGTTGGACCCTAGACGACTGGAAAACCGTGGCGTGGTAAGATGAGTCCAGATTTCAGTTGGTAAGAGCTGACGGTAAGGTTCGAGTGTGGCGCACACTGTACCAACTGTCATGTTTACAAATGTGATGCCCCAAAGTACACAGTGTCTTGAATAGGAAAATTCATAAGAGAAAGTCGACAACCAGTACCATTTATAAAGTCTTAATATCTGTATATACCTGTGTAGTTAGTGATTCTTTACAGTGCGATGATGTATCAAACTTTCAGGAATGACGGAGAAGGGTAAATGTGGCAAACGAAACGACCGAGTAAAGTGATAAGCTCAAATCGATCTAATACCTCTGACACTGGGCGCCTGCTACTGTAAGCTCTTTGCTTTCCATATTTTGGGATAACCTAACACGGACCAAAAGAAGAAACAAAAGTCCAATTAAGATGGGCTCTAAAGTGCATACCTTAGAAGTATCAGCACTTGCAGAGTAGAAGAGATGAGTCACAGTAGTAAAGATGAACGAGTGCTCGGTGCTGTGTTTTGGTCCCAACTACCGTCTCTCAAAAGACCTTTCAGTAGAACAGCCCCACTGTCAGAGGTATCAGAACGATCTTCGCTTGTAACTTTCGGCTTGATCGTTACCTGCTTAGCGTTCCTTACTTGAAACTGATACATATACCCTTCTCCACCATTCCTCAGCGTATGTAACATCATCAGGGAATCACGCTTTATGTGCTGATATTGGCTGAAATCGATTCAGCGGTTCAGAAAGGAGATGTGTAACGCATATACTTAAATAAAAACATACATTCTTAAATACACAGATATATACCGGGTTATCAAAAAGTCAGTATAAATTTGAAAACTTAGTAAACCACGGAATAATGTAGATAGAGAGGTAAAAATTGACAAACATGTTTGGAATAACATGGGGTTTTATTAGAACCAAAACAAACAAAGTTCACAAAATGTCCGACAGATGGTGCTGGACAGCAAAACGTCAGTGACTGCGCATGACAATTGTGTATAAAAGGAGCTGCAATGGGAGAGAGAATCAGATGCGCCAGCAGTCGCAGCATGTTGACGTTGCCTGAAGAGGCGCTTTTAGTGAAGCTGTATTATCAGAATGGGGAATGTGTTAGTTCAGCGTTACGATCCTATCGCCATAGGAAGGGGATTCAAACGGGTAAAGGTCCGTTGAGAAATGCAGCTGTGGCGAGAATGATTTCGAAGTTCGAAGCCACGGCTTGTTTAGACGATAGACCCCGTAGTGGTCGAACGAGAACAAGGCGTAATGCTGCTGAGACAGTTCAGGGAGAAATGGAGACTGTAGCGGGTTCGTCTATGCACGGGGAAGTCAGCGCTCGTGCAGTCGCACGTCGCACCGGCATTCCATAGACTGCTGTTTGGTTAGCACTGAGGCGTACCCTCCGATGTTATCCGTACAAAATCCATCGGCAACATGAACTGTTACCTGGCGATTTAGTGAAGCAGAGGGCATTTGTGGTGTGGGCGTTTCAAAAGATGGCGGAAGATGAGGATTGGTTGAGTAACGTATTGTGGACCGACGAAGCTCATTTCACGCTCCGAGGGTCTGTCAACGCCCACAACTGCAGAATTTGGGCTACCGAAAATCCTAGAACTGTCGTGGACACTCCATTGTAGGACGAGAAAGTCGCGGTATGGGTTGCATTTACCACATCTACCGTTATCGGGCCTTTTTTCTTCGAGGAAATGCGTCATTCCGGTTTTGTAACTGCTACCGTGACGGGTGAGAGGTACGCCGATATGTTACAGAATTGCCGGCCGCGGTGGTCTCGCGGTTCTAGGCGCGCAGTCCGGAACCGTGCGACTGCTACGGTCGCAGGTTCGAATCCTGCCTCGGGCATGGATGTGTGTGATGTCCTTAGGTTAGTTAGGTTTAAGTAGTTCTAAGTTCTAGGGGACTAATGACCACAGCAGTTGAGTCCCATAGTGCTCAGAGCCATTTGCACCATTTTTTTGTTACAGAATCGCATCATCCCCAGACTGGCTGATAAACACCTGCTGGAACGTACGATGTTTGTGCAGGATGGCGCTCCACCCCATATTGCTAGACGCTTGAAAGCTCTCTTGCACGCGTCGTTTGGTGATGATGGTGTGCTCAGCCGTCACTTTCGTCATGCTTGGCCTCCCTCAGTCAGTGCGATTATTGGCTTTGGGGTTACCTGAAGTCGCAAGTGTATCGTGATGGACCGAAATCTCTAGGGATGCTGAAAGACAACATCCGAAGCCAATGCCTCACCGTAACTCTGGACATGGTTTACAGTGCTGTTCACAACATTATTCCTCGACTACAGCTATTGTTGAGGAATGATGGTGGACGTATTGAGGATTACCTGTAAAGCATGTCCTGTAAAGATAATCATCTTCGCTTTGTCTTACTTTGTTATGCTAATTATTGCTATTCTGATCAGTTGAAGCGCCATCTGTCGGACATTTTTTGAAATTTTGTATTTTTTTGGTTCTAATAAAACCCCATGTCATTCCAATCATGTGTGTCAATTTATACCTCTCTATCTACATTGTTCCGTGATTTGTTCAGTTTTCATATTTATACAGACTTTTTGATCACCCAGTACAATGATGGTCGTGCATATAAACTTTTGTGAAAAGTGTCTGAAGCGCAATAATTATTTTATAAACATTTAATTATGATACTACAATTGTAAACTGTTTGTGAAACCAGTCTGGCTGTTACAGAGTACCCCCTCATTCGTCGTTACATACCGAAGTCTACGACTGTAGCAGCGTATTTTTCGTGGTCCCCAGAGAGACGTTCCGCACTGCAGAGCGCCTCGCTTCCATTCCGTGCCACGAAGGACGTTTCACGTTCCAATAGATACGCCGACGCGAGACGTACGGTGGCCGTGGGGGGGGGGGGGGGTGAACCGAGAATCAAACGCGCCCGCCGCCTGCCGTGAGAAATGAGGCTGGCCAGCCGGCGCGCGCCGCGTTTATCGCTGCTCCGTGGTCGGCGCGGCGCGAATCCCTACGGCGGGGCCGTGGCCCGCAGCAAAAACGCTTTGGGGGCTTCCTGAGGAGCACGCGGCCTTCAGGCAGCGGACAACCGGCCGCGGCTCCTGGGGGCGTCGTTACCGGCCGCCGCTAATGCCCTCCCGAGGGGCGCGGGAACAGCGCTCTGTTAATGTTTCTCTCTGTTTCTTGTATAACGCCTGCTCATCATCACTTGTTACACCCTGAGGAGATAAAATTCCAAACATCTTCTCGGACCTCCTTTTGCCCGGCCTACTGCAGCATCTCGACGTCGCACCGACTAAACAAGTCGATGGAATTCCCCTGTACAAATATTGAGCCATGCTGCCCCTATAACCGTCCACGATTGCGAAGGTATTTCCAGTGCAGGATTTTGTATACGAACTGACCTCTTGATTACGTCCTATTAATGTTCGAGGTAATTCGTGTCGCGCGATCTGGGTGACTGAATCATTCACTCGGATTGTCCAGAACGTTCTTGAAACCCATCTTGAACAATTGTGGTTCGGGGACATGGCTCATAATCCCATTGTTGTTCGCGAACGTGAAGTCTGTGAATGGCAGCAAATGGTATCCCAGTAGCCGAACATAACCATTTCCAGTCAATGATCGGTTCAGTTCAACCAGAGGACCCATTTTATTCCGTATAAAAACAGCCCATACCATTATGGAGCCACCACCAGCTTGCACAGTCATTGATTGCTTGGGTCCATGTCTTCGTGGGGCCTATCCCACACTCGAATCGTACCATCAGCTCTGAAATCTGGATTCTTCTGACCTGGTCACGGTTTTCCAGTCGCCTATGGTCCAGTCGATATGGTCAGGAGATCATGAGGAGTGCTATAAGTAATGTGCTGTTAGCAAAGGCATTCGTGTCAGTCGCCTGCTTCCACAGGCTGCCAATGCCAAATTTCCAATTTCGCCGCACTGTCCTACCGGTTACGTTCTCTGTTGGTCCCACATTGATTCCTGCCGTTATTGTACTCATCGTTGCGTGTCTGTTAGCACCGACAGCTCTATGCAAACGTTGCTGTTCTCGGTCGTTAAGCGAAGGCCGTGGGCCACTCCGTTGCCCTTGGTGAGATATAATGCCTGAAATGTGGTGTTGTCGACACCTTCTTGACACTGTGGATCTCGAAATATTCAACTCCCAAAATGGAATGTCACATACTTGTAGCTCCGACTACCATTCCGCGTTCGGAGTCTGTTAATTCCCGTGGTGCGGCCGTAATCACTCCGGAAAACTTTTCACGTGAATCACATGCGTACAAAGGACAGCGCCACTAGTGCAGTGCCATTTTAAACTGTCTGTACGCGATACTACAGCCATATTTATAGGTGCTTATCCCGCGATTTTTTCTCACCTCGCTGTATAATCACTACGCGTCCGTTCGCTGACAGATACCCAGTGTTTACATTAGTCAGTAGGGAAAGTTAAGTATAATGTCCGTACAAAGAGGCTTTTTCTGGAGGTGGATGGAGGTTATTACGTTTATGATTGATACGATGAAACCATCCTCGAACTTCTCTCGTGTGCCAGCCACTTTATCTCACTTCAGCACAAACAGCCAGTGCCGTCAACTATTTCAAAGATATATTCCAATCTTTGTCTTCTACTACAGTTTTTGTCTCATACAGCACCATAAAAATAGGATGGAAGTTATTCTTGATATCTTAATACACGTTTTATCATTTTGCCCCTTCTTCCTGTCAATGTTTTTTACACATGTTTCTCTCCTCATGGATTCTGTGCGGAACCTCCACATTTCTCATCTTACCAGTCCGCCTAGCATTCAACATCCTCCTACAGCGCCTAATTCGAAACGGTTCTATTCTTTTTTTTGTCGGTTTTCCCTCAGCTGATCATTCATTTCTTTAGAAGGTTGTGCTCCAAACCTGCGTTCTCAGAAATTTATTCCTTAGTTAAATGCTGATGTTTAATAGTAGCAGATTTCATTCCATCAGGAGTTCTCTTTCTCTTTTCCTTTCTTCTCTATATTATTTTTGTCAACAGCTTGGGTACATCAGATGTTAGACTGAGTGTGCTATAGTTCTCGCAGTTACCTACCCTTACTATCTACGCAATTATATGCATGAAATTTTTCGGAAGGTCTGATGGTATGTCTTCAGACTCAAACATTCTACAAACCATTTTGATTAGCCGTTTGATTGCCACCCGCACTAATGATTTTACAAATTCAGAAGGAAAGCTATGTATCTACATCTACATCATATCCGCAAGCCACCTAATGGTACTTTCGGTACCACTATCTGATCTCCCCAACCCTGTTCCACTTGCGAATAGAGCGTGGGAAGAGTGACGATCGGTAATCCTCTGTACTCGCTCCAAGATCTCGAATTGTCTCCTCGTAGCCCATACGCGAGATGTATGTTGGAGGAAGTAATATGTTGTCCGACTACTCCTGAAAAGTGCTGTCCCAAAATTTCAATAGTAAATCCCTCGTGATGCTCAAATTCTCTCTTGCAATATCTACCAGTGGAGTTTGTTTACCATCTCCGTAACGCTCTCTCGCCAGCTAAACGATCCCGTGACGAAACGCGCCGCTCCCCATTGGATGTTCTCTATCTCCTGTATCACTCCGACCTGATAGGGATCCCAGATAGATGAACAATACTCAAGAATCTGGCGAACAAGCAGCACTTCTTTCGCGGATGAGTTACATTTCCTTCAGATTCTTCCAATGAATCTGAGCTGGTGTCTGCTTTTCCCACTATGTGTTTTATATGGTCTTTCGACTTACGGTCGCTCTGAATAGTTACGCCCAGATATTTTACGGCAGACACTGTCTCTGTTTGTCATCAATAGTGTAGCTGCACAGTAGTGGATTTCTTTTCCTATGTATGGGCAATATGTTATATTTATTTACGTTCAGGGTCAACTGTCAGAGTCTGCACTATTCATCAATTCCGGAGGTCGTTCTGCACATCATTACTATCTTCTGGCGTTGCTGGTTTGGTGTAGACAACTGCATCATCCGCGAATAGCCTTAAAAAACATCCGAAGCTTTCTACTGGGTCATTTATATATATTGTAAACAACAACGATCCTATCACACTTCCCTCCGGATATTACCTTTACATCTTGTGATTTAGTTTCGTTAAGAGCGACGTGTTGAGTTATATCTGCAATAAAGTCTTGAATTCAATCGCAGATCTGCTCCGATACTCCGTAAGCTCGTATTTTTTCCATTAAACGGCAGTGCGTCACGGTGTCAAATGTCTTACTGAAATCAAGGACCACGGCTTCAGCCTGAGCGCCATTGTCCACTGCACTGTGGATCTCATGCAGGAACAGAGCGAGCTGAGTTTCGCAGGATTTATGTTCGCGGATCCCATGTTGATTTTTATAGAGGAGCTGTTCATTTTCCAACAAAATCATAATTCTTGAGCATAAAACGTGTTTCATAATCCTACAACAGATTGACATCAACGATATAGGTGTATAATTGTGTGGATCTGTCTCACGGCCTTTCTTAAAAACGGGACTGACCTGCGCTTTTTTCCAGTCATTAGGTACGTTTCTTTGCTCAAGCGATCTACGATAAATTACTGCTAGACGAGGAGCAAGTGCTTTCGCATAGTCTTTATAGAATCTTATAGGTATCTCATCTGGTCCTGAAGCCTTTAAGCTACTAAGCGACTGTAGCTAAGCACCTTATCGGAAGTCTGCCTAAGATCTGTTAAATGTAACTCTGGTACTGCTTCCCTTATGTCTTCCATATCGACTCCCATTTCTTCGTGTATCATGCAATCAGATATTCCCTCTCTCTCACAGAGGCCTTCGTGTACACTTTTTACCCATCGTTCTGTGGTCCGCATTTGTCAGTGGAATTACTCTTGCACTCTTAATGTTGGTACCTTCGTTGATACCTCACCATGAGTTGTTTCATTTTTCTATGTGCTGAGTCATTTCTTCCAGTGACCATTTCCTTCTCTACTTCATAGCATTTTTCCTGCAGCCATTTCGTCTTGACATCACTGAACCTCTTGTTTATTTCGTTCGTAACTCACATTCGTGAAAAAAAAATTTTTTTTGTACTCCGTTCTTTGGTCGCTCAAGTGAATTTTTCTTTTCTGTACATCAACACACAGCCATTTGACTGCATTTTTGTTTATTTAATTACGACCCAGGTTTCGGCCTTTTATGCCATTTTCAAGTGACAGAGTTTATGTCATGACAGTCACTTGAAAATCGCGTAAAAGGCTGAAACCTTGGTAGTAACTTAATAAACAAAAATACAGTCATATGGTGGTGTGATCATTTAAAAATTATTGTATGACTGTTTCTCAGCAATATAAAAAGCGTTTTACTGAATATTTCTTGCTAACCAAGTTTTCTTCGCAGTTACCTCCCTTGGAACTGCATTTGCTTGTTCATTTTCTGGTTAAGTCCATGTTAAAAAATTACCGTTCCACTTCAACTAACCTGCGTATTGTGGCATTCAATATCGCAATATCGACAGCCTTAGAGAACTTCAAACGCACCTCATAATTCCTCAACATTTCGTGTTCCACTTTTTTCCACATTGATTCTTCTCGACAATTGCCTTAAACATCAATCTACTATTCACCTTTACTAAATTGTAGTTTGAGTCTACACCTTTATCTGGTTACGCCTTGCAACACAATATCTAATTTCGGAATCTCAGTCCCATCATCATATAATCCAGCAGGAATTTTTCCTCGTCTGAAGACTTTTTCACCGGTCGTGTCTCTACTTTAACAATAACACCGGGAAAAATATTTTCAGCCCCCTGAAAAGAGCACAAAACTCGCTTTGGATCTCTCGATGCTGATGATGTAGAACTGCTAAGATGTAGTTATATGACCCTGCACCGCTGATACATGTCATGATAGTGAAGTTGTGTATGTGCCGATCGGTTCTATGGAGCCATTTCAGTAAGATGAGTCGGCGAGAAGAAGTGTCAGAATGGCAGAAATGATTTGCCATGTTTGTACCACAAGGTCAAAGACAATACCCAGATTATCCAACGTATGTACACGATGCAGTGTACCGTTCATAGTGACGTGAGGCGCTGACACAACAGTGCACGTATAAAGACTCTTAACAGCAGTTACCAGAGACAAATGTCACACCTTGCCAATGACAATTCGTTCCAAACCCAGCAGAAATTTACGCTGCCAGTGAACATAGAATTACCGAGAGAATAATGCAAAGGAAACAACATTCAACAGATATCTGGAACCGGGTGCCTCTCAAAAGGGCATTGCTCCCGGCGAAGCATAAGGCCTTACATCTTGAATGGGCTACGCACCACAGGTAATGTACAGTAGGTGGGTAGAGACACGTGGTGCGGTCCGGAGAGTCACGACTGTAGCTTATTTCGAGTGATGGAAGACGTCAGCTGCACCGACGGTCTACTGAAGTATTTACCAACGGCATGTGGAGGGTGAAATTCGGCCACAGGTGGCTGTGTGATGTTTTGGGGATATTTTTCGTACCATGACTTGCCCCAGTCCATTAAAGCTGTCGTGAACATGAGCTGGGACGTTTATCTGAACATTCCGCTTTACCATGTGTTGCCATGTCCACAGAGCTGCACGGATACGTTTCTGCACTCTTTCGCCTCCATCGGCCTGGCAGATGTTCACACAATGTCTGTAACTATTGAGTACACCGCGTGGAGCGTATGAATTGATAAACCCATATTTCAATATCTCTGCAGGAGCTAATCATCAATGAGTCTCTTCACCTAGATGTGGTATACGTGAAGAAACTCACTAACGCATTTCCTTACCGGATTGAGGCCGTTATCGTGGTTAGAGGTGATTTTACTAGGTATTAGTAGCTGTTTCTTTTTTTTTTTAATGTTATTCTTGCTGTTAGTTGAATATCTGAGTATTCCCAATGCTCTCCAACTCAAATTAGGGGACACAACAAATATTCCAAATCGCAATAGGTCTACTTGTGAGCTTAGTAAAGTGCTGTTAACATGCATATGGTTCTTACCTGTGGGCGTCATTTCATGAATAGATGTTCATGAGTTGTCAACCAAACATAAAATCAGGAATCAGGGAATTACATACACACAACCAACGCATGAATACTTGTGCATCAAATGCTGCCCATAGGTACGAACCATATGCATTTTAATAGCACTTAACTAAGTACACCAGTAGACCTAGTGAAAATAACTGTATTTGTTTCGAGTCTTATTTTAATTTTTTCTTATCTCTATTGTACCATCTGAAGATTGTCTTTGAAGGCCGAAACGGGTTATGACCGTATCATAAAGAGTGATTTTGTCAAAATAAAAAATAATACTTTGCAATTAGTCAATCAACATTTGAGAAACGGAATGACATTTTTTTCTCAAATCCCAGACAAAACAATTACATATACACAATGGTTGATATCGTCGTATCATAAATGCCCTAGAACAGCCAGGGACTCAGAAACAGAAAATATCTGGAAAGGTGACGCAATAGCCAAGAAATATTCCACCGCCGAGTTTGCTACGGTCTCCCTTCAAAGTGCTAGGCTCTCATAGAAACTTATAGAAAGAAAACGTTTTTCCTTTGAAACATACGTTGGAACGGATACAGAAAATGTGGAGCTGCTAAGCGACACAGAGGCAGTGGTCAGTCATACTACGCAAAAAACGTATAGAAAATCTTTCTTGAAAATGTGTCTCTGCAGAAGTACCTTGGCTTACAGTTGACCACCGACCACTGATTTGTTACGTGTTTTAAGTATTATTAATACCGTCACGATTGAAACTATCTTCCTCCGTAAACAATTTAAATGAGGGTAGGTGGTGACTTTTAATTCGCCAAGGACTAAATTCTAATTACCTACTTTCTTCTGCTACTCCAAGGTGTTGAATCTACTGTTGATGACGAGGGTGGAAGCCGTGCAAATGTAATTCACACCCTATCCTTGTATGTGAAACACCCATACATGTAGAAATTCTACGTGCGCTTGTAGGGATAATGGCTTCTCCCTCATCCACACTCTGTTCGTTCACGCATTCAGATGAGGCACGACTGCTTCGCCCTGTACCAGTCTCACACAGTTGAGCGAAAACAAGAGGAAACACTCAGCGCTTGGGAAATCATGTATCGTATTCTTTACAAACAGTATCAGTGTTTACATTGACAATTCTGTACACAAATCGTGTATACCTGACGTTGCTCAGATTTGGGAGCGTTCTGATTTAATACCAAAACGGAAGTAAAAAACTTCAAACAGTCGCGATAGTTTTTTGTAGATAATTTTTTAGAGTACCGGTTTCGGCAAATTTTGTTGTCATCTTCGGACAGATAAAGCAATGACCGAGTTGCAAGCACAGTGTGGTTGTACAAATCAGGTGTGACACGTCTACATAACATTTCTTTTTACAAGATGTGGATATCTGTAACGCACCTTATGCACTTCAAAGAACCTCGTCCATGTGCACAGTACATTGTGTCACATCGGAAAAAGACATTTCAAGAACATGTAAGGCGTAGCATATCGGCATGTCATAAATAAAACTACCATCATATGAAATGTCATGCCTAGTGCCGCGAGTATACATGCTCATATACGCCTATCAACTAAATGAAATCTGAGATCCTGAAGCAAACATTACAGATGTTATGATCAACCGCCAGGGTACTGTAGTAGTAACTAACGGGAAAACATCGAGTCGTATAAAACATAACTACAGTTGTTTACAACGCAATATATACAATTTTATTATACAAGGTTTCATCCACATAAGAGTACTTAAGAAATTTTTTTGCCAATTTAAAAATTTTTAACATATTTTAAATTTTTATAATTCTTTGTAAGATATAAAAGAAAATTTTGTATGTTTATATTTACTACTTATGTATTTATAATAAAGGCAAACATATGGCATGTACAAAATAAATGCACCGACAAACAAGTCGCAAAAGGCCACGAAGGTTTGAAAGACAGGGAATAGACACACCATAGATAGCTCACTTAAAACTTACAATTCTTTTTTTTACAAAGACAACATCAAAATAACTGACTAATGTCTTGCCAATGACCATAAATAAATAATTTATATTACTTGCTACTAAAAGTGCATCGTGAAATCGAGGTACAGGGCAGTTTATACCTAGTTGCCTAGGTGAATTTCATCAGAACGTTGACACCGACAGGGAAACAAAAAACTGTTCGTTTTTTTTATCTAATACTCATTTCATCACTAGATTGACTCACAACTGAGTATTGATCACCATATCCATATACTCATCATTTGTAAACTGCCCCTGGGTGCCTAAAGGATTCATCAGAATTGCCGAACAAATCACAATCCCAAACGAAAAATTCAATTCTGTAAACTCAAGTACAAATACGTCACTTGAAGTTCAAAACTTGAATGAATTCAGTAAATAAATCCGTAGCAGATTAGGAACGCATGAAATGAAAACTTATCTCTGCCACCAGCTTTATCTCCATAACCAATAAAAATTGAACACATGTCTTACAAAATTTCCGTACTACCTTCACCTAAAATATTAACAGTTCATCCTGAAACATCTATGTATAACTAAATTTGTTGTTAAAAGGCTAACATTTTTAATTTTTTAAATAATTTTTGTGTCAAGTACGTGAACAATTTAATATAGTGAAAACACGAACTGTCTTAGCTATTAGGTGGCATGCCAACCGTAAATGACGGCATCTACATCTACATGGATGCTCTGAAAATCAGACATAAGTTCCTGACAGAGGGTTCATCGAACCACCTCCACAATAATTCTCTATTACTCCACTATCGAACAGTGCATGGAGAAACGAACACCTTTATCTTTCCGTGAGAGCTCTCATTTCCCTTATCATTGTTATGATGATCGTTTCTACCCATGTATGTCGTCGTCAACAAAATATTATCGCATTCGGCGGAGAGAGTTAGTGATTGAAATTTCGTGAGAAGATACCGCCGCAACGAGATAAGCTTTTGTTTTAATGACGTCCACCCCAAATTCTGTATCATACCAGTGACACTCTCTCCCCTGTTTCCCGATAATACAAAACATGCTGCTCTTCTTTGAACTTTCTCGATGTACCCCGTTAATCCTACCTGGTAAGGATCCCACATCGAGCAGTAGTATTCCAAAAGAGGACGGTTTAAGCGTAGTGTACGCAGTCTCTTTGGTATATATGTTGCAACTTCTAAATGTTCAGCGAATAAGTCGCAGTCGTTGATCCGCCTTCCCCACAACATTGTCTATGTTTTCTTTCCAGTTTCAGTTGCTCATAGTCATAGTTCTTAAGTATTTAGTTGAATTTATGCCTTTTACATTTTATTGACGTAACGTGTAATCGAAGTTTAACGGGTTCCTATTAGCATTCATGTGGCTGACATCGCATTTTTCCCTATTTTAGGTCAGTTGTCAATTTTCGCATCATACAGATATCTTTTTCTAAATCGTTGTGCAATTTGTTCTGATCTTCTGATGCCTCTACTAGACGATAAACTACAGCATCATTTGCGAACAACTTAAGATGACTGCTTAGATTGTTTACTAAATCGTAAAATAAGAAAACAAATTTAAAATTTCTTTCTTATGTGCGGATTCAGAGCCTCTAAATACTTAATAAACTGAAAGTGTGTCCGTCGTACACTGTAATGTAAAGTTAAAAAAAGTACTGTAAACGTCCTTTATTTAAATCGTGCTACTCGCACAATTTAAATAAAGAACGTTTACATTATAGCCTGTAGCTGACCATGTTACCTTTTATAAGTTTAAAATAGTATCTCCTCGTATATGAGGATTCTCTTTGTATCCTAATTTATAGATTAATTTATAGACGAGGATGCCGAGAAACGGCTGTCCACAAATATTCTTCTTTCCATACTGCTATTTATGTCTCGGGCGGATGCACACGAGATACCCGTGGAAATTCTGTAGGTTCTCTTGTCCTTGTGACGTTTCTTTTGTTTCATCGGTTCAAAACGTGCCACCAGTAACTGCTGCTCAATTGCCATAATCTGCTGAACGGATCAGGTCATGAGCTGTGTGCCCTTGATACTGCCATGGGGCCAGCGGAGCAGATGCCTCTTCCTCCTGGGCTGGAGTGAGCGGTCTCGGGGAGGCATCCATTAGTCCGCAGGCGTGGGCGGCGGAGGCGATGAATCAGCGCTCTGAGCGCCGGCCAAATGACTCTGCAGAGAAATAATGTACAGCCGGCCGTCCGTTACTCAGCGACGCTCTTCTCCTCTACCCTTCCCCCTCCCCCCACTACCCTCCTCTCCTCTTCTTTCATCTCATTTCCCTCTGCCTCCACCTACTTCTCCAGCAAAGGCACACACCCCGATATTCGAGCTGCCACCTTACGCTTTCCATGGTCTCCTGATTTTAGCTGCATGCGTCAGTAGAATATAAGCAGTGTAAAGGGACGAAAAGGAGCCACAGCTTTCGAGACGTGCACTAATTTTTAGCAGTGATAAATTTCTCAGATTTTTCGCTGTAAATTGTGCAACTGTGAAAGTGTCCCCTACACAGCTTGCAAAATTTGTATAACGCCGCACTGTCACCAAATTGACTTTCGCAGGCATCTGCTAAAGAACCCTTTTTCTTGTCTTTGCTACAAAATCTGCTCTATCTGCTAAATATATTAACCTGCAGTTGTTATCTTATGATTGTTGATAGCATTTTTTCAACAACCAGGACCTTCTTAAATTGATTCATTTGCTGTCAGAACATTTTTGATTGAAAATGAATTTAAGAAATACTGTGCATGCAATGTCAAAGCATAAGTACTCCTTCGAGAAACTATACAAGTATAGTCATGGAACAGTTAAGGGTAGTAGTTATTCTTATGTAAGGAAAAATATTTTGAAACGGTGCTCATTCTAAATTTGTGATGTAATGACTGGAAGTGTTAAATTATTGGTTACTGGTTATTATGCTCCACGTACTTAATATGTAATTACTTAGTGGCACAACTATTTCATGTCACACTTGCATTAAATAACCAACCTATATATTGTAGTTTGGTTCTTTTTTTCTGTAATTTTCAGTATCTTAATGGTACACTATACAATGTCATGTATCATACTTGTAGCTATGACGGAATTCTGGGCTACTTTTACGGTATGGTTCTGCTTTTGCTCATATAAGCACTTCATCACCTTACCTTCAGGTAAATGTATCATAATAATACTGTCTTTTTACAGGGCCTCTTTGGCTAAATGGCTGCTTCTTTCATTTGGTTTTGCCCATCAAGTCACAAAAGAAGGAACCGTTGTTCACAACGGCTGTATCAACACTAGAAGTGGTAGTAATATCTGAGTAACTATTGTGTTCGCGTTTTTAAACATTATCAGGTTTCAGGTGGGAGGAATTCATCATACTGTAACGTGTAATTTTGCTGAAAGCTCGACACTGGAAAGCTATTTTACGCAATTATCAATTTGTTAGCGTCGCTCCGGAAGTTAATTTACGTGCTGATGGATGAATTATGCTAATCAGCTTCAGAAGTTAATAAATGTTGATTAAATTTAAGTGCGAAATTTTCAAACAATATCAAACAAAAGGATAAGGTGCACCAGGTGCAGAAACGTAAACTGCTTTTATTTTCATAAAAAATATTTGTTTTGGAACTATCTACCTCTGTACAACTTATTCTGAAACAGTGTACATCTGTCCATCAAAAAATAATTTCGTATGAAATGAAGTGGTATGCCTGTTTTGTTAAAAATTACCTCATGTTCTGTTCCTATTGTTTTAATAATAATTAGCTCAGGTTCATTTTGCTAGGTTTAGTTATCACTATGAGACCAAGTGAACATTACTATGTGAAGCTGTATGTTGTAAATCTACTATTAACAATTTACAGGCATGAAAGTAAACGAAAGCTGCTGCCACTAGTGCGATAATGTTCAAATCTTGATACTTTTCATGACTGTACCAATTTTGAGAAAACAAGCGTTAACTCTAAAAAACAGCAAACACTTCATATCTGCACGGACACAAAGCTTTTGTGTATTGTATATGAACACGTCTCATAATGCACGCATACTGTGCCTCCGTCAGAGATGTCAGTCATGGCAAAATTGCATGGTGTGTCTTGTTTCTCGGACAAGTAGCAAACATCATGTTTTTGTCAAATATGTATTAACATTTAAAGTAATAAATTCTAATAGTGTGAGAATGTTCGTATATTTTTGGAAAAGGTATCGACAGTGTATTTTCTTTTACTGTCCACAAGTCTGAAAGCTTGCAACCGGAGTCATTGTTGGTATTATTGTCTCATAATAAGCTGCCGTTACTATTCTTCTTACCCGACGCGACTGCTGGCGTTGTTCTACTATTGTATGTGACTGGAGAGGAGTAAGTGGTTTCTTCTGCAAGATTTAGCTGACAGAAAACCGAATAAAATATATATTCATTTGTGCGTAAATAAATGAAATTATTTATGAGCTTTTTTGTATAGCATATCTGTTAGTCGTGAGGAATTTGACGAGGGGTTTCATTTTTCTTGTTGAAAAACCGCCTGAAAATTCTTGGAGAATTAATATGAGACGATGAATACGTTGATGATGACGATAATGATATTGATGTTGAATTTGTGATATTTGTCTCAGATGAAACCCTAAAAGATTTTAAAAAGGGAACACAATAGCTATTCAGATATTACTGTCACTTCAAATGTTGAAACAGCCGTTGTGAATAATGGTTTTCCTTTTGCGATTTGACGCGTAAAACCAAGTGAAAGAAGCAGCCATTTAGCCAAAGAGGCCTTGGGGAAAAAAAACATAGAGTTATTATAATACTTTTATCTGACTGTAAATGATCAGGTTCCCATATGTGCAAAAGCAGGACCGTATGGTAAAAATGACCCAGCACAAAACCAGAGCTCTTGTCCGCCGTAGCTACAAAATGGTTCAAATGGCTCTGAGCACTATTCGACTTAACTTCTGAGGTCATCAGTCGCCTAGAACTTAGAACTAATTAAACCTAACTTACCTAAGGACATCACACACATCCATGCCCGAGGCAGAATTCGAATCTGCGACCGTAGCGGTCGCTCGCTTCCAAACTGTAGCGCCTAGAACGGCACGGCCACTCTGACAGGCCCGTAGCTACAAGTACGGTACATTATATTGTATAGTGCAACAATAATACATTGAAAATTACAAAAACATACTTTATCGGTTGGTTATTTAATGCAGATGTGACGTCAAACAGTTGTGGGGATAGATATTTAGATATTAAGTACGTGTTTTTGAGAGGAGAAATCCGCGTATTGTTTGCTGTTCGTGAATTTCTGGCCCTCTTAGGCAATAAATAAATGAAAGCGTTTTTCCTAAGGAATATTTGGCGACTGATTAGTAACTCATTCTCTTTCAGGAGCGTTGCTTATTTGAGCAGCATTTTCCAAAAATCTAAAGAAATTTGGAATACAGAAATTTCTGTTTGCACACTTTTGAGGTACATGCAGGAACACAGTCTGATGGTACATTCAGACAGTTTCAGATGTTCTTAAACATCTTGCTAATCACATAAAAGACTCAGAGAGCAACATAACCATTGATAAGTGGCACGCCAGTGTCCCGCTTTTCCGAACCTTAATTAACCTGAAGCTGACTTTACTGCCAGTACTCCTGCAAAAATACACAGGAAATACCTGCTGAGCTCCCGTCCAATAAATACAGAGAGGTTGAGTTAAAGTTTCCTTGGTTTTGCAACACAAATATGTGTGGTGTTTTATATTCTGAGAAAGTCCCACAGATTAATTCTAATACAGTATAAGCAACAATTACATACATGAAGATACAGGTACCTGGAAAAAATGCTACTTTCGGCAACTGCCCTAAGGAAGGGTTACATACAAGCTAACATCTCTTCAACAAGTCTAGTAAATGCGCAAAAAACAGGCACATGGCCACTTTCTGTGCTCCAATTCTTTAATGTCTGCGTATTGAACTCCTATGTCATTTACAAAATGAAGACCAATAAAAAGACACCGAAAAGAGTATTTCGCAAGGAGCTTAAAACTACCACGCAAATTATTCTCAATAAATTAGTAATATCCATATATCCCATATTATTAGAGAGAATGAACTTGTTTCTGATGTGTAGAGGAATAGTGGTACCAATTCAGGAGCAGTAAGAGGAGACACAATGCAGAAAATGATGTGTGTCTCATCTGCCCTAGCACAAATGCTAACTAGCAATTAACAGGGTGTGCTACTTGCAAGGGAGGCGTGTGTAAAAGAGTTTGCAATGTTGTACGCACAAAAAGTTAGCTGACCGAAGTACCTCAGTACTGCAAAACGTTTTGTGCTATAATTTTGAGACACTTTTTGCATACGAATTAGAGTGCCTTAATTTTTCACATAACAATTTCTGTGTCATTAAATGCTGATAAATATATGCTATTTGTACACAAGAAATTAACCGTTTTTATAATTATTTCGTTTTTATCAATGGTCATCTGTTCCTGCTGAATAAATTAAGTAATTTTTTAAATAAATTTTATTTATTTGTCCAGAAATTTAATTTAAAATACGTACACAAACACGAAACGACATCGTCCAAGTGGGACACAGCAAAGAAAGAAAACAGAGGGCCAATATTTTGGAAGACATCATTGCTGAAGTTTCTTAAATCTTCTACAAAACCATAAAATATTCAACAGATACTAGACCAAATCGACAAGAAAAAAAAATATCGTAAAATTATCTCAATCCGACAGAGAATTTGTATATAACGCAAAAATTGACAGAAGGAGCAACAGTCAAGAATAGGTTAGAAAGGACACTCACGAAGAAACTGAAGAGCTCAAAGAAATTATGGAAAATCTTGTAGATGGTAGTAAGGTAAATGAAAATAGATTGGCGGAGAGTGCGCCAGGCGAATATTATGTAAATAGAGACGAAATCTTTGATAATATTAATAAACATTTTGTTTTCAGACGTCTCTCACTGGCCTATTCCTGTTTCAGAAAATCTAATGATCGACTTAATTAAAATAGAGAGTCAAACATTTCAAAGCAACGATGGACCATTTGTTTCTGTTAACAGACAAGACGATAAGAGCAAGACAAAAAGTGCTTACCGGTAGTTGAAATCTGATTTGTTCCATATTATTCAGCAAAATGGTGAGGAAATTCTGAGAATTTGGATGCCATGCTCAACTACATACCAAGGCTTTTTTTGTTTTTTCTGTAGGCCCATCAGCACAGACGCAAACTTGAATAACACATATAAATTTGTTACTGGCTTTCAGGCTTGGTGGAAACTTAGTCCGAAAGTTATGCAACCCAGACAGCATCTAAAACAGAAAAAGGAAAATGCAGACAATTTTAAATAGACTGCTAGACACCGCTATGTGTTCAGCTGTGCAAAATCTTGCATTACGTGACCTCAGCGAGCATATGCTGACAGGAAATTTTCTGCAGCTAAGTAGACTGTTACATACATATGATGCTGGTGTAAGGGAACACTTGAGGAAATTAGAACAGTCCGTTCAGTCACAGTTGGCCAAAATATTCAGAAGTTATTTGTCCCTATTGCAAAAAATGAATTTATCTCACCTCTGGATGGAACACTTAGGGAAAATATTTTAAACGGTACGGAACATTATAATTATTTTTGTATAATCTTTGACAGCTCGCCGAATATCTCGTACATAAACCAAATTAGTAATATCCTTCGTTACGTTGACATACGAAACAAAGAAGTAGAAGTAGAGGAGTCATATCTAGCTCATTTTCAGCGAAGTGGGAAGAAATCCGTTTGCATAACGGCCGATATTTTGCAGGTTATTGAACTGGATAGTCTAGATATAACAATGTGCAGAGGACAAGCATACTACAAAGCTTCTTCAATGACTGGAGTGGTTTTAGGAGTTCAGGCAGGAATTTGTGGACTTAATTCTAAGGCATTGCTTGCACCCCTGCAAACCACTTCCTCACTTTACACGGATTACACGCTTTTGCAACAGTTCCATTATGTATGACACTTTTTGGAATGTTAGAAAGTTTGTACGTCTTTTACTCAGCTTCTAAACACTGATGAACGATCCTTCAGAAAACCTATTGAGTTTCAGTCAAGAGACATTCAGATACACAATGCAGTGCTCCCTAAAAAGCTGTTACTTGTGTTTAAGTGGATCGCAACCAGCCCGCGCAACAGCCCCATGTCTATCGAAGCCTGCCGAGCCCGATATTGAACCACGATATGGACACGTGCAGGCGGCGGACTGTGAGCTGGTATTGCATCAGCGGCCTGCATATCCGTAACGGGCTGCCTATAAATGTTACTGGTTGGTTGTCATGGAACTACCTGCCAAAGCGTCCCCTCATGGTGGCCATCATATAATCCATAGGATATTGCGCAAGGAATAATAGCACTTTTTTTTATTTGGCAAAATAACAAAATGACAGACATTTGAAAAAAAGATGTAGTTTTGGAATGGTTTTTTGCTCATATTTTTAGCAATAACTGAGTAAATGAAACACAAAATTAGTCTGTTTCTCCTTACAGACATAACGGAGGAATAATTAAGCCAAATTTCGGAAAGACGTCTTTATCAGTGTGCTCGCAGCCCATTCCCTATGTTAGACTGACGGAATGGATTGCGGCCGTACCACCAACGATATCTTTGTGACATTTGGCTGAATTACTCCTCGGATATGTCCAGAAATACTAATACGCAATTTTTTTTAAATTTTAATTTATTCATTAGTTACTGCAACAAACGTGATCAAATGCACATGACAATCTTCCGCCATTTTATTTTATTGTTAAATTCCGAAAACTGTGCTATTATTCCATGCACAATATCCTATGGATTAAGAAAATGGTTTGGTTTCTTATTTCAGATAAGATTCGCAGACTCTAGGCTTTCCGTCATGGACACACCTAATCTTGAAACTCCTCGAAAGGGGCCGCTTAATGATGAAAAAATATCTTAAAAATCAGTAAATGTTGTCCAAGAATCAATAACTAATGTGCAAAAAGATTTAAGGCGATTACTTTATTAGTTTTTCCCAAAAAATCATAAAAATATCTCATTTTACAAGCTGACTGAGGAGAATCGACCATTAATAACTGCAAAAGACAACGTTTATCTTTGTTTTATACTGGCAAAACTGGTTTATACAGTGAAAAAGTAGTCGGAAAGTTCGTGAACATGAACAGAAAATCACAATTTATGACTGTTAGACAATAATAATGGAACGTAGTTAAAACTATTCCAAACAAAAAATTGATCTTCACACGCAGAAGATGATATTCTAGCTTTCAGAAGAAATGTTGGCACGGAATGTGGCTTCCTGGAGCGGAAATTCAACAGGTACATCAATGCAGGATGCTGTTAATAGTGTGTATCTCAGAGCTTGCAACTTTTGTCTATGGTGCAGAGAAGAAGTTTTTAATCTTACTTCTACCAAAGAGTTCCTTCACCCGCACGCACGCGGAACAGTTTCTTTAGCTTTATTGTAACAGACTTTAGACGAACACTTCGAATTCCGCACCCGAAAATGAAAAGCACATCGAATATCAACAACTGTGGTGCGCTTACCTAAACATCAGTTCGAAAGACTGTATTGAACGTACAGGTATATCTAGTTGGTTACAAAGTAATGTAAGAAAATGGAAGTAATGTAAGAAAAAGGAGACTAACTATACATACAAAAATGGATGTTATGTTCCAGGCCCTCCAGATTCTTAAATGTTGTGTTGAATAGATTTTTAATGGTGTGCTATAATGAATTTGCAGTTTTAAGACCATTAGCCGGAAACATTTTAAGTTTCTTTAGCCGTGTTAATAAGGCCGTCATTATTTATAGTAAAATCTAGAGCTGTTGATTTGTAACTTAGGATTATTTCCTACAGTAAAATTCATGATTTCGGTAGGAGCTCACAGACCAAAGGTTTACATACAAGTCGCTCTTACACCCAAATCCCTCATTGACTGTAACATAGAACAGGAGTGGCCGGAATCTGCAGAGTTACTGAGAGTGTTACCACAACACACACGCTATAGTCAATGGGAGTCCCTGTTGGTCACCACGAGGGCCACGCCTCGCACAACCTATTTCTCTTCATAAAGCATCCAGCTCGGAGCGGCCACAGTCCCATCACGTTAACCACTACTATGCCAGTTGAAGCTTTGTGGAATGACTGTAGTTTGCATCGAGTCTGTGTTTGGACACTCTTCAAAACCGAACTAGTTTCGCTTTGTCCTCATTTTGGTATACCATGCCTCTAATCAGAGACCGGCCATGCCACTACGCCATCACTACAGCGCCCAAATTTTCATCAGCATTTTGAATAAAAAAAAAGGAAGGCTCTATTAGAGTTTCACGGTCCGCCGACAGCGCAGTAATTAGAGACGAAGCACAAGCTCGGACTACGAATGGATGCAGTAGGAAATCGGTCGCACCCTTTCCAAAGGAGCTATCGCGGTATTTTCCTGGAGCGATTTACGAAAATAACGGGAAACTTAAATCTGGATGGTCGGGAGGAGATGTGAGCTGCCGTCCTCCCGAATGCGAGTCCAGTGCGATAACCACTGCCCCAACTCCCTCAGTCATTTCGGGATAACTGCCGCCGCTGCTGTAAACGCGGTATGGATGTTTCTGCCTTAGCTGATAGTCTGAATGGACCGCAACATGTTACACATTCTTAAGTAGTATCTGAAGCAAATACACCAGTTACTTATGGAAGAAGTATGGTCATAGTAACATCCATTTATTTAAAATCATCAGTATATTTCATTTCAAGGAAAATTAACATAAATTATGTTGTGATTAAGCATATAAACGTACAAGAAGAAGGTTCCTTGTCAACGTACAGTAAGTATATTTATACACTTGCTGTACGTCTGCAAGGACGGCTGCTAGCATTAAAAAGGCGCTTGAACAGCGGAAAGAAAAAGGAATGAAGATTAGGGTTTAATGTCCTGTCACCAGCTAGGTTATTAGGGAGGAAGTGAAAGCTCTGATTGAAGTCCACTGTGTCACCACTGCTCCACCTCACTAGATTGCTTGAATTGCTCACATCGACCATGTACTGGTTACGTTTTTAAGCAGAAGTTATACAGACCAGGCTGATGGTTTTACAATGTCCCCTCATCATTACCTCCGATAGTGTGGTGGTCTTGGCTGTTTGCCACAGCCACACATTTCACACGTCCGTTGCAGGAGGACATGCACACTTCGGACACACGTCGGGAATGTTCTTTCCACTCACCTTGCCTCTTCCACATTTGTGTCCCTTACGTGGAAAATATCACACGGATAATGGTCCATTCTAGCACTCAGAGTGACTGTAATGAGGATAACTGTAAGTTTCATATGCTGGTGACTGTTTCCAATGCAGTTTAAGTAGTTATTCGAGATGCCATGTTACATTTTATTTGTCACAAGAACTGTCATAGTGGAATGTATAATACTAGTAACGCAAACAATTTGGAAGTAATGACACGCAACTGAAATAGAATAAAACACACTCTTGCACTGCATCTTACGTGCAGTATACAACTGCTGGCAACCTGCAAGTAAACTTGAACATTTTCAGTAAATCTGCAGCAGTATAGACGCTCTTAGTGGTATTCTGATGAAAATATGCTTTCATCTTTTCTGCCTTGGAAATGTAATGCTATTCAAAACCTGCGTCTTTATGCTCAAGTAAACAGCCTTCATAATGTGTAACGATTGTCTTTTGCCACTTAATTGGCTCCGCATTGAAATTACATGTTAGGTTATCACGTTACTTCAGTACTCCGAAGCTGTAGTTTTTGTCAGTTTCCCCATTTCCAGCGTGATGACATATCACTTATAGATACATTTAATAAGACAGATTTAATAAGTAATTCACGTTATTTGACAATTGCGTTTAACACTTGCGGTAATCTGTGTGTAGGATACAATATTGTCCCGTATATGATTCTGCCTGCACTAGACAAATCAGTATCAGCTTCTGCAAAGTGAGTGGTATGTGAATATGGCGTAAATCTTTCCAGGAGGCATTTATTGCGTTACTAACTGGGATCACTTCTATTGGTATTTGTTTTTATTTTTCGTTTTCTGAATTCGAAATAGCCGGCCGGGGTGGCCAAGCGGTTAAGGGCGCTACAGTCTGGTACCGCGCGGCCGCTTCGGTCGCAGGTTCGAATCCTGCCTCGGGCATGGATGTGTGTGATGTCCTTAGGTTAGTTAGGTTTAAGTAGTTCTAAGTTCCAGGGGACTGATGACCTTAGAAGTTAAGTCTCATAGTGCTCAGAGCCATTCGAACCATTTTTTTGAATTCGAGAAACGTGAAATTAATCATCTCATTTGTATAGCAGTTAATTTGTTCAAAGTCTGTTCCTTTAAACTATATTTGGTGGGTTGCTTTGGGATGCAGAGGCGAATAAGTCTTGTAGTTACGCAATACACAAACACACTATGTACACTTGTCCATTCGTGAAACACGCTTCTTATAAATGCACTCCACAACATTGGAATGTTAGCCCTTGTACTTTACTGATAGCCATACTATGCAATTATCTTACCAGAATCTGTCTTTTAAAACTGAAAGATAAGTTAGTAGAAGTAAGTCGAATTCAGTGTATGAATGTTGGCTTGCTTTTTCCTTTTCTAAGTAAAATTTCTCTTCTTTGGTGTTATGTAAATATTTCTTGAATGGGCGCAACGAGAAAGTTGAACAAATCTAGGAAATCCATCCGTAAATTTACGTTGGTTCACCAATACATCAGTGCATTTAAAGGTCTTTTCATCCCTTTGCACCGTGTGCTGCGCTCGAATATGTGTTTGTTGAAGAACAGTACGTCATTTTATGTCGCCAAAATTGTCCTCTCACAAAAGTTTTCTTTGTTTAAGTAGTTTCTGTTGTGACTTGGCAAGACAGCAAAGCCACAAGGAGGTAGCCGAATGGCACGCGTTTAAGCTCACGCAGGCTGGCGTGAGGTCTGGAACAGGTAAAGTAATTATACTAGCAAAAAAGGTACGTAGCTTCTGGAATACTTAACTTTAATCCATAATTGGTGAACATCGGTCTGACGGTACATGCATCACAAGATAAATAGCAAATGATAATGGCGCCTTGCTAGGTCGTAGCAAATGACGTAGCTGAAGGCTATGCTAACTATCGTCTCGGCAAATGAGAGCGTAATTTGTCAGTGAACCATCGGTAGCAAAGTCGGCTGTACAACTGGGGCGAGTGCTAGGAAGTCTCTCTGGACCTGCCGTGTGGCGGCGCTCGGTCTGCAATCACTGATAGTGGCGACACGCGGGTCCGACGTATACTAACGGACCGCGGCCAATTTAAAGGCTACCACCTAGCAAGTGTGGTGTCTGGCGGTGACACCACAGTTTCTCCCTACAGGTGGATATCTTTTCGATGAGTTGTTCCTCTGTCTTTACTGCTTTGCTCATCTCCTCCGTAAAGATGTGGAGCAATGAGATGTGTGCCATTTTCAAGTTGTAGTCTGGAATAATCGAAAATAATTTTGAATATTCGAAATAACTCAATAACATTCGACAATATTCGTACAAGTTCAAAAAAATGTGGAAAAATCTCAATTTTTTTCTTTGCACAAGACACTATTGCGAGAGACACAGACTTCCTAGTGAGCACCACGATGTGATGGCGACCACTTTTGAAGCTCATATCTCCACAACATAACAGCTATCATCGCACAAGCGCTACAGTGCACAGCGGGTAATTCAAGAGCAGCAATAAATAAATAAATAAAACGATGGTCAGCACGCGTGGTTTCGGAGGTAGCGTTAGCTTCACCGACGAACATATGTATGATTCAGCTAAGCTGTTTTTCTCAGATATTTCCTGAATCGTTTAAGCTACCGTAATTCAGTATTCACCTGGACGAATTGTGAGAAAGTCCTCACTAAATGACATACTGTCGCTTTTAATAGCTGTACCGAGGCATCGGCATCAGCTTCGTTTTTCCAATTTAGATTATAGTAACTTCTGCTGCTAGTATTGGGGTTCTAGAGGAGAGAAATTAAAAGGCGTTTCAGAATTCAAAATCCAATTAGTAGCTTTGGAGAAATCACAATATTTATAACTAGGACTTATCTGATATGAACTTTAAACTGAATGATATATTATGTGGAAGTTCGTGTTAGTATACGGAACTGGGCCGTCAGGCTGTTGTGGCGCTCCAGCTTGAAGCTAAGAGAGTGTATGTTCAAAAGAGGAATAGTAGAGAAAAGTTTAATTTATAACCAGTACTACTCACATTTGGCTACACCAAACTGGAAGGCACAGGACCTGTCATCTTAACAGGAGTCACCAGGTAACAAGGCTAACGGTTCTCTTTGGTTCTGCCAGAGCCTTGAAAGAAAAGTGCTTGTACGACATTAGACAGAGCTCATCTAAAAGAATTGTGAGAAAATTCTCACCATATCACGTGTAGTCCCTTTCATAGCCATATTAATTAAAGAGATATCGGTATCAACATCTCCTCAAAATTGGTTACCTAGCTATTAGGTTCTCCTTTTCAGATGATCAAGTAGCTACAGATGCTCCCAGATGTTACATATAACTGCTGCCAGATCCGCCACCATCATTGCAGCAAATCGTTTGCTAAAGTATAGGAACTGCCCCAAACGATGAATCGTGGAGTGCTTTACAGGAATTGATACGAAACTAAATGGAAGGCTCATCGGTCTTTTGCGAAAGTGGAGCGACAAGTGTTTCTGTAGCTTGTCTGGCTGTCGCCTCGCCCAGAAATAGGCCCCTCTGCCACCTGTTCGGTATTAATCACGAATCTCCGCCGAGGGACGGGAGGTATCTGGCGAACAAAGTGCGAGAGAAATGGTGCAGCTGCCTGCTGGGTTGTTGGGCTGCGAAGCTAGCCAGCTAGGGACGGGACCGCTGAGCGCCTGCGGGCAGGCAACACGCGCCGCACGTCACTGGGCCGCGCTGACGTCACAGCACACCTGCCTGTAATGACTCCTTCAAGAGAATGGGGCGCCGCTCTCTGATCTGCTTTTATTCTGGCCGGCTGTGTAAAAATAGAAAGAGACTATGGGCTAAAATGACAAACTTTGCAAACAGGACGCAGATTTATACTTGCATTAACACTTCGTCAACAAATCTCTAACTTTTATGCTATGGCAGTTCGTGAAACCCTATTAATCATGAGAATGTTGCCCTGATAGTCAAATGTGAATAATAACTACTGATTATTGCATTATATGTCACGCAAAAATCATGCTCAGTGGCCATGTTTACCAGATTAGGGTCAAATTTCTAGTTTCCAATAATATCCTCCATTGTTTTAGTCAGGTAATCAAATGACGTTCATGGAGGTGGTGGAAATCCACAAATGTGAATTCTGACGCTCACTGCCACCAGTGATCACATCAGTGTTATTAGCGATATGTCTTCTTCGTTGATGGACTGTTTCTTTATTGCTATTCAGTCACTTGACCACACGAATGGCTCAAATGGCTCTGAGCACTATGGGACTTAACATCTGTGATCATCAGTCCCCTTGAACTTAGAAGTACTTAAACCTAACTAACCTAAGGACATCACACACATCCATGCCCGAGGCAGGATTCGAACCTGCGACCGTAGCAGTCGCGCGGTTCCGGACCGAGCGCCTTAACCGCGAGACCACCGCGGCCGGCTACTTGACCACACAAGCGTCTTCTGTGCATACACTTAAATAAAGTATATAATGAATATTCCACGTTCAATTAAGGTGCTGTGTAGGTCACGTATTAGCAATGTATATTTAAATTCATGTTTATAACAGGAATAAAATATCACTACAATCACAATTTTAGAAAGTGTTCATATTCACTGTTTCTGCATTATTTGCTACAAAGATTTTCATGTAATGTTTATAAACACACAATAAACATAGAAATTACTTTTGTTGAGGTATCTTATGACTGTGTCACAGACGATAAGTGTTCTTGATGCCAACAGAGTGCAGTTGGACAGGAGAGGTACATTATTAGGTTCTTCAGTGTGTCATCTTCCTGAATTCTTAACAGAAGACACGCAGGTAGGAGGTGGCTGACATCGACAACTCTTTCATTTCCCTGTTGACAATTGGACTCCACGGCAAAGAAGACGACTTGGAATGCTCATAAGATTTAGTTTCATTCTTATAAAGCTGAAGTTCTTCTTCTACTGTAGTTGTTTTAGTGGAACAAATGTTTCTATGAAATCTTACCTGGACGTGCTGCCCAGTAACTGCTTTTTAATTACCTCGGTAAGTTCTCATCTTCTTGTCAAAGGAATTTAATTTAGCAGTTACAGGATGCAATGTCGTGTTACCCGTGATCTAGGGGTAGCGTCTTTGATTGATTATCAAAATGTCATCAGCCCCGGGTTAGAATCCCGCAACTGCTTAAATGTTGATTAATAATCAGCACTGACGGCCGAAGACTTCCGCCATAAGAAGTCACCCTCATTCTGCCACCCGGCCTTGTCAAAGAGGGTGGATGAGCGGACAGAGATTCAGGGCATTCTCTTGACCTAGGGGTGGGAAATTGCCCCTAAAGGCGGAAGAATCAGCAGTGATCAACATCAGGATGCAGAAGGCAATTGAAAATACTGCGTTAAAGACACGTAGCTTGTATCCACTGGACATGTGACCTGTAATTGAAGAAGTGTCATAATTCTCTCTCCATTGGCAAAAGATTCCGGAATAGTCCCCCATTCGGAACTACAGGAGGGGACTGTCAAGGGGGAGGTGACCATGAGAAAAAGATTGAATAATCAACGAAAGGATAACGTTCTACGAGTCGGGGCGTGCAATGTCAGAAGCTTGAACGTGGTAGGGAAACTAGAAAATCTGAAAGGGGAAATGCAAAGGCTCAATCTAGATATAGTAGGGGTCAGTGAAATGAATTGGAAAGAAGACAAGGATTTCTGGTAAGATGATTGTAGGGCAATATCAACAGCAGCAGAAAATGGTATAACAGGAGTTAGGATTCGTTATGAATAGGAAGGTAAGGCAGAGGGTGTGTTACTGTGAACAGTTCAGTGACAGCAAACCAACGCCGACAACGATAGTTCAGGTATAGATGCAGACGTCGCAAGCTGAAGATGAAGAGATAGAGAAAGTGTATGAGGATATTGAAAGGGTAATACAGTACGTAAATAGGGATGAAAATCCAGTAGTCATGGGAGACTGGAATGCAGTTGTAGGGGAAAGAGTAGAAGAAAACGTTACAGGAGAATATGGGCTTGGGACAAGGAATGAGAGAGGAGAAAGACTGACTGAGTTCTGTAACAAGTTTCAGCTAGTAATAGCGAATACCCTGTTCAAGAATCACAAGAGGAAGAGGTATACTTGGAAAAGGCCGAGTGATACGGGAAGATTTCAGTTAGATTACATCGTGGTCAGGCAGAGATTACGAAACCAGATACTGGATTATAAGGCGTACCCAGGAGCAGATACAGACTCAGATCACAATAAAGTAGTGATGAAGAGTAGGCTGAAGTTTAAGACATTAGTCAGGGCGAATCAATACGCAAAGAAGTGGGATACGCAAGTACTAAGGAACGAAGAGGCACGCTTGAAGTTCGCTAAGGCTAGATATACAGCAATAAGGAATAACTCAGTAGGCAGTACAGCTGCAGAGGAATGGACACCTCTAAAAAGGCTCATACAGAGAAGGTAACTGCGAAGACACCAGGGGTTACAGAAGAAATACTTCAGTTGATTGATGAAAGGAAGAAGTACAAAAATGTTCTGGAAACTCAGGAATACAGAAGTACAAGTAGTTGAGGAATGAAATAAATAGGAAGTGCACGGAAGTTAAGACGAAATGGCAGCAGGAAAAATGTGAAGACATGGAAAAGGAAATGATTGTCGGAAGGACAGACTCAACAAACAGGAAAATCAAAACAACCTTCGGTGACTCTAAATGCAAGGATGGTTACATTAAGAACGCAACAGAAATTCCACTGTTAAATGGAGAGGACAGAGTGGATAGGTTAAAGAATACATTGAAACCCTCTATGAGGGGGAAGATTTGTCTGAAGTGATAGAAGAAGAGACAGAACTAGATGTAGAAGACATACGGGACCCAGTATTAGAATCAGAATTTAAAAGAACTTTGGAGAACTTAAGATCAAATTAGACAGAAGGGATAGATAACATTCCATCAGAATTTACAAAATCATGTGGGGAAATGGAAACAAAACGAGTATTCATGTTGCTGTGTAGAATGTATGAGTCTGGCGACATACCATCTAACTTTCGGAAAAGCATCATCCACTAGAATTACGAAGATTGCAAGAGTTGATAAGTGCGAGAATTACCACACAATCAGCTTAAAGCTCATGCATCAAGTTGCTTACAAGAATAATATGCACGAGAATGGAAAATAAAATTGAGGATGAGCTAAATGTTCAAATGTGTGTGAAATCTTACGGCACTTAACTGCTAAGGTCATCAGTCCCTAAGCTTACCCACTACTTAATCTAAATTATCCTAACGACAAACACACACACCCATGCCCGAGGGAGGACTCGAACCTCCGCCGTGATCAGCCGCACAGTCCATGAGTGCAGCGCTGAAGACCGCTCGGCTAATCCCGCGCGGCGAGGATGAGTTTGACTTTAGGAAAATTAAAGGCACGAGATAGGCAATTCTGACGTTGCGTTTAGTAATGGAAGCAAGACTAAAGAAAAATAAAGATAGGTTCGTAGGATTTGTCGACCTGGAAAAAGCGTTCGACAATATAAAATGGCGCAAGATGTTCGAAATTCTGAAAAATGTAGGGGTAAGCTACAGGGAGAGACTGGTCATATACAATATGTACAATAGCCAAAAGGGAATAATAAGAGTGGACGACCAATAAGGAAGTGCTCGTATTAGAAAGGGTGTAAGACAAGGATGTAGCCTTTCGCCCCTGCCGTCCAGTCTGTATATCGAGGAAGCAATTATGGAAATAAAAGAAAGGTTCAGGGCTGGAATTAAAATTCAAGGTGAAAGGATATCAATGATACGATACGCTGATGACATTGCTATCCTGAGTGAAAGCGAAGAAGAATTACATGATCTGCTGAACGGAATGAATAGTCAAATGAGTACACAGTATATATTGAGAGTAAATCGAAGAAAGACGAACATAATGAGATGTAATAGAAATGAGAACAGCGAGAAACTTAACATCAGGATAATCGTCAAGAAGCAGATGAACTTAAGGAATTCTGCTGCCTAGGCAGCAAAATAACCAATGACGGACGGAGCAAGGAGGACATCAAAAGCAGACTAGTTATGGCAAAAAAGGCATTCCTGGCCAAGAGAAGTCTACTAATATCAAATATTGGCCTAAATTTGAGGAAGAAATTTCTGAGAATGTACATCTGGAATACATCATTGTATGGTAGTGGAACACGGACTGTGGGAAAACCGGAACAGAAGAGAATCGTAGCATTTGAGATGTGTTGCTACAGACGAATGTTGAAAGTTAGGTGGACTGATAAGGTAAGGAATGAGGAGGTTATACACAGAATCGGCGAGGAGAGAAATATGTGGAAAACACTAATAAGGAGAAGGGACAGAATGATAGGACATATTTTAAGACATGAGGGAATGACTTCCATGGTATTAGAGGGAGCTGTAGAGGGTAAAAACTGTAGGGGAAGAGAGAATGCAAGTGCTACTCTGAGACGAAGAGGTTAGAACAGGAGAGGATTTCGAGGCAGGCCGCACCAAACCATTCAGACGACAAAAAAAAAAAAAATGTTATGACACATCATGTGGTGCAGTTATATGTTTAAATACATCCCTATTAGTATAGTTCTCTTCACAAGTTCTGCTGCTTCGCAATGTGCATTACGATCCTCAACGCAGTGGAGGATATTTTTATATAGAGCCTTTACACCAAGTACCCAATGTTGTTATAAAATTTAATGCTTAGTGTATCCACGTTAACACAGTTGCCTTCACAAGTACACCCACATCGAATTCTGCGTAGTCCTTAACAGGTTGGAGGAGACACTTCTGCAGAAATTTACACCAAGCACCCACTTCTATTCTGCGGATAACACCCAGAAAAATAAAAAAGACCTTGGACTCACATGCGAATGAAACCGTTAGTCTACTTACCAGGAAAGGAATAACCAAGGTATGAAAGACTCAAGTTGGGGTTCTTTTAGGGGAAGAGACCAAACAGCGAGGTCATCAGTCTCATCGGATTAGGGATGGAAGTCGGCCGTACCCTGTGAAAGGAACCATCCCAGCATTTGCCTGGAGCGATTTAGGGAAATCACGGAAAACCTAAACCAGGATGGCCGGACGCGGGATTGAACCAAAAGACTCAAGTGTTTATAAAAATCTTCTATGGTAGTGAATTCATATCAGGGGCAGAAATCTGAAAATATGAAAAATTGCTGATCGCAGCTAAATGAGTAAGCAAAATACACTGTCCAGTCACTTTAAAGTGACCACCTGCTGCGGAGGCCCATACGCAGCAACGTCCGCTGAACGGTCGTTGAGGACGGACTGTTGGTAGTTCAAATGGTTCAAATAGCTCTGAGCATTATGGGACTTAACATCTGAGGTCATCAGTCCCTTAGAACGTAGAACTACTTAAACCTAACTAACCTAAGGACAAAAAAATGGTTCAAATGGCTCTGAGCACTATGGAACTTAACTTCTGAGGTCATCAGTCCCCTAGAACTTAGAACTACTTAAACCTAACTAACCTAAGGACATCACACACATCCATGCTCGAGGCAGGATTCGGACCTGCGACCCCAGCAGTCGCTCGGTTCCGGACTGAAGCGCCTAGAACCGCTTGGCCACCGCGGCCGGCTCTGTTGGTAGTCCCTTGGTTCATGTAGGTGGTCAGCTGCTCGACGGTTGCGTCTATTCGCCCGTGCACATCTTCGCAGCCGTAGTTCCTCCCCGTCATCTGTGGCACGTGGAGTACTGCAGTATATACGTGTGTGTGTGTGTGTGTGTGTGTATCTTTTCTCCTCTTGCTTCAAATGGGATCTTTTTTAGGCTTTAGACATCATAGCTACCTAATGTGAAATAGACTAGGGAATAAAAGTAAATTTTCGTGGGGAGAAACAATTTCATATTTGTTGAGTAGTCTGCCGACAATTTTTGTGTATCTTTGTGTTTCTTTTTTCGATGATTACGTCCTTAATGTATGTTTTGTGTTTTGAAAGTGTTCATTCAGTGTCTTATTGATAAAATTTTGTGTGGTTTTAGTGATGGTCCTCGACGTGTCTCTTGCTTTGTGGCGTTGTTGAACAAACGTTGTATTTTTGGTGGATTTTCGTTATCCTTGTGTGTCTGTGCACTTGTTTCTAAAAGGATTAGAGTGAAATAGACTCAGTGGGGTTTCTAGTTAATGTGTACAGTAGCGTCCTAGTCGTAAAAGAAAATTATGGTGCAGAGAAGTGATGGCAGGTCTTGGTCTGGAAAGATATGTGACCTGCTTGTGAAGTGCAAAAATAATGTTTCTGGATGCGCTTGGGGGTGAAACAGAACTAATGTTCAGCACTCGGAAATTGTTGGCTCTATTACAGTAGAATAAGCTTTTAAAAATAGTCACGTAAGTATATTTGAATTTAGTTCACTGGCAATGTTTATAGTTTTATAAAAATCTTTTCTTACGTTTACATAATATTGAATAAAATAACGGTGGGTCATGAAATGAGTGAATGTTGTATTCTGAATTTGGAATGTGAACCACGAAGTGTGGGACATGAAATACAGTTTTGTGTGGGCCACTCTCTTTCCCAACATTTCCCCTTACCTAACAAGACTACACAAACTATCAGGAATTGCACTCTATAATATTTAGTTGACGTTCCCTGTGCATTTTCTTTTAAGAAGTTTAGGATGATGAAATGTACCGTACAAATTTCGGCCAACTCTTTTCATAAAATTAGTTATGAAACCTCCCTTTGCGTAAACCCAGTAAAATGTGGAAGAAGGAAGGAACTGCGTGACCCCTGTATTTAGATGATATGTTTATCTCCCTCCTTTCTGTCATTAATAGGTTGCAGAAGTTATAGAAAATTTAGCAGCGTTTATAATAATATACGACTTGCCAAACAAATGTAATGAGATGGGGAGCTATTAATATCAATGGGGCTACTCTGGGAAGAAGGTAGACCTGACAGAGGCTGCAAGTAAGATGGGGCTGGACGTTTTAGCTGTTAGTGACATTCGGGTAAGGGGTGAGAAAGAAGAGGAAGTGGGAGAATACAAGGTCTACCCGTCAGGAGACAAAGCGGGAATAGCACAATGGGGTGTAGGGCTTTACATCAGGAAAGAAATGGAACCCAGCGTAGTTGCAATAAGGTATGTAAACGAACGACTGATGTGGATAGATTTCACAGTGTCTAGCAAGAAAATTAGGATTGTGTCAGTATATTCGCACTGTGAAGGGACAGATCAAGATAAGATGGATAGTTTTTATGAGGCACTCAGTGATGTAGTTGTTAGAGTAAAGGACAAGGACAGTGTTCTGCTCATGGGTGATTTTAATGCCAGGATTGGAAATCGAACAGAAGGCTATGAAAAGGTTATGGGTAAATTTGGAGAGGATATGGAGACCAACAGGAACGAGAAACAACTCTTGGATTTCTGTGCCAGTAAGGGCTTAGTAATCACAAACTCCTTTTTTAAACATAAGAACATTCACCGGTATACTTGGGAAGGCAGGGGAACCAGATCTGTCATTGACTATATAACAACAGGTCAGGAATTCAGGAAGGCTGTGAGGGACACACATGCATTCAGGGGATTCTTTGATGACACTGATCATTATTTAATCTGCAGTGAAATAGGGATTGTGAGGCCGAAAGTGCAGGAGGTCAGGTCCATATGTAGGAGGATAAGAGTGGAGAAACTTCAGGATAAGGAAATCAGACACAAGTACATAACAATGATCTCAGAAAGGCACCAGTTAGTTGAATGTAGTCAATTATAGTCATTGGAAAAGGAATGGACAAGGTACAGGGACACAGTACTAGAAGTGGCTAAAGAATGTCTTGGAGCAGTAGTGTGTAAAAGTAGGATGAAGCAAACAGCTTGGTGGAATGACACAGTCAAGGCAGCCTCCAAAAGGAAAAAGAAGGCGTATCAAAAATGGCTACATACTAGAACTCAGGTAGACAGAGAAAGTTATGTTGGAGAAAGAAACAAAGCCAAACAGATAATTGCAGCATCCAAGAAGAAATCTTGGGAAGACTTTGGAAACAGGTTGGAGACTTTGGGTCAAGCTGCTGCAAAACCATTCTGGAGTGTAATTAGCAGTCTTCGAAAGGGAGGTAAGAAGGAAATGACGAGTATTTTGGACAGGTCAGGAAAACTGCTGGTGAATCCTGTGGATTGCTTGGCCAGATGGAGGGAATATTTCGAAGAATTGCTCAATTTAGGTGAAAATACGATCAGTAATGTTTCAGATTTCGAGGTACAATGGGATAGGAATGATGATGGAAATAGGATAACATTTGAGGAAGTGGAGAAAATGGTAAATAGATTGCAGTGCAATAAAGCAGGTGGGGTGGATGAAATTAAGTCGGAACTCATAAAATACAGTGGAATGTCAGCTCTTAAATTGCTACACAGGATAATTGAAATGGCCTGGGAGTCGGGACAGGTTCCATCAGACAGGACAAAAGCAGTAATCACACCAATCTTTAAACATGGAAACAGAAAAGATTGTAACAACTACAGAGGTATTTCTGTAATCAGCGTTGTGGGTAAAATCTTCTCAGTTATTGTTGAAAGGAAAGTGCGAGTATTAGTTGAGGAGCAATTGGATGAAAATCAGTGTGGGTTTAGGCCTCTTAGAGGTTGTCATGACCAGATCTTTAGCTTACGGCAAATAATGGAGAAGTGCTGTGAGTGGAACAGGGAACTGTATCTATGCTTTATAGATCTAGAAAAGGCATATGACCGGGTTCCTAAGAGGAAGTTATTGTCTGTTCTACGAGATTATGGAATAGGAGGCAAACTTTTGCAAGCAATTAAAGGTCTTTACATGGATAGTCAGGCAGCAGTTAGAGTTGACGGTAAATTGAGTTCATGGTTCAGAGTAGTTTCAGGGGTAAGACAAGGCTGCAACCTGTCTCCACTGTTGTTCATATTATTTATGGATCATATGTTGAAAACAATAGACTGGCTGGCTGAGATTAAGATATGTGAACACAAAATAAGCAGTCTTGCATATGCGGATGACTTAGTTGTGATGGCAGATTCGATTGAAAGTTTGCAATGTAATATTTCAGAGCTAGATCAGAAATGCAAGGACTATGGTATGAAGATTAGCATCTCCAAAACGAAAGTAATGTCAGTGGGAAAGAGGTATAAACGGATTGAGTGCCAAATAGGAGGATCAAAGCTAGAACAGGTGGATGGTTTCTAGTACTTAGGATGCATACTCTCACAGGATGGCAAAATAGTGAAAGAACTGGAAGCGAGGTGTAGCAAAGCTAACGCAGTGAGCGCTCAGCTACGATCTACTCTCTTCTGCAAGAAAGAAGTCAGTACCAAGACTAAGTTATCTGTGCACCGTTCAATCTTTCGACCAACTTTGTTGTATGGGAGCGAAAGCTGGGTGGATTCGGGTTACCTTATCAACAAGGTTGAGGTTACGGATATGAAAGTAGTTAGGATGATTGCAGGTACTAGTAGATGGGAACAATGGCAGGAGGGTGTCCACAATGAAGAAATCAAAGAAAAACTGGGAATGAACTCTATAGATGCAGCAGTGAGGGCGAACAGGCTTAGATGGTGGGGTCATGTTACACGCATGGGAGAAGCAAGGTTACCCAAGAGACTCATGGGTTCAGCAGTAGAGGGTAGGAGGAGTCGGGGCAGACCAAGGAGAAGGTACCTGGATTCGGTTAAGAATGATTTTGAAGTAATAGGCTTAACATCAGAAGAGGCACCAATGTTAGCACTGAATAAGGGATCATGGAGGAATTTTATAAGGGGGGCTATGCTCCAGACTGAACGCTGAAAGGCATATCAGTCTTAAATGATGATGATGATGATGATATAATATTGCTGATTTGCAAAGGATGTAAAATGCGAGATCTCCGGCTCTATGGGTAGGCGGAGAAATCGCTGGTCATAAAGGTCAAACAGCTTTGGATGCAGAAGATGGGATGGGGTCACATGCTTGGCGGTAACTATAGTTATTTGATAGGCGGTGTTGGCAGGGGAGAAGACAGCCAAAAGAGAGTACGGATACTCTCTCGTAGGTGCTGGTCAGGGCAAGACCGACTCTGTATATTGTTCTGCTGTGCTGGGGTTCAGAACTTTTTGTATGTGAAGCTAATTAGGTGTCAATAAAGATTTTCTAGTCTCTTCCACATTTAATACCTTCAAACCGTGTTTCACACAATGTTTTGATATTTCATAATATTTAATTTTTCAAATTAGTCAATGTGTCTTTGTGACTCCGACAATGTGTGTAGTTTAAAATAGACAATATCCTGAGAGTCCCTTAAATTATGAATTATTGAACCAGCACATAAAAATAATAACACCTTAACGCTCTTACAGTGCTTGTGTCTGGTATGTTTGATTAAACAATTTTTCCCTAGCGTCTCTGACAGTTTTCGAACTTAATTGTCATAATTATATGGACTTACCTTGGTGAGTGATCCTACATGAGACCAGACAGTATCTCTTAATCGGTATAAATTCTTTCGATAGTGTTTTCTAACATTTTCATTGATTCGCATACGTAATTTTTTCATAATTAACTAAGTAGCAGGTATTCTTTGTGATTGATTCCATATGGTGCCAGACAATGTTTCCGGAAATTAGTGATGGCAAATAGATTCCCAACGATGTTCTTCTCCTGCCTTAAATCAATTAAACTCAGATCTTTTTTTTTTTACTCCCGTCCCTTTTTGTGCCATTACTCAGTTCCTACCGAGTTTCCTTCGTCAGCTCTCACATGGGGTACGAAGTAGACACGAGAATGTTGCAAGGTCGTTGTGTAGGACTCCAAGTAGCTCCTTACACTTGACAACTCAATTAAATTAATGTTTCAAAATCTTTTACCATCATTCGTCAGCACAAATGAAACGACTTAACTGGTATTCCTGTATGAGTTCAACCACGTGAGGCATATATGCTGGCTGTGAGCCAAAATGATGTGTGTAGTGTAGACTTGTACCTCCCTAACGTTTCTATTCTTCGTATAGTACAAGAACGTTATTTACTTATTCGTGAATACATAAGATGGTTGAACACACAACGATTTAAATATGCCCAGAAAAGTAATTCTATACATGTGAAGTTTTCACTAAGTCATTGACAATGTGGAACGTTTTTTGACGTACGCAGGTAGTGTATAACGTTCATGGCTCCCTAATTGTGACAGTAACTTTTTTTAGTGGTACTATGTATTTCTTTCTGAGGCATTGCATAAAGCTTTATGACGCCAACTTCTTTTTCAGTGGAATTACAACCATTTTTTGTAGTACTGTATAGACCTTTCTAGGAAGACTTTTGGTGCAGCTGGGCAGTCGTTTGGACTATTCCATTTCAATTCGGACAGCAGGAAAACCTGAATTTTTAGTGGGGATTCTGTTGCCTGGATATGAAGATGACGTTGGGTTAATATATTTTACAAAATCGCAAGTGTGATAAAAACCGCTTGCAAAATTGTTTAATGCTCAAAGGTGCCGTAATGTAATAAGATCACGCATTTCTCAGACTCGTGCCTCAGAAACTATTCATAGCAAAATTCTCAAATAAAATTTTAGATCAAGTTAATATTGTACAATTTGAAGTGGTATTTATGCGGTATTTTTAGAATTAACTTACTTTAAATTTAAGTTTCATCGTGATTCATACTTTTTCTGAAAAACATAATTTTAAACGGAATAACGATTATGCTACTTTGTTCAGCGTTTGATTTAAAAATAATATTAGGAAACATTTTATGGTACGGACAGCTCTAGAGAAAATGAAATGTAAATATAAACAGCTGCGAAACTTGCCGCCTGCGCTATGCCACATGCTCCAACACATCGCTGCGAGGCCTCTCCCCATGTCGAGGGGCAGGCGGCAGCTCAAATGGTTCAAGTGGCTCTGATCACTATGGGACTTAACATCTGAGGTCATCAGTCCCCTAGAACTTAGAACTACTGGAACCTAGCTAACCTAAGAACATCACACACATCCATGCCCGAGGCAGGATTCGAACCTGCGACCGTAGCGCCTAGAACCGCTCGCCCACAGCGGCCGGCCAGACGGCAGCGTTTCGCAACCTAAGTGCAGCGAAAGCGTTTTTTTTTTTTTTTTTTTTTTTTTTTTTTTTTTTTTTTTTTTGAGGTTTCATTTAAGGGACCCCATACATCTCAGAACTTAAGAGAATGTGTAGTAAAAAGAAGTCAAGCTTATGCAAGTTTAATCTTAACGAAAATACGGTCTATGCTTAATACATTTAATAAATGTTTTCCAAAATTGTATTAACTATTGTTATGTTGCTGTTATATACTTCCATCAACAATATTCACCTTCCCAATGAAACATAGTTCACTGAAATCTGATTTAAAGTTCTTGATTTACACGTCAGACCAATTGTATGGTACGGAAAATAGCGCAAATGAATTTTGACTAGAAAACTAGAAAACTAGTGAACATTTAAGAGACAAATTTATGAGAGCTGTTTTATTTTGCAGTCATTGACATATATAGAAATTATTAACGAATGTAAAATTACGATTTCAACTGTCTCATTTTTCGTCCGATTTGTAATGGAATAGCCTGTTTGTGCGACATCTTTTCCTGAAGGCAGGCGGGTATTTTGCGGCTTTGTTGCCTACTTCCTCTTTGATTAAATTCCATATATATTATGTAGTAGAACTCTTTTCCAAAGCCCCTTCCAGCGCCCATAGGAAAGCATATAGTTCCACAAAAGAAATGTTGCTGTTACAACTAGGTTGCGCTAAACATTATCAAAAGCTGTTTTGTTAGTCATAAAATTGCCACGACTTAGCGAAAACTGCACCTCGACATAATTACTAGTTCTGCTTGTATTTTTGGTTTCTCGTGTCAGCCACCTCATTCCGTGTGAAGCTACACAGGGTGACTCATTTGATAGTTTTCCAGCGATTATTCTCTAGTATTTCTACATGCGTATTTTACATTATTGCGTGTTTTACATTATTAACAAAATATTGTCTAAATTATGAAATTTTCGAAAACATCAGAGAAGTGATACCTGACGACTCGCACTAGAGACTAATCGCAGAAGTACCGGTGAAGTGTATTAGCCGTAAGTTGGGAGTTTGTTGGTACAGCACAGCATCATCATCGTTATGAGATGTTTACTTGACGATGGTGCTATGTCGACGACTTTGTCGGTCACTTGTAGCAAAGGGCTGTCACTGCCGCAGACATTACTCCCACGAAAACAGTTAACTATCAACAATAAAAAATACCACACTGTCTCTATCCCGCAAAAATAGACATTAAGAGAAACATGCAGTGATCATTGAATTAAAGTCAGTTATGAGATATCTAGCATCGTCTATTCCCGGTAGTTTCACACCTCCATGAATTAACCCCTTTCGCACCAAGAGCAACGTGTCGTCCTTTTGCACGGCGCGTGATAGGACAAAAACAACGTTCATCACATGAGTCATCATTCAATATTTGTAAACTGTCCAGAGCACCACTGTTTGCAGTACGCTGCAAACAATTCAGCGGACAGAGAGGGAAGACACACAAATAGCGACGCAGGTGGCATTATTTGCAAAAGCGGTATCACGAATCTATTCCGTACATTTCGCGTTTACAGTCGTACTCATCTGGGTACTCAACTCTGTACCTTAGACACTACTACGTGGACCTTTAAATACATGTAACGTCTGTATTTAGAGTAAGTATAAAGTAAAGTGAAATTTTTTTCGGTCATCCGACTTCAAAAAGTATGCAGTTTCCAACACTTCATCACATGAAAAATCTGTCACAAGGATAACAAAATCGAAGTAATGCCAAGAAATGTGGTAGCAGATCGAGGTGTCCGAAGAGAACTGAGGTCATGTGTGTCACGAATGGTTTATTTAATCATCTAAAATCACTTGAGCACTCAGGAGATTCCTTCCTAACTGCGGTTTTCAAACGTTCTCGAGTGCATTATGACGTTATCCGAATTTTTGTTGATGTTGCTGTCATCGGTCCTAAGACTTCCATCAAGCAGCTATTCATCCTAGACCACTTAGTGGCAGCCTTTCAGTATCTGATGGCTACTACACTCTACATTAACTTGAATCTGCTTAATATACTCAAAGTTTCATCTCAATCTACAATTCTTACACACCCTCACTTCCCTCTACTACCGAAATGACGATCACTTGGTATCTAAGGATGTATCTGTCACGCTATCTCTTCTTTTGGTCAAGTTATGCAACAAATTCCTTTTCTTCCTAATTCGATTTATTGCCTCTTTCATCTATCGGTCTAATCTTCTGCACTTTTCTGTAGCAGCCTTTATTCCCTTCTTACTTCTACTTTTGATCACCTATATCTCACTTCCATTATAAGTATACATTCGACACAAATACTTTCAGAAAAGACTTTTTAATACTTAAATTTATCTTCGATGTTAACATATTTCTCTTCTTCGCAAAAAATTTACTCGCTGTCTGCAGTCTACATTTTATACCTATAACTTGCTTCTACTATCACTTCGTAATTTGCTGACAAACAGTAAATCTCAACTACCACTTTCAGCTTGACATTATAGAGTCTAATTCCCCTACATTCACTTGAATAAACTCCACCATACTTGTCTCACTTTTATTTTCGCTTTGTAACCTGTTTTAGAGAGACTCTACATTCCGTTCAACCGATTTTCCAAGACCTTTGCGGTCCTTGACAGGATTACAATGGCATCCGCTGACCTTTAAGTTTTTATTCCTTCTGCCTGAACTGTAATTTCTTTTCCAAACTTCTCTTTGTTTCCCTTTACAGATAGCTGAATGTTCAGATTGAATAAAATAGGGAGTACACTATTGCCCTGTCTCAGTCGCTCCTCAGTTCCTGCCTCCCTCTCCCTTCTCAGCTACTATCTCATTTCCACGTCTTTGGATTCATTGAATTGCAGTATGGAGTTGCGCAAGTTATAGACAACATTTCGAGTCTTATGTTTCTACGCTGAACTCTTCAGAATTCCAGTTATTGTAACAAATCACGGCAAAAGTAGTTAGTGATTTCTTCATTGACATTTATACGCGGTGATTCAGCTTCCCCAACCGATTGGTTTTATGCAAGCCGCTCGCACTACGTCCAGACAGGAAACAGCCACGTAATGCCGCGTCCGGCCTTCCTCATTTAGGTTTCCCGAGATTTCCCTAAATCGTTTCAGGCAAATGCCGGGATGATTGCTTTGAAAGAGCATGGCCGACTTCCTTCCCTATCCCTCCCTAATTCGAAGCGACCGATGACCTCGCTCTTCGGTCGCTTCCCCAACCAACCAGCTAACCAACCAACTATGTAATAGGTACAAGTACGATCTCAGAGCTTTGGATGACTGTTAGTAAACGGAATCGTACCGTAAAAAATGCAAGTAACGATTGTCCACAAGTTACGCGGTATTTTTTGACCAAAATATACTTTACTGTTGACGTATCTATCCAGTTGTCTCCGATCTTTCTTTGTGTAATTAGCGGTGTTGTGATGTAGGTATTGAACGTGTCTGTAGGTTTATTCCGTTTATAGTATTTAATATTTCATAAATGGTTCAAAAACTTTGCCTTAAAAAGTGTGTTTCACCATCAGAAACAACTAAATTAATAGGATATACTGAATTGGGAAGTGTGAAAGTAACAACTTTCCTGTATATAGCCTCTGAACCACTTATGAAAAATTAAGTCACCCAAAACTCTCAGAGGGAACTTATATCTATCATGTGACTGTCACAGGTCTCTACACCATTCCTGATAAGAACGTAGGGCAGGTTGCATAAAACCAACCGTTAGGGGCAGCTGAATCACCCTATACTTATATGTTACGTAAGCATTGTAGCTCCTGTTACTTTTGTGTTTCATCCAGAATTAAAATCGAGGAAAATACCATAAAAACGACGAAGATTCTACCATGTATTACGAATTATGATGTTAATGTTACCGAACACCTTCACTGGACATACTCAGATAACAGAGTGTGTCACCGAGAAGATTGTGATACACCTGGCACGCTCCCAAAAATCGGTGGATCAATTTATCCGTCAGGAAAACCCCAAAAGTCGTTCAGCGGGAACTGCTACCATTGAGATATCCAAAGTCGAGGTTTTGACTTACCATAGTTCATTATAAATTCCTAATAATAAATTCAGATGGTGATGATTATGAATCTGGTGTTTGGGCGCTCGGCAGGGTCTTCAACTCCTACAAGTAAAGAGTTCTTATGATACCAGATTAGTTCAAATCGGTAATATAACTAAAAAAAATTCACCGCATCTAGAGAAACACACACACACACACACTCATACGCGCGTGCGAGCGCTAACGAGCACGAGTGAATGTGAAAGCAGATGCAAAACTTCTGAGCTAAATCATTGCTACACGAAACCTAAAAGAAGCGCGGAAAAGAAACGGCAGATGCAGAAAGAGCTCACAACAAATTCGTGTTCATAAACATTAACGTCTTCAAAAACAAGAAGCTCATCTTAAACCACACGTTTTTCCAGCACAAAATAAACACTCTGGGAATAGCGGAACCATGGATAGAAGCAAATGATAACTGTCACCTAACTGGATACAACAGTTACATACACATAGGGGATGTAACAGGAGAAGTGGAAATTTTCACAGACGAAAAATTCTCAAGGAAATAAGACGCTATTCCACTCCAAATTCCAACATACAGAAGTCGTAATCATTCACATCCCAATAGCTGGAAGACCAAAATTAAAAATAGCATGCTTCTACATACCACCTAGAGAAAACCCACCAATCGACTTCTCTCACTGCACAATAAACTTCCCAAACCTAAATCCAACGACAGACTACAAAACTAGACATAACTAACTAGGCGACACACCTGCAATAATAATGATAGACCGTTTTTTGATCTGTTGACGACAAAACCAGCAAACTGACTTCCGGCAAACAAGCCTACCTTTATACGATACAATGGCCATTCGACCCCAGCGGCTATCTTATATAATAGAAGACTAAGTGACAATGACAGCATATGAAGCTGGAAACTCAGTTGCAAGTGATCACTTGTCAATAATGTTAACCACAACTAGGCATAAAGAAATTAAACTACATATGGAGACAAGTTCAGGCAACGTTTAGAACATTAACCGTCCAAAAACTACGAGCAGAACCATGTTTGTTAATGGACAATGCTTAAGAGGCCGGCCGGGTGGCCGAACGGTTCTAGGCGCTTCAGTCTGGAACCGCGCGACCGCTACGGTCGCAGGTTCGAATCCTGCCTCGGACATGGATGTGTGTAATGTCCTTAGGTTTGTTAGGTTTAAGTAATTCTAAGTTCTGGGGGACTCATGACCTCAGCTGTTAAGTCCCATAGTACACAGAGACATTTGATGCTTAAGAAATAGCTTAGACCTTCAGAAACAAGCTAGAGGCCACGAATGCTACTCCCCAAGACCACATATGATGAACATCGCCAAGAAACTGAAAAGAATCAACACAATTCCTAAACACGGTGGGAGCTGACAATCAACACGATGACGAACTTTAGCAAACAAATAACCGAAGATGATCATCACAGGAAAACCGCCTAACCACCAAACCGTAGACTGCAATAAAATACAAACAGAAGTGCTTCTGCCCTAGCAGAACACTGACTCAGAACACCTGCGAAATATTTACTGATCTCACCATAACAATGAAACCGTTCACTGATAGCACGGAAATGTCACAGCACGTAGAAGAAAGACAACAGAAAGCAAAATGTAAATGTAACCACGTAACATCCCAGGATAAGATAGACATAAACGACACATAGACCTAGGCATTACAGCAACCACCCCTTGCGCAAAGCAGAAGAAAATGTAAATAAATTGAACAAATGACCCACAAATAGCTACAGCAAACAGTTCTACAAAATATGTTGTCAGAATAAGATGTATTAACACAAATATTGTAACAACCGCTTCTGCAAAGCGCTCAGGGAATTCTAAAATAATTTATGTCACACAAAACTGCCAAGAAAGCAGCAACTATCATACGTTGTAAATTATAAGACATTGCGTATACTGGTATGTTAAAAATAATTGTTGGGAATAAATATAGGATGTAAAATTGTGAAAAAGGAAGAATGAACTACTAAAATCCACAGAGCTGAATAGAGTAACCAGATGCTCTCAAACAGCTCACCCTCTCCACACCACAAAAGGGGAAAAAAAGAAAAGCGAAATTAATAAAATATTATAAAAGATATTGGACTTAAACTTGACTAAAAGTATTGCTTTAGTAAGAAGATGGCATTCTTAAATCCAATGTATCTAAAGCCAATTTCTTTAAATTTACACACTTAATTTGCATAAAAATTACAACTGTTTATTGCATAAGTGTTTGTTTCCTTTGTTTCATGTTTACACCAACGGCGACACAACACGCTGGCGGCAGTCTTCACTGCTGTGACCATATATGCTGATTTGTCCACCACTGCAACTAAAGTGATCACCAACAATATCGCGAGGATTCTGTTGGCTGCAGTTGTGAAACTGTGGTTCCATTGGGCATCAGTCACTGATACTGTAATTAAAAGCAAACTCTAAGAGTAACTATAATGAAATTATAATGATGATGTAGTGGTTCTACAGTTGTCAGCCATTACCATCAGTAGTAGAGTAAGAGATTTATGGTGCATTTTGTGTGGTTTGCATAAACTCAGGAGAAATTATACGATCAGGGCAAATTATTCGCCACCCCTCCCCCCTTTCACCTTAACCTATTGTTGTGCTAAGTGGCTTATGACCCCCTGGGATTCATTTGTGACCTCTTGGGGATTCATTTATGACTGCTGTAATCAATCTCTCCTTCTCAGAAACCCACATCCCTCACCCTAGCTCTCTTCCTCCTCCCCTCAGGGAAAGGGACACTTTGTCACCTCTCCCCAGGTCAGTTCTGAGCCGATTTTTCTTCTTCTTGGGAATCCCCCAACCCTCCCCTCTACTTCCCCACTTCCCACTTCCCCTCCCAATCTGGAAATTGGCTAAGAAAAAGACCCAGTATGGGTCAAATGGTTCAAATGGCTCTGAGCACTATGCGACTTAACTTCTGAAGTCAACAGTCGCCTAGAACTTAGAACTAATTAAGCCTAACTTTCCTAAGGACATAACACATCCATGCCCGAGGCAGGATTCGAACCTACGACCGTAGCGGTCGCTCGGCTCCACACTGTAGCGCCTAGAACCGCACGGCCACTCCGGCCAGCGACCCAGTATGTTCTGAGCTCTTGCTGTGGAAGGGTCTCATGACATTAAAATCAGTTTCAATTACATTTGCAAAGGACATGATAATATAAACACTGAAGGGCCAAAGAAACTGGTATAGGCATGCATATTCAAGCAGAACATATTAAACAACAATTGTTTGGCGCAGTTGTTAGATCGGCTTCCACTGTTAAAATGGCAGGTTATCAAGATATAAATGAGTATGAACGTGGTATTATAGTCGGCGCACGAGTGATGGAACACAGCATCTCCCAGGTAGCGATGATGTGCGGATTTTCCCATAGGACCATTTCACGAGTGTATTATAAATATCAGGAATCCAGAAAAACATCAAATCTCCGAGATAGCTGCTTCTGGAAAAAGATACTGCAAGAACAGGACCAAAGACGACTGAAGAGAACCGTTCAACATGACAGAAGAGCAACCCTTCCGCAAATTGCTCCAGATTTCAATGCTGGGCCATCAAAAAGTGTCAGTGTGCTAATCATTCAATGAAACATCATAGACATGGGCTATCAGAGCCAAAGGACCACTCTTGCACCCTTGATAACTGCGCAACACAAAGCTTTACGCCTTGCCTGGGCCCAACATTGGACTGTTGATGACTGGAAACATGGTGCCTGATCCGACGAATTTCGTTTCACATTGTATCGAGTGGATGGACGTGTACAGGTATGGAGACAAACTCTGGAAGCCATAGACTCTGGATGACAGCAGGGTACTGTTCAAGCTGGTGGAGGCTTTGTAATAGTGTGGGGTGTGTGCTGTTGGAGTGATACGGGAAACCTGATACATCTAGATACGAGTCTGACAGGTGACACGTACATAAGCATCTTCTCTGATCTCCTGCATCCATTTATGTACATTGTGCATCTGACGGACTTAAGCAAACCCAGCACAGACAATGCGACACCCCACACGTCCATAATTGCTACAAAGTGGCTCCAAGAACACTCTTCTCAGTTTAAACACTTCCGTTGGCCACCAAACTCCACAGACGTGAGCATTATAGAGCATATCTGGGATGCCTTGCTGTTCAGAAAAGATCTCCACCCTCTGGTACTCTTACGGATTTATGGACAGCCCTGCGGGATTCATCGAGTCAGTTCCCTCTGGCACTACTTCAGTCATTAGTCAAGTCCATGCCACGTCGTGTTGCGGCATTTCTGCGTACTCGCGGGAGCCCTACACAATATTAGGCAGGTGTACATTTACATCTACATGATTACTCTGCTATTCACAATAAAGTGCCTGGCAGAGGGTTCAATGAACCACTTTCAAGCTCTGTCTCTACCGTTCAACTCTCGAATGGCTCGCGGGAAAACTAGCACTTAAAATTTTCTGTGATAACCCTGATTTCTCTTATTTTGTCGTGATGATCATTTATCCCTATGCAGATGGGTTCCAACAGAATTTTTTCGCAATCGGAGGCGCTGGCTATTGAAATTTCGTGAAAAGATACCTTCGCAACGAAAACCGCCTTTGTTTTAATGATTGCCACCCCAATTCACGTATCGTGTCTGTGGCACTATCTCCCCTATTTCGCGATAATACAAAACGAGCCGCCCTTCTTTGAACTTTTTCGATGTCATCCGTTAGTCCCACCTGATGCGGATCCCTCACCGTACAGCAATACTCCAGAATAGGGTGGACAAGCGTGGTGTAAGCAGTCTCTTTATTTGACCTGTTGCACCTTCTAAGTGTTCTGACAATGAATCGCAATCTTTGGTTTGCTCTACACACAATATTGTCTATGAGATCGTTCCAATTTAGATTATTTGCAATTGTAATCCCTAAGTATATAGTTGAATTTACAGTCTTCAGATTTGTGTGACTTTTCGCATAATCGAAATTTGGTGGTTTCTTTTAGTACTCATGTGAATAACTTCACACTTTTCTTTATTCAAGGTCAATTGTCACTTTTGGTACCATATAGATATATTATGTAAATCGTTTTGGAATTCTTTTTGGTCATGTGATGACTTTATGAGATGGTAAATGACAGCATCACCTGCTATCAATCTAAGACAGCTACTGAGATTGTCTCCAATGTCGTTAATACAGATCAGGAACAATAGAGAGCCTATAACACTTCCTTGGGGAACGCCGGATATCATTTCTGTTTTACTCGATGTCTTTCCGTCTATTACTATGAACTATAACTTTTCTGACCAGTTTCTTTACTCAATGACTTTCCCTCCATTAATACGAACTGTGACCTTCCTGACCAGTTTCTTCAGCTCTTCAGTGTAGTTCAATTCACTTTGCCTATTCTTTATTTAATCAGTTTGTCGAAGACGGGATTCCTCCTCTCCCCTCCCCCACTTGTGAATTGGTGGGAAAAGGCTGGAGAGGAAGGTGACCAGTCTTTATTTTTGGTGGTAAACGTGTTCAATTGACGAGATGTTGGTGATGGACAGAGCGGAGTTTAATACTTGTAAGCATATAGCTGAGGATTGCTCCAGAACCACGTACATTAGGAATGGAATGAAGTGATAATGGACGAGCGTAGGGAGTATACCTTTCAACAAATAACGGTGATACAGTGGTACGGGCTGAGGATACATTTTGCCAGTGCTAGAGCTGTTCATGTTTCATGCAATGTCCGGTCAATCCTAAGGGCAGAAGACAACTCCAACCTATTCCACTACACCTGATTGAACCTGAGGTGCTACCTTTGGTGTATGGACCATTGTATCTGACTGGGAGACTTTCGAAATTAACAGGAAACTGTTCTGCAACCGCTGCTTGAAAAATTTTCTTTATTTTGGAGGTTCGAGTCCGCGGGCATGGGTGTGTGTGTGTTGTCCATAGTGTAAGTTAGTTTAAGTTAGGTTAAGTAGTGTGCAGGCTTACGGACCAATGACCTCAGCAGTTTGGTCCCATAAGACCTTACCACAAATTTCTAATTTCCTTTATTTTGTCAGGGAACCCTAACTGCCAATTACCCTGCAGCCTTGCTGTCAGAACATAAAATAAACATAACTGTTTAAAATTGGTAGGACGACAGAAAAACGTTGTCGTGAGAAAACAATCGTTCACACATTAAAAAACGCTAAAAATCAATATCTAAAACAAGAAAGCATAATCTCACCTGCACGTCGGAAAACGATTTGTAAGTCACCGCTTGTCATGGAAAACTTCGAACAACTCGCATAAAAATATCTGAAAAACTTCGACGAAAGAGATCAACAGTTTTAATAATATGCTGCTTGCTACAGACAAAAAAACTCCCTCTGAAGAGGTATAGAAATACACACATCGAAAAAGTGAGTGAAATGGTCACACAACGAAACAGGATATCATGAAAAAAACATTGAGGAAAGTTGTCATAATTGCACACATTTAAAAACCAAAAGAGCAACAAAACCATGAATTGGTCAACACATACAAAACGGCATGCCGTAAAAAAAATGCACTCGTAAATGGACGTACTGGAAGAAAACAGCGGATATATAATATTGGTAAGATCCCTCCACTGCAATACATACAAAACACATGTACACTTCTGTCGCTGCTGAGGTAACTGATTAATTTGCTATTCAGCCAACCAGAGGGCACCAAAAGCCCTGCCAGTTAGATGTGCCCAAGCCACAGTACACTCAAGAATGAGTCACACATGTGGGGTGATAGCTCCCTTTGATCTCACAGCCCATGGCGATCATGAACCAAAAGACAGTGTCCTTCCTAGTTTGGTACCTGGGAACACAAAACAAATGCTCTCTCTCTCTCTTTCTGCCAAGCTGTTACTTCCTGTTGTAACACCTGCGTCTCAAACCCACAGCCCAAAGTGATCTCGTCCTCTCCACCCCAAATTTCCCTCCGATTTCCCACATGTGAACTCTCGGAAAAGGGACTGACTTCGCTGAGCTGCTGGATGGGAAGGATGTAAGGTATTTAATTTATTTTTGAGTTGGTTATTCTGCTGAACAGTCCTTCATTTGCCTCCGCACTCCGCCATGGCCCCCACTCGCATTTTCTTCCGCCTCCGCCCCCCCCCCCCCCCCCACTTTTCCCGATCGCATGTGCATGAGTATATATTCACTTTTTCTGCGTGTCCTACTCCACAATACCACTAGAAATAGGCGGGAAACGGTCCTACAGCTGCCCCCACTATTTTCAGTGACCAAGCCTGCAGCTGTGGCGGTTTCTCAGACAAGTATGTGCTTGTGGTCCAAGGACTTGCAATGTGAGTGGTCCACTGCCGATTTGTTATTTACGATTATGATCTTTGGGAGCATCATACAGCACGTCCTGCTCCCTCTTCTACTTGCCCCTGAGGTCTCACCTGGATGTATGGGACTCAACTTAGCTAATTCACAGAAGACATTCGGAACTGGCATTAACATAGCATTCTGACTTCATCCACCTGTACCCATCTCTGGGTAGGATGAGCTGGTGTTTTTATTATCCTAAGTGGTCCCCTCCAGCATCTGACATACATTCACTCTGCAAGTTTCTCTCTGGCACATTATGGTAACAAACTGTAATGTGATAAAACAGCTACCTTATACTCCAAAGAAAACATGGAGTCTTTTTAACACAGCCAGGAAAACGGCATTGCTGAATGCACTTCGCCACAATACCACAGGACACACACAGTACCACGTGTAAAATCAACAACACATCAAAATCTTCTACTATTTTGACGTTAAAACTACGGAATCTCCTTGTTATTTAGGAACATCGATCTGAGTTAAAGAGAGAACTATTTCAGGTCAAACTTTAAGCTCAGAAACATCCATGATACAAGTTGTAGTTGACAGAAGCTTTGAGTGGAAGAGTTGTGCCTAACAACCCACCTCTTATAAGTAAGTCTATTAAAAAACACAATCACAATGATAACAGAGCATTCATGGTTACACGAGAACAGATACAACCGATTTCTTTCATTTTGATGGAAAAACTGGTATAGTTTGAGTACGTACATCGAATTCAAAATTAGTGTCTGCGGGAGTCTTGTAAATAAATGGTCACGCGTGTTTGTATTTCATGCATTTCCGACACATGGAATATCAATATAGGACAATGTCTTTCACGTGTGTCAGAAAAGAAACCACTATCATTTTTCCATTTGACAGTAAGTTACAATGCACATCTATCTCTCTACTCACTATTTTGTAACATTGAATAGTGCAAAAATACGAACTATATTAGCAGCACTCCACCCTCAATTTCGAAACGAACTGCCACCTATCAGCTAAGGTTCCTGAGCAAAACTCTAGAAGGTGTCTCTCTCTCTATGCATTTTGTAGCTGTTCCTCTGCCTTTGGCCAACCCTCCATGCAACATTGGCTCAGATTTAATTGGGAACTGACCAGACGTAGGAGAGCACTATACCCACAGCATTCGACGACTAGAGATGGAACAGAGCTAACTGAGTTTCGTGTAGTAAAAACACTTCGATAGTTTGCTTTTGAAAAGAGAATTACACATGTTCCACACTTGCACGACTGACTGAAGATAGTGATATAGACTTGTATTCTCATTCCAGTACTGTAAGTGCCTTCTGTGAAGACTGTTCCATAAGAGTCTTACTCGTGTAAGTACCTTCGTTTTGCTGTATTTTCATCATTCACTACAATACGACAAAAATGAGGCTACTTACATGCCGGCCTGGATGTATGAAAATCATTCCATTCCTCCATCAGTGTGATTGTCAATTGATGGTGAATAGTATCTGTGCTCTATGAGTTTACATCCTGCAGAATATACCCTGTTCCGTATGCAGTTCTGCATTGTAAGCCACAAAAATCAAAGACACAGTGTCCAGGTATTTGGATTTCAGAATGACCAACACCTAGAACACTGAAACGTTGATGATGTCCTGGATGCAATGTTGCGAATGAATACTCTTTTTCTCTCTCGAAAAGGAACACTGTGACATCTGCTGCTATGTCACTGTGGAACATGAGATTAAATGTAAAGGTCATCGTCTTCAGACAGCTATTTTGAAACGCCCCACAATGGCACACACTCTTCCACTTCCCATATGTTGCGATGTCTTAGACATTTTTGTAAGAAGGAAACACCACCTCTGTCGTTTATTTCCACCACCTGTGTGTGTTGTGGGAACAGCACACGCTATACCATGCAATGTCAATCTTTATGTGACAGTCAATGGACTGAAATGTGTGAATGTCGATTTAGCACCTGACATAGATCTCAAATCGCGTATGAAAAGTGAATGTATAGTGGCATACAAAGCTGTAGTCATGTACGTTGATATGTTACAGCAACAAAATAATGTGTCAGACTGCTTACCGAACTACAAGACAGGAATCTGTCGAAGTACTAGAGACAGTACTGTTGTGTTAACTGAATTTATGAGATACTCCCTCCTACATTTAGGGGACATGATTGTTAAGATAACTGGTGCATCTTACAGCCGGCTGGAAAACAAGAAACGTAATAAAGCTTATCAGGTTTTTAGTTGGACATCTGCGTAGAATTGGGCACTGAGATGATGAGATGTACCGATAGCATCAAACATTGTATGCTAATTTGGAATCGTAATAATAATAATAATCATAATAATAGGAGATCTGAACAACATATGTCATGGTCAATGTGCGGTGATGGATGGTCATCAATACTTCCATTAAATATGATGATAGAGAGAAAGAAGAGTCGATACTGCAAGGTAAATGAACCAACTTATCAGTAACGACCAACAGTATGGGTTTGCCTAGTGCAGCTGGTGGCCTTGGGGTTGATCGGAGTGAATGGATATTTCTGGATTAAGCTGTGGGCCTCCACTGAGCCTCCCCAAACCAGCCAATTGGTTTCTAAGGGTCCTGTTGACCGACTAACATGTTTCTGTGATCTTTTCAGTGTCCGACATTGAACCATGACAGCTACAGACTGGATCGATTAACAAACTGCTCTGTACATAAATCGAGTCTTCAGTTGCGTAACTGCATTTATTCTAAATCAGTGATGGGGATTTGTGAGGTACTGCTTTGCAGCTGTTGTGTGCGGAAGAGACTGTGTTCCATTTATGGAGTGAGGGAAGCATGGTGTGTAATTTCGCATGACAAGCACTAGAGATATGCGTTTGTCTATTTTCTCATAAGAAATCGTTGTTTCATGCATTTTCCAATTCAGGAAATCATGGTATAGGACTGGCACAAAAAAATGGCTCTGAGCACTATGGGACTTAACATCTATGGTCATCAGTCCCCTAGAACTTAGAACTACTTAAACCTAACTAACCTAAGAACAGCACACAACACCCAGCCATCACGAGGCAGAGAAAATCCCTGACCCCGCCGGGAATCGAACCCGGGAACCCGGGCGTGGGAAGCGAGAACGCTACCGCACGACCACGAGATGCGGGCGGACTAACACATGCATAGCGTAATTTCTAAACTGTAATCAGATATGAATATTGTGTGCAACTGTTAGATGTATAGTGCATGTATCACAAATAATCTATGTTTTCTTTTTCTTTTGGTGCAGAAGGTAGTAGTTTCATCATCTTAAGGTTTCTCACCGTAGTGAGTGGGACACAAAACTTACAGGGTGAATGTACGTCAGGTGTTCGAAATATATTTCCGGGCATTGGATTGTTAACAGTTTCGTATTCCACACAACCAACATATCGGACAACCATAAGGTTTTAACACTATAAAATGTGTAAGTGCAGAACCGAGTAGTCTTAGAATTGCGTGTTATTGTTCTGTGATCATTTCTCTCTTTCCAAAATCTTTTTGGTATCGGCTCCAAACATTAGAATAATACTCCCGAACTGATAGTACAGTTGATTTACATTAAATGTTTCAAAATCTTTCCGCTGGAGCTCCATCGTGCATAAACCATATGTTTCTTTTTCTTCTTAAGACTTGCTTGTATCGCCACAGCACTCTCAAACTTTTCAGGATCATAACAACTACACAGCAACAATGACTGCTAAACACCTTAGCATGCACGCATCTAGAGAGGCCATGTGTACCTGGGTGGATGACATGAGTAAGACTGGTAAGGAATAAATAGTCTTCATAGAACGACAGTCTCGGTATTGGAATGGGAATACTGGCCTACATCACTAGCGTCAGTCAGTTGTGCAAGTTTGGAACATGTGTTACGCTCTTCCCAAAAGCAAACTGTGGGAGTTATTGATTGTGTGGACCTCAGTTCGCTCTGTTCCATTGCTAGTTGTCAGCTGTAGTGGGTGTAGTGACCTACTACTTCTGGTCAGTTCCAAATTAAATCGGAGCCAATGTTATAGGGAGGACTGGCCAAAGGCAGAGGAACAGTTACAAGAAGCATAGAGAGAGGAAGAAAGAGGGAGAGAGAGAGAGAGAGAGAGAGAGACTGTCTAGAGTTTGCCAAGGATCACTAGCTGACAGGTTCAATGAAGGGGCAGCTCGTTTCGAAATAGAGGGCGGAATGCTGCTAATATATTTCGCAGTTTTACTCCATTGGATGTTACAAAATAATAGGGAGGGAGACAGACAAGCATAAAAATGACTGTGATTATTTTCTCACATGCGTGATAGACACTGTTCTGTATTTGTGTTTCATGATTCTGAAATACATGTAACACCCACATGCATGACCACTTATTTACAAGTCTTCCACAAACATTACTTTTGAGTGCGATGAACGCTCTCAGACTATACCAAATTGTTCAACAAACTGAAAAAAATAAGTTGTATTTATTCTCATGGAACCATGATTGCTTTATTATCATCGTGACTGTGTTTTAATAGCTGGTCGCTTGTAAGATGTAGATCGATGTTAGATACGACTGTTCCATTGAATTTTTCCATCACAGAATAGCTTACAACATAGATGTTTTGGCAATTAAAGTTTGACCTGCAATAGTTCTCACTTTTACTCAGGTAGATGTTCCTAAAAAACAAGGAAATTCCGTAGTTCTCGCGTCAAAATAGTGTAAATTTTCAATGTATTATTGATTTTACACATGATGGAGATGTACAAAAGATGTGTGATAAGTTATTACACGTATTGCAGGGGTAGGCAGGGGAGCGGCGGCGGCGCAAGCTGAAGGCAGTAGTGTGTGGAGACAGCTGTATGAAAAAATCCTCAAAAGTAGTGTGTCGGTCAAGTGGTATTGTGGTGTAGGTATACAGCAATGCCACGTTCCTGGCTTTGTCACGAGGACTCAATGTTTTCTTTGGTGTACAAGGTAGTCGCAATAGTGTGTCAGAGAGGAACCTTCATGGTGAATATAGATCGGATGCTGGTGGGGGCTGCTGTAGGATAATACCAAATGGTTCAAATGGCTCTGAGCACTATGGGACTCAACTGCTGTGGTTATCAGTCCCCTAGAACTTAGAACTACTTAAACCTAACTAACCTAAGGACATCACACACATCCATGCCCGAGGCAGGATTCGAACCTGCGACCGTAGCAGTCCCACGGTTCCGGACTGCGCGCCTAGAACCGCGAGACCACCGCGGCCGGCTAGGATAATACCCTCGAAAATAAATGAAGACGCCAGTTCCCCTACTCACACACTGATACAGGTGAATGACAGAAGAATGGTGGGTCTACGGCAATTTCGAATGCCCTCTGTGAACTAGCTCAGTTGGGTCCCATGTACCAGGGTAATATTTCTGTTCCTAGCAATGGAAGGACCAACAGGTGCAGTGCGAGTCTCCCACAGATTTTAATCGGAGTGGACCATCCACATTCTTAGTCTTTGTCCTTCAAGCACATAACTGCCTGACAACAGCCACAGCTGCAGGCTAGGTTATGGGAAAAAGTGGGGCTTCTATAGGACGGTTTTCCGCGGATTTCGAGTGGTATTGAGGACTACATTCCACAGAAAGGTAAATATTTGCTCTCACATACACAATCGGAAAAAGTGGGGGGGGGGGGGGGGGGAAGGAAATGTGTGGGTGGCATGGTGGCTGAGTGTGGGGGCAGCTATAGGGAAATCCAGCAGGATAACCATCTCAAACATAAATTAATTAAATAAATATCTTACATCCTTCCTCTCCAGCTGCTCAACAGAAACTGAGTATTTTTCTAGCCATTTCACAAGTGGGGAGAGGGGAGGAGAGGGCTTAAGTACACCTTAGCCATGGGTTCAATGAAAATTTGTTACAACAGGAAGTAACCACTTCTGAGAGAGAGAGAGAGAGACAGAGAGGGGGGAGAGAGAAAGAGAGAGAGAGAGAGAGAGAGAGAGAGGGAGAGAGACCATGTGTTTCAACTGGAATTTCCCAAGTATCAAATATCTAAGGACACCGACTTCCAGTCCATGGTCTGTCCACTGTGAGATCAAAGGGACCTGCCGGCGCATGGCTGTTGGGCTCAGGCTTCTGTCTGTTTTCACAGGTCCCGACAGTGGTGTTTACAGCGCCCTCCAGGTGGCTGAACAGCTAAATAACAACTGCGCTGTTTGACCAGCAATGGCATCAGATGCATGTGTTGCGTGTATTTCATTATAGGGATCTTGCCAACTTTATTTAACTGCTGTTTTTTTTCACAGTAAAACAGTTTTCGAGTGGTGAGCTTTTTATTTTTGTGACTTTCTGTTTTGTATGTGTAGACCTGTTTATAGTTGTATTACAATCGGTTTTTATACCTGTAGCTAGCAGTGTGCTATTAGGACATGTTTTCGGTTTTTTTGTTGAAGTTTTTCAGATATTTTCGTATATGTAATTCGAAGTTTCCTGTGGTATGCAGTGAGCTGGAAAGCGTTTTCCAGTGTGTAGGTGAGGTAGTTCAAGTTATCGATTGTTGTCCCACAAATTTTCAGCGTTTTTGTATATACGAAATTCTAACAGCAAGGCTGTAAGGTAATTTTCGCTTCGATTTCCCCCCAAATAAAGAAAATTTTATCCAGCAGCAATTATAGGAAAATTTTCAGCCAATTTCGAAAGTCTCCCAGCCAGTGGTGGTGGCGAATATCTCTGGCTCATTCAATCTTGTGTAGTGGAATGGGATGAAATTGTCTCCTGCACAGTGGATTGACAGACCATGTCAAAAAACGCTAACGGCTCCATCACAGGCAATAGTCTATGAGTTGTGTAATGCTTCCTCAACCAATCACACTGCATCACCATTATTTGATGAAAAGTATTCCCCATATGCTTGCCCATTATTACCTCACCCCATCCTTCATGTAGGAGGCCATAGATGCAGTCCTGGGCTGTATGCTCACATGTAACTTCTCTCTGTCCAACAGCAGCACTCGTCAATTGAAGACATTTCCCACCACAAGTAAGAACGGCATCATCATCTCCAGCCTTTTCCCCACAAATTCACAAGTGGAGAAGGAGAGGAGAGGAGCCCTTTCTCCCACAAACTGACTACACTCCTGGAAATGGAAAAAAGAACACATTGACACCGGTGTGTCAGACCCACCATACTTGCTCCGGACACTGCGAGAGGGCTGTACAAGCAATGATCACACGCACGGCACAGCGGACACACCAGGAACCGCGGTGTTGGCCGTCGAATGGCGCTAGCTGCGCAGCATTTGTGCACCGCCGCCGTCAGTGTCAGCCATTTTGCCGTGGCATACGGAGCTCCATCGCGGTCTTTAACACTGGTAGCATGCCGCGACAGCGTGGACGTGAACCGTATGTGCAGTTGACGGACTTTGAGCGAGGGCGTATAGTGGGCATGCGGGAGGCCGGGTGGACGTACCGCCGAATTGCTCAACACGTGGGGCGTGAGGTCTCCACAGTACATCAATGTTGTCGCCAGTGGTCGGCGGAAGGTGCACGTGCCCGTCGACCTGGGACCGGACCGCAGCGACGCACGGATGCACGCCAAGACCGTAGGATCCTACGCAGTGCCGTAGGGGACCGCACCGCCACTTCCCAGCAAATTAGGGACACTGTTGCTCCTGGGGTATCGGCGAGGACCATTCGCAACCGTCTCCATGAAGCTGGGCTACGGTCCCGCACACCGTTAGGCCGTCTTCCGCCCACGCCCCAACATCGTGCAGCCCGCCTCTAGTGGTGTCGCGACAGGCGTGAATGGAGGGACGAATGGAGACGTGTCGTCTTCAGCGATGAGAGTCGCTTCTGCCTTGGTGCCAATGATGGTCGTATGCGTGTTTGGCGCCGTGCGGGTGAGCGCCACAATCAGGACTGCATACGACCGAGGCACACAGGGCCAACACCCGGCATCATGGTGTGGGGAGCAATCTCCTACACTGGCCGTACACCACTGGTGATCGTCGAGGGGACACTGAATAGTGCACGGTACATCCAAACCGTCATCGAACCCATCGTTCTACCATTCCTAGACCGGCAAGGGAACTTGCTGTTCCAACAGGACAATGCACGTCCGCATGTATCCCGTGCCACCCAACGTGTTCTAGAAGGTGTAAGTCAACTACCCTGGCCAGCAAGATCTCCGGATCTGTCCCCCATTGAGCATGTTTGGGACTGGATGAAGCGTCGTCTCACGCGGTCTGCACGTCCAGCACGAACGCTGGTCCAGCTGAGGCGCCAGGTGCAAATGGCATGGCAAGCCGTTCCACAGGACTACATCCAGCATCTCTACGATCGTCTCCATGGGAGAATAGCAGCCTGCATTGCTGCGAAAGGTGGATATACACTGTACTAGTGCCGACATTGTGCATGCTCTGTTGCCTGTGTCTATGTGCCTGTGGTTCTGTCAGTGTGATCATGTGATGTATCTGACCCCAGGAATGTGTCAATAAAGTTTCCCCTTCCTGGGACAATGAATTCACGGTGTTCTTATTTCAATTTCCAGGAGTGTATATAAAAAGTATGCCAAGGGAACTGAACAATATGTTATTAGGTTCCCGGCAGTGTACTTGACATTGATTTGAATCTCATATTTTGAGGTCCTTCACCAGCAACAGCAGCATGGACTGTCTCTTTATCCCACCAATTTCCAGATAGTGCAGGAGGCTGAGGAAGTGGGGAAGGAGAGGGAGTGATGAGGGTTTTCCTGAGACAGGGAAAAGTGACTCAGAACTTAGCTGGCGAGTGACAAAAGAAGGTGTCCCTTTTACACAGAGAGGAGGGGAAGTAGGAGTGGGAGGGGAGCTTTCTCAGAAGGACAGATTATCCCTAGGGCATAATGCATCACCATCTAGGGGGTTATAAATTAATCCCAGAAGCTCGTAATGCACTTAGCAGAACAACAAGTGAAAAGGGGGGGGGGATAATTTTCCCCTGAATGTATGCTTTCCCCTGAATATATGCAACCTACACAAACAAAATATACCAAAACTTCCCTTACTCCATTACTAATGAAATATATGTTGATATATGTCTATAATTAGAAGGTAGAGTTAAAAGTTTAGTTTATGCCATATTTACTTATGAAGTGAAGAAATAATTTTATTTAGAAAGAAAGATATAACAACAGTTTACTTGGTGATTATGTATTCAAGTAGTAGAAGATATTTTTCAGCCATACAAATAATACGAGATTACAATCACTGTCAAAGACAACTACATTTTGATACGAATTTCACCCATGTGTAGCATCTTTGACTTGTTATCAGTTAATAAAAATTTCTAGAGAACAAGTGAATCGATTTTTTTCTATTTTTTTTCAGTTAAGTCTCATTCTGATCTAAAGAAACCGTAATTTGGACAGACAAATATTTCATTATTATATTAGGTTGGTGCATACGTTTGTAGAGGTTTAGTTTTGCATGTTGGTATTCAGGTTCCTATGGGTTTATTTATCACTTGTCACTTTTTATTTGTGGTTCAATGTTGCTGTCTGAGCTTACACATTGTGATTTTGTCATTTGGAGATACTGAGTGGAGCTGTGGATGCTAGAAATTTGAGTGCCAAGTGGAGAAATCGGAACATTTCCGACATATTCTGCTGTTTGGGTTCAAAAGAGGAGTGACAGCATCGGAGACAGTCGGCAAAATTTGCACAATGTCTGGAAATAATGGCACTGGACAGAGAACGCCAAGAAAATGGTTTTCTCGTTTTAAGGAGGATCGTTTTGACATTAGTAACTCTCCACATTCAGGAAGACCATCAGCGTTTGATGAAAATGGTTTAAACACATTAACCCGCAATAATTCTCGTCAGTGTTCTCGAGAACTGGCATATGTGATGGACTTTTATCATCCCACCACCATGCAACACATGCATCCAATGGGGAAGGTTCAAAAATCGGGTGTGTGGGTACCCCAAACTCCCCCCCCCCCCCCAAGCCAAAATTATTAAAATCGGTTGGTGACATCTCGGATTGCTCCTCAACATTTGGCTCGTGAACAACACCGACTATTTCTGTCCTGTATCGTTACTGATGACGAGAAATGGCGTCTTTACTTTAACACAGAGAAAAGAATGGAATGTCTGAGCCCAAACAAATCAGCAACGCCTCGTACAAAGACCAGCGCACATCCACAGATGATAATGTTATGCATCTGGTTGAACGTCGACAGTTACACCACTAATTTCTTTCTCGAAGTGTAACCATCATCACTGCTGACACTTATTGTCAGCAACTAAGACGTGTTGCAGACGTAATACAAGAACAATGACCATGAAGACCGCGTGAAATCGTGCCACTCCACGATAACACCCACCCAGCCTCTGCTAGAGTGACAAAAACACTACACAGGCCTCTTGACAAATCTTCACGCCATTACCTCGCATCAGACATTAAGTACATGTCATCTCTTCATAATCGAAATGCAAAGTCCCACTTACTCAGTACCCTAGTTGTACCCATTCATAACATATTCGCCGTCTCCTTCTGTGCTGGTGGCGACCGCCTCTGTAACGCTCTGTCTTGGACTCTGCGCAGAACTAGGTATCCTGTTGCTTTTAAGATGATGCTGAAGCACTTCCTACTTGGCCCTTTGACGAACAGTGAAGTAAGTGCTACCATCTTTCTCTATTATCATTTCCCCAGTCAGTGACGTCATTTTCCTTCCCCTCATCTACACTTTGTCGTATCACCTTCTTTCTCCGCTTATTCCACCCTTCACCTATGTCCATTGATGCTAGCGATCATAGTTTAAATCTGCATTACTGTAATTCGTATTTATCGTTGTATTTCTCATGAGCGAATGTAAACTGTGTTTTTTTATGTACAGCTGTCATTTTTAAACGTTTTATTCTAGATTAAATTTAACGTATAGCATGCTTATCGTAATACACTGATACACATATAAGGTATAAAAGGGTAGTGAGTTGGCAGAGATGTCATTCGTACTCAGAAGTGTCACATGAAACGGTTTTCGACGTTATTATGGCCGCACGAGGAGAATTAACAAACGCGGAATGGCAGCTGGGGATAGACACATTGGACTTTCATTTCGGAAAGAGTTAAGGAATTCAATATTCAGAGATCCACAGTGTCAAGAATGTGCCGAGAATGCCAAATATCAGACATTCCCTCTCACTACACACAATGCAGTGGGTGACGGCCTTCAAGTAACGACCGACAGCAGCAGTGTTTGCGTAGTTTTCTACAGGAGACAGGCAAAATAATGTGAACAGTGGTAGTAATGGGATGGTTCTGCTTGAAGGTCAACAGTACAGTTAAGGTACGTGTGCAGTTGGCCGAGCGTGTTCAGTACGGATTAGGCATCAGTGCAGGTGAACGCACACTTCGTATTTGCAGTCATAGGCCACGGTCGACGTGCAATGAAAGGCCTAACAGAGTTCCAAGGAGGGCAAATTGTGGGGGTCCGATTAGCTGGAGTATCAGTAACCAAGACAGCCAACTTATTCATTGTTTCAAGAGCAACAGTTTCAACACAAAACATGGAAAGACTTTGTCGTGTACACGTAATAGTGGGCGCAAATGAAAACTAGATGGTAGGGATCGTCGTACGCTAATGCGAATTGTGTCAAAACCACACAAAACTACGTCGGCTGAAGTGACTGCAGAACTCAATTGCCATCTTCGAGACCCCGTATCTATAGATACTGTCAGACGGGAACTCCATAAGGCGAATATTCATGGACAAGCTACCACAGCGATACCATTAGTGACGACAACCAGCGCTAAGAAGCGTAAAACATGGCGTCAGAAGCATAAATCCTGGACAGCTGATCAGTGGAAACACGTCATATGGTCCTACGAGTCAACGTTTACGTTATTTCCAGCATCAGGCTGGATTTACGTCTGGAGAACGCCCAAAGAAGCCTGCAATCCTGATACCTTGATTCCAATGGTTAAGCATGGAGGTGAAAGTGTGATACAGCCATACTGTGGTATTCTGCTGGTCCCGTCGTTACTCCCAAAGGCCGTGTTAGAACCAAAGATTATGTGGACATTTTAGGTGATCAGGTGCACCCCATGATTCAAATGTTGTTCCCCAACAATGATGCCATATTTCAGGACAATAACGCACCCATTCACACAGCCAGGACAGTACAATCATGAAATGAGGAGCATGCAACTCAACTGCAGCTTCTTCCCTGCCCAGCACAGTCCCAGAACTTGAAAATTATTGAAACTTTGTGGGCGATATTGGAGCACAGACTCCGGAGCAGATTCCGCCTCACTGCAAGTGTTAGAAGAGCTTCTGGTCAAGGAGAGGCATAACATTCCACTGGAGACTATACAATCATTACATTCCAGTATTATAAGAAGAATCGCAGCTGAATTAGGGGTAAGTGGGGATCCAACCCCTAATTAATAAACCGTTCCTAAGTAAGTACAGGTGCTCACATTATTTTACCTGCCACCTGTATGTGCTAACAGACTATCAACAATGCATTAAATAACCACAGACGTACGATAAACGTGTCCTTAAGGACGGTGCGGTGAAATATGGTGTTAATAGGCAGCTCACGACCGACATGAGTATCTTTGCTAACAGTATGACATCGCCTGCAGCGCCTCTCCTGGGCTCGGTACCTCGACTACTGAAAACCCTGCCGTGGTCAATGAGCCCTAATTTCAGTTTTTAACAGCTGCTGGCATGGTTCGAGTATGGCCCAGACCTCGTGAAGCCATGGGCCCAGGTTGTCAAAACTTGTGGTGGCTTCATAATGCTGTGGACTGTGTTTACAGGGAATGGACTGGGTCCACTGATCTAACTGAACCGATTATTAACCGAAAATAGTTGAAACGTCCCCTTTGAACAATTTTACACGACTGTCCTTAAACTGGCACACAATATTTTTAGCGCAACGCAATCTGACTTTCAAAAATCCCTACAAAAGAATGGCCCTGACTAACATTAACCTATACCTTTCACAAATCACTTACCTCACAAAAATCTTGGTTACTCGAACTACTGCAATACAGCGAGCGCCACTACTGCCATCTAAATAAAAGATTCAAACTACTGAAGGCACTAACTACTGATAGGCATAGTTAGCAAATGAAAGATTTTGATAGAGAACAAACAATGTATTTACCTCAATAGTGTTCAAAAGTCATAATGTATATAGCAGTTCATGACATCCAGTCTAACAAATTTCCAAACTCCGCCATTTCTCTGCCCACATCCACCACTGCTGGCGGCTCACCTCCAACTGCGCAACGCTACGCGCTGTTCACATCCAGCTGCCGCTGCCCAACACTACAATGGCAGACAACAATGCAAACTAGCCACAGACTGCACACAGCACAGCCAGTGATTTTCATACAGAGCGCTACGTAAAGTTGCCAATAAGAAAACATAAACAGCATACTTACATAGTTATTTTCGGCTACTTGGAGACCATTTTCAGCCATTCATGGATTTCATGCTACCAGACAATGATGAAATTTTTATTGATGACATTGTGCCGTGCCAGCGGGCCACAATTGTTCGCGATTGGTATGAAGAACATTTTGGACAATTCTAGCGAATGATTTGACAACCGATATCGCCCGACGTGGGTGCCATCGAACACTTAAAGGACATAATCGAAAGGTCAGTTCTTGCACAAAATCCTGCACCAGCAACACGTTCATAAATATGGACGCCTACAGAGGCATCACGGCTAAATATTTCTACAAGGCACTTCCAAGACTTTTTGAGTCCATGCCACGTCGAGGTTTGCACAACGTCGGTCAATAGGAGATCCGAAACGATATAGGGAGGTATCCCATGACTTTTGTCTCCTCAGTATGTGATACGCTTATTGTAGTACACGTAAAGTAAAATCTGTACAGGGTGTGGTCAGATGGAAGACAGGGTCTGATGGCCCTAATTTTGCCACGTTAAATAACACAATAATCTAGTAAAATAAATAAAAGACGCTAGCGGAGGAATGGGATTAAATGTTCACAGTGACACAATGCAATTTTACTTTGCTTCCTGCGACTGCTACGATCGCAGGTTCGAATCCAGCCTCGGGCATGGCTGTGCGTGATGTCCTTAGGTTAGTTAGGTTTAAGTAGTTCTTCGTTCTAGGGGACTGATGACCACAGCAGTTGAGTCCCATAGTGCTCAGAGCCATTTGAACCATTTGAACTTTGCTTCCTGGAATCAGTTGTGACTTCAATGTTCTGTCGATTGCAATGTAGCCTGAAAAGTAGTCTGTTCCTTTGAAACATTCATCCCCCACAGCTTCCACAAGTATAACATATAGTTCAGTTCAAGCTCTGTCACTTGAAAATACAATTTTTTCTTGGTCAACTGCTCGCACACTCGCTCTTCATATAATTAAGAACTCGCAACATGGTTACTGGCAGACAAGTGTCCACAGGCACTGGCGTGATTGACGATGTTTGTTTTCTGCTGCGAGGAAGTGGGGAGTGGACTGGTGGGGAGAGCGGATGCTGGGGGGGGGGGGGGGTCCAAGAGGAGTAGGGGAGGAGGGGTGGAAGCAGACAGAAAAGAAATATGATTACGTGCTGCCGCTCTGGGGCAAACTACGTTATTCCCGAAGCCCGGTAGAAGCTTCGTACGAGACGCAGCTCTGAAATCGACTTATTAGAAGTAGAGAACAGAGGCATTTGTTTGCCTTATTGGGTAGCAGTCTGTTCCTGACTACGGAATGTGAAACATTCGTAACTGCCTTCACGATCACGTTTTACTTAGTAGCATTCACTGAAACGGTATTGCGCAAATATTCATTCCCTCGTGAAATATTTGAAGGCCAGTGTCCTTCCGTGCGATTTATGACTCACGATAGGTTCTTGGCAGATGATTGGATCTTCGTGGACTATTATTATCATTTTCAGAAAGCTTTCCCTCATTTGCTGTTTTTATGTGGACAAAACCAACCAGTAAACAAATTTAAACCCTTCTCCCCATCCTCAGACTATCTTATAAACTATTTGCGTCAAGTATGAGAAACACACACCAAAAGGCCAAAGAACGTTTTGTACAATGATTTTTTCAATAAAACCCAACGCTTAATTAAATGACGAACCACAGAAACCAGCCATGTTTTTGCACTTCTCCGTGCGAGGAGACAGATTTGTTAAGGCGCTGGTCTCGCATTTGGAAAGGCTCGATTTGAATTACTCGTCCTGCTATCCAGGTTAGGTTATTTCGCAGTTTCCTTAATTCGCTTAAGACAAATGTCGTTATGGTGTCTTCGGAAAGCCCAAAGCTGAAACCTTAGTGTAGTATTGTCCTACCCGAATTTGTGCTCCATCGCTAATGACTATGTTGCAGACGCGACTTTGAACCCTAATCCTCCTTTCTATCTTCTCTTTACCCTTTGTATCCCTTTGAGATGGTTCACGCTCTTTTTCATGTTGGGATCGCTAACATAAGGTTTCTTTTTCGACTGCTTTCTTGAACGCTGCAGCTCTTTTGATCTTCAGCTGTACTGCCGTTCCGGTAATTTTTTAATGTGTCACTTCTCGTGTAATATCAGACTAAGATAATGCGGTGGTTCGTTATTTCTTTTCCTCCTTTCCCTGTGGTAGTAGCCCAACTGTTAACAACTATATAGTCACTAAGCCGCGTTTGCAATCAGAACGTGCGGTTCTGCCGGCCGCGGTGGTCTCGCGGTTCTAGGCGCTCAGTCCGGAACCGCGCGACTGCTACGGTCGCAGGTTCGAATCCTGCCTCGGGCATGGATGTGTGTGATGTCCTTAGGTTAGTTAGGTTTAAGTAGTTCTAAGTTCTAGGGGACTGATGACCACAGACGTTAAGTCCCATAGTGCTCAGAGCCATTTGAACCATTTTCGTGCGGTTCTAGGCGCTACAGTCTGGAACCGAGCGACCGCTACGGTCGCAGGTTCGAATCCTGCCTCGGGCATGGATGTCTGTAATGTCCTTCGGTTAGTTAGGTTTAATTAGTTCTAAGTTCTAGGTGACTGATGACCTCAGAAGTTAAGTCGCATAGTGCTCAGAGCCAGTTGAACCATTTTTTTGCAATCAGAAACCATATCATATTTGTTTCTAACTGAAATTTAAAATTCAATCTTATTTACGTTTCTATAGTTTTATAGACTGTCCAAAGGCTTGTGCAATACTGCAACGACAGCAGACCCCATGGCTGCTTACCCTCCCCATCCACCCAAGTGCCGAAACGAAACTACTTCGGAGCTCTATTCATTCAACCTACGAGAAACATTGTTTCTGGCACAATGAACCTTTAATTCTGCAGCAGATTGCATACATTTGTAATGCTCTCCAGCAGCTAAAAACTTGGTTATTTTCTGGGATTAGAACCGAGAAAACTCTGCTTTCTACAGTAATCCTCTGACTGAGCCATCGGAACAAGACTTGCAGCACTACTCAAAGCTTCCAACAGCCTACAGCTCTAAACTCTCCATTTTTAAACAGCAGTTACTTTGGTGGTAAAATCTTCTGAGTCGTTACGCAGTGTAGCTGAACAGCTAAAAACAACAGCGAAATCTTGAAAAAGCTCCCAGCGGAAGGATCGAAACATCGTATATTGTAGAAGTTTGAAGATGATTATGAAGCGGCTTAGAAGGTTTTATCATCAAAGATAACGGCACCGATTGAATTTAGACTGACACAGGAGTTACTCTGTGATTGGGGGATCATTGTTACTCACGTCAGCCGACGTTACCTCTCTGTTATTCTGCAGGTATGAGTGAAAGTCAAATAGGAACCGAATACCAGCCACAAGGGGCCTGGGGAATGGTTAAATTCTGAAGCAATCACCATACACGTTAATACAGGCTTGCCTTTGCGGTCGACAAAGACGTGAACATCACACGGTGAAAGATCAGAGCTGTATTAAGAATGTTACAGTGTTTCTCAACCAAATGGCTGAAGCATAGCCTTCGTCCGATTGCCAACATGGCGGTGGACTTTATCGAGCAAACGCATAGCTCCGTCCGCATTCCTGGGCGTTTTGACTTTATAGCGCACCGCAGTTTCTGCAAAGAGTCTTCACAGCGCAGCGCAGTGACTATGGTTCCACGCTCGAGGAACTCGACCGGCAGAGGAAGCACCCCGTTGCACGACAATGCCTGCCCCCACACTGCCAATCGGACGAAGGTTGCGCTTCAGCGATTTGGCTCAGAAACACTCAGTACAGTCCGGATCTTTCACACTGTAAGTGTAACATCTTTGGCGAATTGAAGAAAGATGTACGTGGGCGTCTGTTTCAGTCCGACGACGAAGTGCTAGAATGGGAATGGTTGTGGAGCCGTCAGCCGCAGATTGCATTCTACGAGGCCGGAATTGATTGTCTCGTCTCCCAGTCGAGTCTTAACACGTGTTATGATGAGTGTGATTGCGTATAATCTATGGTCCCATTGTGGCTGGTGTTCTGTTTTCACATGACTGCTCCTTATATCCCCAGGTGGTGCTAAGCAAGCAACAACTATTAAGCTGAGACCCAACTGTCTTAAACTACCTCTCGGTCAGAGAGTGCCGTTGTCCAGTGGTTAGCGTCGCTGCCTCTTGATCACGGGGTCGCGGATGCGATTCCCGGCCAAGTAGGGGAGTTTCTCTGCCCGGGGAATGGGTGTCTATGTTGTCCTCATCATTTCATCGTCATCATTCGTGAGAATGGCTACATTGGATCGCGTAAAATTTGGGCTGTGTCAAAACTGGGACTTCGTACGGGCGCTGATGACCGCGCAGTAGAGCGCCCCAGAAACCAAACAACATCAGAGACTGCAGTTGTTGTGGTCTTCAGTCTGAAGACTGGCTTGATGCAGCTCTCCATGCTACTCTGTCCTCTGCTAGCCACTTCGTCTCCAAATAACTATTGTAACGTACATCCTTCTGAATCTGCTTACTGTATTCACCTCTTGACTCCCACACTTCCCTGCAATACTCTACGGATGATACCTTGATCTCTCAGAATGTGTCCTATCAACGGATCCCTTCTTTGGTCAAGTTGTGCCACAAATTTCTTTTCCCCGTAGCTCTATTCAGTACATCTTCATTAATTACTTGATCGGCCCTTCTAACTTTTGACATTCCTCTGTGTACGTTTCAAAGGTTTCTATTCTCTTTTTGTCTAAACTGTTTTTCGTCCACGTTTCACTTCCTTACATGGCGACACTCTACACAAATACCTTCAGCAAAGTCTTCCTAACGCTTAAATCTACATTCAATGGTAACAAATTTTTCTTCTTCAGAGATGCTTTGCTTGCCATTGCCAGTCTACATTTTATATCCTCTCTACTTTGGCCATCATTAATTGCTGCCCAAATAACAAAATCATCTACTACTTTAAGTATCCCTTTTCCTAATCTATTTCCCTACCATCGAATGATTTAATTCGACTACATTCGATTATCCTTGTTTTGATTTCGTTGATGTTCATCTTATTTTTTCCTTTCAGGACACTGCCCATTACGTTCAATTACTCTTCCAAGTCCTTTGCTGTCTCTGACAGAATTCCGATGTCATCGGCAAACCTAGAAGTTTTTATTTCTTCTCCCTGAACTTTAATTCGTAGTCCAGATTTTTCTTTGGTTTCCTTCGGTGCATTTTCAGTGTACGGATTGAATAACATCAGGGATAGGCTACGACAGTTTCTCAATCCCTTACATTTGTCCTCTGACTATTTCTGCTTAGCCACTTTGGACTTCCTATCAGGCTCATTTTTTAAAGGTTGTATTCCCTTTCGCCTGATTTATTTGCTGTATTTTTAAATTTTCTCCTTTCATCAATTAAATTCAATCTATCTTGTGTTATCCAAGCATTTCTGCTAGGCCTTGTATTTTTACCTCCGATCCTCTGCTACCTTCACTATTTCATCTGGTAAAGCTACCCATTCTTCTTCTACAGTATTCCTTCTCACTAATGCATCACGTCTGGAGACCGAAAATTTCCTCTGGAGGAACCGACATAGATACAATATCTGGGTCAAAGCCATAACAAAAACGAAGACACTGATGGCGAAATTATTTTCACTACCACAGTGAGAAAACAATTTAGCAGTATATTATTGTATATCCCCCCATGAACCATGGATCTTGCCGTTGGTGGGGAGGCTTGTGTGCCTCAGCGATACAGAGAGCCGTACCGTAGGTGCAACCACCACGGAGGGGTGTCTGTTGAGAGGCCAGACCAACGTGTGGTTCCTGAATAGGGGCAGCAGCCTTTTCAGTATTTGCAGGGGCAACAGTCTGGATGACTGACTGATCTGGCCTTGTAACAACCAAAACGGCCTTGCCGTGCTGGTACTGCGAACGGCTGAAAGCAAGGGGAAACTACGGCCGTAATCATTGCAGAGGGCAGGCAGCTTTACTGTATGGTCAACTGATGATGGCGTCCCCTTGGGTAAAATATTCCGGAGATAAAATAGTCCCCTATTCGGATCTCCGGGCGGGGTCTACTCAGGAGGACGTTGTTGTCAGGAGAAAGAATCCTGGCGTTCTACGGATCGGAGAGTAGAATGTCAGATCCCTTAATCAGGCAGGTAGGTTAGAAAATTTAAAACGGGAAATGGATATTTTAAAGTTATATATAGTGGAAATTAGTGAAATTCGATGGCAGGAGGAACAAGACTTCTGGTCAGGTTAATACAGGGCTATAAATATAAAGTCAAATAAGGGTAATGGAGGAGTAGGTTTAATAATGAATAGGAAAACAGGAATGCGGGTAAGCGTCTACAAACAGCATAGTGAACGCATTATTGTGGCTAAGATAGATACGAAGCCCACGCCTACCACAGTAGTACAAGTTTATATGCCTACTAGCTTCGCAAATGACGAAGAGATTGATGAAATGTATGATGAGATAAAGGAGATTATTCAGATACTGAAGGGAGTCGAAAATTTTATAGCCATAACCATAGCTAACACATTAAAGAAGACTGTTCAAATGGTTCAAATGGCTCTGAGCACTATGGGACTCAACTGCTGAGGTCATTAGTCCCCTAGAACTTAGAACTAGTTAAACCTAACTATCCTAAGGACATCACAAACATCCATGCCCGAGGCAGGATTCGAACCTGCGACCGTAGCGGTCTTGCGGTTCCAGACTGCAGCGCCTTTAACCGCACGGCCACTTCGGCCGGCAAAGAAGACTGTATACATGGAAGAATCCTGGAGATACTGGAACGTCTCAGATAGATTACATAATGATAATACAGAGGTTCAAGAACCAGGTTTTAAATTGTAAGACATTTCCAGGGACAGATGTGGACTCTGAACACAATCTATTGGTTATGAACTGTAGATTAAAACTAAAGAGACTGCAAAATGGTGGCAATTTGAGGTGATGGAACCTCGATAAACTGAAAGAACCAGAGATTGTAGAGAGTTTCAGGGAGAGCAGTAGGGATCCATTGACAAGAATGGGGGAAAGAAATGCAGTAGAAGAAGAATGGGTAGTTTTGAGTGATGAAATAGTGAAGCCAGCAAGGGATCAAGTAGGTAAGAAGACGAGGGCTAATAGAAAGTCTTGGGTAACCGAAAAGATATTGAATTTAATTGATGAAAGGAGAACATACAAAATGCAGTAACTGAAGCAGGCAAAAAGGAATACAAACGTCTAAAAAATGAGATCGACAGAAAGTACAAAATGGCTAAGCAGGGATTGCTAGAGGACAAATGTAGAGGCTTATCTCACTAGGGGTAAGATAGATACTGCCTACAGGAAAATTAAAGAGACCTTTGGAGAAAAGAGAACCACTTGCATGAATATCAAGAGCTCAGATGCAAACCCAGTTCTAAGCAAAGAAGGGAAAGCAGAAAGGTGGAAGGAGTATATAGAGGGTCTGTACAAGGGCGATGTTCTTGAGGACAATATTATAGGAATCGAAGAGAATGTAGATGAAGATGAAATAGGAGATACGATACTGCGTGAAGAGTTTGATAGAGCACTGAAAGACCTAAGTCGAAACAAGGCCCCGGGAGTAGACAACATTCCATCAGAACTACTGACATCCTTGTGAGAGACAGTCCTGACAAAACTCTACCATCTGGTGAGCAACATGTATGAGAGAAGCGAAATACCCTCAGACTTCAAGAAGAATATAATAATTCCAATCCCAAAGAAAGCAGGTGTTGACAGATGTGAAATTTACCGAACTATCAGTTTAATGAGCCACGGCTGCAAAATACTAACACGAATTATTTACAGACGAATGGAAAAACTGGTAGAAGCCGACCTCGGGGAAGATCAGTTTGGATTCCATAGAAATGTTGGAACACGTGAGGAAATACTGACATTACAACCTATCTTAGAAAACAGATTAAGGAAAGGCAAGCCTACGTTTCTAGAATTTGTAGATTTACAGAAAGCTTTTGACAATGTTGACTGGAATACTCTCTTTCAAATTCTGAAGGTGGCAGGGGTCAAATACAGGGAGCGAAAGGCTATTTACAATTTGTGCAGAGACAAGATGACAGTTATAAGAGTCGAGGGGCATGAAAGGGAAGCAGTTGTTGGGAAGCGAGTGAGACAGGGTTGCAGGCAATCCTCGATGTTACTCAATCTGTATATTGAGTAAGCAGTAAAGGAAACAAAAGATAAATTCAGAGTAGGAATTAAAATCCATGGCGAAGAAATAAAAACTTTGAGGTTCACCGATGACATTGTAATTCTGTTAGAGACAGCAAAGAACATGGAAGAGGAGCTGAACGGAATGGATAGTGTCTTGAAAGGAGGATTTGAGATGAACATCAACAAAAGCAAAACGAGGGTAATGGAATGTAGTCGAATTAAATCGGGTAATGCTGCGGGAATTAGATTAGGAAATGGGACGCTTAAAGTAGTAACGGAGTTTTGCTATTTGTGGAGCAAAATAACTGATGATGGTCGAAGTAGAGAGGTTATAAAATATAGACTGGCAATGGCAAGGAAAGCGTTCCTGAAGAAGAGGAATTTGTTAACATCGAGTATAGATTTAAGTGCCAGGAAGTCGTTTCTGAAAGTATTTGTATGGAAGTGAAACGTGGACAATAAATAGTTTAGACAAGAAGGGCATAGAAGCTTTCGAAATGTGGTGCTACAGAAGAACGCTGAAGATTAGATGGGTGTATCACATAACTAATCAGGAGGTATTGATTGGAGGGAAGAGAAATTTGTGGCATAACTTGACTAGAAGAAGGGATCGGTTGGTAGGGTATATTCTGAGGCATAAAGGGATCATCAATTTAGTATTGGAGGATAGTGAGGAGGGTAAAAATCGTAGAGGGAGACAGGGAGATGAATACACTAAACAGATTCAGAAGGATGTAGGTTGCAGTAAGTACTGAGAGATGATGAAACGTGCACAGTATAGAGTAGCATGGAGAGCTGCATCAAACCAGTCTCTGGACTGAAGACAACAACAACAACAGTTATTTTATTAAAAAGTCAGAAATTGCACGCCAGCAGTATGTAGTTCAGGCCTTCACTCTTTAACAGAATCTAGACTTGTCCAAATCATACGAAGGTGTTACAAGTAATAGAATAAATTTCTGCATCAGGAGAGTATCAAGTTTGAAATCCAAACTGTAACTAACCAGATGTTCCATTAGTACACTGGGGACATCCTCGTTCCAGTCGCACGAAGTCTTTTTCAACGATATGAAACTAGTATGAAAAATCTCAGTTTGGCAACAAGGTGCTTATCGTCTCGGTTTCCTGGCAGTAGCGAGCACGGACTACCACACGTGCCAGCTGTAACCACTGCAGCAAATTCGTTATACAAGTTCCGGATGAACCAAAGCCTAATGTCATCATGCACCAAACTGTCGCCTGTAAGCGATGTACAGAAGGCGGAAGGCGTGCGGAAAGAAGCCTGGGAGTCCGGAATGACGTATTTCACGCGACACGTGTCGGGAAGGTTGCCAGCGTCGGGTCACCGTACAATCTCCAGATTCCTCCCTTTGTCCGGGGGCAATCTCGCCAACACTTCTCACCTGCAATATCTGGCACCGCTCCTTATCGATTCCCACTTTACCATTCAGGCTCATCTCACGGTAACACGCTCCAAGAGAACCCACACAGCATAGATTTCTGTTCACAGATAACCATGTCTTTCAGTCCCACACATTCAAGAAATTTCGAAACGGTGGTTTCGACTATCAGCGTAAAAGTGATGATCAGTTGGTGAACGTGTGTACCGGGGTCTGCAGTTTCTTTCAGTTCAGTTCGTCATGACCATCTACCGGCCATCCGTTATGCCAGTATCGAGACTTATTGAAGTTAAGCGATGTGCTGTGGTCTGCCGTCCTGCTACGGCAACACCAGAGACGTGAACTATAAGTAAGCAGAGTAGGCCTAGTTTCTGAGGGAAAGTGACGGGATACTAAAGGTAATAGAATAGGCAGGCAGTTTTGGTAATCTTCTATGAATGAGGGGTAACCGTTGTTGACCTTCATCCGTGCTTGATTCTTCTACTGTTCTTATTATAATTAATGCAACGTGTATGCGTTACCCGTGAGCCATTTCAAAGGAAGGAAGCAAGGAAGGAGGTCTTAACTTCCCATCGACGATGCGGCCATAGAGATGGAGACAAGCACAGGACTGGAATAGTAGGAGAAGCAAATCGACCGTGACCTTTTTTCAAAGGAGCCATCCCTCCATTTGCCTGAAGCTGTTTAGGGAAACAATGGATAACCTGACTCTACATAGTTATAAGGAGATCTGAATTAACTCTTTATCACTGCACGTACGTCACTTGGTCGAAGTCATTTGTGAGGTCAGTGTAACTTGTGCCGTAGGAGATTAAGGAAACTTGTTTCGTTCTCAGTAATTAAAACTTCCGGGCTAAGAGGCCGTGGTCCAATAGTAGAAATACTTCTCCCTGACGTTTCGTTGCCAGCTGCGGGCAACATCATCTGAGGTGAGTCTACGACTGGCTGCTAGGCCGTGGAGGTCCTGTTTATATAGAGCGTGTAGAGGGCGCCACCACTCGTCACGTGTTGTCAACAGTAAAACTATCTCTGGCTGGCGTCATTACTCTCGATCGAAGGTAATCGATTGTCACATCTTTGGTACAAAGTCGATCGTCATATCTTGTCTAACTTCAAGCCTTCTTCTTTCCTGTTAAAATTATTGTGGTGTTTAAAAATCTCTACAGCCTCTCTATACATACGTGCATAATAATGCGATGTCTTAGCTAGCACGCTCGTCTCACTAAATTTTATTTCATGGTCACCCGTTTCAAAAACATGTTCCGCTATAGCCGATTTGTCCGTGTGCCCCAGTCGACAGTTCCTTTTATGTTCAGTTAGGCGCCCTCTACACTGCAAGAGCTGAACTGTATTTTCTTTCAAGGTAGTGTAAGGTAAGATAAAATTCGATTACATTGTAAGTAGAGAATTTTCATATATTTTACGAGGACTAAAGTAGAATTTATCATAAACATTAGTTAAAGATTTTAATTACGAGATTGTTATTATTTTTTGTTTTAGCTCAAAACCAATAAATTACAGTCTACTTGAATTGCGGATTAGCCGTGTAATTAATTTATCCTCGGTTTTCAAGGCTCCTATTACAGCTGATAGTCGAGAGTATACAGTATTTTAAACTGAAGGATATGACAGCTACGTAATACTTAGCCGATTTGTATTAAACTCCTGTTATCTCTACAATAATAACTAAAGCTTCTTGTAGTTGGCTTCATGAGATTAAACGTTGTTGAACATCCCTATAATATGGACTCGTTCCGGTTGCATAGTTTAAATCATTATTGAGGAAACCGTTGAGAAATTTCATTGTTTCGTAAAGGAAGAACGTAAAATGAACATAGATGCACACAACATAGGTGGTATTACAGGCATATCACTTTAACGAATACTTTACATTCTTCAAAATTAACTCTACGTAAAACATCCACCGATTACTTTCATTTCATAAAAAGAGATGTGGAAAGACATTTTAGCCAGATATGAGACTGAGGCTCTTGCAACAAGATAAAGGACTGACGAACACGGTCATAATTTGGATTCGAATTGGTTCCTCATTCACTGGATCGCACTCGCTTATTACCCAGATATTTCTAGTTATTACATAATTTAAAAATATTGTAATGCAGAGAAATACTCTCAAATGCGGGAATTAACATTCCTATAATGGCGTGTTTTGCTACTGTGCCCAATCTGCTTTCCTTGTGAGATGAGAAAGTTGAAGTGGTGTTTGACCACGTCTGTAGTCGTGGAACAGGATTATAGCCCAAAATTAAATGTTGATTTCTTTCAAATAACTGTTTGTTGATAGAGTGAAATCATTCGGGTGACTCTGTGCACAGAGAATAGGCGCTCTGTTCTTCTATTCTTTGAGCATTGTTGACTTGGAGCAATCGGGAGAAACATTAAAATTTAATGGCCCTCGCTGATCATGTCATCACATATGGCACGCAAGTGAGCATAAGATAGATGTGGGGAAAGCAAATCGGCGATCTCATTTTTTTCTTTAAAAGGTGGCGTTCAGTCATCAATTTTAATCGAGCTACTAATAATAATAATGGCGTGTGACGAGGGTCTCCCGTCGAGTAGACCGCTCGCCTGGTGCAAGTCTTTCGATTTGGCGCCACTTCGGCAACTTGCAGGTCGATGGGGATGAAATGATGATGATTAGGACAACACCACACCCAGTCCCTGAGCGGAAAAAATCTCCAACCCCGCCGGGAATCGAACCCAGGCCCTTAGGATTAACAGTACGTCGCGCTGACCACTCAGCTACCAGGGGCGGACAATCGAGCTAGTGAGACCACAGGAAACCCAAACTTGGATGACAGGGCTGTATTTGAACACCGCTCTTCCCAAATGAAAGTAAAGCCCTTCATCTGCTGCTCCAATTCAGTATACAGGGTGTCCCAGCTATCCTGTCCACCCAAAATATCTCTGGAACAATAACAGCTATTGGAAAACGACTTTCACCGGTATCAATGTAGGGCTGGGACCCATGAATGTACTTATTTGGAAACATTCTAAAACGAAAGCATATGTGTTTTTTAACACAAACTTATGTTTTTTAAAATGCACCTCCTATATTTTTTCTTCAGCAATCCTTAGCATGACAAAGCACATACATAATGGCGTTGATTGCATCGCAATATTCCCATTACATCCCAAGGTATTAAGACGCGAAGTTGACGCTTGAAACATCCGACATGCGCTGCTAGCGCACGTCCTGAGGCTCAGGCGTGAACCCCATGCTGCCCGTAATCGCGATGTGATTGACATGCGTAATCACACTTCCATACTTATCAAGAGGTCCGAAACGAATAATACGGTCTGCTGCCATCCTGCATTAACGTCGTACATTCCAGCAGGTATTTATCCCTATAGGCTAGGGGTGATGCGGTTCTGTAACATATCTGTGTACCGCAACGTTAGTCACAAAGTTAACTTCGCTTATCGTTAATCCGTTACTAAAGAGGTAATGCCGTTCAACGTTAAAACTTTACTTTACTGTAGATCTAGCGCAAGTGACAGTTAATCATTCACTCGTAATAGTAAAATTCATGTTGATGGTTTTAGTGAAACGAGCAAGTGGACTAAAAGTTTTACCGTTGTTTAGGTAAAAATGTTTAGATTTGGGAAGTTCAGGTAGGACATAGAAGATGAATGTAAACATGTTTAACCAATTAGTTTTATTATCACATAATTATCAATGTTATGTTTATCTAATGCGTTAAATGACAAATTGTTGCAAACAAATGTTTCTTAACGTCACTGGGTAAAATGGCCCTTTGTAGAAACTTCCACTGTGATAGCAGCACTACAAACTAAACATAGCGTTCACATCTCATGCTCAAAGTGATGCCCATTGGCTTGCATACATAGGGTCACTCTGCGGATGAAGGATGCCCTACTTCGTGCTACTGTTTCCTCTTTGATGGCTGTACAAGCATCAATAATGCGTTGCTTCATGTCCTCTCGTGTTGTTGGTTCATGTTGGTAAACAGCATCCTTCACTGCTCCCCAAAGAAAATAATCCAGCGGTGTAAGGTCCGGAGATCGGGCAGGCCACCTAACTGGGCCACCTCGTCCAATCCACCTACCAGGGAACTTACGGTTCAGAAGTCGTCGTGCTCGTTAGGCGTTATGTGCAGGGCATCCGTTATGCTGATACCACATGACCATTCTCCGGTTCAGAGGTACGGTGTCCAAGAGAACAGGAAGATTGTGTCGTATAAATCTGGAGTATTGTCTGCCATTTTTGATGCCATTTATAAAGAAAGGTCTGATAATGGTATCTCCAGTAATCCCACACCAAACATTAACTTTCCACGGACGTTGATGCTCTACCTGACGGAGCCATTTTGGATTGTCTGCGGACCAATAATGCATATTCCTCATATTAACAATTCCATTGTTGGAGAATGATGCCTCGTCGGTAAAGAGAACATCTGCAAAAAAATTTGGATTAGTCAGAAGTTTTTGCTGAGCCCACCGACAAAATGTTACCCTATTGCGGAAGTCATTTCCATGGCGATGCTGGTGTAAATGGACATGGTAAGGATGAAATTTATGACGTTTAAGAATACGCTGTGCACTTGATATCGACACACCAACTTCATGTTCAATTTGACGTGTGCTGATTTGAGGATTCACAGCTATGGTAGCGAGCACAGCAACTTCAGCACGTCATCTGTGCGTTTTCTAGGACGATGTCGAGGTCTTAGATTTAAGCTTCCCGTTTCACGTAGACGAGATGTGAGACGACCAAACATCCGGCGCGAAGGCGATGGCTTGTTAGGGAATCGTCTTCTGTACAGTCGTTCTGCCTGAACAGCATTTCGTCCACCTTCAACAGGATACAGTACAGGTATGTAGAGTAGGGTAGAAAACAGACATATTAACTTAATAATCATAATGTTCGTTAACAGTACTATCAACAAACAAGCAATCTCATAACGTATTTCCCGTCAACGTACATTCTCCGAAGATCAGCAGCATTTATTTCTACCATATCTTCATGTGTGTACATTATACTGTACAGTATAAGTTCCACAACACAACGTTTATTCACAATGTGCACTACCTCCGTGCCGTCACTGGATTACTCTGATGCACGACTACACTGGCAAGCGGTGTAATGCACGCCAAAGCAACAACAAATGGGATGCTCGGAGGGTGGTGGAGTACAGGAGTTTGCATGGGTCGCAAATCATAAACAAGGCGAAGTGGTAACTGTGGCAGTAGTGGGAACTACATTGGACACTTGACTAGGTAGAGCCAGGCCCAGCGCGACAGCCACAATGGGTCATATAATGCATTAGATAAACCTTATTTTGGGTGTGCAGGATAAATAAGACAACCTGACGGGTGTACACCGATCGGTACTGATTCATATTGTGTACGTAGATACGTAAAACGTGCACGAGGGAAACCATTATGTGCTATGAGAGTTGATGGCAGCAGACCGTATTATTCGTTTCGGGCTTCTTGATAAGTATGGAGGTGTGATTACACATGTCAATCACATCGCGATTACGGGCAGCATGGGGTTCACGCCTGAGCCTCAGGACGTGCGCTAGCAGCGCATGTCGGGTGTTTCAAGCGTCAACTTCGCGTCTCAATATCTCCGGATGTAATGGGAATATTGCGATGCAATCAACGCCATTATGTATGTGCTTTGTCATGCTATGGATTGCTGAAGAAAAAATATAGGAGGTGTATTTTAAAAAACATAAGTTTGTGTTAAAAAACACATATGCTTTCGTTTTAGAATGTTTCCAAATATGTACATTCATGGGCCCCAGCCCTACATTGATACCGGTGAAAGTCGTTTTCCAATAGCTGTTATTGTTCCAGAGATATTTTGGGTGGACAAGATAGCTGGGACACCCTGTATATAAAGTGGTGATTTTTAACTAGCGCTGACATTCAAAGGCGCAAATTTTACAATTCAAGAAATACCAGTAGAATCAGAACGCATCTGCAGCTAGAAAGCAGAATATTTCATCTGGCATACTACAGCCTGACACAGCTTCATAGATCACACACACACACACACACACACACACACACACACACACACACACACACACACTCACTCACAAGCTTGCGCACGCGCGAGTGGTCACATATCTATACAAAATTTCCAAAATCTTATTTTGTGGTCTAAAATATCTACGTCAAGAAATGATCTGAATTGCTTAAATCAAACAGCCGATTAATGTGTAACCGATCTTCGTCAATTGGCATCATATTCAAAAGTATTCAGACGACATAAATCGCATAAAGGTAATCTGTTACATTTGAACTGATGCTTAGCTGTAACTAAATAAATAATAGTGATATATAGAGCTACTTGTTACAGTTTTGCTTCATGTTTAACTGTAACCAAACATAAAATTATGATGTATGCAACAATTTTCTTCCGTTTCATCGGGTTGGTGGAGTTGTTGTAGTGTAACAGTTTGAATAGTTTCACGTGCATGGTGACGTAAGGGGCAATTTTTTTTTAATTCTGTATCGGTTACCCCACGTCACATGCAAGGCGACGTATGAGGCAATTTGTTGCACTTTTCATTCGACTAGTCTTTAATGTGTAACATAGGAAAGTCGTGAAAAGTGAATAGTTGAAAGTATAAGAACCTTCTTTTCTTACCTGCACTAAAACTACTCTTCAGTGTATTAGTTCATCAAAGTGTTATATAGTTTCCACTATGTAACGGGAAAGTCAGTCCTTGCCATGTATACCTTAACATGCAAGTTAGATCAGTAGTAGTAATAAAGCAAACCCTGTTTGTTTGTATTGCTGTAGAACAAATCTTTCCATATTTAGAGAAATAACACCGGCAAATTTTAGTTCTCTTAAAGTGTTGCTGTTTGTAAACTTATTTAATGCTAAGAGCAAGTTTCCCCATTTTAACAATTGTGTTTTAATAAATTTTTGTTCCTGGTCCTCCTTCACCCCTTCTTTATGGAGATACAGTCTGTAAACCTTTTTAGAGAGACTTGACACAGTAGTTCTGTTCAGTAAACGCCTGGAAGATTGTTTTTGGAGGCGTCAAGTGCATCTGTAGTTACACTAGTGCTGTCAATATTTTAACCCATTTTTGACCGACAATTTTTAGTGCTGTGGTAATATCATTACTACACTTGATCCAAGAGCCCATAATCAGGTGTGCATCTTGATCTGTAAGTTACAACATTAGTGTCAATATGCTTGGGTATTTTTGATAAACAATACAGACAATTTATAACATGAATATAACAGTGTTATACTTAATATGAGGGTCCACAGTCAAGCCTTAGACACCTGTGGGCTGTGCAACTGCATAAACTAACATCATCAACAGAAGATGGCAAACATTTTGTACTACAAGATAAAGTTGTTACCTAGTATGGGTCACTACACTGTTTGCTGATTTTGAAAGGTATTTGAAAGATGTAAAATTATTGTTCAGCATGTTATTTCACGTAGTCTCCACTACGTGACAGCATAAGTCAGTCACTCAGTCATCAGAAAACGTATCTTAACTTTTAAGTTAGATCAGTAGTTCCACAAGAACTTTTCTACCATAACAGAGAAATTTTGAAATGGAATAATGATGTTGTAACACTACATTTGATAGTCCATTGTGGCATGCGCAAAATGTGGTACATAAATAGAATTTTGGTCCTCCAAAAGTACAGCTTTATCTCTAAGGGTAAAATGGTGACTGGCACTTTTATTTTAATGGCTGTTAAACTACTGAACTGTGATTGGAAGTCCTAATGTTTCTCCCCCCCCTCTCTCTCTCTCTCTGTGTGTGTGTGTGTGTGTGTGTGTGTGTGTGGTATTCTGAAGCAGAGTTGGTATGTCTGTTCTGCTCAGATGGAGTGCAAACGAGCATTTAGATACCTGCCCACATATAAGTGTGTGTGTGAATTCCTTAGGGACCAAAATGCTGACGTCATCGGTTCCTAGACTTACACACAACTTAAACTAACTTACGCTAAGAACAATACACACACCCGTCCCCGAGGGTGGACTCTAACCTCCGGCTGGAGGGGCCGCGCAATCCGTGTCATGACGCCTCAAACCGCGGGGCCACTCCGCGCGGCCTACATATAAGATTTTGGATACAATACGCTCATGTTCAGAAGAAAACAGAGCACCTTGAACGACTAGAAATAGGAAGTTCATATTCATATGTACATTAGTATGTTCTGCAGCAATGATTATCATTCAAACCATGTCAGCACATGGGTTTGCGGTAAACATCGATATCGCAGAGTGACATTGCCCTCAATTGAAATGTGCCTGAGGTTCTACTTCTCGCTATAAACCGTAGGGAACTGATCAGTGTGACTTGAGCAGACATGCTGGATGCCTCCCATACATATGCGAGAACTGTTCCATCAAATCAGTGCGTTTGAAAGAGAGGGCACTATTGACATGAGAGAATGTGATGTATCCATCCGGGAAACTGCTGCTTGTGTGGGACGAAGTGCTTCGGCAGTGTAACTGGTGTGTGCTGACTGGTTCGCAGAAGGCAGTAAAACATTATGAGACAAGTCAGGCCGCACCACCCAGACACCCCCCCTCCATCCCCCCCCCTCAAGAATATAGACACCTCACCCGGGTGGCATTGCAGGACAGCTCTGTGTCCGCCTCGGTTCTGGCTCAATAGTGGAACATATCGTACACTATCAGGAGTCACTGGGGACAGGAATGGCATAAGATAGTGCTTTCGGACTTACCCAGGCACTATTTGTTTGATAATGATGTCCGCATTTTGGTTGGTTGGTTTATTTGGAGGAGGGGACCAAACACCGAGGTCATCGGTCCCATCGGATTAGGGAAGGATGGGGAAGGAAGTCGACTGTGCCCTTTCAAAGGAACCATTCCGGCAATTGGCTGAAGCGATTGAGGGAAATCACAGAAAACCTAAATCAGGATGGCCAGATGCAAGTGGAACCGTCGTGCTCCCAAATGCGAGTTCAGTGTGCTTGCAAGCTTCCAACTTTCAATTGCAACCAAGACTTTAATGAAAATGGCAAAGGTAATGTTAATCAGATTACTGGGGGGAGTTGTGGTCTAAATAACAATAGATTTATTCATTCTTAACATCACAAGACACAAAAGCCGGCCGCGGTGGTCTCGCGGTTCTAGGCGCGCAGTCCGGAACCGCGCGACTCTTACGGTCGCAGGTTCGAATCCTGCCTCGGGCATGGGTGTGTGTGATGTCCTTAGGTTAGTTAGGTTTAAGTAGTTCTAAGTTCTAGGGGACTTATGACCTAAGATGTTGAGTCCCATAGTGCTCAGAGCCATTTGAACCAAGACACAAAAAATGGCTAAAGAAACGACACACAAATATGTTTTTATTGGACAAAGGCGTTCAGTGATATGCAGTCTATGGTGAACAAGGTGATCAGCTAGGAATCAATACACGACACTAACCAGAACTAATCGCTTTCCCTGATTTCATACATGTGAATCGGTGGCATGGTCCTAAAACTACACTATAGTCAAGCATCTATATTCTACTGTTCCATAAAGAAAAATGCGGTTCCAAAGAACATTTTGCTGAGGAGCATATATTGGAGCGATACGCCATAGCAGCGAATACTTTACCCTTCTGCTGGTCAGGGCGGCGCACCACGATGCGCTCGGTGACTGAAGTCATGGACGGCAGCAATCTGTTATTAACGGCGCGCGTCCGAAGAAATGTAAGTACACGGTCTCACGTACGGCTAATTCAGAACACAGGAACTTCCCCAAGAGCCTCAAAAACCCCAATTGATTCCAGTGTGCAGGTGAACCGTTTTGTTGGTCTGCCAAACCAATCTGATTCCGTGCCACGGCTATGCATGACGGAATGTGTCAAATGTTTCGACGGCCGACTCACAACAAATAAGTACACCCATGCATCACTCGTTGTGTGTGTGATGCTAGAAGCAGTACCTCTCACAGTTCAGATGGTGACTGGCACAGGCTCTAAGTAGCACAGCCGGCCGAAGTGGCCGTGCGGTTAAAGGCGCTGCAGTCTGGAACCGCAAGACCGCTGCGGTCGCAGGTTCGAATCCTGCCTCGGGCATGGATGTTTGTGATGTCCTTAGGTTAGTTAGGTTTAACTAGTTCTAAGTTCTAGGGGACTAATGACCTCAGCAGTTGAGTCCCATAGTGCTCAGAGCCATTTGAACCATTTAAGTAGCACACTAGCAAAGGACACAAGTCTCACCATATAGGTAAAGACCTGCAGTTCTTTACTAGCGTAGCGCCAATACAAGAGTGTCCTCTTCTCTTTCACTCAGCTTTCCTCGCCAGCTCAGTAACATAACAGATTTACATCTTAGACTACTGCCACTTTAGCACGAGCCAATCACGAGTTGGGGCGCTGCATTCGAAGCTGGGAGACCGCCCCTTGCTTTGCATACACAGATTTGACCAACCAGCGACTTAAAAGATTAACTGGGAGAAAAGGAAAAAAAAGATTCAGCTTCGCAGCCTCTTTCCCATGCGCTTGCACCATGTCTTTTGCTAAAAGCATGACCTGGGTGGAACCACAGCCCTCCATAAAAAGATCTTTATCCCTCCGGTTGCGTCCATTTCGAACTTTCCAAAGAACAGCCATAAACTTGCTAAAAGCCTCATGCCCTCACAAATGTGTTTTGTATCAAAGTCTGGATGTCTGGGTGCCACTGACCTGTCCCACAGAAACTTTCAGAAAACACACAGCCGTCTCAACGGCTTCCTGCCTAACAAGGGCCCATCCTCTACTTTATTGCCGGTCATCAATGCTCTGCCCACAGCTGCAGTGACTCCTTGGCGCTTGTCAGCCTAGCTGGACGTGGCCGCTGACCAACCGGTGCCATCTAACGTGTCTGCACAATGAGACCGAAGAACTGGGCAGTCCTCAACGTTTTCACCTAGGTTCTGCAGAAAAAACGCTCCCCTTGACCCTCAACCCCCATATGCTTTTACTGCAGTCATTTAAATCGGCACCCTCTTCCTTTGAACACAGGTAAAACTTATCCCTATTACTATACTAGAGCACACAAGCAAGACCGTTAACTACTGCCAATCATTTCATCATGATGTATGAAGTCATATTGTATCCATGTATAGCAACCAGGTAATAAAGATCACTTCCCTAAGAACATTAAGTGCCATGACACCGTATCAGATGTGAGAGTGCCCTGCAATCTCTCATAACCTCCTCATTCCTCTCAAATTTATTCTTGCAGGAGTGTCGCACTTTACAATAGTTAGTGAGTCACAGAACAGAATAAACTGTGACACTTGAGTTGTGTCATTATCAAAGAAATATTGTACCCTGTTTTTACCACATTCAACCTGGGGTCATACATACAATCTCTGCTGCATGCCTACAAAATTAAAGTGAGAAATAAAAATGTGATGGATGTACCATCAGGTCATATTCTTGTAGACCCAGACTTTAATGACAATTACTAAATGGTTGAGGGTCATGCAGACATTTATCTGCTTATTCATCCTGAAATTGGGGCCAGAGAAGGTTATTTTCCTAACTAAATATAAAAAAGTTCCAGGATGAGATTTTCACTCTGCAGCGGAGTGTGCGCTGATATCAAACTTCCTGGCAGATTAAAACTGTGTGCAGGACCGAGACTCGAACTCGGGACCTTTGCCTTTCGCGGGCAAGTGCTCTACCAACTGAGCTACCCAAGCACGACTCACGCCCCGTCCTCACAGCCTTACTTCTTTTTATAAAAAAGTTGTCTTGAGGATTCTCTATTCCATGGAAAATTACTACCCCTGCTCAATTATACACATGGCCGCATTCATTCCTTGACAGAACATCGATCACAAACATTCTCACATTCATTCTCACATTTACCCAATATAAAAGATTCCTAGTGTTAATTTTGCATGTGTCATCCGTTCAGCTTGTTTCTATAACATGCATCAGTCTGTTCGTATAGTACAAAGATGTAAGTGTCAACACAACAAAACCACATGTAAGTGGCATAAAACAAGAGAATCTTTACACAAAACGAAAAATAATACATGAGTTCATTCAGAAAAAATAAAACTTGGTAAGAAAACACAGAAAATACAAGTAATCTTCTAAAAAATGTAATCAGCAAGGCACATATAAAACATGAGTCCGATTTTTAAATTTACAACTGTCACATGAATAAACACAGGACTACACATGTCATGTAACAGGTTAGATGTGGCAGCTATGCGCAATGAGTTTCCTAAGATGGGTTGCCCCTTTTACTCGGAATATACAGTACAGGCAGCACCCTCGGTGTGGCAGGACTTTGTCTGTGGCCGTCAATCAGTGGCGTCTCCACTACTGACCGTCTTGGATGACGTGGTAGTCGGCAATGCTTTGCCGCTGTCGAAGACGTTCATAGGATGACCCGGGAAGCACATTGACACAAGTTTGAGGTGAATCACCTCCTGCCATCGCCGTCTGGGTTGATCCGTGTCTCGAGACACGTACGTACCTCCATTCAGTGCTCCGCAGCCCCACCCCATTGGGGCACGTTCTCCCTTCCATTCAGTGGTAGGTCCATCAGGACCTTGGAAGCCAGAAGTGGCGGCGAAAGTGCTCGCGTGCCGCAAGGGCCCCTTCCCTTTGTTGACAGCTCGTGGCACAGAGGCTCGTCTGCACCTGCTTCCATCCACATAGCCAGATGACGTCATGTCGACCAGCTGCCCTGCTGTCACTATGTGGGTCACCACCATCTGCTGCGCGTAACTGCCACTGGGCAATCACCATGCTGAAACCACTTACATGGGCGAGTATCCAGGGCAACATCCTACGATAATACCGGTAGTTCCTGTTCCTAAAAACGTTCGATATTTACATACATACAATATGCCGTCGAGAAAATACGAACCAATGAGTTTGTTCCTCATGATTCTACGCCATACGTTAACCGACCAAGGACGTTGATGGTCAACTTGCCGTAAACAGTGGCAATTGTCTACACTCTAGTAATTATTGTTATGCGGGCTAACGCTACCGTGATTTCAGAATGTAGACTCATTGGGAAATAGTACCTCGGCAAAGAACATGGGGGCTGTTTGCATTTGTTGACGTCCCGATTCACAAAACACTAACCGGCTATGCAAATCGGCCCCATGAAGTTCTTAATGTAGTAACACTTTGAATGGACGATACTTGTACGACGCAGTATTGTGACAATACTACCTACGGACATGACGGAATAATGGAGTAATAGACGGGTGCTTACCCGTGGGCTGCGGTGCACTGACGCTAGTACAGCTATTTAATTAGCTTCTCGTGTAACGCACTTGCTTTGTTTCCTTTTGCCGGTCTGTACACTGCCATAAGACATAAATGCATTCACAGCCTTGTAAAAGATCGAAAGAGAGGGAGCTTTCTCTGGAAAATAAACATTACACAAGTACTGCAATGTTTATAGCCGCTATCTGTTCTACATATCCACAATACGTGACCTTCCGGGGCACTGCACTACCTATTATGATACACCGTACTTTGCTAGACGGCCATGATAGCCAGCTCGATATGTCGACAGAGTACAACGTTGAGAATGGGGTTTCCTATTAGAAGCTATGAAATACTGTCCTGTCCTACTCTCGAAGCATGCAGGGTGGGTCCCAAATTCAAGGGCCATTGAGTAGCATGTCGTAAATTACGATTGTGTACCTATTTCTACTCCGCCGATTTCAGCGCATTCTGTAACGGACCGAACAAAATGCTTCCGACAAAACGTATGTAAATTTTGCCGTAGAATCGTAATCTTCAACAAAAAATGGGGTTCCCATTGGAGATTTCAAATTTGCCCGCCACCACCCACGCACAGAACGAGATGGCGTGTTGAGTGTGTTATCGTTGGTTGTCCCCCTCCGAGCCAAACAAATTGGAATTAAAACTTATTTTGATCCGATTTGTTTTTTTTTTTGTTTTTTTTGTTTTTTTTTGTTTTTTTTTCGAGATATTTCAATGTCTTCAGTCAATATGACCACCTGAGAGAGACAGAGAGAGAGATGAATCCTTCGCGCTTTATTCGCATTGGAGTCCACTGTAGCTGAGGAGATGTTCCAATTTCGCAACAGTTTGAGGAAAGAACACTCTGAAGCGCTTGAGCTGACGCGAGCCGTTCAAGAACGAGCGGAATTTATGTGAGTTTGGGAAAGAAAGGCGGGCCCTCCGTCAGCACCTGGCGCGCAGTAAATCTTGAGGGGAGGCGAGGGCGCCGCCGCCCACCGCCGCCCCTTCGGTGTCGGCCGGAGCAGACGCAGGCGGCGGAAGGCGTCTGCAGACGGCGACGCCGCACCCGGCGAACACCTCGAAGCCCTGTGGCGTCGCCTCGCCGGCTGTCCTCTCTCCTCAGAAGGTGTGGACAGAATAACTGTTAAAGGGATACGGCAACATAATTAAAAGTGAAAAGGTTTTCCATTTACGATCTTCAGTATCGGTTTCCATCCTCTTGCGCTTTGAAGTGGAAGGTCGCCTCTACTGTCTAATGTAAGCCCCTTCATTACACTATGACAAATAAGTTTAAACTACACTACTGACCATTAAAATACCTACACCACGAAGATGACGTGCTACAGACGCGAAATTTAACCAGCAGGAAGAAGATGCTGTGATTTGCAAATGGTTAGCTTTTCAGAGTATTCACACAACGTTGGCGCCGGTGGTGACACCTACAACGCGCTGACATGAGGAAAGCTTCCAACCGATTTCTCATACACAAACAGCAGTTGACCGCCGTTGCCTGGTGAAACGTTGTTGTGATGCCTCGTGTAAGGAGGTGAAATGCGTACCATCACGTTTCCGACTTTAATAAAGGTCGGATTGTAGCCTATCGCGATTGCGGTTTATCGTATCGCGACATTGCTGCTCGCGTTGGTCGAGATCCAATGCCTGTTAGCAGAATATGGAATCGGTGGTTTGAGGAGGGTAATAAGGAACGCAGTGCTGGATCCCAACGGCCTGGTATTACTAGCAGTCGAGATGACAGGCATCTTATCCGCATGGCTGTAACGGATCGTGCAGCCACGTCTCGATCCCTGAGTCAACAGATGGGGACGTTTGCAAGACAACAACCATCTGCACGAACGGTTCGACGACGTTTGCAGCAGCATGGACTATAAGGTTGGAGACCGTGGCTGCGGTTTCCCTTGACGCTGCAACACAGACAGGAGCTGCCTGCGATTATGTACTCAATGACGAAATTGGGTGCACGAATGGCAAAACGTAATTTTTTCGGATGAATCCAGGTTCTGTTTACAGCATCATGATGGTCACATCCGTGTTTGGCGACAACGCAGTGAACGCACATTGGAAGCGTGTATTCGTCATCGGCATACTGGCGTATCACCCGGCGTGATGGTATGGAGTGGCATTGGTTACACGTCTCGGTCACCTCTTGTTCGCACTGACGGCACTTTGAACAGTGGACGTTACATTTGAAATGTGTTACGACCCATGGCTCTACCCTTCATTCGATCCCTGCGAAACCCTACATTTCAGCAGGATAATGCACGACCGCATGCTGGAGGTCCTTTCTGGATACAGAAAATGTTCGACTGCTGCCCTGGCCAGCACATTCTCCAGATCTCTCACCAATTGAAAACGTCTGGTCAATGGTGGCCGAGCAACTGGCTCGTCACAATACGCCAGTCACAACTCTTGATGAACTGTGGGATCGTGTTGAAGCTGCATGGGCAGCTGTACCTGTACACGCCATCCAAGCTGTGTTTGACTCAATGCCCAGGCGTGTCGAGGCCGTTATTACGGCCAGAGGTGGTTGTTCTGGGTACTGATTTCTCAGGATCTATGCACCCAAATTACGTGAAAATGTAATCACATGTCAGTACTAGTATAATATATTTTTCTAATGAATACCCGTTTATCATCTGCATTTCTATTGGTGTAGCAGTTTTAATGGCCCGCAGTGTAGCATCTGTCACTCCCATAGACTCACCCAAGCCCTCTTTACAGTTATTAAAACCTATAAACTACCAGTCATCCAGTCCTAGACCGATCAGAATTATTTTCTCCCACCCACAAATGAAATGAAACAAAGTTTAGTACGGTGCTTTCCCATTCGCCACCGGTCCTTATTTAACTACCCTCTCGTCCTCCGGGATGCATCCAACTGCTCAGGCCGTGGTCCCACTTCACAATTCCGCTACCGACATCCGGCTCTGGATCAGCACTCACATCTCTCACTAGTCTTTTCACTCCTCTAGCCCGCTGCACCACTCTTGGCCTCTATCCTCTTACGATTAGCTGTCTCATAAACAACCTCAGCGACGAGCTGTCATTGATCACTACATTGGCTGCTACCTGCACTGCCTTTCTAGGTCCTTCCAGATGAATATTCTGGTATAACGATGGCCTGGGGAACACATATATTACTGTCCATGGAGAAGCAACAGTTGGAGGAGGCCGACACACCTTCATTCCGGGTTTGCAAAACAACCTCGGAGTTTGCAGGGCCGCCATGGTTCCACAGCGAATCCAGGGGTTACAAGATATCTTGATAATCTCCGAGAACGGCACAGATTGTATGTCCCAGGGCTGTTGGCACCAAGCGAGCTGCCAGCCACCCTATCCATGGCCGGAAACCGCCATCCAGTCAAACGCTCTCCTCGCAGCCGAAGCAGCAGGCTTCCACAGCTCCCTTTCATTAAAGTACGAACAATATGGAGCTTAACATTATTTCCAGACTGTAGTCCTACTAAATCAGCCGCCAGAAAGATTTCAGGTGGTAAAAGTAACTTCTGGTATACCGGAAGGGAGTGTTATAGGGTCATTACTGTTTACAGTACACAGGGTAGACCATATTTTGTGTTCTCTTACACCACAGCGCGATTCCTTGCATGCTAATAGTAGAAAAATGCTTGTGTCAATATTTCGTCACCCCTCCAGTCCCACCCTGCTCCCCACCCCATCCGCCCCCCTCAACCCCCCTCCCCACCCCCCACTCAATCCCGCATATTACTTCGTAGATCTTCTGCCTAGACATTGCAGTGAGTAGAGCTTTCCGTTAAAACACAAAAGTTCGATTCGTGATCAGAGTGTAAGTTTTTTATATTATTTTCTATTTTTGATATGCCCAATATCGCTTTAGCATACACTGTTTCTTAAACGTATCTTACAACAACAGTTTTTTTTAACGTTTATAGTAACAGCTATTGGTAAGACTTGTAAGAGATATGCATGAAGAGTAATAACTATTAAGTGGGTTTCATGAGGGAACTTAGGAATAGGTCATCTTAATGGCAGGACTGCAGCTCCACACAGTTGCTATAGCATTGACTGCCCTATAAGTATAGTTCCCTTTATTGAATTATTGAAAAATTCCAACAGCTGGCACAATTTAAAATGTAATAAAAGTAATTAAGCAGCCAACTCATATGACCTTCACTGTACATAAGTTTAACTAGAAATTTTTAAATTACCGATAAACAGTTATTATGCAAAGAGCCAGAAATGAATCCTTAGTATACTTCAGTTTAAGAAATATATTCTAAGAGCGGCAGAATATAGCACCAGTTACAACATGTGATATGGAGAGTTGGGAACCACAAGAGAAGTACCTAAGCGGGATTACTGCGACACATACATGAAGCTCATGAGGAGAACAGTAGCAAATGCCACATAAGATCGAGCTAGAAATGATTGAATTCGGAAGAGATTGTGCAGAAAAAAGGAATGAGTGTGCGGTTTGGAAGCGTCAGTTGAGATTATATAAGCATGTTAAGTGAACAGGGGAGAAAAGCTAAACAAGTATTTGAAAAACATGTACAGGGAGGATGTGAACGAGGAAGACCCCGCATCATGGGAGAGGACAAGGTGGAGAAACTGGGAAAATACAACGGTGAAAATGAAGAGATTGCGCAAGAATAGAGTGGAATGGCACAAACGGATAGGGCCGAGATTGTCCCGACGCTTTATAGCATAAGGAAATTGAAATAGAAGAAGAATATGTTCATTTAACATCTACTGCTACTCCCTTATACACAATCGAAAAGTTCTACCTTTCTTTCTACATCTCTGCCTTTGTCGTAACTTAGGTCAACAGAAGTGACTATTTGCACAGAACCTTCACTAATTTTAATTTTATTTTGAAGACCTTTGAGTTTAGGACTGAATTTGTGGGCTATGTACGAGGTTTGCCCAGAAAGTGATACACCACATTTTCTTTCTTCAACACTTCTTTATTGAACATAACGAGAATTACACACAAGAAAGGGTGGTGTTTTACCTACACACCAAATGCGTCTTTCCTCGAGAATGACATCAGCTCGATGCAGCACGTCAGGTGTGATAGCCGTGGATGTTCTCCCCGACAGTTGCAAATCGCGGAGCTCCGCCGAACCACCTTCTGATGACCTCACCCTCCGTGCCCAGCGACTAACTGTACTTCTGTCGACAGCAGATGCTCCACAGACTTTGCACAAGCGTTTGAGAATATTCCCCACAGTTTCTTTCTCTGCAGCGAGAAATTCAATGTCGGCATATTGCTTGTAAGGTACTTCACCTACAGACGCCATTTTGAAACTGTCCTGCATCTATACTACCTGTGGGAAGTGACGAAAACTTAGCGCGTTCACTCATGAGACAATAATACATGTGTAACGTTTCGCATGCGTATCGCTGTTTTCGGCTGAGAAAAAAAAAAGTGCGGTGCAATTTACTTTCTGGGCAACCCTCTTAGAATAGTAACCTGTATGATGCTTTTCTTGTGGGTGCTGAGATGTGTAGAACAGGATTAAATACCGTCTTCAGTGTGAGTAAATTTTTATTAAATACTAACAGTCAGCTACTGGTTCCGTCTGAGTGTCATCGTGTAATTTCCAGGCTGTCTTCCAGACAACACGTCCAGTTTTTGGAGAATAAAGAGAACAGACTATGTGTCCCAGTAAACATAGTCTGTATTGTTCGGCGAAAGTGACAATAATTTTAACAACTACTAGCCTGTCAAAGGATTAGAATCGAATATTGTGGTTGACAGGTATTTTGATTGTTCTGAAACGAAGTAGTAATGAAAGCGTTTATCGAATTGCGTGGGAGCCGATGTGAAGTTGAGAGTGGGACCCTTGGAACAGAAAGAATAAAACTGTGAGAGAGAAGAGCCCCTCCTGGCTGGGCTCTCAGCGCAGATATCGAGAGTGACGTGAGGGCCCAACTCGGTGATAGCCACAAGGGCCACTCGTCCAGCGCGTCGATAGATAGGGCGGCGCCGGCGGCGCCTGGGGCGGCAGCACGCTCCGGCCAATCAAAGAATCTGCTGACTGGTGCTGCCCTCCACCTCCCCCTGCTCTTCCTTCTTCTTCTTCTTCTTCTTTTACATCATTTTATTCTTCCTTGGGTCCAGTCAAAAATCCCTTAGGTCTCAATAACTCCGTTTTGGCCCAATTTTCCCCCTTCCTTGATCAAAATCCTATGCTAGATTTTAAGTGTTATTGGTTCAGGTTCTCCATTCTCTTTAGTGTGCAAACCGATATACCTGCGGTATTGCTTCAACTTGTTTGTCTTCTCGATGTCATGCGTTCACCTTTCTCACTAGTTTCTGTTGACGTGTGTATTAATAAAAAACCTAGAATGTCTTCATTTGTGATTTTTATCAGTCCTTGCAGTTCATCAGATTCTCCTCAACACCTATTTCAGAAATATGGGTTTGCTTCTCGTTCTCGTTTTCAACATTTCAAAATACGAAGCATGATTATCTAAGAAACATTTTGTACAGTTTGTCTTTTAGGTGGTTCAGTACTTCCATAAAGTTTCTGCTTAACACCCACATTTAAAAAATTCATCCATCTCATTATTGGGCTATGCATTGCCTCGTATCACTGGTACAGGTGAAACAAAACCTCATATTTTGTGCGCTCCTAAAAGTTTCGATCAAGGGCAAGAAGTAATGCCTCCTTACTTTCTCTTCTGCCTTTCTTTCCTCATTAGGTTTTCGTCTGACTTTGTGTCCATATCGCCCTGTCTAGAACTAACAGTTTGTCTTTGTGCATTTAATACATCCAAAAACGGCAGCAACGTCTTTTATACTTTCTAATCCATACGTCGCCTTATAACTTCTCTCCTTTCCATCTACTGATGATTCCAGTGTCGTGCTAACTTTTCGTGGGTAGCTCAGCGAAGCTCCCACTAATATTCTTTTAGTGCATTCTTATTCAGTACTGTGCCCGTTTCTCTTATTTTCTTAGCTTCTATATGATGAACCACATTACACACGTCTAAATTTGAAAATTGCCGAGGAAATCTTGCGTCAAATTACCTTTATTTACTTCTGACGCATCCTTTGTGTACATAACCTATCGTCGTAGGCAGACGTTTTTTCCTGCGTTTTGATCCTTTTTTTTCGTTACCACGTGTAACAGTTCTCTCAAATGTTCTTTACGTACAAACAGAAGAGTTACGTATTCCGCAAAATGTAACGTTGGATCTTATAATATTATTCCTACTCTGCCATTTTATTTCACTTCTTTCGTAGTTTCTTTGACAGACATGTTGAAATAACAGTCACGTGTTATACCTTTCGTCACTTGAATTCGTCATTCTTGATTTTCCACTTTTATTCCTTGTACATTATTTCTGTGTATATTTCGAATTTTTTATTTGTAATTGCCTTGTTTGTGTGTGTGTATGTGAGTCGCATTCTTCTCAGGACGTCGAATATCTCCATAACTTAATAACGTCGTATTTTCTCTGTAAATTCAAAATGTCATTCGTCTACTAACATTTATAATTTTTACTGAAATAAACATTGCTCCGTAACGTACGTTTGACCTAGTTCGGCTTTAGCTGTTCACTCATAACTCTCATTTTCAAGATTAATTCGAAGTTGGGAGAACATGCCGGTGAAATTTTACAATATCACACTGAATGTACCATTTTAAAACTGAGTAATGATACAAGTTATTCGTCAGCATATGAGTATTGCACTTTCAAAAATGATTTATTACCTTTATGGTTATCCGCTAGATCTGTATTCTACTCAACTCTATCGCAGGAGTGGAACACCTCTGTCGTAATATCATGTGATATACAATGTGTGGTGGAGCGGTTACTGCAGATATATACTTCGCTACTGAGTAAGCGCGTCACCATGTTATTGGCGCCTAAAAAGTTGTTTACATCCACGAAACTGACAATTTGATATTGATGCAATAAACACAAAGTGGGAAAGCACACTTCTACAATCAAATAATGACAGCTAGCTATATGTTGCTTTGAATGCAGCTGTTTTATACATGTCAATTTTAGAAAAGCTTGGAAGACCACAGGTCAGCTAGTATCTCTCACTTCGATACAATAGGTGATGAAGAAATTAAGAAAACTCTTTAAAAATTCTATATACACAGCCGAAAAAAAAGAATTAGTACACCCTTTTAGAGGTTTCCACGTAACTCAAGATTTATTGTTGCAACAGTGCATATGGAGTACATGAAACTTTTACATTTACAGATGTACAAGCGGTTCTGAGGTACGAGGTATCGACCAGTGCTGACAAACCCATACCAGTGCATAGTGTAGCCAAACGCAATGTATCCCGTCGATCGTACAGATGAAGAATACTATCCTGGCATACTTTATACCACGGTTGCTCGTCTTGTTCACGCAGATGTAAAAGACTTGTTGATTGCCGAGTCGCACGACTAACTTCTCGTCCCATCGTATCCCACACGTGCTCGATTGGAGACAAGTTCGGAGATTGTTCTGGCCAGGGAAGTTGCTGGACATCTTGCAGAGCACTTTGAGTTTCACGGGCAGTATACGGGCGAGCATTATCTTCCTATTGCAAGAACGGCGAAAGAACGGGTTGAAAACGTTGTGCACTTATCGAGCACTGCTTAGCGTCCGTTCCCGAAACACCAAACGTGAACGGGTGCCGTAGCTTAGCGCATCCCAGACCAGCCTGGGGTGGGCCCAGTGTGTCTTGGACGAATCCACTGTACGAGACAAAGCTCACGAGATCTACTTCAAACGCACAAACGACCGTAACTTGGGTGCAGGCAGAATTCGTTCAAACCACGGTGCGCCATCCCGTGTTCCAAGTGACCCTCTGTCGGCACAAGTCGACCCGTGCAAGTCGATGCTGTGACTTGAGAGGAAGACTGGCAAGATGTGTGCTTGCCTGTACCCACTGCTAGTAATAGTCTCGCAACAGTCGTATTATTACGTCTGGGCTCACAAGATCTTTCGTCTGTGCTGTGGTTGCTGTACGTTCGGTCACTGCTGCCCTAACAATTCGACGGTCCAGGCGGGCGTCTGTGCTGCGTGGGCGTCCAGAACCTCAACGGGGAAGTGAGAATGTTTGCGTGACCAGTGATACCAGCATCGTTGCACAACTGACGCATGACGTCCTACTTGTGCAGCAGTTCTCTTAAACCACCATCCCGCCACTCGGAAGGCCACAATTTGACACTCGCTTTATTTGTTCATGAGACCCAGAATATATTAGATACAGGCTCCCAGGTAGATGCCATTTTCCTTGACTTCCGGAAGGCGTTCGATACAGTTCCGCACTGTCGCCTGATAAACAAAGTAAGAGCCTACGGAATATCAGACCAGCTGTGTGGCTGGATTGAAGAGTTTTTAGCAAACAGAACACAGCATGTTGTTCTCAATGGAGAGACGTCTACAGACGTTAAAGTAACTTCTGGCGTACCACAGGGGAGTGTTATGGAACCATTGCTTTTCACAATATATATAAATGACCTAGTAGATAGTGTCGGAAGTTCCATGCGGCTAGCCCGCATCTCGTGGTCGTGCGGTAGCGTTCTCGCTTCCCACGCCCGGGTTCCCGGGTTCGATTCCCGGCGGGGTCAGGGATTTTCTCTGCCTCGTGATGGCTGGGTGTTGTGTGCTGTCCTTAGGTTAGTTAGGTTTAAGTAGTTCTAAGTTCTAGGGGACTTATGACCACAGCAGTTGAGTCCCATAGTGCTCAGAGCCAGCCATCCATGCGGCTTTTCGCGGATGATGTTGTAGTATACAGAGAAGTTGCAGCATTAGAAAATTGTAGCGAAATGCAGGAAGATCTGCAGCGGATAGGCACTTGGTGCAGGGAGTGGCAACTGACCCTTAACATAGACAAATGAAATGTATTGCGAATACATAGAAAGAAGGATACTTTATTGTATGATTATATGATAGCGAAACAAACACTGGTAGCAGTTACTTCTGTAACGGAACGATTTGAAGTGGAATGATCAAATAAAATTAATTGTTGGTAAGGCGGGTTGGTTGGTTGCTTGTTTCGGGGAAGGAGACCAGACAGCGAGGTCATCGCTCTCATCGGATTAGGGAAGGACGGGGAAGGAAGTCGGCCGTGCCCTTTGAAAGGAACCATCCCGGCATTTGCCTGGAGCGATTTAGGGAAATCACGGAAAACCTAAATCAGGATGGTCGGACGCGGGATTGAACCGTCGTCCTCCCCAATGTGAGTCCAGTGTCTAACCACTGCGCCACCTCGCTCGGTTGGTAAGGCGGGTGCCAGATTGAGATTCATTGGGAGTCTCCTTAGAAAATGTAGTCCATCAATAAAGGAGGTGGCTTACAAAACACTCGTTCGGCCTATACTTGAGTATTGCTCATCAGTGTGGGATCCGTACCAGGTCGGGCTGACAGATAGAGAAGATCCAAAGAAGAGCGGCGCGTTTCGTCACAGGGTTATTTGGTAACCGTGATAGCGTTACGGAGATGTTTAGCAAACTCAAGTGGCAGACTCTGCAAGAGAGGCGCTCTGCATCGCGGTGCAGCTTGCTGTCCAAGTTTCGAAAGGGTGTGTTTCTGGATGAGGTATCGAATATATTGCGTCCCCCCTACTTATACCTCCCGAGAAGATCACGAATGTAAAATTAGAGAGATGCGAGCGCGCACGGAGGCCTTCAGACAGTCGTTCTTCCCGCGAACCATATGTGAGCGCCGGCAGAAGTGGCCCTGCGGTTCTAGGCTCTAAAGTCTGGAGCCGAGCGACCGCTATGGTCGCAGGTTCAAATCCTGCCTCGGGCATGGATGTGTGTGATGTCCTTAGGTTAGTTAGGTTTAAATAGTTCTAAGTTCTAGGCGACTGATGACCTTAGAAGTTAAGTCGCATAGTGCTCAGAGCCATTTGAACCATACGCGAATGGAACAGGAAAGGGAGCTAATGACAGTGACACGTAAAGTGTCCTCCGCCACACACTATTGGGTGGCTTGCGGAGTATAAATGTAGATGTAGATGTAGATGTTTCAATCTCGCTCAGTTGCTTGTAGGACGAACGAGTGTATCTCCGTGGCATAGTTGCCTGCTTGATTCGCACCCGTTCACCCTTCTGGCTGTGAGCATTGCCCATTAAAGGGTAGGCACAGTGGGCGCTCTGGTAGCTATGCCGCTCCGCTATCTGTTTACGGACGATGTTGAAATCATTTTACTATCCCCCACGTGGCATATGGCATCGTCGTATCAAAACCGACTCGTCTTTCCAGGTGCACTATCTTTTTTCCAGCAATATACATAGGGTGTATCATAATTAATGGCGTAAACGCAAACACTTGAAAGTACACGATACTAGAAACAAAAACGTCTCAGTAAACATAGGGTCGAAAATGAATACCTTAAGAGCTACGAGCAATTGTTCATCTTCTATACTGTGAAGCAAATCTCTTCTACTGCAAGCTCTTTGCTCTCCATATTTTGGGAAGTGATAATATGGACCAAACCAAGAAAAAAATTTCCAGTAAACATTGCTCTAAAATGCATACCTTAAAATTTATGAGCACTTGTTCAGTAGAAGAGTTGTGTTCCAAAGTACCGAAGATGAACAAGTGCTCAAAGCTCTTGAGGTATGCATTTTAGAGCACATGCTTAATGGACACTTTTTTCTTGTTTCGATCCATATTATCACTTCCAAAAATATGGAAAGCAAAGAACTTGCAGTAGAAGAGATTTGCTTCACAGTATCGAAGATGAAAATTTGCTCGTAGCTCTTGAAACGTCCCCTTTGAAAAATTATACATGACTGTGCTTAAACTGACACACAATATTTTTTTTGCACAACGCAATCTGACTTTCAATAATCCCTACAAAAGAATGGCCCTAACATTAACCTATACCTTTCACAAATCACTTACCTCACAAAAATCTTCGTTACTCGAACTACTGCAATACAGCGAGCACCACTACTGCTAGTTAAATAAAAGATTCAAACTACGGAAGGCACAAACTACTGATAGGCATAGTTAGCAAATAAAAGATTTTAATAGAGAACAAACAATTTATTTACCTTAATAGTCATAATATATATAGCAGTTCATGACATCCAGTCTTACAAATTTCAAAACTCCGCCATTTCTCTCCCCACATCCACCACTGCTGGCGGCTCACCTCCAACTGCGCAACGCTACGCGCTGTTAACATACAGCTGCCGCTGCCCAACACTACAATGGCAGACAACAATGCAAACTAGCCACAGACTGCACACAGCACAGCCAGTGATTTTCATACAGAGCGCTACGTAACGTTGCCAATAAGAAAACATAAACAGCCTACTTACACTCTTAAGGTATGTATTTTCGACCCTATATTTACTGAGACGTTTTTGTTTCTAGTATCGTGTAATTTTAACTGTATGCGTTTTCGCTATTAATTATGATACACCCTGTATATTTTACAGTAAGTATTATTAATGTTGAACAGTTCTAAAGTCTGATATATTATGTACTCTTAGCAAATGAAAGAAGAGTCAATAAAAGCCTAAAGTTTGCATAGACAAAATTAGGAGAGAAAATGGAGGCAGATAACTGGTGGTAATATTACTGCATGAAGATTCCGCCTATATTGCTTCTGTCGTACTCAGCAAAGCTTTACCTGCGTTCCCTGAACCAGAGCACACGAGAGTGATAACCTAGAAATAGTCCGATTTAATGTCTATGAACTGTTCTAGAAATTCGTACCATTTCGAAAACCCCAGGACTGGTGTCCAACTCTGTTCTAACATAGAATCACGTATACAGAATATGTGTGATCCGAGACTGAACCAACATGAAACGAAAGAGAGAGAATCAAAGGTAATCGAATCACATTCCTCCACAATCTGGTTGCCAGCAGAACTGCCGAATACAATTTAATTTATAACGTATTAATCGTTTTTACGCTCATCTTCATCAATCCGCTCCTTCTGTGATATGAAGTCGCAAAGTTTTCTTTGTTTCTTCGAGATTAAAGAGATTGTTAAGGCTTTCTCTTGGAGCCTCCTTAAAACTAAAACTTCAGTTGCTTGAACGTCGTTTTCCTGCACGTGACCGAATATATTTTTAAACTTATCAAGCTATCCCGTACATGCACGAAAATCGTCTTTTTCATAATTTGTTTATAGAAAAATCTCGCATTTTCTTTAATAAGATCTTCTGAAATTGGAGTTTGTTTACTGCGTTCCAGAAGAAACGAGGTGACAAAGCGTTATCAATTAATGGGTACTCAACGGTTTTTATCATTTTCCTGTCACTGCTTTTGCTTTTCAAACTGTGCAAAAATCCCTAAATTTTACAACGATTTTTAATGTCATAAATGCTAGCACGCCCAGCGCCATAAAATGAAACTAAAGCGTTGATTTTTTTCTCCTTTGCTTAATTTTTTAATAATTTCTGGTTTTTTCAATCAGACTCTATGTCTTGAGTTTACGTTTTTCACTACCTGCTTGAGACATATTGTAGGAAAGATACGAAACACTCATTAACACTATCACCGTCAAGTTAAAAAGGGTACTACTTCGATTGCAACAAGAGGTGGTTAACTATATATTGTTTACTAAACTGTTCACTTGAAGTGGCCCCACCTGTCCGCATCACGTGATCTCGGCTCATTGTTCCGGACTACTGGACGTGTTGGACTGTCGACGTGTTGTATTATAGAGACTGTACAGTACACCTAAAATTGTGGAGCAATCTACCCTATTTACTAACTCTTGCTCATGTGCTAGATCAGTTGCTGGTACGACACTGTTTGTTGTAGAGAAATGAATACAGAATGTATTGTCGAATAATAACTAATAACTAAACAATAACTAAATAATTCTTCATAAATATCATTAGTAAACTATTCTATCGATTTCTTTCTAAAGGGAGTTATAGCACTAGTACTGCCTGCAAAAAGTAACAATTCAACTTGTTGAATGTTAAGTGGAATGTCATTAACATACGAGTATGAGAGGAATAGGAGTGTACCCAGTATTAACCTCCACTGTCACTTCTTTCCAGTCATTAAAATTTTATAATCTTTCATCACTGTTTGAATTATTCAGCAGAATTTTTTTTCAGTCTGTTCGTTGAGTATGATTCAAACCAGTTTTGTGTAAAGCCGTCATTTTCACAAAACGGATTTTTTATAAGAGAGTATCGTGAGCTACACAATCAAATTCCTTGGGAAGATCACAAAAAAACCAACTGGCGATTTTTTCTTCTATTTAATGCTTGTAACATGTGACAGGTTATTGTGTAAACAGCGTCCTTAGCTGAGTAACGTATTCTAAGTCAATTGTTTCTAGTTATGTATGAGATCACTCTTAATCTCAGTCATAATCTCGAATGTTTTGTAGAAAGATGCCTTTGAGGAAATCGGATGATAATTATTTAATTGTTTCTTGTCAACTTTTATTGTAAATGTCCTCAACAATTGAAAATTTTAAGCTGTGTGAAAAGATTCCCTGTACCAGACAGAACATACAGCGTGACAATCATAGAACTATATGAAATAAAATCCTCATAACGTCTGAACGGTTTGCGTTAGGACGTTCACACTGCACGGCTGGCCGTGGGGCATGATGGGAATTAGTGTGTGCATGTATGGTTTGGTTTAGTGGAGAATCCCACTTTCATTTGGATGGGTTCGTCGATAAGCAAAAGTGGCGCATCTGGGGGACTGGGAATCCGCATTTCGCGATCGAGAAGTCTCTTCTTCCTCAAAGGGGACTGTGTGGTGTGCAATGTTCAGTCACGGAATAATCGGTGCGATATTCCTTAATGGTACGGTGACTAATGAACGGTACGTGAAGGTTTCAAAAGATATTTCACCCCATTATCAAAATAAGCCTGATAGCGACAATATGCGGTTCATGCAAGACGGAGCTCAACTCCATCGCAGCAGGAGAGTACTTGATGACCTGGAGGAGCACTCTGGGGACCGCATTCTGGCTCTGGGGCGCCCAAAGGCTACTGGCATGGGCCTCGATTGGCCGCCATATTCTTTGGATATGAATACATGTAACTCCTTTTTGTGAGGCTATATTAAAGACAAGGTGTACAGCAATAACCCCCAAAACCATTACTGAGCTGAAAACAGCTCTTCATCAGCTCATCGATTTTCCGACAGCCGGCCGCGGTGGTCTAGCGGTTCTAGGCGCGCAGTCCGGAACCGCGCGAATGCTACGGTCGCAGGTTCGAATCCTGCCTCGGGCATGGATGTGTGTGATGTCCTTAGGTTCGTTAGGTTTAAGTAGTTCTAAGTTCTAGGGGACTGATGACCACAGATGTTAAGTCCCATAGTGCTCAGAGCCATTTGAATTTTTGATTTTCCGACACTTCAGTGGGAGATACAGAATTTCGCTATTCGTGTGCGCCACATCATCGCCAATGATGGCACGCATATTGAACATCTCATAACCTAAATCCGAACATCTGTAGTGACGTTTACATGTTGAATAAAGTGTATGTACGCCGTATTTTGTAACTAATTTACATTTATTTTTTCATGTAGCTCGATAATTGTCACCTCTATGTTACTGAAGACACTCCTTGGTAAATTAGACCAGTTTTTGAGAATTATGTTTCAAATTCCATTAAGACCATATGAGCCTTTTCGTTAACCTGTAATTTTATTAATTTCAGTGATGGATATTGGTGGTACTTCTGTCTGCTTAAAACTTTGTCGTACGACAATTTTAGTATATTCTCTTGCTACTTTAGATGAATTATTTAATCCTTCTCCTGTTGGTAGATTTAGGAAACAATTGTTAAAAGTACTTGTGACTTTTGAATGATCAGCCACAAGACTGTCATTTAGTTTGTTATGGTATCCTACACAATGACTGGCTGTCCTATCTCCCATTTGACAGTATGTCTGGACATCTTAATAACTTGCCTTAAATATAATAGTGTCATTTGTAGTATCCTAGTAACGTCGGATCTTGACTTACTCTGGCCGTTAAATAAGATTTTCATTTCCCCTGGGTTTCCATCGCTAACTTTTTTATGAATTTTCTGGATAACACTTTAGGAAAGCCATTTTCAAATACTGACACAAATTTTCCATGGAACAAACTGAATTTGAAATTCGGACTCTATTTATAAACACAGAAGGATCCAGAAAAATGCAGATACTCGTTGATAGTCAATATTAATGGATCTAAATCACATACCGTTCCAATTCTTACACAGGGGAAGGTTATTTTACGTGTACAAACTGACCCCCATTAGCAGCCAAACAACATCGACGTCGCTGAACTGTTTCCAAGATGCTACTACTGGCGGGTGTAAAATGAATGTGCGCGACGAAAAAATATTTAACGCTAAAATGATGATTTGACCTGTCTGACTACCCCCTGAAGCAGATTGGAGGATCTCTTAATGCTCTGTAACACATAACTTACAACATCAACTTAAATGAATTATTAAGGCAACTAATACTACTAAATGATAAATGTTGTTTGTTATTATACATTTATTGTAGATTAAAAAACAACCCTTTATTACAAATGTCTATATTTCCTAACTAAAATTTTTGATCAATTGCCCAACTTTGCCCCTTCTTATGGCCCCGCGATCTAACATAAATAATGCGAAATGACTGACATCATTTACGTACCAAACACTGCAAGACACTACTTTCAAAGATGACCTACGCTGGTGTGCGACCTCAGTGGAAATAAACTAGCGTGATCACAGCTGTTTAGCTTTATAGCCATAATAAGCCGAAGCAGTTAGCAATATCACTGATTGTACTGCGTCCGATTCACGATTGAAGGACTCCAGCCACAAAATAAAACCCTTTCAAACACTAGGACGGCAGAAGGCGGTCCTCTGACTAATACACTCTAATACCGTCTTCTCCTCTCTGTGTTCTACAGACGAGAAACTCCCAGCCACAAGGATGGAGTTCAAATAACGTTTCAACGTAAGTATAGGCAGAAGAAGTGCTCTCAATTACTGAATGCTGCGTACTCAACGACGACTTACAAACCGGAGGCGAAGTCCAGAATCATATAAGCTTGCAAAAGTACAGTGCCTAACTGTTCTAACTATAAACTCTCCTGAGAACAAAGGCAGCAAGTCCGCCTGTACCAACAAAGCTGATACTGACCGACCGTCACACACGGGCGTTCTAAAACGAAAGACGTTTCCTCTCCACCACTGGCTTCCCAGTAAGACTCGGCTCCCCTCCCTCGTAACTGCAGAAGGCGAATCATATTCTCGAAACCCCGGAATATTTCCCTCTCTACAGATTCTTCCGAACGGCAATGGAAAGTTTGCAAGGTAATACCTATACTCGTACACTGGTAAGCTTCTGAGTAAAAATCTTTGATTTCCGAGGCGATGCTTCCTCGTTCATCTCAGCTGTGTTCAAGATTTGCAGAGTTCCCGGTTATCCTTCCGGTTCGGTTACAATATCGGTCGGCCGCGACTCTCTTATGCTCCAACGCTCAAGTGCCCCAACGTCCATCTTGCTACTTCCTGTGTTTAAGCAGGACCAACACACCTGCGTGGCCCTTCCATTCAGGTCTTGAGTTCCACCTGCTGTGTCATCTCCACTGGCATTCCAACTTCTATTAGTATAGGCAGTCATTCATTACGCCGTTTTGATAATAAGGGCACTCCGTCACCTTTCATGCAAAAGCGTTAACAATTATTTATAAGGTGTATGTGACAATGTCAGTCTCTTTAAATATTCATATATGCGATGTACAACCTATCAAATGACACCTAATTGTGGTTGAAGATCACGGCAAAGTAGGTAGATGAGTGCTTCTAAGGTGCGAAATTATAGCCACCTTACGTGCTAACTGACCTACGGCTGTTAGTGTTGCCGGAGTTATAGTCCCACAGGATGCCTCAATGGTTTCTTTTCGCTCATTCGATGTAGCTGGTAATATCTGGAGACGGTAGTGTGTTCTCAGCAGCTCCTCTTCGACCTATCCATCACCCAGGTAGAATTTGATCCCAGTAGGCTCTGACATCTGTGTGGTAGTGAGCTGGAGCGACATCTTCTAGTAGGTAGAATCTTTCATTTCCTGACACCTCTCGGATGGTAGGTAAAACCGATGTTTGCAGTATATACAGATACACCTCACCAGTTACGGCACGTTCAAAGTAGAATGGGCCAATCAAACCGACCGATGACCGACTACACCACACATTTACTCCCTGTAGATAAGCTTGTTTTTGAAGGTGAACGTTTTCAGGAGCCCAGTACACGCAGTTGTGATAGTTTACAGTAGGCCTAACGTTCAGTTTGAGCTGCGCCTCGCCAGAGCAGATGACCATTCCTGCAAACCATCCTGGCAAAGCTTGCCTTCAAACCATTTGCAGTACTCCTTCTGTCGACCTGGGTCGTCCCCGTTCACAGTGGTCTTGGAATGTACACTTTCCACTTTACAGCCTTCACAATTCGTCGCTTGCTTGATCGTCTTACGCCGCTTTCACGTGCACCCCGCTTCTGACCCAGTAAAATGTTGCAACACAGCAGTGCTGGAATCTGAACTTGTTGACATTTTTGACCTGCCAGACCTTTCCTAGTGTACCTCCTGAACAATATCGTCCGCTTCAAATTTATTCCGAATACGATAAATTGTACACATTACGCCACTGCTGTTGCACCTCCAGCATGATTTCGCACTTGCAGCACGGCTTCAGTACGGCCTTGTGTCGTTCAAACGACAATCTTACTTCATTCATTGCTGCATTGTCATCTGCTGGAAAACGTGCGCCAAGACCTATTGAGAAAACAGTGGACTAGGCTACCACGCAAAACTGCAACGATATGTCGTTTTGTTCCAAAGATATTTACTGTCAAAGAGCGTCTAAATTTTTCTGAACCCCTCTGTATACGTCATCCCATACAACTTCTTTTGGCATACCCTTAAGACATTGTATCATGTAATCATCACTAAGACTGTTTTGCCTGGAGCTGCCCTAGGGGTATAAAGTATTTTGTTGATTCTCATTATTTGTGCATCATGAATTACTTCAATCTGACCAATGTCTATAAATCTGTTATCTTGCTGCACACGATTTGGAAAATTAGCCACTGAATTTCAATGGAAACACCGAAATAGTGATTCCAGTTAGTTTTTATGTCCGTATTTTTTAATAAATCTGCACTGAAATATCCACAAACTACTAACTACACTGAAGCGCCAAAGAAACTTCTATAGGCATGCGTGTTCAAGTACAGAGATATATAAACCGAATTGTATCGAGCGGATGGACGTGTACGGGTATGGAGACAACCTCATGAATCGATGGATGCCGCACGTCAGCAGGGGACTGTCCAAGCTGGTGGGGGCTCTGTAAGAGTGTGGCGCGTGTGTAGATGGAGTGATATGGCATCCTGATACATCTAGATACGACTCTTATAGGTGCGTCCTGCTGCATTCATGTCCATTGTGCATTCCGACGGCCTTGAGCAATTCCAGCAGGACAATGCGATACCCCACACATCCAGAATTGCCCCAGAATGGCTCCAGATACACTTCCGCAGGCAACCAAACTCCCCAGACATGAAGATTATTGAGCATATCTGGGATGCCTTGCAACGTGCTGCGCAGAAGAGATCTCCACCCCCTCGAACTCTTACGGACTTACTCACAGCCCTGCAGGATTCGTGGTGTCAATTCCCTTCAGCACTACTTCAGACATTAGTCGAGTCCATGCCACGTCGTGTTGCGGTACTTCTGCGTGCTCGCAGGGGCCCTACACGATATTAGCAGATGTACCAGTTTCTATGGATCTTCAGTGTATTTTAGGGAGCAGGCGGAATGACGGATAGGGCGGCCCAGACCAAGAATCTGACAGGCCGTTACTTGGAAGCGTTTGCGAGGGCGAAGAGAGTGACACAACGCCGGTCGACCGCCTGGCCTGGACGTTTGTCAGCAGGCGGCCATTATGAGGGCTGCGGCTCCCAGCTTGGCCCGCCTGCCTGCCTGTCTGTGCCTGTGCGTGAGCCGTCTGGCCTGTAGGGCCGCCTCGCATTCCGCGGCTTCTCCACTACTGCTGTTGCCGCCAACTCCTGGCTCACTAGCCTAGTAAACCGGCTTACTGTAATCAAAACTTTACCCAATAAGGAGTAAGGAGAAACTTTTATGAGGAAAGGTGTGGAAACAGATAATTAGTCGTCTAAGAGGTAAACATAACTTTTACTTACAAGGGAACCTCCCCATCGCACCCCCCTCAGATTTAGTTATAAGTTGGCAGAGTGGATAGGCCTTGAAAAACTGAACACAGATCAATCGAGAAAACAGGAAGAAGTTGTGTGGAACTATGAAAAAAATAAGCAAAATATACGAACTGAGTAGTCCACGTGCAACATATGCAACTTCAATGGCAATGTACAGGCAGGAGCGCCGTGGTCCTGTGGTTAGCGTGAGCAGCTGTGGAGTGAAAGGTCATTGGTTCAAGTCTTCCCTCAACTGAAAATTTTAATTTTTTGTTTTCAGACAATTATTATCTGTCCGTCTGTCCGTCCGATGCGATCACTTTTTTGGGAGTGATAATCACATCCACAAGAAAACCTAAATCGGGCAAGGTAGAAGAATCTTTTTACCCATTCACCAAGTGTACAAGTTAGGTGGGTCGACAACATATTACTGTCATGTGACGCACATGCCGTCAACAGTATCATATAGAATATATCAGACGTGTTTTCGTGTGGAGGAATCGGTTGACCTATGACCTTGCGATGAAATGTTTTCAGTTCCCATTGGAGAGCCACGTCCTTTCGTCTACTCATTGCACGGTTTTGCGGTGCGGTCGCAAAACACAGACACTAAATTTATAACAGTGAACAGAGACGTCAATGAACGAACGGACAGATCAGAACTTTGCGAAAATAAAGAAAGTAAATTTTTCACTCGGTGGAGGACTTGCACCGTGGACTTCTCATTCCGCAGCTGCTCACGCTAACCACAGAACCACGGCGCTCCTCGCTGCACATTACCCTTGAAGTTGCATATGTTGCACGTGGACTACTCAGTTCGTATATTTTGCTTATTTTACTCATAGTTCCACACAACTTCTTCCTGTTTTCTCGATTGATCTGTGTTCAGTTTTTCAAGGCCTATCCACTGTTCCAACTTATGGCTAAATCTGAGGGGGGTGTGATGGGGAGGTTCCCTTGTTAGTAATTCAAGAAATCGATAAATGACGCTACACAGGGGTTCTCTTAATTTTAAACCACGGTTACGTTTTAACTTTTTCATCAACCAGTGCGCTGAAGCAAATAGGCTTGTTCCAACTAAAAACGCCGGTATCCCGACCCGGCGACTTTCAAAGGCCACCGTTAATGGAAGGTTTACTATCTTTTGCCCGAAAAGAGCATGTTCTTTGAGAAGTTTTTTCTCTGGATGTGTAGTAGATATCAATGTCAAATTTGGTCAAAATGTTTATTCATATTTCCTCTACAAACTGGAATTTTTCGACCTTAAATGCCGAAGAACAAAGGCGGAAGCGCCGTCGTAACGAAACAAAATTTCGATGTAGACCTCCACGCGCGATATGTCACAGGTCAGCCGGCTCGTCTGAAATCAAAATTGAGTTGATGTTAGCGAAGTATATAAGATTCTTTAGGAGTTGTACCTCGCTTAAGTTATTTGGAACGTAGGAAACAAAACCGCGATCATTTGAAAAAAATAGGGTTTTTTCATCGATTTTTTGACTTCGTCGGCCAAGTAAAAATATTTATAGTTGATGGATCGGAATAAAAGTGGTACAACTCCTACACAATTTAGTTAGCTTCACGGAAACAAAGAATCATGCCAATCGGTTCAGTAGACTTGAAGTTACCATACCACGCGATTGAAAAAAAAGTCATTTCGAGAAAAAACGAATTTCAAGTTTTGACTACATATAAATGCAATGTTATGCAACTTACGTTCAGTCTGCTATTCCGGGTCCATAAACTAGTCCTTCCTTTTCCTTCTGCTCGATCTGAGCCATCCTGCGCTGCTCAAGTGCCGCTTGTTCGGCCTGTGACAAGCGGTTTTCGGCCGCTCGAATCTGGTGGTCGTCCGAATGCTTTGCGAACTGCGCCGAATAGAGTCCCAGGGTGACGTCCATCGTTGTCATGGTCTTCAGAATTGCCGAATACCCTTCTTTGAAGCTGCTCTCTGCGAGGAAAGTCGCAGTCTCCACAGTCTTCGCACCAGAATACAATTGCTTGGCGGCTAACTTCCGAACACACGCGTTCAAACTGTCATTTGAATTTTGTGTTTCCTCCCAAGCACCGGAACAATAACTCGTCCTCCGAAAGAAAAAAACTGATGCGTGAAAAAGGCCGATATCAGGCAGGTGCATTTTTTTGTTCAACCGCGAATAACAAACATTTCCGTTCCGTATTCGGAAAAACCGTTTCAGGGGTGTATTCTAAACACTTTAAGGGATCCAAAAATGTAATTTGAAAAAAAAAAATCGATTTTTTGAACCAAAAGATAGTAAACTTCCTCTTAAGCGTGGAGCTGCACTATGGCTGCTAGACGCAGCAGCAACAGCTGCCGAGCGCTAGGGTAGGCTCGCTTGTATCAGCGCCGTGGCCACCAGGTTGGCCAGTCAGAACTGGCGTCGGCTGTATACGGTCTGCTGCTACGCAGCGCGGTATCGAGCCGCCTTTTTATTCCGCTAGCTTTCTGTTGACGTTATGCTTTGCTCGATTTTTTTTTTATTTTTTGTCTCGGCTTCTCCATCTAACTTGTTTTCTCTTTTCGGTTTACTCGTTCGACTTGGTTTATAAGTCATTACACTGTAAGAACATAAATTATATGGGAGTAGGCATTAGGAGTGACTTAAAATGGAATGATCATATAAAGTTGATTGTCGGTAAAGCAGGTGCCAGACTGAGATTCAATGGAAGAATCCTAAGGAAATGCAATCTGAAAACAAAGGAAGTAGGTTACAGTACACTTGTTCGCCCACTGCTTGAATATTGCTCACCAGTGTGGGATCCGTACCAGATAGCGTTGATAGAAGAGATAGAGAAGATCCAACGGAGAGCAGCACGCTTCGTTACAGGATCATTTAGTAATCGCGAAAGCGTTACGGAAATAACAGATAAACTCCAGTGGAAGACTCTGCAAGAGAGACGCTTAGTAGCTCGGTACGGGCTTGTGTTGAAGTTTCGAGAACATACCTTCACGGAGGAGTCAAGCAGTATATTGCTCCGTCCTACGTATATCTCGCGAAGAGACCATGAGGATAAAATCAGAAATATTAGAGCCTACACAGAGGCATACCGACAATGTTTCTTTCCACGAACAATACGAGGCTGGAATAGAACGGAGAACCGATAGAGGTACTCAACGCACCCTCCGCCACACACCGTCAGGTGGCTTGCGGAGTATGGATGTAGATGCAGAGATAGATATCTACAGAAACTTCCGATGTCACCTCACGTTCATTCAATGCCAAACCATTAAACTTTGTATTTGTAAAACATCTAAATCAACTGATACAGCAGAGTATGTACAGTACCTACTTGATTGGAAGAAAGCACCACTCAGAAGAGAAATTACTGCATGAGTATTGCATTTGTCATATCAGGCAATACGCTGTAATAAGTGAAAAGCATCACACGTGGCGTAGGCGAGCTACTCCGTGGCGTCAGCCGATAAGATATGGGGATCGGCAGTTAATAGCCGGCCGGTGTGGCCGAGCGGTTCTACGCGCTTCAGTGTGGAACCGCGCAACCGCTACGGTCGCAGGTTCGAATCCTGCCTCGGGCATGGATGTGTGTGATGTCCTTAGGTTAGTTAGGTTTAAGTAGTTCTAAGTTCTAGGGGACTGATGACCTCAGATGTTAAGTCCCATAGTGCTCAGAGCCATTCGAACCATTCGGCAGTTAATATGGCCCAACGGATAGTATGGGCCACTTGGTGTTTCCCGGGTTTGTCGAAATACAGTGTACTCGTGCTGTGCTTGGAAGAAATCACGTTATACGCTGCGAAATATGGATGAAGGGCAACAGGATAGATTCCGTATTTCTAGATTTCCGAAAAGTATTTGGCGCGGTGCCCACTGCAGACTGTTAACCAGGGTAAGAGCTATGTGAATGTCTCGAAGCCTTCTTAAGTAATTGAACCAGTTATGTTGTCCTCGACAAAGATATCGTCTGTAGAGCCCCAGAGGAGGGTGGTACGAGCGCTATTATTTTCTATATCCATAGATGATCTAGCGGGCAGCGTTCTGCGGTTGTTTGCTGATTAAGCCACAGTGTACGGTAAGGTACACCCAGTCCCCAGGCAGAGAAAATCACCAACGCGTATGAAAACAGTGATTTCCAAGCAGTTGCTTTCTTCCAAAGCAGGAGTCACATGCTGTACAAGGAGTTCTCGATAACGTGCCAACTCCGTGGTACACCTGACAGGCCCCCTAGTTGCATTCTGTTCAAAGAAGAACGAGAATAAAGGTGCTTGTGAATCCACGTCACACACTCACATACGGCGAGCGTAATGGCTGTTCATGCTGCGCTGAGTGGCCGCGCGGTTTGAGGTGCCATGTCACGGAGTGCGCGGCCCCTCCCGCCGGAGGTTCGACTCCTCCCTCGAGCATGGGTGTATGTGTATTGTTCTTAGCATAGTTTAAGTAGTGTGTAAGTCTAGGGACCGATGACCTCAGCAGTTTTGGTCCCTTAGGAATTCACACACCTTTCAACATTTTTTTTTTTGTTCTCTTTGTTTATATGAAACGGCTGTCTTCTAGTGTTGTGTTCACTTACATCCATTGCTGTGGCTTCTTTGATTATGTTAACCACTGTTCACAAGCTTCTAAAGGATACTTAAAACACGACATGACAATCAAATCTACTGTGCACTAGAAACAAAATGGTAGTCAAAAAAAGTTATTTTCGATTTAATTATCGATGTATCGACCCTAGGGTTATCAGTCACTTACAATGTCTTCTACGCAGCTTGCTGTCGCATCTCTAACGTTGGTCGATGGAATATATTTCAATATGGGAAACTGCGACGATTTCATGTTAAAAATGACAGTATAACAGGTTATTTTGAAGATACTGATACTGGAACATAGACTCATTCATATATATTAATTGTTTTGTATTTTCTGATTTAACAGTATTGCAGTTGATAAAGAAATATGAGTTCTTGAAATCTGTAGTTTGTTTAGGAACTCGTTTCAGCACTTTCGGTCTTGGACGAATATCTCCAATCGTTACAACATATCCATTGTCCAGCTCTTCTCTAACGTATGGAGTACTTCAAAGTCGTTCTCTATATACTTCGCTGTAGCTGATTTGTCAGCTTCGTCAAGTCTGAAACAATGTATCCTATAGAAATCAGTTCTGAAGTATCTAGCCATTCCAGTTTTAACTTCACAGAAGACACAAATTGTGTTAAAAAGTTTCCCACACAGTCCTAGTAACAATGTGGGACAGAAATTGTTTGAATAAGACACGCTAAATATCATAATTAATCACAACTAATAGGAGCGATCTCAACAGCAAGGAGCAGCTGATGACGTCGCACTAAATACTGCGAATACATCGTACGACTGTCCACGTAGTGCTGGGAAAACATCCTGAACTGTAACTATACCGCTTGCTGTTTATGCGCGCAACTGAAACAAATAATATACATACGTTTGCAGTTTACTGAGGAGTCTCTTACGCGTGTAGAGGATGAACATTTCGCAAATTAGATGGCGTTTTCCGATGAGTGAATATTTGATTCATGGCAACAATCTTGATACAGAAATTTAATGTGTGCCACCGGTATTATACTGATAATGTTATAACTGAATCTTTTATTTTATTGCAGGGAACATGATCAAATGTGAATATGCTGGCACTGTACCTAAGCCCTACATATCACTACCCGACAGCCCTTTTCCAACGAAATGGTGTCAATAGTCGTATTGTTTCCTCGGTGTGAAACGTGTCTGAGGCGAAATATCTTTCGGATTCTGAAATGTTACAAAAATCCAACAAAGTGGTTTTTCAGTTCCCCTTATGGTATACACCGCCTTTTTCTCTTGGACTGTGATAGACATCTCTGGCATATATCGATGACCCAATGACCAGGACCAACAATTAAACTAGCTATGTTAGTGAAAATGAGCCGTTTGCCCTCATAGTTATCATACACTGCGTGTTGTTTGCACCAAAAGAGGTGCACATATTGAAGTACATCGAAGACGAAGGAAGGTATTGTGGTCAGGTTCACTCTGTTTATGGTTAATTCTTTCAAACCAATAATAAATCTTATTATTAAGGGGTGAATTATTTTTAAAAAATGTGACATTATCGATTTTGTACTATCCCGCCAGGAGTCAGATAGAGAAAGCCGAAAGGAACTTGTCATTACGCTACCAATGGTCCCGACGCGATGAGGAGATTACCTGCCATCAAAAGTTGTCTATTGCGTCAGTTTTTAGCATGATAACGGATTGTGTAGGTAATCGATAACATGCGCATTCCATTGTCTCTTGTTTATGTGACGGAATACTTCAACAGATAATGCCTTATGTGCGTCAGCACGGATCGTCAATTCATGTGATATTACAACTTAATGGAGTATTTTAAATAAATAATATGATATCGAATACAAAACGTCAATGCTTTCCGACTTCGTGAACCGGTAGCTGCTTCTGATTCATAGGCAGTGCAGCATAGCTCATGAATCTTGGTGCTCCTTGGATGAGGAGCAAGCTGTGTGCTATTTACTACTGCTCGGATGAGAAGTATAAGAAAATGCAGCATGGCTGTGAGCGAGAGTGTTGTTTTCCCATGGAATGATAGATGTGCTAAAACAGTAATTGGAGCAAGTTCCTGAACTGTAGAGTTGACGATTGTTTCTCTCCGAGTGCACGGATACAGATTTGACGTAAAGTCGGTTACATTAGCAGGAAAATCTTTGGAAAGCGAAAGAAAAAAATGAGCACGGGGAAATAATTGGGTGAGGACGATTATCAAACTAAGGTTCATCGGGAGAAGTGTTTAACGATGCAGTTAATTCACTTATCAATCTTTCGTAGAACCAGACAGTGCATAAGTGGTTTTGCTCTACCTGATATGTTCATTATGTTTGAATGGGTGAAAACAGCAACGACTTAAAATAAGAACGTATATCATCGTGACACGGGTTTCTTTCATCACTACGAGGAGCAAATGGAAGTTCAGAAGACTACAGGGAAGTCGCTAGAAAACAGGTATTGTGCATTGTAAGACAGATAATATTACAAAGAAATTCTCTAGGGACAAGTCGGACGGCACGTGCATATTAGACAATGGAAACAATAGTAAAATTGGTATCGAAGCCAGGGTCGTACGCTCCCCGTGTGAAGACAGAAGTGTCCGGGTTTATAGCTCCAGTCGGCGAAAGATGGAACGAATTCTGGGTAGCGCTTTAAGTAGCTTGCTTGACCAGCAGGCAGATCTAGTACAGAGGCTACGGCTCTGGCAGTTCATTCAAAGTCCTCCCACCTCTCGATTAGGAAACTTCCTTATCAGAATGAGATTTTCACTCTGCAACGGAGTGTGCGCTGATATGAAACTTCCTGACGGATTAAAACCGTGTGCAGGACCGAGACTCGAACTCGGGACCTTTGCCTTTCGTGGGCAAGTGCTCTACCAACTGAGCTACCCAAGCACGACTCACGCCTCGTCCTCACAGCTTTACGTCTGCCAGTACCTCGTCTCCTACCTTCCAAACTTAACAGAAGCTCGCAGGAGAGCTTCTGTTAAGTTTGGAAGGTAGGAGACGAGGTACTGGCAGAAGTAAAGCTGTGAGGACAGAGCGTGAGTCGTGCTTGGGTAGCTCAGTTGGTATAGGATCATAAGCAAATGCCGGCACGGTAGCTCAGCGTGTTCGGTCAGAGGGCTACCTGCCCTCTGTAATAAAAAAACTGAGTTAATGGACCAACAACGAACTGAAACGGGTATCTGTCGACGTCCGCCCAGAGCAGATACAACGAACAAAAACGAACAAGATGAGATTAAAAAGAAAAAAAAGTTGGTAGAGCACTTGCCCGCGAAAGGCAAAGGCCCCGAGTTCGAGTCTCGGTCCGGCACACAGTTTTAATCTGCCAGGAAGTTTCAAACTTCCTTATGTTTCCATCTATGTTCTCTCAGCCTTCAGCTCCTTTTGCAAAGCACTAGGTACTATTATATCAGAGGTCATGAAGGATCATAAGCAAATTTACTTTTTATGAAATAACGGAGAACACAAAATTCAGAGTTTTATACTTCCTGGTTCCGAAAGACAGCTACAGCCCCCATTCTACATCTACCTCTACATAGATACTCCGCAAGCCACTACAAGGTGCTTGGCGGAGGGTACCCTGTACCACTATTCGTCATTTCCCCTCCTGTTCCACAGGCAAGTACAGTGAGGGAAAAACGCCTGTCTGTACGCCTGCATAAGAGCCCTAATTTCTCGTATCTTACCTTCGTGCTCCTTACGAGCGATGTATGCTGGGAGGAGCAGAACCGTTCGGCAGTCAGCTTCAAATGCCGGTTCTTTAAATTTTCTCAATAGTGTTCCCCAAAAAGAACGCCGCCTTCCCTCCAGGGATTCCCATTAGAGTTCCAGAAGCATCTCCGTAACACTTAAGTTTTGTTCCAACCCGTCGGTAACAAATCTAGCAGCCCTCCTCGGAATTGCTTCGATGTCTTCCTCCGATCTGACCTGGTACGGATCCCGAACACTCGAGCAACACTCCAGATCAGGTGGCACCAGCTTCCTATATGCTGTCTCCTTTACACGTGAACCACCCTTTCCTGAAATTCGCCCCGTAAATCGAAGTCGACCATTTGGCTTCCTTGCCACAGATTTCACTAGCTCGTTCCACTTCATATCGCTTCACATCGTTATGCCCAGATATTTAAACGACTTGACTGTGTCAAGCTGGACACCAGTAATGCTGTACCTGAGCACTACAGGTTTGATCTTCCTACTCATCCACATTAACTTAGATCCTTCCACATTTAGGGCTAGCTGCCATTCATCACACTAACTGGAAATTTTGTCTAAGTCATCTTGTATCTTAATTCACTCCCTCAACTTCGACACCTTATCGTAGACCACGGCATACCCTTGTTTCTGATGAACACTCAACGTCGAGGACAACATACTGGGTTCTATTATTTAAGAAGTCTTCGAGTATTTTGGTAACCCCTTCTTGTTGCTTATTTATCTCACATTGTCCGTGCTGAAATTTCATTAGCAACCGTATTTCGTCTGTGTCTGCTAATGAGGGTCACTCACATACCTGTGAGCTTATTTCATACCCTCGTACCTTCGCTAACAGCCTGCAATGGGGCACTGTGTCAAATGCTTTGCTGAAATCGGGAATATGCCTATTGCTCTTCATCTATAGTTCTCAGTATTTCTTTCATTCTTTCATTCGCTACTGCCTGTATCCCGCATTGTGCACAGGGTCGGCAGGGTAAGTACGGAATTGGCACAGTTAATTTAACCATGGACGCTGTCTGCGTCTAGTGTAAATAGTGAAATAGCGTGAATGTGTTGCAAATGTCTACGAGTCGTGTAACTGAGGCGGGACGTGGGGACCAGCCGGGTATTCACCTAGGAGGATGTGGAAAACCGCCTAAAAACCACATCCAGGCTGGCCAACATACCGGCCGTCGTCGGTAATCCGCCGGGCGGATTCGATCTGGGGCCGGCGCGCCTACCCGAGTCCAGGAAGCAGCGAGTCAGCGCTCTCGGCTGTCCTGGCGGGTCCCATAGTTCCCAGTATATCATGCGAGAAAAGGGTAAGCTGAGTTTCGCAAGAACGATGCTTTCTAAAACCGTGCTGATTCGTGGACATAAGCTGCTTAGTGTCAAGAAAGTTTATTATATTCGAATTGAGAATGTGTTCAAGGACTCTGCAGCAAACACAAGATAGCGATATTCGTCTGTAATTTTTCGGGTCTGTTCTTTTACCTTTCTTATATACTGGAGCCACCTGCGCTTTTTTCCAGTCGCTTGGGACTTTGTGCTTGGCGAGAGATTCACGATTTTGACAACTGAACGGATTTACACTCCTCAGTTGTTAAAAGAAGTTGACAATTTTTGCATCAGTTAGAAATCTTATCAACATTTGAAATCGTATTTCGCTCATCGGTAATTCTCTTGGAAAGACGGGGAACCGCTGATATACAGAGTTCACAGACAGTATTTCTTATTACAACCGACAGTGAACTGCACTGCACTACGTAAGTTGAATCCAGAGCTGACTAATTTCCTAACTACGCACGAATCAGTCACAGTCTTTAGCCTTTCTTGATGCAGTCGCTAGAGAATGCACGGAGTCCTTTACTTTACGGCAGAATTGAGTAACGTGAGCAGTAGAGATTAAAGGTAAATGCTTCCGTGGTAACTTTCTCTGCGCTATAAGGAGACTACGTGACTGAGGCGCTTCACAAAAGACGAGAACGAAGCACACACGGCGAGTGCTGCTCGAGACACAGCGGAACGGAGAGGGGAGGGCAAGAGAAAGATAAGGGAAGTTTCTCACAAAACATGACCCGCAGTTCCCAGCCAGCAGCAGCAGGAAAGTCCGCAGGGGCACAGAAAGTGTACGCGACTAACTACTGTCTTTGGTGTAAGCTCTTCAAGAAGAGTTTCGCTCTTGTTGCTGGCAGAATTTCTGTTGATGAATGTGACAACAGCAGATATACACACGCAGGTAATAAATGTATGTTATTGCCATAAGTACGAACTGACATGCAAAAAGAAGAAAACCTCGAGACGCCTCTGTCCTCAACAAAACGAATAGCATAGCATAATCAAAAACAGAAAAAGGAAAACACGTGAAATTATTCTGTCTGCGGGCATGTAGCCTTACGTCAGTTCAAGGAACTACTAGTCAGCCTAACTCTGTTTCTCCATAACTTAATCGAACACTGCTCATATGCGTAGCTTAATATGAGTGTTACATCCTGTAAGGTTTTAGACGCAGTTTAGTCAGGAACGTAAGGATCTGTATCTTAGTCAACACTCTACTATAATAATCTGAGATTAGCTACATTACACTGCATTACTCACATGGTTTTGAAACTGAGTGCCAAGTAATTTGAATGTCACATGGCATTTGACAGTACTAGATTTATATACATCTATGAGTGGAAAATAAGCGGTCATATTTGAAAACAATATCTCAGGGAAGACATCAAATTTTCAGATCACTACTACATAAATTTTCGAATAAGTGTGCGCGCGCTTATCTGTAAGTGAAATATAACAATTGTCGTATATACGAAAACAGTGAAAAGTCAGCTGCTTTTAGAATATTAAAAAAAACTGCTTAGTGTGGTGCCGGTCGGAGTGGCCGAGCGGTTCTAGCGCTACAGTCTGGGACCGCGCGACTGCTACGGTCGCAGGTTCGAATCCTGCCTCGGGTGTCGATGTGTGTGATGTCCTTAGGTTAATTAGGTTTAAGTAGTTGTAAGTTCTAGGGGACTGATGACCTCAGCAGTTAAGTCCCATAGTGCTCAGAGCCTTTTGAACAATTTGAACCAAGCTTAGTGTGGTGAGGGAAAGTAGCATCAGTTGTCGTACATGGTAAGGAAAGCTAATGTCGCAATAAACCGGCCCCATAAATTAAACAGTGTTTCTGGCACAATTCACTAGAGAGACTGCGTTACAGGAACTATCATAAGTTAACAGCTTACCCCTCCGTTCAGGCCATGCTAGCGGCATTGACTGAAGCCTGCATATGTGAATTAAACTGTATCACTTTCCCTAAGAACACATTTTGGCAACTCCATAATTGTGTTAACATGCACGTTCTGGCACATTAATTCCTACAACGTCAACAATATCACCCTAAGTTACATTTATTCAACAGTGTTACATAATAATTTTACATAACATATGGAAGCAGACCTAAACTACAATAAACTGATCAAAACTGTTTGCGGTTTTGTTTTTCATATAAAATAAGATCAGTGTGGGACCCAGAATGAAAACATTTGTTACTCCTTTTTCCCCATAAAGCTCATTTTGCAGGCTCTATGCTACCTGAATTATGCTAGCATATTGTTAAGATTAATTCTCAAAAATAAGAGAGAATCGTTCAAAAAATGCCACTGCTTTAATACCTTGAAAGTGATCTGTCTATATATAAGTTGTGCTAGTTATTTATTATGGAAGTCAAATTCGTATCTTACATGAAATTTCGCCCTGGAATGTAATACCTGTCTGAAATCAGTTTCCAGTTATCCATCAGTACAGGTGATATTGGTTCTGATGAACTAAGGATCTGAAAGATCAGGTTCTATCAATATAAACCGAAGGACACGAAACGATTGCAGGACTTGGACATCTACTGCGTATTAAAGGCAAAGTTGTCAATACGGGTAAATACACACGGTATCTTACTTGTTTAATTACCAAACGACTAAATTTTGATAAAGCAAATCAATATTTGATCATTAGCTCGTCAAATACACCAGTCTTCGGCCAGTAACTATTATTCCTCTTCATGAATTAAACTGTATCACTTTCCCTAAGAAAACATTTTGGCAGTTCCATAATTGTGTTAATATGAACGTTCTGGCATGCTAATTTGTTGTTCTCATTGTGAATACATTTATCTGCCCTGGGTAGAGTTCTCAATTCCCCTGATATTCGAACACAAATAGTTTACTAAAAGAATTTGTTCTGCACCATTTTTTATACACGGACGATAAAAAAAAAGGAATTGTGAGAAACTTGGTAGGCGTGTTTCTACATGTTAAAGATTCAGATTTCTCGCCAGTCCCGTAAGAATGGCGCTGTAATGATGCGAATAGAGTTTGCTTTAAATACACTCTGTAACGATCGTGAGCGTTTGTTATCTTTAAAATTGGACGTGGTGATTTGATGTTAGTTAGCATCTCACTGTGTTTGAAAGACATAGTGTAACAGCGCTACGAGAAGCTGGACGTTCCTTCTGTGATACTGCAGAAAGTCTTGGCAGGAATGTAGTCGCTATACATGACAGCTGGTAGCGGTGATCACCAGAATGTGCGGTCGCAAGAAGACCGGGTTCTGGACGGTCATGTTGTATTATCGAGAGGGTACAATGTCACACTCAGCGTATGGCTCCGGCGCATCGTACCACATTTGCAGCAGCATTCTGACAAGGGAACCTCCCCATCGCAACCCCCTCAGATTTAGTTATAAGTTGGCACAGGGATAGGCCTTGAAAAACTGAACACAGATCAATCGAGAAAACGGAAGAAGTTGTGTGGAACTGTGAAAAAAATAAGCAAAATATACAAACTGAGTAGTCCATGTGCAAGGTAAGCAACATTAACGAGAGTGTTAGCTTACGAGCGCCGTGGTCCTGTGGTTAGAGTGAGCAGCTGTGGGACGACAGGTCCTTGGTTCAAATCTTCTCTCGCGTGAAAATTTTAATTTTTTATTTTCAGATAATTATCAAAGTTCAGGCACTCACACATAACCAACTTCGCTCTCCAAAATTCCAGGACATGTTCAGATTTGCTTGGACATATACAGAATTTGACGGTCTACACACGGAAACTTTTGAAAACGTAAAAAACATATGTTTTGACAGAGCACAGGGAAAACTGTGCTACTCTGAAACTGTTGCATTCATTTGATGCAGTTTATGTGACAAACTCTTATGTTTTCATCACTTTTTTTGGAGTGATTATCACATCCACAAGAAAATCTAAATCGGGCAAGGTAGAAGAATCTTTTTACCCATTCGCCAAGTGTGCAAGTTAGGTGGGTCGACAACATATTCCTGTCATGTGACGCACATGCCGTCACCAGTGTCGTAAAGATATATCAGACGTGTTTTCCTGTGGAGGAATCGGTTGACCTATGACCTTGCGATCAAATGTTTTCGGCTCCTATTGGAGAGGCACGTCCTTTCGTCTACTAATCGCACGGTTTTGCCGTGCGGTCGCAAAACACAGACACTAAACTTATTACAGTGAACAGAGACGTCAATGAATGAACGGACAGATCGTAACTTTGTGAAAATAAAGAAAGTAAAATTTTCACTCGAGGGAGAACTCGAACCAAGAACTTTCCGTTCCGCAGTTGCTCACCCTAACCACAAGACCACGGCGCTCATAAGCTGATATTATCCTTTAAGTTGCCTATCTTTCACATGGACTACTCAGTTTCTATATTTTGCTTTCCTTTTCATAGTTCCACACAACTTCTTCCTGTTTTCTCGATTGATCTGTGTTCAGTTTTTCAAGGCATATCCACTGTGTCAATTTATAACTAAATCTGAGGGGGGTGCGATGGGGAGGTTCCCTTGTGAGCAGCAGTGTGCGCCACAGTGACACAACAGACTGCTACAAATCGGATACTTCATGGATAGTTCGGAGCAAGACGCACAATAGCGTCCATTCCACTGACCCCAAACAACAGCCAATTGCGACTTCAGTGGCGTTAAGCGAGAGTTTATTAGAGGAAAGCGTGGAGGTCTGTTGTGTTTCCTGATGAACGCTGGTTCCGCCTCGTTGCCAGTGACGATCGTGTGTTGGTGAGGAGGCGAGTCGAAGGCCTGCAACCAACCCGTCTGCGTACTAGGCACTCTAGACCTACACTTGGAGTTATCGTCTGGGGTGAGATTTCGTATGAAATCCCACGCACACTGACTGCAAATTTGTACGTCAGTCTCGTGATTCGACCTGCTGTACTGCCATTCATAAACAGCATTCCAGAGAGTGTTTTCCAACAGGATGACGCTCATCCACATACCACTGTTGTAACTCAACATGCTCTACAGAGTATCAACATGTCGCCTTGGTCTTCCCGATCACCAGATCTATCTTCAACTAGCACATGTGGGATATCACCAGACGACAACTCCAGCATCATCCATAAACACCATTAACCCCCCATGTATTGATCGACCAAGCGGAACAGCCATTCAGTTCCATCCTAAAAACATCTGGCACCTGTACAACACATTGTATGCACTTCTGCGCTTGAATGCAACATTCTGGTGATTACAATGGTTTATTAATATACCACAATTTCATATTTGCAATGTCTTATCTCGCGCTTACATTAATCCCTGATTTTGTAATGTTAATTACTTGAATATGTTACCTAGACAAACATATTCCTTAAACTTCATTAATTAATTATTTTTGTGCTGCAATTTTGACCGTCGGTGTACATGTAGGATTAAAACAATCTATTCCGTAACTTCCCATATTTACTAAATTTTGACTTGCTCACCGCCATGTTGGAACTGTTTTGTACTCTACTCTGGCTGAAATGTCTTGTTAGTATCGATCTCTGCATTCCTCTGATTTCTCTTCGTATTCCAGTTCTCAGCTTCAACCTGGCTGACCTATTTTTGTCAATGAATGTGTCAACAGCTGCATTCCTATGTTTCCACTTTCGTAAAATGTAAGGTGTTTTTGTTCGAGTGCCGTAAGTACTACAGTGTATTGGTCTTGTAATTTACATTTTACTTAGTGTTTGTAGTTACATTTGACACTGATACTCCATTTACGATGATAGAGATGATGCTTTGCAACCGAAATCGATAGTACAATGAAAGAACCGAATACAGCTTAGCGTTATAAATTTTGTGAAAAAACATCAGAACTAAAATGCCAGGAAGGATAGGAAATAACGAAATTTTACCTACGGTGTGTATACAGTGTACTAGGCAAAATACATGATAACATAAACTCTAAGACAAAAAAGGAATGAAAAACAACGCACCGTGTAGGAGTTGTCCAGATGGGACGGAAAGCAGCAAATCTCATTTGCATGTACACACAAGTAATTTACTGCAACTTCGGAAAAATTGCATGATTTATTCAAAAGGAAGAACTTCATAAACTGACTAGTTCAACAAAACGTTGATCTACACTTGGCCCCTCTGCAACCAGTTATTCGGCTTGGCATTGTTGAAAGAGTTATTGGATGCCCTAATGATGGATGTGTTGTTGTCGTGGACTTCTGTCCAGAGACTGGTTTCATGCAGCTCTCCATGCTACTCTATCTCGTGCAAGCTACTTCATCTCTGAGTAACTACTGCAACATACATCCTTCTCAATCTGCTTAAAGTGTTCATCTCTTGGTCTCCCTCTACGATTTTTACCCTCCACGCTGCCCTCCAGTACTAAATTGGTGATCCCTTGATGCCTCAGAATATGTCCTACAAACCGATCCCTTCTTCTAGTCAAGTTGTGCCACAAATTCCTCTTCTCCCCGACTCAATTTAGTACCTCCTTATTAACAAACTGCCTATTGGCTTCTGTCTCGGGTTCTTCGGCCGACGTTCATCTAATGATTTTTCTGACGTTTCGCCAGCACGAGTGGCTGGCATTGTCAAAGCTTCACCCTCCATTGCCGGTGGTGAACTGGAGCCGAGCTCGCGGGCGCAGGCTATATGTACCTGGCGCGCCAACGTCCGAGGGCTTCTCCGCGGTCATTTCCGGTGCGGTTCTCCTCTTGCTACCTGCGACGGTCGTTCGCTGCAGTACGGGAAGCCAGGATCCGTTGACCTTAAGGCTTTCCTCTTTCTTGTTCAAACTGTTCGCGTGTTTTTGTATTTCTACAGCTTCTCTGAACAAGCGCGTGTGATAGTGCTTCTCTACAGCCAGAACTTCCGTGTCGGCGAATTTTATTACATGGTCGGTCTCATTCAGTGCGTGCTCTGCCACGGCCGATTTCTCCACCTGCCCCAACCTGCAATGTCGCTTATGCTCTTTGATCCTGGTGTTAATGGATCGTCCAGTCATTCCGACGTAAACTTTTCCGCATGTGCATGGTATGCGGTATATTCCCGACATTGCAAGTGGGTCTCTTTTCTCCTTCGCCGATCTAAGACACTCTTTGATCTTCCTTGTCGGTTTGAAAATCGTCTTTACGCCCTGTTTGCGCAATATACGGCCGATTCTGTCCGTCACTCTGGGAATGTATGGCAGAAAGGCCGTACCCGACAATTCTTTTTCCGGTTCCCTACTTCGCCGAGGGTTGGGCTCTGTTACACTCCTAATATAATTTGTGGAGTAACCATTGCTCCTCAGAACAGTTTCCAGGTGTTGCATTTCTCGTTTGAGGTGTTGCGGCTCACATATTCGTCCTGCTCTCGTTACGAGCGTACTAATCATGCCTCTTTTCTGGCTCGGGTGGTGGTTTGACAGTTTGTGCAGGTATCGGCCCGTGAGAGTCGGTTTTCGATACACGCTGTGTCCCAGATCTTCGCCGTCCCTTGTGACCAGAACATCTAGAAATGGCAGTTTCTTGTCCTTTTCTACTTCCATGGTAAATGTTATGTTGGCATGGAGGCTGTTCAAGTGTCTTAGGAAGTCACTGAGCTGTTCTTCACCATGGCTCCACACCACGAAAGTATCATCGACGTACCTGTACCACACCTTAGGTTTGCAAGTCGCCGAGTCCAGTGCCTGTGCTTCGAATTGTTCCATGAAGAAGTTGGCCACCACTGGACTGAGAGGACTACCCATGGCGACGCCTTCCAGCTGTTCGTAGAAATCGCCATTCCACGTGAAATAGCTCGTGGTGAGACATGCATGGAAGAGCTTTCTGATGTCTAGCGGAAAAAAGGAACCGATGTGCTCCAGAGCGTCACTGAGTGGCACTTTCGTAAATAACGAAACAACATCAAAGCTGACCAGGATGTCGTTTGGTGCAAGTTTCAGTTTCTTCAGCTTCTCAATGAAATGTCCTGAGTCCTTAATGTATGTGTCGGTCTTCCCCACGTGTGGCTGGAGCAGAGAGGCCAAGTGTTTTGCCAGTTTGTATGTCGGTGATCCAGGAGCGCTAACGATCGGTCTCAGTGGAACGTTGTTCTTATGGATCTTGGGTAATCCATACAGCCGAGGTGGTAGGGCTTCTGTGTTGCGCAGGTTTCTCTGTATGTCCGCCGGCAGAGAAGACGCCTTGATTAATCGATTCGTATTCCGTGTGATACGTTGCGTCGGATCTGCGCTTAGTTTTCGGTACGTCGTCGGATCTAATAGGTCTCGGATCTTTTGCTCATAATCTTCGGTCTTCATTACGACGGTCGCATTCCCCTTATCGGCAGGCAGTACCAATATACTCTTGTCTACGAACAGCTGGAAGGCGTCGCCATGGGTAGTCCTCTCAGTCCAGTGGTGGCCAACTTCTTCATGGAACAATTCGAAGCACAGGCACTGGACTCGGCGACTTGCAAACCTAAGGTGTGGTACAGGTACGTCGATGATACTTTCGTGGTGTGGAGCCATGGTGAAGAACAGCTCAGTGACTTCCTAAGACACTTGAACAGCCTCCATGCCAACATAACATTTACCATGGAAGTAGAAAAGGACAAGAAACTGCCATTTCTAGATGTTCTGGTCACAAGGGACGGCGAAGATCTGGGACACAGCGTGTATCGAAAACCGACTCACACGGACCGATACCTGCACAAACTGTCAAACCACCACCCGAGCCAGAAAAGAGGCATGATTAGTACGCTCGTAACGAGAGCAGGACGAATATGTGAGCCGCAACACCTCAAACGAGAAATGCAACACCTGGAAACTGTTCTGAGGAGCAATGGTTACTCCACAAATTATATTAGGAGTGTAACAGAGCCCAACCCTCGGCGAAGTAGGGAACCGGAAAAAGAATTGTCGGGTACGGCCTTTCTGCCATACATTCCCAGAGTGACGGACAGAATCGGCCGTATATTGCGCAAACAGGGCGTAAAGACGATTTTCAAACCGACAAGGAAGATCAAAGAGTGTCTTAGATCGGCGAAGGAGAAAAGAGACCCACTTGCAATGTCGGGAATATACCGCATACCATGCACATGCGGAAAAGTTTACGTCGGAATGACTGGACGATCCATTAACACCAGGATCAAAGAGCATAAGCGACATTGCAGGTTGGGGCAGGTGGAGAAATCGGCCGTGGCAGAGCACGCACTGAATGAGACCGACCATGTAATAAAATTCGCCGACACGGAAGTTCTGGCTGTAGAGAAGCACTATCACACGCGCTTGTTCAGAGAAGCTGTAGAAATACAAAAACACGCGAACAGTTTGAACAAGAAAGAGGAAAGCCTTAAGGTCAACGGATCCTGGCTTCCCGTACTGCAGCGAACGACCGTCACAGGTAGCAAGAGGAGAACCGCACCGGAAATGACCGCGGAGAAGCCCTCGGACGTTGGCGCGCCAGGTACATATAGCCTGCGCCCGCGAGCTCGGCTCCAGTTCACCACCGGCAATGGAGGGTGAAGCTTTGACAATGCCAGCCACTCGTGCTGGCGAAACGTCAGAAAAATCATTAGATGAACGTCGGCCGAAGAACCCGAGACAGAAGCCAATAGGCAGTTTGTCAACAAGTGGCCACGAAAGCCTCAACAATTTTATACCTCCTTATTAGTTACGTGATATACACATCCAGTCTTCAGCATTCTTTTGTAGCACCACATTTTGAACACTTCTGTTCTCTTCTTGTATAAACTATTTATCGTCCATGTTTCACTTCAATGCACGGCTACAGTCCAAACAAATACTTTCAGAAAAGAATTCCTGACACTTAAAGCTATACTCGACATTAACAAATTTCTCTTCTTCAGAAATGCATTCCTTGCCATTGCCAGTCCACATTTTATATCCTCTCTGCTTTCACCATCATCAGTTATTTTGCTTCCCAGATAGCAAAACTCATTTACTACATTAAATGTCTCATTTCCTATTCTAATTTCCTTAGCATCCCCTGATTTAATTCACATCGTTTCACTTTTGTTGATGTTCATCTTATATCCTCCTTTAAAGACACTGTCCATTCCGTTCAGCTGTTCTTCCAGGTCCTTTGCTGTCTCTGACAGAATTACAGTGTCAGCATCAAACCTCAAAGTTTTTATTTCTTCTCCATGGTTTTCAATTCCTACTCCAAATTTTTCTTTACTGCTTGCTAAATATAAAGATTGAATAACATCGTGGATAGGTTACAACCCTGTTTCACTCCCTTCTCAACCACTGCTTCCCTTTCGTGCCCCTCGACTCTTATAATTGCCATCTG